>NC_090444.1:1401213822-1401903822 GCF_031143425.1 Pleurodeles waltl | reverse complement strand
GCAGGTAAGTAAACCACCTACAGGGTTCAAAGTTGGGTCCAAGGTAGCCCACCGTTGGGGGTTCAGAGCAACCCCAAAGTTACCACACCAGCAGCTCAGGGCCGGTCAGGTGCAGAGGTCAAAGTGGTGCCCAAAACGCATAGGCTTCAATGGAGAAGGGGGTGCCCCGGATCCAGTCTGCCAGCAGGTAGGTACCCGCGTCTTCGGAGGGCAGACCAGGGGGGTTTTGTAGGGCACTGGGGGGGACACAAGTCAGCACAAAAACTACACCCTCAGCGGCACGGGGGCAGCCGGGTGCAGAGTGCAAACAGGCGTCGGGTTTGCAATTGGTTTCAATGGGAGACCCAGGGGTCTCTTCAGCGAAGCAGGCAGGCAAGGGGGGGGGTCCTCGGGGTAGCCACCACCTGGGCAAGGGAGAGGGCCACCTGGGGGTCGCTCCCGCACTGGAGGTCGGATCCTTCAGATCCTGGGGGCTGCGGGTGCAGTGTGTTGGCCAAGCGTCGGGTTCTTAGAAGCAGGTAGTCGTGGTCAGGGGGAGCCTCTGGATTCCCTCTGCAGGCGTCGCTGGGGGAGCTCAAGGGGGTCAACTCTGGCTACTCACAGGGTCGTAGTCTCCGGGGAGTCCTCCCTGTAGTGTTGTTTCTCCGCAGGTCGAGCCGGGGGCGTCAGGTGCAGAGTGCAAAGTCTCACGCTTCCGGCGGGAAACGTGGAGTCCTTTTAAAGTTGTTTCTTTGTTGCAAACTTGTTTCTTCTTTGGAGCAGAGCTGCTGTCCTCAGAAGTTCTTGGTCCTTTTAGATGCAGGGTAGTCTTCTGAGGCTTCAGAGGTCACTGGACCCTGTGGAACGCGTCGCTGTTGCAGTTTTTCTTGAAGTGAGGAGACAGGCCGGTAGGGCTGGGGCCAAAGCAGTTGGTGTCTCTGTCTTCTCTGCAGGGCTTTCAGGTCAGCAGTCCTTCTTTGTCTTCAGGTTGCAGGAATCTAGTTTCCTAGGTTCTGGGGAGCCCCTAAATACTGAATTTAGGGGTGTGTTTAGGTCTGGGAGGGCAGTAGCCAATGGCTACTGTCCTTGAGGGTGGCTACACCCTCTTTGTGCCTCCTTCCTGATGGGAGGGGGGCACATCCCTAATCCTATTGGGGGAATCCTCCAAAACCAAGATGGAGGATTTCTAAAGGCAGGGGTCACCTCAGCTCAGGGCACCTTAGGGGCTGTCCTTTCTGGTGGGTGACTCCTCCTTGTTTTTCTCATTATCTCCTCTGGACTTGCCGCCAAAAGTGGGGGCTGTGTCCAGGGGGCGGGCATCTCCACTAGCTGGAGTGCCCTGGGGCATTGTAACACGAAGCCTGAGCCTTTGAGGCTCACTGCTAGGTGTTACAGTTCCTGCAAGGGGGGGGGGGTGAAGCACCTCCACCCAGAGCAGGCTTTTGTTTCTGTCCTCACAGAGCACAAAGGCCCTCACCACATGGGGCCAGAAACTCGTCTCTCAGCAGCAGGCTGCCACAGACCAGTCTGTCTTGCACTGAACAATTGGGTAAAATACAGGGGGCATCTTTAAGATGCCCTCTGTGTGCATCTTTTAATAAATCCAACACTGGCATCAGTGTGGGTTTATTATTCTGAGAAGTTTGATACCAAACTTCCCAGTATTCAGTGTAGCCATTATGGAGCTGTGGATTTCGTTTTTGACAGACTCCCAGACCATATACTCTTATGGCTACCCTGCACTTACAATGTCTAAGGTTTTGCTTAGACACTGTAGGGGCATAGTGCTCATGCACCTATGCCCTCACCTGTGGTATAGTGCACCCTGCCTTAGGGCTGTAAGGCCTGCTAGAGTGGTGACTTACCTATGCCACAGGCAGTGTGAGGTTGGCCTGGCACCCTGAGGGGAATGCCATGTCGACTTAGTCATTTTCTCCCCACCAGCACACACAAGCTGGCAAGCAGTGTGTCTGTGCTGAGTGAGGGGTCCCTTGGGTGGCATAAGAGATGCTGCAGCCCTTAGAGACCTTCCCTGGCATCAGGGCCGTTGGTATCAGGGGTACCAGTTACAAGGGACTTTCCTGGGTGCCAGGGTTGTGCCAATTGTGGAGACAATGGTACATTTTAGGTGAAAGAACACTGGTGCTGGGGCCTGGTTAGCAGGGTCCCAGCACACTTCTCAGTCAATTCAGCATCAGTATCAGCCAAAAAGTGGGGGGTAACTGCAACAGGGAGCCATTTCCTTACAATAGTTGACCACAGGTGTGCTTAGGATACCCTGCATTTGTGCTTGTGAATATGTCCTGCCCCGCTTGCATGCCTGAGCCTACCTGGGCCTGAAACTGAGGCCCTCATTACAAGTGTGGTGGCCTGGCTGTGCTGGCGGTCTTGTTCTGCCTGTGCAGCACTGCAAGCAGCACTACTGCCCTGGGGATTACGACTCCTGTGTCCGCCAGCCTTTGCATGGCAGTTCCACCGCCATGCGAAGGCTGCTGGAGATGGGATGCCGGGACTCCCTGAGGGACCCTGCACTGCCCATGCACATGGCATGGGCAGTGGAGGGGCCTCCATGGACAGCCTTTTTCATTTTTCACTGCCTGATTTACAGGCAGTGAAAAGCGCAATGGATGCTGTCACACCCGATGCACCGCAACATTGCCACCGGCTCGATTACAACCCGGCGTCAATGTTGTGGTGAGTTTCCCGCTGGGCCAGGGGGAATCTTCGTAATAGGGCCAGCGGGTGGAAGACCGGAGTGGCGGTTTTCCGACCCAAAGAGTTTGGGTTCACCACCCGCCAAACTCATAATGAGGTCCTAAGTCTGGAAGCGGCTGGAGTCCCCTGGAGGCGTGAGAAACAGCAAAGTCCGGGAACCATTTAGAGGCTACCCTTCATAGAGGAAGTATTGCTGAGCATTGTAGAGGTGGTGAGCCTGAGCTCACTGGAGTGCTCTTAACTTGTTTGACTATTTACTTGCCTCTTGGTTGCCCTTTAGATTATCCACTTTTCCTTTGTGTCCTTGAAGTAGACTCTGGACCTCCCCTACTGATGTTATACTACATATAGAACCACAAACAGTGGAAACAAATCTGAGAGAAAAGTGACTAGTGGACTAGTGAAACCCATGTAAGAATATACATTGTAATATATTCCACTGGTCTGAATATAGTGCCAGGTGCTGCATGTCATATTGCAAGGATTTTACATAAAGATAATGTTCTTATAATATTAACAACGGGCCCAATTCCCAAAGTTTTACTGTGACTTTCTTATACTAGACCAGCCTCACTTATGAAATCCAGGAGTAAGCCAAGTGACTACCAGAGTAGGTTACACCTACTCATTGCAAATTCGTTGTTACTGGCACCAACGTTTTTTCAAATTTGACCCCATTTGCTCTTCCTGGATGACTTAAACAAGATATCATAACTTTCCAGATCTCATGGAGGCATCTACTACCACTAAACTCGTGACACCGCCCTGACTAAGGATTACATTTGATAGTCTCTTAATTATATTTGCAAGAGTCATGTTTTGTAGCTTCGGGCTACAATGTCTAGCGTCTGGGAGTTGAAAGAAAAATGTACATCAATTTAATAAATTGCACAGAATGAGATGTTGAAACAGTGGCTTAATTACAGGAAACACCCAACGTGAGTAAACAACTGGATAACAGATGGAGATAGTTTGGCTTATTCATTTCCAGACGAGCTGAAAGGCTTCCAGCACTTAGCCATACATGCATTTGTTAATGTAATGTCTTCCTTATCAGATCTTATTTGTGAATTCAGGAGTGCACCCTATGGATCCATTATAAGTTCATTCCTACTGATCCCTTTCAGCTTCAAATGGAGGAATGATGTCAGACCACACCCATCAATTAAAAGACATTGGCAGACATATCTGACTGCACTTTTTTAAGCATCTGGAAGCTCAGGTATCCTGTTTCCATGGAGGCAGATATTTGTAATGTAAACCCCAGAAACGCCCTCTCACTTAGTCAAACCATGGCTCTGGCCTGCTGGGTTCGCTATAATCTATATGATGACTCCTATTAAAGCACACCTTGACTGCAAAAAACCTTCATTAGTTACTTTTTGTATTCCACATGAGATATGTATGAAAGGGAACAATTGGTTTGGCATTGAGCGTACTCAAGATCCAAGATATTCTGGATTGCTTGTGCTCCCCTCTAGGTAGGAACTGTGCAAGCAATAGTTTTATCAAGTATGTACACACTTTGGATCACCCAATGACAGTGACCATGTAAAAAAGTTATTCCCCAGCCACAAAAATGTATGAAGACCATGTACCCACAGTAAGTGATACAAGGCATTCATAAAGATAAGGAATAATTTCACCCACACTTAACATTTTAGTTCACTCCTAATGATCTTCATCTCCACAGGTCAATTGAGCAGTTGCCCATAAACTATCACCCTACCTTTGACAACCTCCTTACCCTTTTTACATATTTCACTCCATGCCATGCTCTAGCCCTGCTCTCTAATTCTTTCCTCTGTTATAATCCTCAATTGAATATGTCCTTATTCTAATGTCATTCTTTATCATTGAACTTAATTGCAGTCTTTTGCAGCTTAAGGGTACGTTTGAGCTAAAAAGAGTTTATTCTTTGTGCTTGAAAGCGAGGCATCTCACTTTCTTCAAGATATTTCTAGACTGGTTGAAGGGCAGGTTTATTTGAGGATCAAGCAAGATGTCTTTTGTAGCTCAAGGCCACAGGTCAAACTGGTCCTACTTGCCATCGGCCCACAGCACGGAATCTCTTGTTTAAAGATCTATTAGCTAAAACAGCCAAGAACTATGGTTGGTTTTTATTGGTTTGGGCTTCACAGTATCCACCATGAGCTTACACACACACACACATACACATATACCAGAAAAAGATCCTATAACCTCAACAGTCTTCAAGGTGAGGACATTGGCACCTCCTCACCTTGAAAATACAGTCATTGGTCGAAAAACTCCAGCAGGATGTGGCAGAAGCCTGTAGGTGAAGACCATTCCACAAGGTTTGATACCCCTTTGGCAAAGGGCTGCTGACACGGATTTCCTACTGCAGAAAAGAACACGTGGGAGAAGCCGCAAAGTCAATCCAACTGGAGATGCACCTCAGGAGGATATGCAAGCAGGTTGGTCCCAGTCTCCTCCTTGTTCTCAGACACTTTTTGGTCACATTTTGTCCAAGTCCTCACTTTTAGAAATTGAAATTGTCCCTCTGACCACCCCTAGCACCAAAACAAAGGTTCCAGGTCTGGTGGGGTACCTCTTGGGGGTTCAGGATTCTCTCAGGCTGGGTCCATGTGCAGGTTCAAATGTTGGGTCCCTGTTATGTTCCTGCATCTCTGAGTTGCAGGACAGCGAACTAGCAATTGGTGTCACTTCTAGTAGTCCTGTGTGCACATGTATATGGAGGGTTCATCGGCAGGGCTGGCCTCTGAGGGTTCAAGCCAGGCTCAAGGTACAGCAGCAGTCTTGAAGAATGCACAGCAGGTCACAGCAACATGTAGTCCTCTGAAAGTCCTTCTTCAGGCCCAGTAGTGGGCTGGAGAGTAGTTCTGAAGGACATATTTTTATACCCCGATGCCCTTCTTCTGGAAGGTGGGAGAAGGATCTGGAAATGTTCTTTGAATTGCATGGGATTTCCTGACTCCCCTGCCCTGGCTCCAAACTGGCTACAGTCAAAATACAGGATTGTTAGGCCCTTTGTGTGAAAGCAGAGCACATGCTAGTCAGGTGTAAGTGAAGCTGTGCTCAGTTCCGCCTCTCATCTTGCCAGTATATGGCCTATTAAGGCACACCTAATCCCTCTATTGTGTGACTGTCTGGGAGGAAATCAAAAAGTCTAACTGATAGCTACACCCAGTCTTACGATCCAAGAAAGGCTGTCAGGCAGAAAAGGCTAATGGTAGGAAAATACCAACTTTCTAAAAATAGCTTTTTCAAAACTGTAATGAAAATTTTCATTTTACCATTAAAGAGGGTTTATCTTTACAATTTCATAGATGCCAAACATTATATATGTACCAGTTACCAACTAGGAATTACAGCTTCATAAATGTAATAAGGATTTCCTAATGTTATCCTACAGGAGGTGTAGGCCTCACAGTAATGAAAAACACATTTAGGATATTTTCACTACTAATACATGTAAAACATAAAAGTGTATGTCAAGCCTTATATGTACACTGCATCCTGCCCTAACGACTACCTAGGGCCTACCTTAGGGGTGACTTATATGTGATAAAAGGGGAGTAAAAGGGTTGGAGGGGGGTTTAAATGCCAAGTTGGCATGGCAGTTTACAACAGCACTCAGACCACAATGACAGGTCTGGGGCATGTTTTAAGGTGATACTTAGGTAAGTGGGTGCCACAATAAATGCTGCAGGCCCACTGGTAGCATTTAATTTACAGGCCCGGGATATATGGTATACCACTCTACAAGCGACTTATAGGTACATTAAATATGCCAATTAGGGAGATGCCAATCAAACCATGTTTAGGGGTTTAGGAAAGTGATCCCAATCACTTTAGTGCTGGTTAATAGTGGTAAAGTGCACAGAGTCCTAAGGCCAACAAAGGCAAACGTCCAGCAAAAATTAGAGATAAGTAGGCAAATCATTTGGAGAAAGACCACCATACAGCTGACAGGTCTAACGCTCATTTTATATCAAATCCTTAAATAAACAATACAAGAATAGTACCTTTGCAGTTTCGTGCATTAAATGTAAATCTTTCAAGAAAACTTGTGTAAATATTAGTGAAATATGCCATTTTACTTTCTTGCATTACAAGTGATTGGGGTATAGTGACTTTTGCATTGACAACCACAACCTATTTAACACGACAATCTGCCACTCTGGAATGAGCTAATTAAAACGAAAAGAACGTGTTAATGGTAGCAAAGTTGCCTCCCAAAGTCGAGCAGAACCTAACTACACGTTTTTCTCTGTTTTGAGTGAATAATCTCATGCTGCAAAGGCCGCTGAAACTCAGTTTGGGAGAAAATATATTTTCTGGTCTTAGAAGGTTCTGCACAGTAATTATAAGCAGCGTGCAGTATGTTGAAAATTCCATTTCCAGCTGTCAAGTTTCAGCATGTGTCCCGACTCACTAACTATTTGAATCCTCTTCAGTTCTTCAAAGATGATGAAAGGACGCAAAGCCTGTTTGTGGTTTACAGAAACATGTGTTTTGACATTCAATCATCACCTAAACGTGATTCACTTTACATCATATGCAAGACACTCATTCAACTGAAAGCTCTTCAAGTGCTGGCTTAGAAACAGGAACGCATCTAAAGTTTCCCACACGTTGCACGTCTCCCACCTGAAGGCTGGACGTGTTAAATAATATTGGAATGGATGAACGTTTTTTTTACAACTATAATATCTAAACTACACAATAGCACAGTATGAGACATATGAACCCAGCAAACATGGTAAAAACATTTCACTGAGGCTCAATAGGCAGGCTCTGTGGTATAAGACAATTCTAAATATTCTAAATGTATGAGGACAATGTATCCAGATGCCTGTCCTTGAGGAAATGAACCACTCATCCAGTGCTGTACACTTCTGTTCCAAATCCGAAAATAAATTCCCAAAAATGCTTTCAATTGTCTGGCATGTGAGTATGTGCTTCCTCCACAAAACATATTTCCCAATGAATAAAGGATTAACTCCCACTACTAAAAGATATTTGTCCCGAACTTCTGGCCACACAGCTGTTTCATCGCTACTCTGCAGAGTGTTCCATTATCCAAAAAAGTAACTGGTGCAAGTCAAATAGTATAAAGGAGTGACCGTTTCCGCATGTTTCACTGGTGTTGTTTGTTACCTGATGATGTTTGTGTACTACTTTAGATTTCCCCAAAATGGTGCATTTGGCAACACTAGGATAATCACTATGTTATGATCACAGTCTAGTCATAAAAATTGCGTTTCAAAACAGTCAGTGCATGCATTTTGTGCGATAGGAAGAATAAATTCCTTGGTGGAGTTGAATATGGAGAATAAACATAACACTGCTGCAACATGATGAATTCTCTCTAGATATGAAATTCAAGCAGAAATTCTCGATAACTGGAACTAAGGAGAACAAGCCAGCATTCCCCCAAAGCCAGAATGTGTGACAGTGACAGAAATCTACTGCTTACAGTTTCATTCTCAACTGTTTCTGATCTTAAGGTACGACAAATGCGTTTGTTATTTTTGAAGTACAGATGATTTAAACACCTCTTTCAAATAAGATTTTTAAAATGATGACGTTAGAAATCAATAGATCACCCTAAGCTCCATTGTCTGTCCCACAACATATGAATGCAGTCCAGCTGAACAAACCCATGGGCTGAACTTGGCAATTTCGAATTGTTCTTGGTCAGTATTCTTGCATTTTAACAGTACTAATCAAAGAGTCATTTGTAGAAAACATAGCAATACACATGCTTCATAAAAACATGCCGTGCATCTGAACATCATACATGTGCAAGGATAAATGTTGTTTAAATGTAAAGCAAACAAGGAAACAGTCATCATGCCACTTTATGACTAGTGTATTTGAGCTAAATAAAGGGGATCTCCACCTGGGCCAGTTATTGTGGGCTAGTGCCTTTGTTTCCTTTCCTCCTGTTCAAAGACATTTTGTGGTCTTTGGAAGTCTCCTAATAATAAGACTGATTTCCACCTTGCTGTAAGATGTGCCTTCTAGTTTCCAGGGGGTCTTACCGCCTGAGCATGCTGCACGCCAGGTTTATGTAGCTGATATGAAAGTAGAGAATCCAATTTCATTTTTATTGAGCTCATGCTTTAAGCTAATTTGCAATACAGCTGGCCACTGTGCTGGCTGATGTGGGTGCATGCCCAGCCTGGGTTGCTCTCCTGAGACTTCATTCAAGTCTAGAATCTAGTCCTGGTAAACATTTCATCAGAGGCAAGACGTGTATGTAGCAAGACTCCCATGAAGCTGCAAAGGTCACCTGCTAAACCACACCCACCTCCAAGGTTCCTCAGTCATAACACCCAGTGGTTTGGGAAAACTCCCCAACAGCGTTTTCAGTGGGGTGAGGGACTGCTGGAGCGCAGTAAATGTATCTGTTGTTTCTCCAGATTAGAGGTGGGAAGGAGGAAAAGGGTGTGCAGAGGCCCACAGCCCTGCTCTCTGTGTGAAAGGCTGTTAAGGGAGTATGGCTACAGTAACAGAGAGTACTCCCCCTGAATATCATTTTGTAAGGATGGTATGTTACTTTAGTTATTTGCATCACACACTACAATTATAATAATTTAATTCCCCTACTACTAGTGTCTTCTTTAAAGCTATGAGGAAGGCAAAGTTTCTCAACAACTAACAAATGCAGCTGCCTGCACAACCAGAAACAGAAGATAGCCGAAGCAGAAAGGGGGGTTCGGACATATTGGCCAGATTTTCTTATCAGTGATACCCAGGGACAATTCAGAAAAGCATTGTTATGGGAATCACTGGATCAGCAAGAAGTTAACCACAGTGTTGACTGTGGTAGAGAGTGTATCAGAAGATATTTTTCATAGTAATCTCAGTTTCCAGAATGGCACCTTAGTATCTGCACATGAAGAAGAGTAGTACACTTACTACAGCTTAGATGATCATAAAATAAACAAATGAAGACCCTTGCTCATCACCTCGGTTCAAGGACAGTATTATATTATCAATGAAGAGAAAAGTGCTCATTGTCTTGAACACTCGATTTATTAAGCTGCACTGTACAGGTCGACAAATAAGGACTTCGAGCATGTGAAATACTTATTTTTCACTCCCTAGCCCCCAGCTGTGGTGTGGCCTAACAGGACATATTGCATAGGACCGGGAGGATCCACAATAGGATAGTGAAAATGTGCAAGGGAAGAGTGTTGCAAAGTCTATTATTCTTTGCCTCAGCAGAAGCGACAGATGTAGCCTGATATAAAATGGGTAGGTTCAAGCACATGGCAGAGTTCAATGGAAAAATCTTTTTCCCACTTTTTCTAATACTTTTTGGTGTGATCTAAAAAACAAACCTTAATTCCTTTAGAAATGTTCTGAAGATGCCCCTGGTCTAAAATGATGCATAGATTGCCAGTGGCAAGCGACCCTACTTGAGATCAGTAAAGGGTTTATATGCACCATGCAACACTAGTTTCTCAAGTATCAATATGAAGATGCTAAATTGGGGATTCAATTAAGTTCACTATTTGCTCCATATTGGATTAGCATGTACATTGTGCTGATTGTTGCGGAAAGCACTGTCTAAAGTAATGTTCACATAATATTTGTAAATTGCACAATTTCAGGCTTTATTAATGTAGGTTGCTGTCACAACAAGAAACAGTATCCCAATACAGTTTAAATCCCTATTATTCAAGTAAGTAAAATTGTATTACCGTTAGTTCTGGTCCACCACCCACTGAAGGTTGGTAAGCAATTTTGTATCTCTGGACGCGACCAGTGGCATGATCCCACTTCACAGTCAAACTACTGGATGTTGCATCGTACACTTGCAGGTTACGTGGACCACTCTTTGGAACTACATCAAAGTTAATGAAAAAAAAGGTGCCACAAATTCAGATAAGAACACACACATGCACTTAGTGATAAAAACTGAATTGTGATTTATGGATTGAAAGTAGGATTATACCACGAAAAAATAAGGAAGGAGGTGGAAACTTACATGAGGAAAGGGCAAAGGAGTGGAAGAAGGAAAAGAAGAAAGGACAGGAGGAAAAATGAAATAATTGGAAAGAAGAATTGAGGAACGCATGTTAAAAAAGGAAAAATATAGGAAAGAAAGGTAAATAATCTGTAAGAAAAGAAAGATAACATAGAGAGAGAGAAAAAAAAGGAATCTAGGCAAATATGGAGAAACATGAAAGGAAAAAGCAGTGAATATGTGTAATAAGTGGTATTGTTTAAGAATTGCATCATCAAAATCTTATGTGCCATTCACTTACAGGCAGCTGAGGGAAGAACAAAAGGACACTGAATGGTCTTTGGGGTTATGGAACATTGCGATTGTTCATCAGGCACCATTATACTGATGCACAAGGCTTGTGTTAGTAGAGGAAGGGCAAGCCCACTGTAGGGCTAAGACCCACGATCTAGGTCTGGACAAAGGACTTTGATTTATATATTTGCTATTTTTTTGAAAGTCATAAAGTTAGGGGTCATAAGGAGCATAGATAGTAAGGAGGTCTATAGTGTGTTTACAGCCTCAGAAGACACACCCTAGTGAATGTTATGGAGCGTTAGGTCAAATGAAGCTTTCTTTTATCATATACACTACAAACCTCATCTTCTTTATGATTTGGTATATTACAATTCTTTTGGATTTTGGTAAAGCACAATTTAATCTGCCTGAGGCTGGCATATGTGATGTGTTGTAGAACCTTCAAGGATATCCTAAGGCTATGGGTGTTCTGATTGAGTAGCACTCAAAAATTCTTGATGCGGTTATGAAATCTACAAGATTTCACTGTGCCATTTTTTCTGTCATTTTTAACGCCTGCTCAGGACAGGCGTTAAAGTGATGCTCCCATAATGACCTATGGGCCCCCCAGTGCTTTGCAGGATTAGCGCCATAATCTAGAATCTAGAAAGCACCACAAAGGCATCATAAATTATGATGCTGTTGAGCTAACCTGTATTGTGGTGCTCTGTATAGTAAATAAAGAGCTACCATTGTGATGTTGGGGGGCGCAGGGCGACACAAGAAAAGTGGTGCATCAGAGCTGATGGGCCATTTTCTTGTAAATATGGCCCTGAGTTCGTTCTCAGATCATTGTCTTAGCTGAAGCTTAGGTTTTTGCCTGGTCTTGCAAAGAGCATTTTGTGGTCCATGAAAGTGTGTGTAAGTGTCAGAAACAGACATGGGCGAACACCAGTATTCTCAACATTATTGTTCGCCTGGGAACATTGCCTCTGTTTTACTACAGCCTAGACTGTGATGGCCTGTATCCATTTTCTTCCCCAGCCACTCAGCCACTAAAAGACCTCAGCCACCACGAGGGTAGGAGGAAGACCCACAAAGCTGGTGCATTGGTGTTATATGTATCTTGGTGTATTTTGCATAAGCATGTAAATGGAGCCCAAGGCCTCTGAGCAATGTCATCAATTGCAACATGTAAATGTTGAAGACTAGTGCTCTAAAGATTTACATGTAGCACATTTGACCCCTGTCCCTCCATTATATTTCTCCCAAATTCATTTGGCGTACTGTTAAGAGTTTATCATTCAACCGAATGCTTCCTGGGAATTATGTTGGTGGGTGAACAGGGCATCGATAATATGCACTGGAATGGAAATTTGGATTGCCATTGTATATTTTCTGTGCCTGTGTAGATGGTGCTCATAATTTTGTTTTATGACGGAGGAGCATACCTTTTTAGTACTCAAGATGTAAGAACTTCTAAACTTGTCAAAATACTAAGATTTGTTACCATCTTATTCTGAGAATTAGTTGAAAATAAAGAAATGCGATAAAAAGGGTAAAGCTGTACATGGTGCACTGCTCAGTCACCATGGTTGTAGACACACTACAACTGTACTAAGAGCCATCAAGGCTGGAAGTATCTTCAGGTTATTTACTTAACTGTTCACATTCACTGAATAGTTCTGTTCATGGGCAGATAATAAAGATGTGAGAGAGAAGGGAGGAGCTTGTGGATTGTCTTTCTCTAAAGTCGGATGTGTCTGGTCAAGACAGACAGAATGGAAGAAGTGATTTGGAACATGTTTGTCACCTTCTTTAGTTCAATATTGTGTGTTCTGCAAAGGAGGGACACAAATATGTGATATTTCCAATTAAAAGAGGAAAGGACAGAAATGCAATGTATCTTGTAAATGCGGTGCATATCTGCCCAAGGTCACTTGCTTCGCTGCCCTGCACCATGGGTCTTGAAAATATGCCCTTAAATACCTCTTTATCACATGAACATCTTATATTCAGATAAAATGTGTTATGATGAAAAAATATTATACAGTAAGTTTTTGAAGGCAAAGCATGTAATTAAATGTATGTTGCATGCTTTGGCTCAGACATGCGTTCAGCACACATAGTTGGGTTAAATCTTGGGAGTGATCCCAGGGTGCAAAAGGTAACACATGATTTAAAGGGTGTTTCTATCCATGTTCTTACCTGGAGTTGTAGTCGCTGGTACTATGAAAAAAAGAATAGAAAACGTTCGATAAATATTTTGAGAATGCATGTTGCTCAAATATTTAAAAAGGACAAAAACCCTGAAAGGAAACATGCAAAATTTCCTCTGACAATGTGAATACAACACAGTAGCCCAATTCTACTTCCTCTTTGACAGCCTCACCTAGTGTGCACACATCAAGAGCAATAAACATATGCATTGGGTATGCCAACAACTATCATTTCAAGTATGCCTGTTTTCAGAAGAAACACTACTAGCGCATAGGATTCAACTTGATAAAGTGATCTGTGTTCCTTCTCATAAGAACCTCTGCAAGCAAGAATCAAGCTAGCTATTTCCTAAATATTATTAGGAAATAATATAATACCTCTTGATGTGGAGAGGAACCCTCATCCCCATGTCTACATATATATATATATATATATAGATAGATACATATATCTATATATATATAGATAGATATATCTATATATATAGATATATAGATAGATATATATATACATGGATATAATATAGGTAATGAAGAGGTTGTACAGAATATGGATGAACAGAGGTGCTAGGTTAAGGATAGCAGTCTGAGGCTATAGGTAAGGCTAAATGAAGTAAGATAAAGGTAGGTCCAGGTCTAGAGCCATTTGTTAAAGGTGGAGTGTAAGGGTATAAGTAGGGGGACAGATGTACCATAATATGGGTAGAGGTGGTAGTTTATGGCCTGATGTGCAATGATAAAAATAGGGATAGAGGCATGATGATACAAGAAGTGTTAAAGAAGCTAGGGACATTTTGGCAGTAGAGGTAGTAGGGAGTCCGCAGGAGTATGGAATAGGGAAAACAGTGGAAGGAGAAAGAGTGTTCACAAAGGTATAAGGTAAGTGATGAAGAAAGAGAAAAAAGAGGCTGTAGCTAGGGCAACTGGAGGTTTGCAAGCAGGGTTTGTTGGCATGAACTGAGGAAATTCCTGCATTAAAAGGGAATCTCAGTGATCCTGGAGAAGAAAAAAAAAGACTGAATGAAATTTGTTCGAAGGATGGATGGATTTGAAATCTAGAGAATTCTAGTCATTTTAAAAAAGTGAAGGGAACAGATTTATGAAGAAACTTTCTCCAGAACAGGTTTCTTTAAATATGCTTTTCTCCCAGGTTTGCTCCTTCTGCACATCTCAAATAAACTCGCAGAACAACCAGCCCACAGAAAAACACTCCTGTGCTTTGTAAACAAACCTTTTAAGAAACTTAAAAGAAGAACTTGATTGTTTCAACAGAATTATTAGTAATGAATACATAACTCAATATTTGATGGTGTAGGCACTGGCAGCCCCTCCATTAGGGCTGAGAAGTGTCGCCCACATGCTGACAGTGCCACAAAAGGTGAAAAATAAAATGGTAATAAAGTGAATTTATTACCATTTTACTTTTCCCTTTCCCCAGCCTGAGCCCTGCTTGGGGGCAGGGCCACTGCAGCTGACTGGCAGCAGGGAAGTGGTGCTCACTCCACCCGTTTACAGTGCACATGTCACTTTGGCCGGTGGTCTTGCGATGGGCAGCCTGACATGCACAGTGTAAACCTCTCTACTTAGCTGTCAGACAGCTTGGTGGAGAACAGGTACCGGCCCCCAGTACCTGCAGGAGCATCGGCTCAGCCCACTTCAGCCAATCCTGTTGCTGCTCTTATGCTGCTACCATTATCAGCAGAATGAGAGAAGCATTCAAACTGCTGCAGCCTGCAGACCAGACCAGCCCCAAGGGGCTGACGCAAGGGGGCCAGAGGCGAGTCAGTGCATGCAGTGGGTGAGTACATTTTCATTTTATTCTTTTAAACCCACTGATGCCTTCAGCCTCAACACCAGAGTTCTCAGTCATGGTTCATTAAAAACTATTTTTATAACAAGCCATGACGTTGACCAGGTACTGCTGTTCAGTGCTGCCCCACAAATATTTGGGGTGCCAGCCATCACTGGGTGTAAGATATGTTTAGTGGTATGATTCCATTTAATGAGCACTCATTTGTATTTGGTAGTCAATAATACTATTGTTGAAAAATAAAAACAGAAAATATGTTAAATAGAAATATAGCGTTTTATTTTATTGGATTCTCTTGTGTAGCAAGATAATGCCACCCAGTGACTTAATACTCACATGTTCTTTCGGTGCCAGTAAGATCCTCGCTTTCCGACTCATCTGGATAAACTGCAGTAACAGCAACCAGGTAGGCTGTGTCAGGGTCCAGGTTTTCAAAAACCATGGTGTTTTTATCACCGTCAACAATCGTCTGAGAAAAAGCACATTTAAGGGAAGGTCAATTGTGTCTTTTTATTAGATGCTATTATAATCCTTGCATTAAACTGCGACTTGTTTGTTTATTGGAATTATTAATTGAACTGCAGCATTCAAAAGTGATTTAAATCCGATCAATGTTTATTTTAGCGGAAGTGCCCCCTTTCAATCCTACAACATTACTGGGACGTTTTAGTTGTTTTATAGTCCTTTTTTGTGCATTACCCTCTCCTTCAGCAGTGGCCGAGTGAAAACACGGCTTCAAGTGTGAGGTTAGCAGTCATTGGCACATATTCATAATCACTGGTTTTACGCCAACGTTTATCATCCAAAAGAGCATTTTGATCTGCCCTACTAGGTTCTGTGCCAGAAACCTGTATCACGACCCGCAGAAGGGTGGTCCATATTTTATGATTGGTGGTCACCTCAGAGAACTAGTCTTTGCATATGCAAGTATAATGCTGCCAATACTGTCAGTCACTGCAAAGCTTGGGTTATGGTGGCAGCAGGCACACCCATTTAGGAAGGGGGTACAAGCGAGGAGTCTATTTGTCATCAGAGCATGGCTCATATTTTGACAAAAAAATCAAACTACATGGAATACTTTAGCTGGCCTTACATGACTGCCATGCACACTGGGTGAAAATGCAGAGGGGACCAGAAAAAAATAAGGAACAGGGCTTAACAGATTTACCAAGTCAATCAGAAAGCTTTGATCCCGATACAAATCCGGAGAAGCAAAAACTACTTGTTAAAGTAAATTCCACTTCCAGTTATTAAAAAAATCTCATTTCTTGCTGTACCTGGAATGCAATAAAAAAGATAAGTTTCATACCTCAAGTTTCTTTTGCGAGTTGCCAACAGGTTCCCAGGATATCCTGTAGAGAGCCACGTCTGGAGCACCATGGTCCCATGTTCCCCGGAAGCTGTTCATTGTTACTTCAGAGAATCTTAGATTTTGGGGGGCTGGAACAGGATCTAATAGGAGGAAACATTTAAACAACACAGGTATGATTGTTAGCAGCAGACTAAGAAAAGAAGAAAACCAAGATCCCTGATCTAACCAATTATAGCAGACAGGCACTGTGGACTTTTCATTAATACTTCGCAACAATTTTTATATTATGCAGGTTTGACCACTGTACAAAAGAAGAATAGGAAGAGGTAAAAGTAGATAATATTAGGTGTGGGCATAACTCGTATAATTTTGTGTATGATAATCATGATTAATTACCTAAGAGTTCTGTGAGATTACGCTGAATTATGTGCGAAGAGTAATTCTGCGTATATCGCTGTATCTCGGCAAACTAAATGCCCCCTCCTATCTAAAATGGACACAGGGATGCATTTTTGCGCTAAAAATAGGACTAAATGCAGCAGAACACAATCAGTAAGTGTGAGCAGCTGCTCACAATGTGTTTTTGGGGTAGGATTTTTCCACAACTTACTTCTGGCATTTAGCGCTATTTTCTTAGCACAAAATGCACCCTCTCGTCATGAATGTACACAAGAATTTATGTTTGTGCTACAAATAGCACTAAGTATAGCAGAACACATTTAGCAAGCATGAGCAGCTGCTTGTGCTCGCTAAATGTGATCCCAGGGTGGGATTGTACCCCCAAATTATGCGAGCATCAAAGAGCAATGTGAAATTACCGAAACTACTCCCATTACTCCGGCATAACTGAAATTCTTCCCAGACCTAAATAACATGTGTATTTGCTTCAGCATAATGGGTGATGGGATACCAACACCTTTTACTTTCACTGACCAATATCCAGGCTCACCATTTACCTATTCAGAAACCTTTTGATGTCTGGACAACATTCATAGAGAAAACACTAACCACAGACCATTCTTGCATTCCTCCACTCGACCCTCCTACTTTATTAAAAGACAAGAGCACCTCCTTACTGGACTTTCATTATCAACACATTTTGGTGTGAAGAGAAGGTCTTTGGCTGTCTACGTCTGTCCAGTCGGCCCAACTTATTAGGCAATCAAGTGCAGAGCTGGAAGACTACCAAAACCTTTGCCCGGTTTTGAACCTACCATGTTTGGCTAAAGGCAAGGAAAACTATGTTCATCTTCCCTCAAACAATTTATATCGGAGAATATCTTACTTGATGAACTAGAGCCTGGCCTTAGAATAAGATGCAGCATTGAGACAGCTACACTCCAATTCATTGTTAATGTACTATACAATCATGATAATGCTGACTCTTGCCTCTTTACCCTCATAGACTTTTCACGGTTGTTTGATAGCTAAGTCAGCTGGCTCCACTGAAATTCATACATGAATTTCAAAGGGTGGTACAGTCCGTAGTTGGTGTGTATCATGATGGGGTAAAGATGCCAAAGCCATAATCTAGCCAACCATTACCCCTTTAGACAAGAAATATTTTAAGGCTCTCTTCTCTCCCAGCACTTTCAAATGTATTTAATGAAACCACTCGGCTCTTTTTTACAGCATTCAAACACATCATGTCACTTACACACTGATGATACTCAACTATATCTGAAAACTTCTTTCACTGATATCTACTTTCTCAGAACCTCAAAGACATTCAGTGCTGGGTGTCCTTCAATCAATCTATAATAAATCTACTCAAAAATTGAGTTATTGATGATTTCCTCTTCTCAGAGTCCCATTCAGTCAAATCTTGACTCAAATCATTCTATATTTTAAATTGATAAGCCCTATTTTAGTAAATGAAATCCCTGGGCATCATGCTTGACAGAAATTTCAATCTTGAGTCAAACATTCTTCCCTTAGCAAACAATTACATGATACAAACTCAGACTCTTGTGAAGTGTAAAGTCATATATCACAGAAGCTGACTTTAAAACAACTGTTCAATACTTAGCCTTAGTTAGGCTTCATAATAACTATCTCCTCATTGGCACTCACAAAACACAACGTTTCCCTTCTAAGGAGGTCCTAAATGTGGTACGAAAGTTGGTACCACGAATCAAATTTCTATCACACTTAATTGGCTCCTACTGAAGCCAAGAGTATTTTGGAAAATAGCATGTCTTTTTCATATATGCCTTTACAATGGAGCATTGAAATACATAGTGGAAAACCCAAGGTATCCCAGAAAAATCCTCACACCCGTATTTTGGAAAGACCAATAAAAAAAAAAACAGGTAACTTTATCCTAGGCATTTATCCGAGAATGTTCCTACGATCTGCATTCCAATGGGATGCACAAAACCTTGTAAAGAAGATTCCTGAAAAGATTTAGGCCATTATCTGCCCATCAACATTTTAAGTGTGATTTGTCACTTAACTATTAATTTATCAAAATGATCTATTCTCAATGTATCTTAGGTATATTAAACATGTGTATATCCGAGTTTGGCTCTGGATATTAACTTTATTTATTTAACAGTTTCACGTTTGGTCAATAGGTTAATGTGCATTACGGGAACAGGTCCAACCACAATTACTCTGTTCTTTTCTTTGTACATAGGGTTTAGAATGATTAAGACCCTGGCAGGTGGTCCTGCCACAGGACCAGCCATCCTACTGAGATCCACTCCTGCCATTGAGAATCTCTCAGCCTTCAGAGCATCAGCAGGTGCTGTAGTTGCTCTGCAGGTTGAAAAGTTTTACTAATGGGCGCCATGTTTGTTGCACCCACTTGGAATGATTTTTTTGGGCTTTAGAGAATAAACTTTTAAATTGGGAGTTCGTTTTTGAGAAACTAAAATCAATTGGCCTGGCGTGCAGGGGCTTTCCTCAAACGGCAGTCCTAAGTAGGAAAATCTAGTGGGTCTCCTGACCCAATAATCGGGTGGAGTGAAAGACAACGTGGTCTAATACCCTGTGGTGGACAGACCATTAGGTCACAGGTTCCGAAGAGAGGGGCCTGCTGAGGCGCTGCTGTCAGTAACACTGTCCGTCATTTATCTCTCAATCTAAATAAGGTGGGCAACCGCGATTGTTGTCAAACTCGAAATGAGATCATAAACCAGCGAGCAGGTTAATACATTGTTGCAAAGCAAACAGTCCATGTGAAACTTAGGAAATAACAAAAATATAAAAAATGCGCAGTGTACAGAGAACACTTGTTTTTATTATTATTTCGTGATCACTCCAAAAGCACATTGCGCAGAATGAATTCCCCTAAGAGGCTAGTCATTCCCAATTCTTTAGGTTGTATAAAAAGCGATGTATGCCAGATCTCTCTAATCAAAATCTGATAGACAATCTTGAGAATGACTAAATATTTACGCATGTAAATAGAACAGCTGTCTTGAAAACGCACCTGTGGTAGCTTGCCCGATCCTTGGTGCAGACACGCCTTCATCATACACTGCTAAAAGATTTACATCGTACACCGTTTGAGAGAAGAGATCTCTTAGTACTGTGCTTGTTGTCCTCCCGTCGACTTCCACCTGAGCAAACAGCATTAACAAAGTACATGTGAGGAAAACTGGTCTCCAGTCAAATCAACAACCTTAAGGTCTAAGGCCAGCTGGGTCTATCGCTAACACAAAGAGCCTTGGCTTAGCAACATATCTGCTGCTTAGGGCAACTAGGCCATGCAGCGTTTAGAGAGAGAGCACACTTTTTAGAGAATTGCGGGGTAGTATCTCAAATCCTGTGCTAAATATTGATATGATGGAATGTCACCAGCTATCCTTTGCAACCTCCTCAGAGCTTTTAAGCCTTCTAGTTTAGAGCTGAGTGTTATGCAATCCTACAGAAGCAGGGTCGCCAGTAGCAAGTTTGTGCATGGGCGAACCCCTGTTCACCTTTGCTGCAGACTGATTTGTGGGATCCTTCTCACCACGGTTCTCTCTTAGAGACAATGTTCTGTAGACTAGTCCAGACAGAGGAACCACGATACCTGTTCTCTAATTACCTATGTGCCTGCAGCAGCGCATCTGTACTCATGTGCTTGTGTAGTGCTTCTCTGTGTACAGTGACTGCCACTAGAACAGCACCCAGGCGGCTGCCAGCAGCCTCAGGGGGAAAAGGAACAGCTGCTGGTAATAGCAGAAGCCACAGTGATAGCACTGCTGCCATTAAAGTAAAATCATGGTGATGTTTTGCAGGTTGCAACTGCCATAAAATGAAAGCTTAGAAACATTATAATTTCACAGCAACAGCGGAAGAGGTAAAGTTGAAGTATGACATCAGCCTGGGCACTAGTATAGCAATGCTTAGTGGATCCAGTTGATGTTATTGCCACCTGCTCATGACACCGAACTACCATCTGCTCAGCAAGCTACCATTGAAGTCTGTCACTTGTATTAGTTAATTAAAAAATATTCTGTTTACACGATTTTGATTAGTGTCTCAGTGCAGCATCAACTGCTATAGAGTACTCAAAGCGTTAGGGTAGAACAGTGCTTAATTTGTAAATAAAAAGGTGCCGGTGCCCATAGCCCTCCTCTTAAACACGCGGCTGCTGCAATTCAATGCGCGACCACGGAATAATGAGGCAGCGTAATCCTGAAGCCATCTCGGGCCTCCTCAATCCATTTAAGCCACTCCCTGCCCCTTCAGCTCACTCTTGCAGCTTTCTGCTTTTTCTCATTGTGACGCTTTTATATTTTTTTCTTCCTCCGTCTTTCCCAAACGTGTCTTTTGCTCGCAGTAAATGCTTGAGGCAGAAGACTAAGTGCCAGCCCTCAAAAATAGGTGCTGGTGCTCCGCACCGGAAACAACAAGCACAAATTAAGCACTGGGGGAGGCACTTTATTCGGTTGTGAAGTGGCTTGTGATGTTTAGGAAAAAATGCATTATCAAACAGGAATCCTGTAGCTTTTCCTCTGAAACCCCCCTCTACATCAATTTGCGTTTTTTTTCTCAGAATCATTTTGTTCTAAAATCTTGTGATTTTTATATCCAAATTGAGACCTCTGCAAGCAGTTATTTCATGCTTTCACGTTGACCAAAAGCTTAACAAACTGCTTAGCCAAATTCTAATTCAAACCATTCAACGCATCTTTAGGGGGAATTAAATGCTGCTTTGTCCTGCTATACTATACCTCTTTGAAGTCCGTTTCTTCATCTGTTTTGTACTTCACAATGTATTTTCGAACATTTCCTGGAGCAGCATCCCACAAAACTCTCATGCTGCTGTGGGTAACATCTCTGATTCTTAGGTTTCCAGCACCGCCCAGTGGCACTTTGGGTAAAAACAAAAAATAATCATGCTAATGTTAATTCTCAGAGCAAGGCGATCAAAAATAAGAACTTGTGTGTTTTTTCTTCCTCCTTCTCAGCTTCCTAACTTGTAATCAGCAGATAAAATGAAAGCAATTAAAATGAGGATTATAAAAATGAGGTTCAGGGTACGTGAAGTGTACACTACGCGTTCTGTTGGTATCAATACACTTGACCATGCGTGGAGGCCTCTGATGATATATAACCAGCGGTGGAAGCGCACTAAAAAAAAGTATAGGAACTGTGAAGCTGCATGCAGTGGGGGCGGAGTCAGTGAGCGTGGGAGCGGGGTCAAAGATGTGGCTCAAAAAAATAAAATATTCTTCACATTTTTTTGGTCTTTCACTGTCAGGTAGCGACATATGAAAAAACGTGCAGCTTAAATGAAAAATAAATAAGAAAGTTGTTACTTATTGGGAAATGCGCTATAGTACAGTTTGAAACCTCCATTAGTTAATGCAATTCAGTGGTCTGTGTGTAATCAGAGAGCCACGGAATTAAGTCTTGGTTTGTACATTGGGGAAAATTGACTTGTATTTTTAGTGCTACAAGGTCACAGCTTGTGACAGAAAGCACTGGGAATATTTAATTCATTATTGTAAACCTGCATTACACACAGTATAAGATAGACTGCTACAAAATGCCCAAAATGTTTAAGAAAAAATGGTGCTTCCAAAAGATAGATTTTAGAAATATTTAGAGTGTATATAATGCATTTTTTACATTACTGTTCCTTCCGCAATATAAATACAATCACAATTAAAAACACACACTCCACAGCACAGTTGTAAAACTGTTTGCACTCCCAAAGGATGGCACTGGTGAAAAAGACACTGCTCTCCAAAATACCGTGTTTGTCATCACAAATCTTTGAGTGATTAGGTAGGTTAAAGCCAGTACTGGCTCTAAAGCATCTTTTACACTTGCAGATTAACTCGTTGAGCACATTTGCATGTCTCTCAGGCAGTAGGCCCCCCGGCAGGAAGATGTGTTTTGCTGCCTGCCCCACTTCGGTTTCGCATCACAGGAGACTCACTGTATGACACTTCAGCGGAAGCATATAAACTATCAGAACTAACCCTCCCGGGCAGTTGTCTTTTTACAAAAAGTAGGGGAACGGTGTTTCATAAATCATAAAAATATGGGCACGTAAGGACCCTCCGATCCCGCCCACTTGACCACTGTATAAAACCCTCACACAGTTTGTGTCTCAGTAACAAAACAGCTGAGGAAGTACATCTTGAGAGCAGACAGCAATTGAGGGCAAACGTTTTGGCATGTGCTAGTACTTACAGAATAATCTTCAATTTTGACAATATTGTCATATCCGCTGTCATTCTCCCCCTATTGTAAAACATTTCCCTTTGATCCAGTGACTGGATGCTGCCTCTAATTGACAGCATGTGATGGGTACGAAGAACAGAACTGCAAATAACTTACTACAGATGTAGTCACGTTGGCTCTCTACCCACTCCCCTCCTAATATGTTGCTAAAAATATGTTTGCGTAAGTAAATGCTTAATCTGATCAACTAGGTAGTGGAAAGGGGCCATGGGGGTCGGAATCTGCCTCATGAAAACCATATTCCCATGGAGTAATGGTAAAACATGCTGGCAGTGCAAACTTATCAAGGCACATGCCTCCTGAAAGCCACTGCAGCCTGTCAATACTTTGACACAGATGTCTACATTCACGCATCTGAAATCATTATTTCTGACCCTTTCAAAAATAAACTAGCACTGTTTTAAACAGACTTGTCCACCTGAGAGAAGGAGAACATATATATTCAAAGAGGGCCATATGGCACCAAGTTGACTGTGCTTCTCACGCCATTTAAGTGCCATGAGTTAGCAACAAATGGATCCAATTGGAGCAACAAAACTGGTGGATTCTGTTGATAAGAGAGGAGCGCAGCATTTGAGCTCTCAAATGTTAGCTGTACTGCATTATAACAAAGATGTCTCAAAACATACATGTGACTTCTTGAGCAGTGAGAGGGTCGCTGGTGAGTTCATCAAAGGTAGCATATAGTGTCACAGTGTATTCGGTATTGGGTATTAAATCTTCCAGCCTTACATCAGTCACCGAAGCACCAACACGCATCTGTGGGGTAGAAAAGGAGGCCATTTTAGGTAACTAATTACTTACTACTTTTCATTCCCAGTTTCTTCGCAAATGATAACAACGCCTGCCTGTGTCAATGTTTGCATCATGACTGGCATAGTGGACGAATATTTCATTTCTTTACGCTTATTTATTTATTTGTAAAAGATTGTCCACAAAGTACAACAATGAAGTGGCTCAGGGCTAATAATGGTCACTATAAACCTTCTGTTCCAACATTCCAATGTTTGTCTTTCTGTTTCTCCTTTGTTAATTTAGAACCTGCTACCTTCAATGGCTGGAATGTTCTGCCAGCCTTATAAACATTTTGCCTCACGCAGAGGTTGTATGCCAGTTACTGTTGGGCTATACTCACCTGCAGCTCAGGTTATAACTTGGATTCAGGGCCTTTAATAATCTACTGGTATTTAGTGACATGATGACAATGAAGGACTCTGCAAACACTACGCTCGTAAAGTCACAACTGTGAGTACTAATCATATCAATTGCGTCTATAGAAAACATGAAAACAATTGTGTCTGATTTATTGGAGTTTCACTCACTGTTGAAGCACTAAGATTGGGGATAGCAGATTTTTAAGATCTCTTACTTTTAGTCCAGTGTAATTAACAGATATTTTCCAAACACGCCTTTATTACACACTCAAACACAGACTACATTTTCAGCTGTACCCAGACTAAAAGGAATTACCACTTTTTCCTTTGAGGTCAAAGTTCACATGTTTAATTAGAAAGGCAGTTCCTGTCCTAACTTAAACAATTCTACAGAAAAATCGATGGCCTCACACAAAACTTTCCAATAAAACAGAAGCCTCTAAACCAAGAAATGTATGCCCAAAATATAACTTTTTCATAATCAAGGGAGTAGAACTGTTGACTAGCCACTCAAATAACCTCAAGCCACTTCCAGCTCAAAGATCCTATTAGAATACTAAGGGCCTGATTTAATGGAAAATGACGGTGCACGATGCTGTGCCAAATTTGGCAGCATTGTGCACCATTGTTTTCAAAATGCAAGGATGTGCCATATTTACTAGGTTACGGCACACCCTTGTGTTTCCCCCTGCACTGGTGCTAAATTAGCTGAAGTGAGCCAAAGCAGCCACCCTTGCACCGTAGTGCAACGATGGCTGTGTTGAGGGGGAGATTGTTTTTGTGCAGAAAGGAACACCTTCCTGCACCAAAACAATCTTAAATGGCGATTTGATCTTTCAGAAAGAGCATGAATCGAGGAGAAATGAAACCATTTCTCCTCATTGTGCAACTCTAACAACACCCCTGGGGTGGCGTTAGATTTTGGCGCTGCCTCAGGTTTACGAAAACTCGTAAATCTGAGGCAGCGTCAAAATTCAATGGGTTTTGCTGTGGCACGCCCAGAACAACACCCATTGCACGTCCCTTTCACACAAAGTGCTGCGTGTGAAGGGGCCGTATTTACAAGGTGACATTAAGCCACAAAAAGTGGCTTGACACCACCTTATAAATATGGCGCAGGGCATAGCACCACCAGAGAGTCACAAAAAGTGACATTCCGGTGGCGTTAGGAGCTCTTAAATATGCCCCTAAATCTCTACCACTATGTGGTTACTGGCGCTTACTGGTTAGGTTTATGTTTCATTAATCTCAACCTATTCCAATATGCAAGTAACATGAGCAAATATGCCTGACAAATGTACACATAGCAGTTAGGAACAAAACATGTTTTTCTCATAAGGGCTTTAGACAGTGTTTCCTCTGCCAAGTATGAATGAATACAAGAGCATTACTACTGGTTCGTTATTTTACTACAACCACAAATTAATATGTTTCAGACTCAAGGACTTGCATCACATAATGTAAACACTGGTTTTAACATTTCTGAAGAGCATGCTTTATATTTTTCACCTCCTTTTCTGTCGCTGGGATCGTCGCATTAACGGGCTCATATAATAACTGGTAACCAGTCGCCCCAGCAGCAGCTTCCCACTTTACGCGCATCGTTGTGGTCCCAATGTCATAAAGGTTCATGTTTCGAACAGATGGTATAGGCACTGTCAAAAAAGTTAAAATATGTTTCATTTTCACATTTTTTTTCAGATTTTTTTTTTTCAACTTTACAGGATACTCGGTTTACCAGTCTGGTACATTTTATGTACTCTGGTTTTAGGTTACTAAACCGCAAAAAAATGTCACTTTCTTCAAAAACATCTCAGATCATCTTCGGGTACTTGACACAAATCAATAACATCAATACAACACCAATATGTTCTGTTGATTAAGCCAACACCTCTAAAATGTATGGCCAGTTATGCTATTCTCTGATTATTTTCAGATGGTGTTTTCCAGAGAAATGGAAATGAATATTTGTTAAATAACACAAACAGAAACAACCAAAGTAATAGAGCTATTGGCAAGACTAATGTCTTTTAGCCATGTTATATAGCAGTGCGGCTGCTGTGCACTACGGGTAAAAGTTGCCAAAAAAACACTATGACATGGCCAGTGCTGGCCTCATCATATCAATTTTTTATGGTGGGAGGGATGGGCAACACAGACAACAGAAGGGAAGGTGAGAGGGAATGAGCAACACAGACAACAGGAGGGAGAGAGGTGGGCAATTAAAAAGCGCTATGACGCGGATAGAGCTGGATCCCTCATTTCACTTTTTTTGTTATGGCATATGGTGATGGGAGGGGTTAAAAGCAACATGTACAAGGAAGGGGGTTAAAAGCAACATGACAAGGGATGGGGTTAAAGTAACATGAACAAGGGAAGAGAGGGGGCACTAAGAGCCACATAGACAAAGGAGGGGGTTAAACAGAACATGGACAAGGGGGAAGAAGCATCATGGAAGAGGTGGAAGGGGTTACAAGCAACACAAAAAACGGGGGAGAGAGGGGGGTTAAAAGCCACACAAATTATAGGGGGGGGTGGTAAAATACAACATGGACAATAGGTGGGGAGGGAGGGGCTTTAAAAACAAACACAGAAAACGGGGAAGAAGGAGTTTTAAACGCAACATGGACAAGGGGTGGAGTAGAAGGGAAGAAGCAACATAACATGAAGAATTAAGACAAGTAAAAATAGTACTTCAATCACAGCAGAAGCAGTGGAAGGGCACTAATCAAGATGATGCAATCAGTACTTGGTCCATGCTCCACACTAAGGAAGAAGTGAAGCTAGCATGTGTTGGCCAATTAGGAGGCAGCAAATAAGAGTGACAATGAAGCCAGTGAATGGAGAGCAATTGGTGGGCTCCAAGCCCTTTGCTGTATACAATATCTCTTGCAGGTGATACCGAAAAGGGTTGACTGGCTGGATGGAGTATTGGGCTCACTCTGAAGAGGATACAGCGCACTCATTAGATTGTGCCCTCCCGCCAACCCTGTCCAGCAACAGCTTCTAGAAGCTTCGTCTATTCAAGATTGGACAATAGGAAAGGAGCACTTTTAGAATGTGGGCTTCTGGTTGGCAGAGGTATGCACCTGTCCAAGCAGGGACCACAATCCTAGTCAGGGTAAGTCAAAAACACACTGTGAATTGACCTGTGCTCCTCCTCTAGTAGCTTGGCACAGAGCAGTCAGGCTTAGCTTAAGATGCAATGTGTTAAGCCATTTGTGCAACACTTCAGACAGTAAAAAATTGAAAACACCACATAAAAAGATACCACACCTGGTTAGAAATATAGGATTGAATTTAATGAACAGAACAGGACCACAATGACAAACATCCAATAAGTGCATCATGAGTTATGATTTTTTTAAATTATACACTGAATTGTAGTGCTTAAAAGCATACAGCACCAACTAGGGCCATCTGGTCGTGCTAGACCTGGTCAAATCTAAAAGTTCAGGCCAACCATGATGGAGCGCAGATCGGACACAAGGATCAGACTTACCCCAATGAAAAGTACCCAATTTGCGTCAACATCAAGGGAGATACGACCAGCAAAGGAGGTGATGAGTCATCATCGAACCTTAGGTTGGAGGAGATGCATTGGCTCCGGGTCGCACAAAGTCATAGATGAGTAGGCGATGCAAAGGCCTCAATCCTTGCAGAAGCAGCGGTGCATCAGCATTAATGTACATGGGCTGTTTTTGAGTGGTGCAACGGCGTCGATGTGGGGATTCTTGCTGATGCAGCACTTTACACCCACTGGTTTGGCAGCACTTGGTAGGGCAACACTCAGAGATGGCAGAGTACAGGTGTTGTAGTGGGTGAGTTGGAAGTCTTTTGTCTCCCTGAGACGTCAGAAAACAGAAGGCCAATCAGCAGGCCCTTGGAATCACTCTGGTTGTTGGGTTCAAGTGATGTGATTCCAGTCCTTCTCACCCAGGCAAGGAGAGCAGCAGGCAGCAGGTCAGCATAGCAAGAAAGCAGTTATTCCAGAACAGCAGTCCAGCAGAGTGGCAGTTCTTGTAGCACCTCAGCAGTGCTTTTGCCTGGCAGAGTATCCACAGATCTAGAAGTAGACTGTCTTGGTAGGGTCAGAAGGTCACTTCTTAAATGCGCTTGTCGCCAAACTGTAGTAAATTCATTCTCCTACAAACTTCTTAATATATTTATTTATTTCCAACCACCAGTGTGAGACTCCCTCGCCTGCCCAGTAGCTCTCCTCATACTGTCACTGTCACTCTTCTCAGAATCTTAGCAATGCTAGGTGTAGGAAGTTGGCTCTGTATGTGCTATTTCAAAGTAAGGAATAGCATGCACAGAGTCCAAGGGTTCCCCTTAGATGTAAAATAGTGGTAAAAAGAGATAATACTAATGCTCTATTTTGTGGTAGTGTGGTCGAGCAGTAGGCTTATCCAAGGAGTAGTGTTAAGCATTTGTTGTACATACACCTAGACAATAAATGAGGTACACACACTCAGAGACAAATCCAGCCAATAGGTTTTGTATAGAAAAATATCTTTTCTTAGTTTATTTTAAGAACCACAGGTTCAAATTTAACATGTAATATCTTGTTTGAAAGGTATTGCAGGTAAGTACATTAGGAACTTTGAATCATTTCAATTGCATGTATACTTTTCAAGTTATTCACAAATAGCTATTTTAAAAGTGGACACAGTGCAATTTTCACAGTTCCTGGGGGAGGTAAGTTTTTGTTAGTTTTACCAGGTAAGTAAGACACTTACAGGGTTCAGTTCTTGGTCCAAGGTAGCCCACCGTTGGGGGTTCAGAGCAATCCCAAAGTTACCACACCAGCAGCTCAGGGCCGGTCAGGTGCAGAGTTCAAAGTGGTGCCCAAAACGCATAGGCGTCAATGGAGAGAAGGGGGTGCCCCGGTTCCAGTCTGCCAGCAGGTAAGTACCCGCGTCTTCGGAGGGCAGACCAGGGGGGTTTTGTAGGGCACCGGGGGGGACACAAGCCCACACAGAAATTTCACCCTCAGCGGCGCGGGGGCGGCCGGGTGCAGTGTTAGAACAAGCGTCGGGTTCGCAATGGAAGTCAATGAGAGATCAAGGGATCTCTTCAGCGCTGCAGGCAGGCAAGGGGGGGCTTCCTCGGGGAAACCTCCACTTGGGCAAGGGAGAGGGACTCCTGGGGGTCACTTCTGCAGTGAAAGTCCGGTCCTTCAGGTCCTGGGGGCTGCGGGTGCAGGGTCTTTTCCAGGCGTCGGGACTTAGGTTTCAGAGAGTCGCGGTCAGGGGAAGCCTCGGGATTCCCTCTGCAGGCGGCGCTGTGGGGGCTCAGGGGGGACAGGTTTTGGTACTCACAGTCGTAGAGTAGTCCGGGGGTCCTCCCTGAGGTGTTGGTTCTCCACCAGCCGAGTCGGGGTCGCCGGGTGCAGTGTTGCAAGTCTCACGCTTCTTGCGGGGAGATTGCAGGGTTCTTTAAAGCTGCTCCTTTGGATAAAGTTGCAGTCTTTTTGGAGCAGGTCCGCTGTCCTCGGGAGTTTCTTGTCGTCGTCGAAGCAGGGCAGTCCTCAGAGGATGCAGAGGTCGCTGGTCCCTTTGGAAGGCGTCGCTGGAGCAGGGTTCTTTGGAAGGCAGGAGACAGGCCGGTGAGTTTCTGGAGCCAAGGCAGTTGTTGTCTTCTGGTCTTCCTCTGCAGGGGTTTTCAGCTAGGCAGTCCTTCTTCTTGTTGTTGCAGGAATCTAAATCTTTAGGTTCAGGGAAGCCCTTAAATACTAAATTTAAGGGCGTGTTTAGGTCTGGGGGGTTAGTAGCCAATGGCTACTAGCCCTGAGGGTGGGTACACCCTCTTTGTGCCTCCTCCCAAGGGGAGGGGGTCACATTCCTATCCCTATTGGGGGAATCCTCCTTCTTCAAGATGGAGGATTTCTAAAAGTCAGAGGCACCTCAGCTCAGGACACCTTAGGGGCTGTCCTGACTGGCCAGTGACTCCTCCTTGTTTTTCTCATTATCTCTCCTGGACTTGCCGCCAAAAGTGGGGGCTGGGTCCAGGAGGCGGGCATCTCCACTAGCTGGAGTGCCCTTGGGCATTGTAACATGAAGCTTGAGCCTTTGAAGCTCACTGCTAGGTGTTACAGTTCCTGCAGGGGGGAGGTGTGAAGCACCTCCACCCAGAGCAGGCTTTGTTTCTGTCCTCGGAGAGCACAAAGGCTCTCACCGCATGAGGTCAGACACTCGTCTCTCAGCAGCAGGCTGGCATAGACCAGTCAGTCCTGCACTGAACAATTGGGTAAAATACAGGGGGTATCTCTAAGATGCCCTCTGTGTGCATTTTTTAATAAATCCAACACTGGCATCAGTGTGGGTTTATTATTCTGAGAAGTTTGATACTAAACTTCCCAGTATTCAGTGTAGCCATTATGGAGCTGTGGAGTTCGTTTTTGACAGACTCCCAGCCCATATACTCTTATGGCTACCCTGCACTTACAATGTCTAAGGTTTTGCTTAGACACTGTAGGGGCATAGTGCTCATGCACATATGCCCTCACCTGTGGTATAGTGCACCCTGCCTTAGGGCTGTAAGGCCTACTAGAGGGGTGACTTACCTATGCCACAGGCAGTGGGAGGTTGGCATGGCACCCTGAGGGGAGTGCCATGTCGACTTAGTCATTTTCTCCCCATCAGCACACACAAGCTGGCAAGCAGTGTGTCTGTGCTGAGTGAGGGGTCCCTAGGGTGGCATAAGACATGCTGCAGCCCTTAGAGACCTTCCCTGGCATCATGGCCCTTGGTACCAGGGGTACCAGTTACAAGGGACTTACCTAGGTGCCAGGGTTGTGCCAATTGTGGAAACAATGGTACATTTTAGGTGAAAGAACACTGGTGCTGGGGCCTGGTTAGCAGGGTCCCAGCACACTTCTCAGTCAAGTCAGCATCAGTATCAGGCAAAAAGTGGGGGGTAACTGCAACAGGGAGCCATTTCTTTACACTAGGATTCTGCTGGACACCATGGTGACAGGAAGACGTGGCATGAGACAAGCCCATTACAACACCCCTCTTGGAATTGTATTGTTGATTCGTCTGCCAGCTACAGTTTCTGAAATAAAGTTCTCCAAAGGCCAAGGTGAGGTTTTGGCTGGAAAGATACCCAGTTTATTTGAAGATATGGTAACGAGCTACTGCTAATTGGGTATAGCGTATTTAAAACCAGTGACTGACAATCAGCTTGACTGGGGGCGTGGCCACTGTATGCCCTCGATTGCTGTTGCAAAGTAAATTATATTGTGGCATGGCCTCACCGACTGGGGGAGAAATGTGCTTCCAATCTCTCGGATGCTGTTGAGCCACCTCCGATAGAGAAGCAACTCACGGCTGAGCACTGCCATATACTTTTACAGCCTGTAGCCCGGCCCACCTCGGTGGCCCTGTGGTGACAGGGACCACGGGTGAGCCCGAGGCGAGGCTACAGTGCCTCCTGCTGGGACATTTAGATCTTGTTGTGACCTGTCTGGACCTTGCTTACCCTACAGCTGTATTCGGCGGCAGTAGGGGGAGAATGACGAACCCGGGACAGTGGCAGTGAACTCTTGTGTGGTGCGGGACGGCCAGCCGAGCACGGCCACGCAATAAAGATCCATTGGCTGGGTGACTGACCACCCCCACTAGCCAACTCAGAATAGCACTCACCTGAGAGTCTGCACCTGTGGGAACGCTGGTGGTGCGGGCACACCCGGGCTTGCGGTGCACCACCCCTTGAAGCTGCCGCAAAGACTACATGAAGAGGAGCATGGCCTGAGGCTACTGCTGTGGTTGAGACACCTGTTGGAGATCCAGGTGAGAGGGTGAGGGCCTTTGGGCCTTGTGTAGCCTTGGTAACATGAATGTTTGGGGGACAACACTGGCACCTTATCAACACTGCTGCTTAGATGTATCACCAGCTTATGAGAAGATGTGGGGGTGCCCCGGTTCCCCCCTCAGTTGTGCGCCCAGGAGGACTGGGTCAAACTACCTAAACAATACTCACCTACCATAAGCCTGCCCTCAACATCAACATTGATGGCTGCTCTGCACTCTCCTCCTCTAGCAACTTTTTGTATTTTCTGGGCTGGCTGGGCAGAGGCCTGGGATGGACTGTGACTGCTCCCCTCAAGGCTTCGCATTCTTAACATCGTTTGTTCACACTGTCGTGAGCGGCCCGACAGGACCGGTACTTGTACCACTGTGCACATTGCCTGATTGCTTGCCAACATGGAGGTGAGTTGTTTCCTGCCTGCATACGACAGATACCTAAGCCCATTACTTGACTACAGGTCAGGGTGACCCCAAGCACTGCACCCTGCTATTTGAGCATGCGGGAGACTCTGACAGTAGAGGTCTTGCAGAGAGTGCAGAAGGTGGGGCAGCTGACCCCCGCCCGGTGGCGACTCTTCCTCAGATATGGCCACCATTAAAAATGAGCTGCGTGCAGGCTTCTGAGCCATTGATGGCCATTTCGACAACCTAACTACCTACCTGGACCGCATGGGTAAACGGTTGCACCACCAAAAACTGTGACGTGATGGTTCTGAAGACCACATTTGGACCCTTGAGGTTGACACCAGAGGCATACAGAAACGGCTGGAAAAAGTTGAAAAGATCCTAAAAAAAAGTGGCAATAAAGAACGAAGATCTCGAGACATGATCTTGATGAAATAATCTACGCATTCTTGGCCTCACAAAAACTACGGACACTGGTTATATGGATCTCTTCATCAGATTCCTCCTCCTTGATAATTTTGCCCATGACAAATTTTCTTCTACTTTTACAGTGAAGCAGGCATACAGGTCCCCGGGCTCTAGACCACCCCACCACCCAGCCATGGTCTGTCCTGCTAGATTTCTTAATTGTTGTGACCACAATGTGGTCCTGAGATTGGTATGTGAGTCGGACACCTTTACCTTTCAGGGTATGCAGCTCTCATTCTACCCCAACTACGCTATTGCTGTGCAAAGTTCCCACCGCAAGTTCAATGATGCAAAAGCTGCACTACGCAAACTGGAACTCACATTTGCTAGATGGCAAGACTCGATTTTTTGATAATCCGGAGGATGTGTTGGCCTTCTGTAAACTACACAGGAAAGATAATTCCTTGAGTTGTGACAAAGCCCCAGTGTCATCTAACACATAACATCAGATGACTCAGGAGTCTGAACTGGCTACATCTGACTGATTACACTGACGCTGTTCTGACACCTATGTGCCGATTCACCCCAGGCGTTGCTGATCCAGCCAAATCACTGGACACTAGTCTCCTTGACATTTTGCTTTCCTTCCACAGCATCAAAAATACTTATGCCTATTATGATCACAGGGCTTGGTTAACGTACCAATGCCCTCCCCCAGGCGTGTATCACCCTTACAATAATTTATTGTGTTGTTATGTTTCTGTTTAAGTGGATGTTGTTTTCAAGTCTTCTAGGGATTCTCTGGGCACTGCTGGGTCCGGTGTGGGTACGGCATTGTTAGTTAATATGATGCTACTTTTGTATGATCATCACAGATTTGGATTTCTAACACAACAGGTGCACATGGTTCACATCCATCTTGCTTCTTTCCATACAGACACACAGGGACCATGACATTTCGCTAGAACTTAAGCTCATGACGTGGAACATCAGGGGCATCAACAACCCACGCAAGGGCAAGTTGGTCCTTCAGTATCTCACCCGGCAGGGGATCAATGTTGCTTTCCTCCAGGACACCCACCTGTCCCCCAGTGGGCCTCACCACTGTGCCTCCCACTGAGGCCCATATAGATATTTTTCGAGGTACAGCACATACTCCCGGGGTGTATGCACATTGATCCACGAATCCATACCGTTTCATCCTACAGTGCAATACACAGATGCAAACGGCAGGTATGTGGCCCTTTCGGGCTCACTTACCGGTCAGATGGTCCTCTTTCTGTACATATACGACCCGAACACGAAAGACAATCAGCTAGACTGTCACAAGCGCCCAAATGTTCATAGATTGGATAAATATGTTACATTTATTACAAAAGTAAGGATGTATGCACACTAGCAAAATATTTAGTGTAATGTTGTTATGGTTCACAAAATGTTCGGACAAGTGGCTCAGATTGTTGTGAAAGCAATTATTCCTCTAAAACCAGGTGATTAAAATGAATGTTTCTCAGGGTATTTTTTACTGGTTTGCTGTTTTCAGTCTAACTAACGCACTGAAAATATAACTGAGACGTCTTGCTGTTGAGTCCTAGTTCTACAACGTACTTTGGCATAAAAGAACATATAAACGAGCTGAAGCCTCCATCATCTGCACACAAGCTGCCAGAATTAATTATATACCTGGGACGGAAATATTCACGGCATTGTATCACATACTTTGCAGATGCGGTCTGCCTTGTAAATCTCAAGCACCTTAGCGCATTCATATGTGGCAGCCGTTTTAATTCTGTGATGTGCGTGACCCTTCCACTGCCCTTGGAGACGGAGACCACTTGAGGGTCCCAGAGCAGAGCTCCAGGCCTGCAGCTTGGCTCAAGCAGTAACTTGGGCCATTGCCTTGAGCGTATCATGCGTAATAAGTATCAGGTGTAAATGTATGAATATGGCCCTGCGGGGAAAAAAAAAATTGGCGTTTTTACTCCTTGACTCCAAGGCAATATCGTGTTAGTCAGACTAAACTTCATGTGCTGGCTGCTGTCGTTCATGGCAGTAAAAGGTTTCCTCATAACTCCATGAGGGCCTGTGTGGTGTCGAAAGCTAACAATAAAACATGCACTTGTTCCTAATAAACGTAGCATTCTTGCACGACTGCGTCCTGTTTCTCCCTTTGTATATATTTTTAAAACAGGAACACACTGAATAACCTGTCACTAAGTAGCAGGAAACATTGAACAGGGCAAAGTAGCACATTTATATATCAATTGTCTATTGTTCATTTGCTTTGTTTTATGCCCGCATTTCTAATTTTGTCCTTGCAATCCGAATATCAAAAAAGAATTATAATGATTCACAGCGAACATGACAATTCGAGACTCAATAAATTATTTAATGTGATTTTTTAATAAAAATGAAGCGCTTAATCATGGATATAGGAATAGAAAAGAAGTGAATCACAAAATTGAGGAGTCAGATGTACATAAAAGCAAACATAATAGGCAGAAGAGGGCAGCTGTACAGAATAATGAAAAATCACAAGCTAAGACATGTCTCGGAGAGGAGGGTAGTTCATCATAAATTGGAATAGCTTGACCTATGATCTCGAGCCCTGCCTCAACTACTGACACTGGAAGATGGACGCCTTCCTATACCGATTAGCGGTATTGCTCGCAGGTATGCTACATTTTCAGGTTATTTATGGGGTAATTCCTTTGGATTACAGAGACACTATTCACTGTTTATGAGTCAAACGATCACTAAACGATTAAACGTGTGTTTCATAACTACTTTATGCATAAACAAGCCCATCAACAGATGACAATGGCAGAATCTTACGCAAAGTCAGTAACTGTGGACATTTACGCACGAATTTGGAATAGCAAATACGAATGCAGCAGTCGATGTAGGGACAGGAGGAGGCTTATTTCTGGGAGAAGGCAGGAAGATGCCAACTGGAAAGTAGTAAATAGTCACAAAGTCAGAACTTCATAGATGTTCAAAGCTCCTGCCAGTAGGGTTTGTTGAAAATCTATTCTTTCTGCCAAGAGTCTAGTGTATGTACAATTAGATATATGAAAAACAAACACTGCTAGGGAGGCAGCTTTAGAGTTCAGGGTTTTCTCCACCAGAGAAAGTTTTACTGGTATAGAAAAATAATAAATGTTTGATGTAGTAATACACACACACACACAAATCACAAACACAGAGGCAGTTGCCTGTGCTGAGGATGATTCCCTGAGATTAGTGTTGAGGGATAATCATGTACATGTATGACTTGTGCTGATGTTTATGATTACTCGAAAATCTCCTGAATTTTGTCTCAATAAACCTATAATGAATATTCTTCTGACTTAAGACTATAGTCCAAGGTCATATGCTGTCCTATATCCTTTTCCATAAGTGTCAACCAATGGGTGGGGGGGGGGGGTGGGGGTGAGAGAAAGAGAGAGAGAGTTAGTGTGTGTGTGTTTTCATTGTGTTGGAATGCTCCCCATGGCAGTGGAATAAAAAAAAACACTGGTACTAATAAAAAGATGGTGAAAGAATGTAAAAAAAGTGAAGTAAACAGAACCAATAAGGCCCTTCTTGTGAGTGTCCACTTTAGTTCTGATGGGTATAGTAATGCCAGTTACGAGCTCCATTGGAATTGTGAGATCAGAGGGAACATTGTGCACCGATTTACTTTTGCTCAGAGATTGTGGCTACTAAAGCAGTGAAAATCTCTGGGTGAAAGTTCAGACAATACTCATAAGTTTCTTGTGGACTCATAATTGGACCTACTGATTCCCCATTACTTAGTGGACCCTGAGGGTCCATCTCACAAATGCCTGATTTTACACACCTCCAGGGTTACCAGCACCTCCATTAACTCCAAGGATGAGGAAATAAAGGCACATTTCCGTGGTCACTTTCATTGAGGGCCTATGTCATTATAAAAGATGGAAGGAATTATATCAGAGCATGAAAATATTGTTGTCCCGTGAAAATGTTCCTTAATATGTTTGTGTCATATTTATGTCTTATTTTAGGACTGTCATTAAGCATTTCACTCCACTGCCAAACTGTCCATGAGAGGTAAAGAGTTGGGGAACAAGGCGGCTTTTGCATCTTGCACCAAGACACTCTATCATACTGCCTCCAGTACCTAAGGTGTGGGCTAAATTTGCGTCAATTGCTTTTACGAAATAAAGTGAAATTATGGGGAAATTATATGAAATTACGGTCCTGGGCTATGTTTGCCAAGAAGGCTGACATAAATACGCCATGTGGCATAATGGCGTCTGTAAGAAATTGGGGTTGTTGATTGACTAGAGCGTCATTTCAGGAGTTTCATTTAACAAGTGTAACATGGAAATTATGCAAGTTATGCAGCGTAATTTAAATTTCACCGAGGGGACGTTTTGTGAAATTCACGTATGTGTGTGAATTACTGTTTAGCTGATTCACGTTTCCTTTCATTGCCTCCTCTGTCACTGTCATGAGACACTAGATCACCAAATGAGAGGACGATTGCACCCGGTAGCCTCGGTGCTAATGTTCTGCATTTCACAGCTGACAGGTGTTCCTCGAGTTCACAGGAGCAGGTGGTGGGAGTGTGCTTGAGGTCTGGACTACATTCCACGAGAGCCACAAATCACCTCTGATCTACCTGGAGATTTCAGAGCGCTGTAAACTGCCTATGATACTATCCGAAGACGCCTCCGGTAATTTCCATCTGTCAAGGATGCCTGGGAGCTCAAGGCGCTAATGTGAAATATTTTAAAGAGGGGCACAGCATGCGATTTTCTCTCCTACAAAGCGAACACATATTGCCCATCCACTAGGATAATTATATAAAGAATAAAAAACCCAAGACACCAGTTTGTTTCCAAAGCAAAACCTGCTGTTTCAACATAAGAATGGTACCCTACAGATGTAAAAGTAATATAGCTGGGCAATTCACGAAAAAAGGACGGAACAGTGAGGTGAGGTGGAGCCGGTTGACCATTTTCTTGAAAAAACATTGTTATTAATGAGGAGTTTTCACACTGTTAATTAAAAGAATTTCTTAAGATGTGATCAAATGTCCTTTTGGACAGTTGTAAAGTAACTCTGTCATGTTTCTGATTAAAAAGACTACCAGCAAGCCAGCCAAGGGAGATCACTCTTAACTCTAAGTTGTATTTGGGCGCAAGTCAGACATAGGTAAGCAAAACCAGAATGTAAGTGAAGCCTCATATCCAAGCAACAAGGAGTTGAAGCGCGTGCACATGTAAGGAAATGATTCAGAGAATAGAGGTCAGATGTCCCCATCAATTTGAATTAGTGAAAAACGGTACATTGCAAGACGATAATGTAGAAATCATGACAATCACCACCATTGGTATGTCAATTTCCCCACATGCATTCCTACAAAGCAAGGGGAAATTCTGCCATTGATTCTACCATTGATTCCGTTAGCGGCATGATGCTAATGCGAACCCCCATGAGAAGTTAAAATGGAGGAAAACGTGTCATTTCTGAAGGAAAAGCATATGATATTAAACAATAAATTAGGACTCAGTGTGGATTGCTGTCAATAAGTATTGCAGCACCCTTTCATATCATGAGCACGGCTGCACTAAATTAATTCACATCCTTTTGTGCTACAAGTTGTTGCCCTATGGGATTTCTGAAATGAAAGGTTTCAGAATGATTACCGTGAAAAGCAGGCAAGTTTCATGAAAACGACCTGCATACAGTACGGAAGGTTATGAAATGAGTTTCCATGTGCCAGCAGCCAATGCAGATTGGCCATGGCAGGAGAAATATGTGTCTGCCTTATACTGTCAGTAACCATTCGAGATTCAGAGTTTCAGAACCGGGAATTTTAGACAATTAAGAGGCCCAACGTATGTAACATTACAGTATTTTAAAAGAGAAGGAACGACCGGCTGATAAAAAGGATGCACATGGGGAGAAAAGGCAACATTCTTAAATTGAAATTTCAAATGGGCCAAATGCAGAGTGGGCACAGTCCATGTCTACTTGTGATGGATGTCTTGAGTAAGTCTACCATCAAGATTTCAATCCCAAGGGATGGGTAATTCTATTTATTAGGATGCGCTGTCTTTCAGCATGCTGTAATCTACTTTTGTGTGCTTTCACCAAGCCCATCACTTTCATTCGATCCTTGGCATGCCTTTCAAAATTCCTTTGGTTTGTTAGGTATATGCCTTAGGTGTGTCCCACCTTGAAGCTGTTTTGTTACCGCCTTGGAGACAAACCCTGTTACATAGATTATTGCACAATTGGCCATATACCTGAGTGTCAGTGCACTACTTTTTTCTTTTGGCTCTCCGCTTCACGCTCATGGCGGAATGTTGTTTCTTCCTCTGGCATCTTGCTTTCTTTGTCTGCACCTGACAAAGGCTGCAAGCTGGAGGAGAATTTTTTTATTATTTTTTTTATTTTATTTTTTGCAGGTTTATATAGCGCGAACTAGACCGGAAGATTGGAGCGCTTTACATGAGCACCGGTTAAACTTGCAGCCCTATTCCTAAATTCTTCCCAAGTTTAGCAGTTGAAAAATATACAAACTGGTGCCCTCTGAAAAGAAAAAACACAAGGGAAACTCTCAATGCTGCTCTCCCTGGCACAGCGGGAGAGCTGATACTACAATATTGACTGCACTCGGAACACTCGCCCCATAATGCTTTGTGGGAAATTCCTTCCACAATGCATTTTTGCCCATAACTGCCTCTGGTGGCCCTAGGATGATGGGACCACCACCAAAACATTCAGCACTAGGTTTGGGGGGACCTCAAAGTCATAAGCTCTCCCACCATTCAATGTCTTTTTAAGCTCTTTCACGGCAGGAACTTTAGCTTTATATTTGGGAGTAGTTTGTGCTACAAGGGCCTTGTTTGTAATAATATTCTAGCAGGCCTGCTAGGCCTGAGAGCGTGTACTGCACTATGCCCTCTAGAGGCTGAATATGTGGTTACACTGCAATGACACTGCTATTTTCTGTTCATATGGCCATGCCCTCCAGGGGCTAACTATATGGTTAAATGACCATGTTTCTTCCAAATGCTATTTTTATTGTGGTGCCCTCTAGGGGATGTTCTGACTATTACAGTCTAATGCCATGTGTACGAAGGAATGCTCAAACACTGTTTATTTCGGTTAAAGGTTTAATGTGCTGCAAGGCTAAATACTTATAAGGTCCCAAAGGTGAGACCTATTGGCTATGTCAATGTTTGTGTCCTTTAGATTTCAGCTGTGTTGTCTCAGGGAAGGAGATCTGAGGTCCTGTTACTGAGACAGCAGCAGTTCGAAAATCAGGGGGGCAAATTCTTTTTCCACCATATTATTTTTTGTGTAATTTGTAATAGGGCGATGCTTTTGCAATGCTTTTACAAAAACTAACGAGGAGAGGAAAAGTAATGAAGGATGGGCAGAAAAGACAGATAAGGAACAATGGCCAAAAACTGCAAGTAGCATAATAGAACAGTGGGAAGAAACAATGTCATAGTATTAAAGAGAGTGTGTGAATGCATCTGAAGTACTTCTAGATTTGATATGGATCAGAATGTTACTGACAAGTGTGAACACCCTGGTACACATTGCAATACTACAGACGTTTTGAGTGGCCACCTAAAACCTGTATTTTGAGCTTCTCTTTGCTTCTGTATTTTATAACATAGACTATCTCTAATGCATTTTCAAATTTGAATGTATAGTGCTGTAAGGCCAGTAATAGGCAGGAGGTCAAGGTGTCCATGAATAATTGCATTATGCAGTTGAATTAAACAGAATAAAATGGTATTAGTTTAATAATCCTATTTCCAAATATACGAAAGCTTGAGCTTTGTTTTTTTGATCTCATTAGTAATTCAGGGTTGAGAAAAGACACCTCACATGCAGATGTACTCTACCAGATGGGCACATACTAACACATATACTCAAAGAAGCACATGTCTGTTAGAAATCCTTGGATCTACTTTTTAAAGAGTAATGTTGTTTATTTCTCCTAATGTCAGGCTCTTCTAATTTAGAGGCAGGGCTGTGGCACAACCTTTAAAAGCTTCATTACTCACAACCAAAAATTAATCACTGAGTAGAAATTTACACTGGTGGCTAAAACAAGCAGTGGATTCACACTGTGATGTTTCTGTTGATGCTAGATACTGTTTTTCAGTTGAATTCCTTTTGACATTCGCATCTTTTAACAGAAACCTGATGTCAATAAGTGGCCCCAGCATAAGGAAACTTCCAAGAGGTTGCACATAAATGAGTCTCATAGCAACCACTTCATAGATTGATGGATCTGGCTACGGCAACCAGATGCTTTTATTTGCTCATGCTAAACACCAAAGACACACAGACAAAATGAATCTTTGTAAGCCATAAACCTCGTGATTATTTGTGAAACGTAGTGCAGATAATTTCTGTCAGGCACGGATAACACAATGGATCTCTAAAATACAAAATGGGTGAACTTACATGTTGTTTCTGTCCCAGCCAGAGGGTCGCTGATTTCATTTGCTCCTACAGAATACACATTGACATAATATTCTGTTTCTGGTTTCAAACCGACCAAGACTGTGGTAGTTTGAGTTCCTTGTACATACACCTGTATAAAAATAAAGAACATCAGTGTTAAGAAATGTGCTATTAAGCCAGCTCAAACTCAGACATGACTGACTTACACCATAGACAATAACGTCTGTACATGTAACTTCAGTATTAGGCTCACAAAGACAGCGGCACCCGTGTAGTTCAGGAGAAAGCAGCGGGATAGATCACCATTATGTCAGGATGAGTAGCATGTAGAGCCGTATTGGTGACCATTGAAATAATGTGCATAGAAAGGTCAATCTGAGCTTTTCAGCGGTGGGAGCAGGGGGAATATTTGTGTTCCTGCTGCAGACTATCATTATCTTAGGTTGCGTTCGGTGTGGGCTCTAGTCTTAGCTCATCTGGAATACACCAGTAGTTTGTATATTTCTGTCTGGCCTACCAATTCAGAGGCCCACAGCCTGGGAGGATACTGCAATCCAGTTGATGATTCTCCAGTGTAGAGAATATGATTTTACTGAACTAAATGTTTTCATAAACTCCCTGTTTATTCGCATATAGTGTTGAAATCAGTCTACATAATCAATCAAGCATACTACAACAGCAGACAACTATTCCTTGTCTTTAAATGTCACGCATGAGGTGCGTTTGACTCAGGACTTGTTACTCCACGTAGTGGTGAAGTGGTTGACTGTTTTTTGCTTCAGGAGCCTTCCAGTGAGTACCTTGAGATCTTTAATGGATGGGTGTAGCCTGAACAAAACGTGCCAGTTGATTCATCCACCACCTACATAGCTCTATATAAATGAACACCTTCAACGTTCACACGAAAGACAGCTTCATTATTTCTCTTAATCATAAACATATAAAAAAATAATAAGTTTTAGAGTTCACAAGCACGTCTTTCTTTTTAAAAAACGTAGAGGCCAAAACATCAAGGAATCAAGTAAATGCCACCTTAAAGTCTAAATGAGCCTACGTTGTAACCACAACAGACCTGATGTTATCCAGAAAGAATTGGAAGCATTACTTTGGTAATTATATCAACACACTCATTTTTCAAAAACAAAAGTGGAAAAATCCCTATTTCCTGTTTTTCCTCTGTTACTCAAATGCTATTTTGTTCTTTTAATATCCAATCAAGTAGGCTGTCTGTCATTCAAGAAAAAATCTTCAATTTCTGCGTCCAATGGCATGACTCTTAGAGTTTGGTTTTGGCAGCAAAGTTGTGAATTAGGTCCACTGCAATGGAAATCCTTGTTGTACTCACCTCTTGGGGTCTGCCTCCAGCAACAGGATAGTATTCAACTTTGAATCTGTCCACACTTTGAGAAGGTGGGACCCAGGTAACTCTGAAGGAACGGGGTGTTGGCTCAGAAGTAACAAGATTGGAGGGAGGGTCCAAACCACCTATGTGTATTAAGAAATAGAGTATAGATTAATTGCTTACATAAGAATGTTAAACGTATTTGAGAAACAACTCATGTTGTAATTTGAACATAGCCAACCTCTATTCATACTCCACTGTGTTGTCAGAAATGGCATATATATATGTGTGTTTTTAGGTTTTTAGGGCAAACAATACAAAGTAAAATTAAAGTGCCAAACTGAGGTCACAGCAGATGTGCGATACACTAAGTGGGTCATCTTAGTCAAAGAGTTTTCCTTCTGACTCTGAAATGAAAGTCTAAACATTTCAGTGATGGAAGGTCCACGCTGTGGATGGCAAGGATCGCTCAAAGTCGTATACGGTTGTCATTGAGCTCCCACTGAAACTGGTAGTTTTGGTGCTGAAGCCTTAAAGGACAAACCCAGATTTCATGGCAGCCAGTGGATTTGCTGCCGCCCCACACTCCAAGTTTTAATATTCAGTCACTTTTTCTGAAGTTGAAACTATTCCCCCAGGGCAGAGCTGGATGCCTCAGTCCGATTATGCTCTGACAGGCCAGATTCCCGCTGTACCAGTACTACAAAAAGCTCTGAGGATTTATTTGCTGCCATGGACGCGAACTTACTATGGAAGCCCCGCACCTTGCATTGTGTATTCTTGTGAGCATTAAAGTCCTTTTTATTTACAAAGTAAAGTATAACTGGACACTGATCTTATTGGCTGCTATCACAGTGTAAGCTATATTCTGAATATCTAAGCAGCCTCTCCTTACGCAAGCACTGGACTGCTCTCTCTAGCTACTCTGACAGAGTTAGGTGCTGGAGACGATTACATGGTTAGCTAGGTTCGGGTCCAATAGTTCTGTGGTCCCAGGACACCATTGGTGAACGACTCAAATTTATGCCACTGAATCCCAAAAAAACATGACTGGCCTAGTGTTCCTAAAAGCAGGTTGCCTCAATGGGTTTGACTCTTTCCAGGTTTGTTACTGAGACAGGTTTGGAACACTCGTTGTACATCTATATAGTTCTCATTAGGAAATCCATCTCAGTCAAAAGGCTCAAAGTGTGATCGGTGCTATCATTAACGGCAATGTATAAAATAACGGAAGTAACTGGGGAATATACTCATGTCAAATTTACTAAATCAAGCTATTGGGGCATTTTTTCGAAATATACTTACATCAAAAGATATGTACAGTTAAAATATTAGCAAAACCTAAAATGTACTGAACTCTAATGTTGAAATATTTATCATGTTTAACCTTTGATAAAGAGTTAAGCATGTTGCTCCAAACAAAATAAAGACATAAGTATCTAGAATACTTTGGAACTCAATGGTCAATTGTGTTACCCTGTACAGTCATGTGGCATATTTTTTCATTATTTTTAAGAAATTAAAATCTACACCGTCGTGTTTCGTCCCGTCTCCGTCAAGCGTGCCTTTTTGAAGAAGTTCTACTTCCCATGAAATATGTTGATTTCTGTTTTGTGCCTCTAAATTGCATGCAGAACTTTCAGCTCAATTGGAGCTGTAGAACACCTTATGATGGGAAATGTGAGATCATAGGACACTCTTGCAAAAAAAAAAAAAAAACATTTTTAAATACACTAACCTGACTATAGAAAGCGAGAAGTGTCCATAAACAAAATTAAATCGACAAACATGTTACTGGACGTAAAGAAACTCACCAGGGCCTTTTACACTGTTACACACATTTTCGGTGAGGCTGTTAACAATGTTTGTGAGAAGAGAGAAGTCTGCAACGTTGTACATGTAGATATCATCGGGGTCAGTTGCAATCTCTCTCAATTCATTTTCATCAGCATTTTTAATACCTGAAAAAAAAAACAGAAATAAAGAATTAAGTAGGGAAATGGACTCTTTCGTCCAGTAAGGTTTCTGTCACCCAGAACAGTGCCACACTAATAATATACAAATCAACAAGACCAATATTGTTCTTCCTACAGTCTTTCAAGTATTTATCAAATAATCAGACCTGTTATTGTTTTTTTTTTTTTATTCCATGTATTTCAGCACACTTTTTCATTAATTAGGCTCGCACGTGGATTGGCAGAACATGGTGAAGCCTCAAGTACCAACACTGAGTATAGGTGTTATTTGTGCATCCCATGGCCAACCATCTGGCTAACTGGCACCTCAATCCCTCCAGCCTACCTGGGGTAACAATTTCTAAAACAGCTTCTGAAAGAATTGAGGATCATTGGGCCAGTGAAGGAGCAAGCCTAGGTAATATGTTAGGTATTTGTTTTGCACAAGTCACTTGTACTTTACAACCTGTTTCGGGGGGTGGAGGGGGGGGGTCATACTTGCACTAGTCAAACCTTCTTAACAATAGAGACAAATAAGAATTGAGGACATCAAAGTATGAGGGGCACTGGACCCGTGAAGGTGCAAGACCAGGCAATATTTCAACAATATTTTTTCACAAGCCATTTGCACCTTATAACCTGTTTCACGGGGCTCAAACTAGTACTCGTTAATCACTCTTTATAATCGAGACAAATAAGATCTAAGGACATAAAGGTTTTGACATAAAAAGTCCAAATGGCATAAAGTTTTTAAATACAACTATGTTTTTATGTTTCTTTATGAATCGTGAGTGTATTAGACATTGTTAGAAATGGTTTTATTTATAGCTGTATGCAATTACTTATGCAAATAAATTAACTTTGACTGTGCACCCCCTCGTGGAGGAGTCTTTCATGGCATCAAAGCACGCACAGGGGGGCTACCTAGATCTTTGAGAACCTTGAAAACAACTTTACTTTTGAGCTCATTTACAGAGTCTCAGTATCTACTGTCTCTGTGACTGAAGAGGTGCTTCCAACACGGTGTTGTCACAGAATGGTGCAGAGAACTTACATTCATCCTTTGCTGAACTGGAGTCGACATTGTGATTGAAAACACAAAATGACAGCACCGTAGCTAACACTATATGTACATCTCCTTCAACTGTGTGCACACATACTTTGGTCTATTTCCACAATGGGTAAAATATTTGAAAATTAAAGGCTTTTAATTTTTCTTTGCTCAGTGTGGTCCTTAGTCACATTACGTTCTCCTTTCCTATCTTTCCTTTGCATCCCAAGCTATGTCACATGACTATATTGGCAATTATGATACTTTGGAAGGTCTATGTGTAATCAGACGCAATTCCTGATGTAATAACCTTATGATAAAGTGAACAGTATTGCTACTCATGATGCGTCTAGGATCCAAAGGATATGACCAGGTTAGGGTGTAATTTACAGGGAACAGTGATAAAACCCGTGCCAGGTAAATTGCCTTTCTCTAAAACTATATCATATTAATGCAGCTGTTTCCAGCAGTGTTGTATTCTCTAGATGTAGTAAAGACTGACAGAAATATATAACACTCTAGCAATCTTAAGGTAACAAAAGGTTTGCACAAATGCTTTTTTACAAATACACTACTCAGTGCAAACATTTGTATTGGAAAGTCCATGTGACAATTATGCTGATGTGTCATTGTCATTTGCATAGTTAATTTGGTGTATATTCCAGAAACAACAGACAGTCCATGTAAGAGGTGAAGAGCTTAACACCTGGTTTAATGCATTTAGCACACATATTTCAACCAACATGAAACTTTACTGTTATGTACATTATTAGAGTGTGCGGAAGCAGAGGCAGGATCCAATATGTTTTTCCTGGCCCTCAGTATATCTTCCTGAAGAGTAGGCTAAATCTATTTAATCAAATCTAATATTGTGAGGCCCATCAGGTCACTCACCACTATTCACTTAACCTTCCCATCACACCTACATCCAGGTAATAAAAGATCCGGTAACTCAACCCAAATTTCAAATTAAGGGCCCGATTATGACTTTGGCAGACGGAAAAGCCTGTCTGTCGAAGTCCCAACGGGTAGTGCAGCCGCCTCCCAGCCGGTCCCATTACGAGTTTCCCTCTCGGTCAGTGGATGGAAACAAGAGTTTCTGCCCGCTGGCCCAGTGGGGAATGACCTACAGCATTGTCTCCGGGTCATAATCAAGTCAGCGGCAATGCTGTAGTGCATAGGGTGCACCAGTCGCAAAGTTCACTGTCTGCAAAGCAGACGTGAACTTTGCGACCCTGCTGGCCATGGAGACCCCTGCACAGCCCATGCCCTGTACCTCCTCTCCACCAGCCGTTTCGTGGTGGTGCTACACCATGAAACCACTGGCGGAGAGGGGAGTCGTAATCCCCATGGCGGCGCTGCTTGCAGAGCTGTCCTGGTGGATTAGGGCAACCAGCACTGCCAGTCCGTCCTGTGGCGGAATAGTGGGGGTGCTGGCAGTCCGACCACAGCACTACCACCCGGTCGTAATGTGGCAGTCAGACTGCCACATTGGCAGCAGTCTGTCTGCCACCGCAACCCTGGCAGTCTTAAGAATGCTAGTGTTGTAATGAGTGTCTAAGTCTGGGTAAAGAATCAAATATGAGATCTCTAATTTATGGTAGGAGTAAGAAAATATCTGTTTTGTTGATATCGGGGGATTTAGTCCACTGAACAAAAAATCAATTGATGTGTAATTAAATTATGTTTTTTAATTCATAATTGTGCTCTAGTTGAATATTAATGAACACAGTCCTACTGTTTGGTCTGCGTTAAAGGTCTTATATTAAGGCCACTAGGAAGGGGTTATTTTTCCAATCCGGTGCAATGTTCAATAGTCTGTGCAGGCTTGAGCTACGAGCCTCAGACTGGTCTTAAGTAAAGAGAGCAACATTTCTGATGCGGTTTAATACAATTACTGAACGATGGGTCACTGTATGATTGTTGATTCAGTTTGAAGACCCAATAGTTCACAATGAAAACTGATGTGTGCCAAAGGAAAATGTCACAGAGGCATGTTGGCAACGAGGATGTGTTATTTAGACAGTCTAGGCTGAACAGTGCAATGTTTTAATTGCGCTTTATACTTGAAAGAGTTGGGAAAAGGGGTGCCATTTGGTGCTTAAATATGTACTACTACAAAGAAACACTAAAGCACTAAACAAGGAACTTTTCTGTCCATTAGTTTGATTTTCTTTGTTTATGCACTGACTTAGAAAATCATTGGCTCTAACCCAGATGCTTATGATACACAATGTTGTATAAAGAGTCTTAAAACCTTGGAGGGCATGTATTTAAAATTCCAAGCACCAGTCTCTCTATCCCATGCTATTAGTTTGACCCAGATTCACTCACCCACAGCATACACCTCTATCCCATCATCGCGTATTCTCTTTGAGGGTGCAACAATGTCGTCTTGTGATTTTCCATCCGTGAGAAGGATTGCTATCTTACGAGCTTTCTCTCTCATACCAGCCTCTGGCCTGAAGTTGTTTTGCAGGATGAACTTTAAAGCCAGTCCTAGTGCAAAACAGAAGATGAATATTAGCAGTCTGCACCTAGTCTAAAATGGCAGATACAGAACAGTGGCCTTTGGTAATAGTGAACTATTGGAAAACGTTCAAGAACATAACTTGCCGGTAAGTGTGTTGCCTCCTTTGTAGGGTAAATTTGCTACGGCATCCATTAAACTCTTCTTGGTTTTATGAGTGTTTAGCTGCCATTCTGTCCTGGGATCACCACTGTACTGAGAAACAGCTGAAAGGAAAATAGAAACACCAGTCAGAATAATGCCATGATTGTCATTTGGAAGAGTGATAAAGATACTCTCCAACCGCTCTTACCGATTTGAACTCTGTCACTTCCAATGTCAAATACTTCAACCACACGTGCAATGAAGTCGCGGACTATTTTGAAGTTGGGTCTCCCAATGCTCCATGACCCATCCACCAGAAGGACGATGTCAGCTTGAGCTTTCGTTGTGCACTCGAAGCCTACCATAACACATAGATACAGGTAAGATATCCATCACTCGATGCATACACTAACACTGACAGTGCAAGTGCCTGCTAAAAACACATACTTCAAGACAGTTACCTGATGAATGCTTTATTACTGTATCTCTTTAGCATTATGCACTGACAGCAAATCTTTCTTTTATCAGTGATGATTTCTTTTAATCTTGCTAATATCACTTATATCAAACAATTCTAACTTACAAAATCAATATATTGTAAATTTCATGAAGTAATTATATGTGACCACTCACTGGCGAATCAGAAATAGCCAGCAAATGACTAGGAATTGACTAAAGATGTCCTGCTTCCTAAAGCCTAGAGTAAAATAGAGCTGTCCTACCCACAACACCCAATGAAAACTGTACTGTACTGTATCCTGTATTTCCAGCTATATAAAAAAAATCATGGTTTACAGCCAAAAATAGCGCACATCAAAAACATCAGCATTTCTGAACTGTGCATTTGGTTGGACAAACTTCAGTGCAGATTATTAACCAGAATTTTTGATTTAACAGCAAATATAAATTGGTTGATAAATGACAATTTGAATTTGTAATTACAAAAAAAAAAATCATTTTGGAATCCACAACTTGGCATTTGATTTTGTGTTTAAAATTAAAATTGTAGTCCTGTTGTGCAAAATAACTGTGATTTTCAAATTAAAAACACTATTGAGGTGACAATGGTATAGTAATAGCGTTGTGTAAAGAATTAAAGGGGAAATGTAATTTGAATTTATAAAATAATATGGCACACAACAGGGTAATTAAAGATAAAAAGTAATGAAAAATAATGTGATACATTTGAATTCTAATAAAGCTTGAGCTTATTAATTTTTTTAACAAGTGAGAGTAAATGGAATTGTTATTTGTTTCTAAAAAGTAACAAAAATATTTTTGAACAAACAAGTGAAGGGTATCACTATTTTAGAGGTACAATATCTGCAGAAACGCTCCTGTGCAGGGGAAGACATAGGTGAACATTCAGCACACTTGTTCCCATCATGATAAAAAGCTTTAGGAGATATACTAGGTATTTCCTGGGAGAATCACAATAAAAGAAGGCCATCTGTTCCCAAATTTGTCTGCAAATAAGATAAAATACTACGAGGAATTATTATCAAAGGGAAAAAAATCTCTGTTTGTTAGATCAACATTGCACTTAGTGCAAAAACATTAGGCTTTTTGGGCACAGAAGGCTGTGTGAGTCTACTCCTTCCCTCCTGACAACATTCTTCCTGCACAATAATTCCCAATTTACAAGCAGTATTTAGCATGTGCTACTATTTTTAACATATTGGACCAACGGAAAAATACTACCAAGATTCTAAACACATTGGTGTCAGTTGCAGCCATGTTTCTATTAAGCATGACAGACATGCGGCTAAAATCAAGCTGTACTTACTGTGTCGCCGACCTGTTCAGTGAGGAAAACATAATCTACATTGTGTTAGAGCATAATTAATACAAGCAGATGGTGCAGAGGATTGCACATCTAACAAAATGTGTGAGAGGGAAAGGATGCTATTTAGAAAAAGAGACACAGAGACTGATTCAACTCAGAAGACGCTAACAGGACAAGGAAAACATGTACATAAAGAAGGAGGTGGCAAATAAAGTTGCAATCCATGGCATTGTTCTCAGCTGAAGATTTACAGAACCCAAAAAGCATCTTTCGCATTACAGTTGTGAACCCCGAATCTTGTTGGATATGTATTCCATATAACATTCCACAACTTTTATGACCACGAACGCGAAGTAGTTTTTTCTTGATTTTTCAGAAGATTTTGCCAAACAAAATATTTTATGTTAAAATATTTCCAATCAGAGCTCCTGGAATGAGAAATTTGATGATCTCAGTTGAAACAGGTTGCAACTTCATCGACTGTGTGTTCCTTAGAATTATCCAGTATCCTGTAATAGCGTGATCCTTGTACCTGAGGGATTTAAAGCCATGTCTTTCCTCTGCATAAAAAGGTGCAAATCTAGGAATTCATCAACAGAACATAAGCAGACTGCATTTTCACAAGACAAAATGGAATTTCTTGAAAACAATTACCTCCATGCACATATATATATATATATATACATCGCATATTCACTTTTAAGTAACCAGTTGTAACATGCATTATTAAACAGTGGCTGCCCCCACATTAAAAACTTTTAATGGAAATGACCCTGCACATGTGGCGTCTCTAAGCTCTGGTGTGACTACGTAGAGTGAAGGCAGCCTCCATGAAGGAACTTCTGCTATCATCAAATGGCACTGTCATGGCTTTACAATACTTTTATTGCACCTTAATTTCGAGGGTTCAAGTCAATATAAGCACAATTAGTCTTGTACTCTCTTTTGTGCCTTCTTTTAGGTATGCTAACCTTTTTTCATCGATAGCAAATTGTCTCTATTTATAAACACTATTTTGTTATGCAGAAACATTTGTATGTGAAAGATATGTTTTGCGAAGCATATAAAAGAAATATGTTTGACTGAAAGAAGGAACTGCCTAGTGTTATATTTGTGACATAAATATCTTCGTGAATTGGGTTGCATTAGGCTAAATATTAATCAATTTGATATTACAAAACCGTTTCATAGGTACTGGGCAACAGATCTGAGTATGTCTGACAGAGGGCTAAAAGTCTGTTATTGGGCTGTGCAGAATGTGCTGCATAGCAGTCAAATAACGAGTACTACAACCTCCATCATCTGGATTGCTAAAACATACAACAAGTGTTTTATCAATATTTGTGAGCCTTGCCTAGGATGAATGATGGCTACAGCTGGATTCTGACCACACATCAAATGGTTTAGTACATCTTTCTAACACTTAAATACAGCAATCAGCAACAGAAAGGTGAGCTTTGCCTGTGCAACAAATAACCTGCTACTGGGCTGTGACACGTGGTAGGGCGTTAGGTAAATTTTGATCAGTGTGAGCTAGAAACATTTTTTTTTTAATCTGCAAATTATGCAGACGATAGATTATGTGTCAAGGTCACCAAAGCCATACGTTTGTGGAAAATGTTGTAGCCACAAAATCACATATTTCCAGTGGTCCGGCATATAACCCACGAGAAGTGTGACACTTGACAAATGTGTTACATTAGCATTTAGACAGCAGCATAAATTATTCAGTCACTGAAAATGCAGGTGATAGATAAATACGTTCTAATGGGAGTAAAATGTATAGTTCACATACCAATGAGAAATGGATGGTTTACCAAATCATTAAAAAAGCAAATGTGTGATCAATTCTGAGGACATTTCCAAGACTCATGGAGAAATATGGTGACAGAATGGGATTTCTGCTGTATGCTGTCAGGGTTGAGTTATAAGACAGTGTGTGAGAGGTGGGGATAAGTAAGAACTTCTAAACAGTAATAACTAATCCCATATAATGAGCTTAACTGTGACAGTGTTTATGGCATGGGTAGGCATTGTACTGGAAGTGGTGCTGGACATTTAAAATTGTTTTGGCAAATATTTGTACTGCTTTGTAGATCTGGCACGTTGTGTTATTTTCGCTCACTACTTTATAGGTTGTTTTAAATGAAATGTGGGAAGTCTGCAACTTAACACTAAAACAAGGTAAATTTGTAGATTGGAAACTCAGGGGATCATTACGCATGACCGCCAGATTCGCAGTGGTGGCCCCACCGACAACATGCCGGAGGCGGGACTACCACATTATGACCATGGCGGAGCCGCCACGGTCAGACCACCGACACCGGCAGCCTGGCGGTCCCGGTGGTTTCTCATCCTCCAGAGCAGCCCTGCTTGCAGCGCTGCCCTGGGGATTAGGAGTCCCCATCCACCAGCCTTTCAATGGGGGTTTACACTGCCATTAAAAGGCTGGTGGAATGGGGGACTATGGGGACCCCTAGGGGCCCATGGACTGCCCCTGCACTTGGCATGGGCTGTGCATGGGCCCCATGCACAGCCCCATCACTTATTTCACCTCCCGAATTATGGGCAGTGGAATGCACAACAGGTGTTGCTGCACCGCCACATTGGCGCCGGCTCCATTAGGAGTTGGTGTTAATGTTAAGGCCCTGTTCACCACAGTTTCTGCCTGCCAGCTCTGCGGTGAAGTCCTATTAGGGGCGGCGGTGTTCAGACCACACAAGCGGGAAGAGTTTGGCGGGCAGCCTCCGCGCCCATCAAACTCTTAATGACCACCTCAGTCTTGTAGTGAAAGTGTACTAGTGAGCTATGTGTAGCATAGGTAGGCTTCTGACAAAGCAATGAAGTCATATTTGCATGTTCAATATTATGTTTCTACTACAGTGAAAGAAAACTGATGTGGAATCATTTTGGGCACCCCTAGGATCCATATGAGACAATTACTCTTTCTAACAAAACCACTAGCAGCACCATGCCCTTGCCAAAATAGCAGAGTTGTGTGAATGTAGCCAATTTGTAGGGAATCATTGTGCTATAGGGGAAAGAACCACACACAGAATATGCCACCTCTTGCTCTCATTAGCCCTTCGATTAAGGTGGTGCTCTATGCTGGGATGCCAAAATGCAGATAGGATGGCATCCTTTGATTCACAGGGCCTTTGAGGTATATTAATAAACTATGTAATACTATGGCCCATATTTATACTTTTTTAGCGCCGCATTTGCATCATTTTTGATGCAAAAGCGGCGCAAACTTACAAAATGCAATTGTACTTTGTAAGTTTGCGCCGCTTTTGCGTTAAAAAGCGGCGCAAATGCAGAGCTAAAAAAGTATAAATATGGGTCTATGTACTTACTGCAGAAAGCTATTCACAAACCAACTTGTAGAGACCTCCAATTCTTGTATCTTTTCTGTGCAGAGCTCTCCATCAATGTGATGGAGATCTCCACACTCATAGGCATACACTGGTGTGAATGTGGGAGAGACACGAGGAGTGGCTAAAAAAGGGACTTAGGGAAACGTAAGGAGAGGCTTAGGGAGGGGTAGTAAGGTGTTTATGGAGGAAATGCTTATCCACCCACAAAAGAGTAAGGCCATAGCTCATAAAATACACTTTCAACATTCCTACAGCAGTGAAGGTCACAGAAAAGTAGAAAATGTACTCCAGCCCAGTCTTCAAGTAAGTCTAGCAACACACATGGCCAGCCATAGGTACTGCAGTAATATGGAAGCAGCTGGAGTTAAATACGAAGAGAGCCAAGTGGCCACTACAGTATCACAGTTTCTGAGAACTGGTGACCCAGCTCAAAGGAACTTTCCAACCAAGTAAGAATCTTGGCTGCCACCTTAGATGTTCACAGACTCTGCAAGTCCAAATATCGAAAGGTAAAAAATAATGTATTAGTCTTCATAGTTTATGGCCTGACCAAATCATCTGCAATATTTTAATTTGGCAAACATATTCAAACTTTGCTGAAGAAGTGTGTATGCCACGCGAGATCCCTTTACTGAAACTTAAATTCCTTCTCTGTTCTTAATCATTACTGTAACTTATGTTCTAAATTTGGTAGGTACTGAAGAGCAGCGAATTTGATGTTTATTGTCTCTGGGGGCATCACAGATCGACATTAGCATGCTCCTCATTTATACATAAATGGAAGAGGTGATGTGGTTTTCTACTTACCACTGAACAATAAAGGATTTTAAACTGTGGTAATGTGCCCAACAAGCACATCTTGTACTAAGGAGGTAGGATATTAGGGTGGATTCTCATGTTTTGTTTCAAGTTAAAGTTTCCGATTCTGGTTTTGTTCTCTGCTTATTCGTTGTACTATTGTGTCATAATTATTCAATTTCCCTATTTCTCACACAGCTGTGTCATGCTTACAATTCATCTGAAATAAATTGCATTGAAATGTAATCATTTCTCCATTCTTATCTAACGTCTTCATATGATACCAATTAATTTTTAAGATTGTACTGATTTATAATCATATATAGATTACAGAGCTATGCAAACACATTTTTAAAAAATAACACTCATCATTCAAATAATACAGTTTAGAAGCATACTTCTTTGTAGGCAATCTCAAAGCACTGTACACAGAGGCTGCTTTGGAAAACCATTTGTTCATGATAAATCATGCTTTACCTGAGGAAGCCATTGTGGGATCAGGAGCATTTGACCGCGTCGTGGTTTCATGTGCAACGAGGGGTGGGCTTTGTCCATCACCAAACACCCCAAAAACATTTACCTTGTATGAAGTTGCAGCCCTAAATTCATAAGATATTTGATGTAAGCCAGACATGCCATTCATTTTTAATGAGCAACAGTGTATAACAGTGGAGTATGTTTATATAATACCATCTGAATGGATCAGTAAAGAAAATATACCAACAAATACAAAACACAAAGGTGATAGATGGAATTCTTACAAAAGTTTAAGTCACTAGAAATCACTCAGAGATGTTATGTTATGTTGATTTGTAGAGCGTGGCTAATCACCCATGAGGCCATGTAGGTGCTGAGATGCCTTCCATTCCATATTTTATACCCACTATGCTACTTTAGACAGAGGGCAGCTATATAAAAATCAGTCTTGGTCCATTGGTGCAGCAAGACATCTATGCCCAGAAGTGGGTCTTATGCGTTGTGTGCCACAGGACTGCAGAAACTCTTTACTGATGCGGCCTGCACTTGTCTGGGAGTTCTTGTGTTCATGTGTACCTGGCACCTGATTTGGAAGTGCAGAATGAACTGCTCCTATTAGGGCAAAACAAATATTTGCATCTGGCTGCTTTTTGTTTCAAGTAACCAAAAGGGCTTATTGGTTGAAAAGGATTGACTGGACTGCAATCCAAAGAAATTGCCAGGGGTGAGATTCTTACAAGCATGCTACCCATAAACTCTTTGTGTTTTCATCACTTCAATATACTTATGGAATGTAAAGCTGACTTAGAAAAAAATATGAAATTCATAAGCTGGCCAATGCCTGGTTGGTTTTTTTTTAATGGTACAATTATGGAATAATAAAGGATTTCTGTAGGAATATGCCACTGTTGGCATGGTCTCCCCCTACTTTTTGCCTAGTGTTGATGCCAGCTTTGATTGGAAGTGTGCTGGGACCCTGCTAAACAGGCCCCAGCACCAGTGTTCTTTCCCTAAAACTGTACATTTGTTTCCATAATTGGCACAGCCCTGGCACACAGTTAAGTCCCCTGTAAAAGGTACCCCTAGAAACCAAGGGCCCTGTGGACAGGGAAGGTCCCTAAGGGCTGCAGCATGTATTATGCCACCCTCAGGGACCCCTCACTCAGTACATGCACACTGCTTTGCAGCTTGTGTGTGCTATTTGGGAGAAAAGACAAAGTCGATATGGCACTCCCCTCAGAGTGCCATGCCCACAAACCACTGCCTGTAGCATAGGTAAGTCACCCCTCTAGCAGGCCTTACAGCCCTAAGGCAGGGTGCACTATGCCACAGGTGAGGGCATAGCTGCATGCGCACCATGCCCCTACAGTGTCTAAGTCAATTCTTAGACATTGTAGGTGCAGGTTAGCCATTCTGAGTATATGGTCTGGGAGCTTGTCATTACAATCTTAACAGCACCATAATGGCTATGCTGAATACTGGGACATTTGGTATCAAACCTCTCAGCACAATAAACCCACACTGATGCCAGTGTGGGATTTATTGAAAAAGGCACACAGAGGGCATCTTAGAGATGCCCCCTGTATGTTAGCCCAACTGCTATTGCAAGGCTGACCCATCTGTGCCAGCCTGCCACTTCGCGACTAGTTTCTGACCACATGGGGTGAGTGTCTTTGTGCACTCTGTGGTCAGAAACAAAGCCTGTCCTGGGTGGAGGTGCTTCACACCTCCCCCTGCAGGAACTGTAACACCTGGCAGTGAGTCTCAAAGGCTCAAGCCTGGTGTTACAGTGCCCCTGGGCACTTCAGCTAGTGGAGATGCCCACACCCCGGATGAGCCCCCACTTTTGGTGGCAAGTCCACAGGGATAATGAGAAAAACAAGGAGGAGTCACCCCCTCGGCCAGGACCACCCTTAAGGTGTCCAGAGCTAAAGTGATCCCCCCATTGAGAAATCCTCCATCTTACTTTGGAAGATTAGGACCAATAGGGATAGGGACCTGTCCACCTCCCCAGAGGGAGTGGGCATAAGGAGGGTGTAGCCACCCTCAGGGACAGTAGCCATTGGCTACTGACCTCTGACCCTAACACACCCCTAGATTTTGTATTTAGGGGTGACTCTGAACACAGCTTTTTAGATTCCTGATGACCTCACAAGAAGAAGAAGGACTGCTTAGCTGAAACCCCAGCAGAGAAGGGGACAACAACTGACTTGGCACCAGCCCTACCGGCTTGTCACCTGCTTCAAAGAACCTGCAGAAGAAAGGCAACGTGTTCTGCAGGTCCAGTGACCACTGGAAAACCTCCAGAGGGCTGCATGTATCACAGAGGATCAAGAACTCCCATGGACAGCGGCCCTGCCCAAAGAAGAAAAGAAGAAACCTCTTCTAAAGGACTCCCACCTCACTCCAGAAGCGTGAGTTCTAACCATTCTGCACCGACGCCCATGGCCCGAGTCCAGGTGGCCAAACCGACCAGAGAGGACCCCCAGGCGACGGTGACGAAGTGCCCACCCTGGGTTGACCTCTCCAACCCTGGTCTGCCCTCCGAGCCACAGGTACTTACCTACTGGCAGACCAAGTTCCGAGTACCCCTGTCTCCATTAGAGCCCATGTTAAAATTGCTCAACTTTGACCTCTGCACCCGGTCGGCCCTTTGTTGTTGGTGGTGGGTGTTTGGGGTTGACGTGAACCCCCAACGGTGGACTACCTATAAACCGGAGACTGGAACTGTAAGTCGTGTACTTACCTCTTAAACTGTACTTTATTTTCTTCCCCAAGGAACTGTTCAGAAAATGCAGTGTCCACTTTTAAAATAGATATTCTCTGTTTTCTTAAAAACTGTTTACCTGACTAAAGTGAAACAAAGTTACATTGATGTCTATGCTAAGTACTTACCTGCAACAGTATTTACTTCTGAACTGAGTCTTGAGGTTCTAGTGATGAAGTAACAAAAATGTATTTTTCTATATAAAATCCGATTGGTCTTGAGTTAAGTCAATGAGTGTGTGTTTCGTCCATTGCTTGTGTGTGTACAACAAATGCTTAACACTACCCTCTGATAAGCCTAACTGCTCGACCACACTACCACAAATAGTGCATTCGTATTATCTATTATTGCCTCTGTCAGTCCTCTTGAGTAACCCCTGGACTCTGTACACACTATGGCCCTCATTCTGACCCTGGCGGTCTTTGACCGCCAGGGCGGAGGACCGCGGGAGCACCGCCGACAGGCCGGCGGTGCTCCAATGGGGATTCCGACCGCGGCGGTAAAGCCGCGGTCGGACCGGCACCACTGGCGGGCTCCCGCCAGTGTACCGCCGCCCCATTGAATCCTCCACGGCGGCGCAGCTTGCTGCACCGCCGCGGGGATTCCGACCCCCCCTACCGCCATCCAGATCCCGGCGGTCCGACCGCTGGGATCCGGATGGCGGTAGGGGGGGTCGCGGGGCCCCTGGGGGCCCCTGCAGTGCCCATGCCACTGGCATGGGCATTGCAGGGGCCCCCGTAAGAGGGCCCCTACATGTATTTCACTGTCTGCTGCGCAGACAGTGAAATACGCGACGGGTGCAACTGCACCCGTCGCACAGCTTCCACTCCGCCGGCTCGATTCCGAGCCGGCTTCATCGTGGAAGCCTCTTTCCCGCTGGGCTGGCGGGCGGTCTGAAGGCGACCGCCCGCCAGCCCAGCGGGAAAGTCAGAATTACCGCCGCGGTCTTTCGACCGCGGAACGGTAATCTGACGGCGGGACTTTGGCGGGCGGCCTCCGCCGCCCGCCAAGGTCAGAATGAGGGCCTAAATCTCATTTTGATATAGCATATATAGAGCCAGCTTCCTACAATTTGTGAACAAGTGTTTGGTAGGGGGTTGTCATATGACTTCAACCATTGGGACTTTTGTTTTAGAACCTATTTTATTGGTGTAACAGCCAAAGCTATCAACTGTGGAGCTAGGGAACCAGTTTCAAGTCTTGGGGCCTGATTCTAACTTTGGAGGACGGTGTTAAACCGTCCCAAAAGTGGCGGATATACCACCTACCGTATTACGAGTTCCATAGGATATAATGGACTCGTAATACGGTAGGTGGTATATCCGCCACTTTTGGGACGGTTTAACACCGTCCTCCAAAGTTAGAATCAGGCCCTTGGTGTCAGCTCAACATCCTGTGATTCTGGACTACAAGTTTGGCGGGCGGCAGAGTCCGCCTGCCAAACTCATACTGCCACATGACCGCCAGTGCGTCCAGAATACCGCTGGCCCTATTTTGAGTCTTCTGCTGGGCCAGCGGGTGGAAACAGCGTTTCTGCCCACCGGCCCAGTGGGACACAGTGCCTTAACATTGATACTGGCTCATAATCGAACTGGCAGAAATGTGGCGGTGTGGCGGGCGCAGCAGCACCCGCCGCCTTTTACACTGTCCGTAATCTGGGCAGTGGAAAGCGCAACTGGGCCCTGCACTGCCTATGGCAAGTGGCCCCAATGCCCCCATATTGCCAGCCTTTCTCTGGCGGTTAAATCGCCATGAAAAGGCTGGGGGATTGGGGAGTCGTAATCCGGAATTACAAGCAAATAAATGACCAATTTTGATAACTAGGGGAAGTATGAGTTTTAGAACACTTTGGAGAGCCTGGTTGAGGAGCACTTAGAATGTAATAGGATAACATGTGGGGCATTAAAACTTGTAAAAATGAATATTACTAGATCTCCTTGATTATCAAAATGAAATCACTAATGGGCTAAATTAATTACAGCCTAGATAGTTTACCCAACTATGTAACTTGCAGAACCTTCTCTCTACACTGCAGCTAGTGGCCACAGTCCTCAAATTCTCACTGTGGTCACAGAGCCTTCTCTTTGCTGGACTACATCTGGTATCTTTACAGGATAGTGTACAACAGCTAAAGCCTCATTTCCCTTCCAATAGTGGCTTAACCGTCCTACCTACTACACCAGTACATCCTGTGTCCTATTTGTCCCCTCCTCTCTGGACATTTAGGCTGGTGGGTGGGGTCATGTAAAGGGGAAAGTGGTTAAGGGCATCTTCCTACTATGTCTTTCCTTGCTAAGGTCTAGAAGAGCCTCAGGCCAGATATTCTGCTCATTGCTAGTTGTGTAACTTCCCAACCAGTTCTTTGTAGACTTATCTGCCCTGCTTCATAATGTGGATTTTTGCTCTCCATCTCTACAACAAAATTCCTACTGATTAAAAGACCTCCCCATAAGACCATACATTCCTTGATGCCCTCCTGGACTTATGATATATAAAACTCGCCATACTATGTGACACATGGTTCAACTTCAAGACACGGTTCAACATATCCAAAACACTTGCCCAAGATCCATTGCCCTCTAGTTTTCCCCATACAGATGGTTATACAGATCAAGCCATTGTCACACATGATAAACTAATTACATCAAATCATCCATTCACCTTGAATGACCGTCATGTCATGTACTTCAACCTCAAACTTTCCTCACCACTGACAGCTGTAATCCCTATTAACTCAAAGATAAACATTAAACTTTGAAAGAAACAGGATCTACCTTTTTTCTTAGCTAACATCCTTATGATGAGAGTCTTGCAGTTTGAGCTTTGTCTGACATCTGTTGATGGCACCTTGATCCCATTCAAAACCTTCTCAACCCCTCAATACTATTGGAAAGATGGGTAGCAGAATCCTGACTTTATGTTATTAAAAGCAAAAAACAACAAAATCCTGGAAAGAAACAAAAAGAAAACAATCCAACCATAATGTCACAATTCAACGTCGCTCTAAAATTTATAAATCTGGTGGTAAAAAGGCAAAAATACTTGTATATTCTCACTATAACTTAGACGTCACCTACCTATAATAGGAACTTCACCAAATAATTATCAAATTCCCCAAGTTCAAATGCACTGTATCAGACTCACCCACAATCATGACCTATTCTGGTCTATGGCAGACCACTTAGAAGCCAAAGAATGAAAACACTGCCATGAACCAAAAACAAAAGAGGGAAAGCCAATCAAACACACCTCAGCTATTGCATCTCTCCTAAGCTAACAGAAAAGGTTACTACCCATCAATGCCCTTTTTTTAAGGTTTTAAAGTTTTTACTAACCTCATCAGGGTCTGAGGCACAGCAGATTCCCAAGAAGAAACTTTCCTGGCACAAGTAATCAGGAACAACTTCCATTATTGCTCAGCAGTCATAAAATCAGGAATAATCTCAACTGACCTAAAAAATCTCCTATATCAAATATACAGTAAACAAGTATTGGAAAAGTCGATATGTCCTTTCTACACAAGATATTGACTTTGTCGATGTTTTTATTCATGTCATACTGCAGGTCGGCTGTTGAACAGCGTGGTTGAAACTTTTTAAAGCATTATGACACTGCCAGCAGAGTCCATGTCATAGCACCTTTATCACAATTCTGGTAGTTGGTTGTGGGAACCAGCAGTAGAAGGATAGAAAGTTTGTGAGTGGGGGAAGTTTTTTCTAGGAGGATTGTGATCATAGAGTAAGGGTGTGCATCACGGAGGCTGTGGGTAAAAAAAAGCACTATGATGCAGCCGGCGGTGTCCTTATCAAAGCACATTTTTTGTTATAGTGGATAGGTGAGGGCAACCAGAAATGGACGGAGGGAGGGCAGATGAGTGAGGGCAAGTTTTTTTTTGCTGGTAGGAGGGCGGGCAGGGTATGTAAAATGGCAGGCATGGGTAAAAAAGCACTATGATGCGGACAAAGATGTCCTTGTCAAAGCAAATGTTTTGATATGGCGGATGGGTGAGGGCAACCAGTAATGGAAGGAAGGAGGGCAGGACAGAGGAGTCAAGTTTTTCCTTGCTGGTGGGAAGGTGAGGTGAGACAGAAGGCATCACAGAGTGTCACAGGGCATGCAAAATAGAGGGTGTGGTTAAAAAAAGCACTAAGTCTGCATCATAGTCATGTTCTAGTTATGACAGGTGAGAAGGGGGCAAACAGCAACGGAAGGAGTGAGGGCGGGTGAGTGGAGCAGCAGGCAATGGAAGGAGGGAGGGTGTGTGAGTTGGGGCAACCAGCAATGTAGGTAGGGTAGATGAGTGGGGACAAGCAGCAAGGGAAAGACAGAGGGTGGGTGCGTCAAGGAAAGCAGTAACAGAAAGAGAGGAGGATAGGTGTGCGGGGGCAAGAAGCAACTACATGCACAATATAAGGGACAGATAACGAGAGTGATGTCACATGACTATAAGAAGCAACAAGACAGACAACAGGAAGGGCAAGCAATATGGATGAGGGAGGGTGGGACGTAGGGAGAGAAGTACACAATGGAGGCAGCTCAAAAAGACTCTGGTAGAGTGCATAAACACAAAGAAAAAGGAGCACCTAATAAAATGAGCAGTGAAAAGACACGAGTAATGCATCTATGTTCCAGGGGAGGGGCAAATGCACAAAGAGGAAGGAATCGTACGGCATCCGGCCATTAAGGAAGCAAATCAGAGTGACAATGAAGCCAACAAATGGTAAGCAATGAGTAGCCTCTAAAGTCCACTGGATAGAAAAAAAAGGATCTTACAAGCGAAGGAGCATGCACTGTCTAAGGCAAGACCTAAAAAACAAGAATACTACTTAAAAACATCTCTTTAAGAAACACTACCTCACAGTGAAGTAACACTTTGTGTCCACTCTTAGAACCTAGTTCACCCTTCAATCTTGCCTTTGACCCTGCACAGCACTCCACTGTCTTCTGTCTGTATACCACAAGTGCCATACACGTGCAGACGTACCACTAGACCCTTCCAATGGGCACGCATGTGTACCCTTCTTCAAATGTTTTTTGTTTATGTATAACAAAAGTCATTCCAAGATGGGCACTGGTAAGAAAGTAAACATGGCAACCACATTTCAATTATTTTTTGTTATACTATAGTTTACCATTCCACAATGGCCAATGAACATTTTGGAATAGTAACCTGAAAACTATATACAATGTGAAGGCTGTACACGGGTAGCAAAGAGCAGATAACTAGAGGGCCCTATCCGAAAAAGGCAGACAAGGGAGAGAGAAAAATTAGAAAGTGGAGGAAATGAGAAGCACTGAATGAGTGGAGTGGGAGTGGTAACAGAGAGAAAAGGAGGTTGCAAAAGAAGAGACACCAGCTCCAAGGAGAGCAATAGGACACAGGAGCAAGTAAAGACAAGTTCGGAGTTATTAAAGCAAACTTAGAGCTCTGCTCCCAAAAAGTGAAAGAAATCAAATAACCACTGTAAGCCAGAATGGAAAATAATCCTTGACATAAAACATAAAGAATACAAACTTACACCAATGAAAAATAGATAGCAATATTGAACTGGGTGGGAATGCAAACCAGGGCTAAATTAATTTAGCCAACAGCAATAAAGGGCAGACAAAAAAACACTCTTTATTTTATGCAATAGTTCTTCGGTAACAGGCAGCTAAAGCTTTCTTATTCGTTGTGGGATAAGCATTTGTACCAGGGGATGGAAAGAGGGTTGGTCAGCAAAGCTAAGGGATCATCTCCACTGAGGCACGTGACGTCATGTGCTTGCAGAGGCCACTCTCGTGACAAATCAGTCCTCTATTAGTGAAACATAGCCACGTACCCCTGCTGGACTCGAAACCTAGGCCGTTTGTCCTGCACTGCGCAGATAGTGCTCAGCATTCTTTTGAATTGTACAACAGTAGCCTTTCACAGACAGTCTCGTGCAGCCAGTAAAGGCCTGATCTACAAAATATACTGCTAATTTATTCAGGCCATCCTTTGTACCATAGACAGCTGTTTGATTCCGATGTGAGAGGCTGCTCTTTTGGGATTTAAACATGAATGAATGCTATATTAGAGACGGCAATGCTACCATTGTGCTTCTGGTATTTTGAATGGGCACTGCATTATGTGTATTCTGTTAGCCCTACATGGCGTTCTCCGGGTACATTGTAACAAATGCAATTTCGGCAAAAGAAGAGAAAGATATTTAATGAGCTGGAGCAATATGAATGAGAGATATGACATACCTGAGCTCTTCCAATACAACTGTATTGTCATATGGACCAACCATTAACTCTCCCATGTACCGCTCATCGCCTTCAGGATGGAAAGTTACTTTATAACCTTTGACTTCCCCGGGGGCCGGCTCCCAGGTCACTCGAAAAGTGGAATTGGTGGGTTCAGAGGTTTTGATATTTCGAGGCGGCTTGAAAGGTGAAACTGCAAAGGGTTAAACAGAGGATTTAGTTAGAGATTGCTTGTGTATTTCGACAGCCACTATGGCAGAAATAGTTGCAGCCCAAACAAAAGTGGCATTTTCCAGAAAAGCATTGCATTCTTCTCTACTCAAGCAAATCATCAACTCAACTGTTAATAGTAATCGCAGAGACGGACTGGGACATAAAACAGGGTCGGCCTCCACAATAAAAGTGCCCCCCACTAGCAAACAACAAGCCAATTTTGAACTTGTAAAGCCATGCTGTATGTGCATTTTGCAAGGTATGGGAGACAGCATGCATTTGTGCTTGTTGCAGGCAATGATTGTAGTAACCTCAGGGAATTTGCCGGTCAACCTAACAGGCTTACAAACTGCTAAAAAAACGTCCCACACACTGATCTGGCACTACCTGTTTGCCCTATCGGCCAGTCTGACCCTGAATAATCACATACCTATGTGTGACAAAACATGAAGGACATGTTACATTTTTGTCATTATATTTTTTGCTAATCCACATATGTATCTATGCGACATAATGTCAGGAGTGGTTTGCAGGTCTTTGAGGGGGTGGGGTGGTGCGTGTGGGTGGGGGGAATTTATTTAATAAGAAAGAAAATACACTTACCTTCACTCGCGTTGCCGCCGCCACCACCACCACCACCACACCCCTCCTCTCCTGCAGGCTGTAGGCACAGGCTCCCAGCCTGCCCTATGGCCAATCCGGACGCTGCTCACAGCAGTGTTAGGATTGGCTGGGAGCACCCAGCCAGGGTGCTCCGAGGCAGACTGGAAGCCTGTGTCTGCTCTCTCTAGGCCGGCAACACAGTGCCAGGGCTGGAGAGAGCACAGTGCGCATGTGTGCTTGGCTGTCCCAAGGCGGCCGGCCAAACATACATGCGCACAGAGAGGAGTGCTTTCCACACCACCTCTGTCCCCGTCATTGCCCCTGGTCCCTCCCCTTTTGCTATAAAGTGATAATAAACATGGTTTATTATCGTTTTATAGTAAAAGGTTTGCAGCTGCTGCTGCTGGTGGATGGGCGACACTCCTCCACCCTAGCAGAGAACCCGTGCCTGCATTATGTACACATTGCATAAGATATGCGTGTGTGTATGTATAATAAAAACGTTTTCATAAACCCAGGTTTCTCTAATGCTTGCAGCATATACATTTCGCAATACGTAGCCATACTTTATTATTGCTAATTTATCTGTAAGAAAATGGAAATATTTGTGTTCTGATGGCTAGTAAACTCGAAAAAGCATTAGGAAAAAAGAGAAAGGAACTCTAGTAAACAAGCTCTGTAGTCTGAAACATAAATTCAGATGCTAAACAAGGTTTCGAAGACCACAAAGATGAGCTGATTTACAACATAAAATATCTTTTTTTCATTACTATAGCAATACACAGTAGTATATTTTATTTTGTTCCTCACTTTAAAAAGTGGCATTAAAATTCAGAGTGTAACTAGCATTTGCGAAATACCACTGTTCGCAAATGAATATTGACATATATGAGGAAAGAAAATATAATGTACAATAAGAAACCCCATACAATGAGCTCATTAGTGTCTTCCCTGGAGGAAGAAGGACCCATTCCCTAAAACCCGTTAGCACACGAGCAGGCACATCTGGCCCTCTGTACATGGAAATTTCTGTCACTGGGTCAACCGTTTCATTGGTTTTATTCATAGGCTTAACAAAGAAAGTTGTGTATTTCATTAACGCACATTCTTTCTTAATAAAAATTTAATTATTCAATATTGTACATAGACATAAATGTGACTGATGGATTTTCCTTGGATGAGAACATCGATTAAAATTTTTAAAAATATGTTCAAAGTTCCATAAGTGTAACTTCAACCATTGCATGAGTACACATTGTAAGTGCTCGAATTGGTCGCAAAAACGGGATATTCTTGTGGATATCACTTACTCTACTAGATGAAACAATTATACGTTTATGGTATTCACAAACAAAAAAGATGGAGGTCTATTTTTCCCACCCTATGGTCATAATCATGGATATCTGGGCAATCTTGACTCAGCCAGGAGCATGAGTTCCTGACTGAATCAGGATTATGAGACACTCCACCCCCAGGGTTTCCCAAAGAAACATTTCACCAGTGAAGACCTTTGTTAATTGATGCCTAAACTCTAGTTCCTAAGGTTATTATTCATTCCCTGGCTTAAAAGCCTCAATTGTTTCATAATATTGCGTCACAGAATGACAGTATCCCACAGTATTGGTAGTTCTGAGTAAAGCGTGTAAGGAAAATGCCTCTTTTTGTGTGGTCACTCCAAAAAGTTTGGACTGATACTGCTTATTTTTCAACTTTGAGAGTGCACTGAGGCCTGCTAACCAGACCTTACTGCATGTGTGCTGAGCCTATAACTGAGTATGGTATAAGTTATCTTACTTGTTAGTGTATGGTATCCATGTTCAGTAAGTTAGAAAATCACCTAAGAGACTACAGCACTGATTTTGCCAACCTGGACAAAACATGGCTCCCAGTCAGCCACTGCAGACTGGAAGGGCAGTTGTAAAATGCTAACTGAACTTTGCCATTTAAAGCAATGGCAAAGCCCCAATCTTTCCTTTCTAATATATGTCAGGCAATCCTGAGGCAGGCCTAAGAAACTTTGGGCAGTGTGCTGTATGTTAGACAGTATAACATGTACTTCTACATTGTCCAGCAATAAAAATGTGCAACTATTGTTTTTACTGTGGAAAAGACTAGTAGCCCTATTGGTGAGTGCAGTATGCAGGCTGCCATAGCAGCCCTGCTAACTTCTGACTGGGACTAATAAAGTTGATACTGCTAGGTATAAAACAACTCATTGCATTAAGTCTAACTTGAAGCTGAAGTCCAAATTAATGTAACTTGTTGCCGTGTATGACTTTTACTAAGTTGGCACTTTCTTGCCATAAATCCCATGTGCCCATCAATGGTTGTGCACAGGGTCTGTCCCTGAAACAATGTTCTGCCGTCTTGCAGAGAGGTGCAAACGACTCCCAGGAAAGGAGACAACAGAAGTCTGCATGGGAGAGACATGTTACCTCTCCCTGGCAGGAAGCTACACAAGTGCTCGCCCAAAAGGTGACCTTCAAAGAGAAGACCCCATGGAAGGGAAAATTGTGAACACTTGTGAATGGGGCTGCTCTATGATTTAGGTATACAGGCTGGCACTCGGGAAGGAGAGGGGAAGCCAGTTTTCAGGAGCATCTAGCTCCCCTGGCAGCCACACCGCTGGGTTGAGCTGCGCATCTCTAGACACAGAGAGAGGGGTCCTACTGTGCAGAAGGTGGGTAGAATGCAAAATCTGTGGCAGCCAGATGCCAAGCGTCGACAGAAGTGGTCATCAGGCTACAGATCACGTCTATCCTGAGGGGATTTACTTGGTACAAAAAGGACACCTCGGCCACTAGGAACTCAGATCTCAATGGCCTGGAGAAGAGGACTGAAGAAGAATTGCCCTGCTGTACCAAGGACCCGACAAAGAGAGGCTGCATCAATGAAGGTGGAACTTGCAGGACCTCATGGCAAGCAAAGGAGAAAGGGCTGTGCCTGCTGTGTCCTGCTCTTTGAGAAGTAATTTCCTGAGCCCAGCTGAACCAAGAGACTCCAACGGTCAGATGGCTAATCTCATGTTCACAGCACAGGGCCACAATAGCTAAAGAAGCCTGCTGTGGCTAATTGTTAGCACAGATCTTTGTTTCGCTACTCCTCCTCATTGTTCAGCACTATGGACCAAGACCCAGTGCTCAAAATATGCCTCTGACCCTCCTGGATTCAGGAGAGTCATTGGAGTGCAGCTTGGACACCCAGAAGGCAAGTTACAGCCTAAGGAAGTATTTTCCTGGGACCATGCTAATGGGTGACTGGTAGCCCAGTGGCAACTGGACTTCTGTCAGGCTCAAAAGGACTTCAAGGGACGTTGGCCTCTGTCACCATGGACTGAGGAACAGATGCAGGAAAAGTCCCATCTACAGCATTGCATCCACAGCATCCTTGAGCATCATCAGCATCCTGTATCCCTTGCATCAGGACCAATTCTATAGGAGTTATAGCAAGGAGATAAAAGTGACTGGAACTGACTAAAGAATGCTCCTTTCAAGAACATAACTGTTTCTGAGGGTCTTTCAGGTCTTCCTGACTCGCAACCTGTCAGAGTTGGTTGCCTAAAGTAACTCAAACTAACTGGATTGATACTTACCCATGGTTTCCTTGAAAAAGTTACTAGCTGTCAAATTAATTGAATTCGTCAATGCTTGTTCATGGTTAAGTCAAAAAGTGCACATTTACTGTACCTTGTAATTGCTATATCTTTGGAACCCTCTAGTGGTTCTTTTTTATTTTGGAGTCTAAAAATACATAAAAATACAGTCCCAGCTATTTCTTCTTTAATTGTTTTGGTTGTGTTTAAATGTTTTACACTTGGTTCTTTGTGTAAGCCTGACTGCTCAGAGATACAGCTAGCCAGGGTTAAGCAAAGGGGTTCACAAACAAACCTTACCGATCCTGAAGGGGTTGGCAAAAGCATTTCTTTACAAGGTGCTACTGATTTGTTTTCTCCAACCACATTATAATGATATTCTATGTGTACGTATTTAGCAAATTGCAACCAATAGGTATGCAATCAATTATTAAAGTTACGTGTTTCAATGTCATAGTCTGGCTTTTTTTTTCTTTTCAGTTCAAAATGTATTTCCTATGCCCCTTATTTCTATTTTTCTTATGAAAACTGGGTAATCGGGACACTTTTCCCACTCTTTCAACGGCACTTACACTTGGATCTTTCAAATATAACCCACATGTTCTCAAATGCGTGGGAAAAGCATTTGCACTTTTTTGTAAATTCTCACTAAGTCACACATCAGTGTGTTTTCACCTCATTTGCACCTCACTGACACAAACGTGTAAACCTCACACTAGTCAGTAGGCTCAAAGGTGTGCATATATGTATTTGTGTAAATTGAGCATGTTTGCCTTCACTTACACTTGTGAATTATGCATATTTTACATGCACCTACCTTATAGGTAAAAATAGTTTAAAGTCTCTTTTACACCTTGAAAATGTTTCATAAATTGAATCCATGTTCCTGGAACAAGATGCTCTTAGAGTATCGAAATGGCAACGTTATTCCATTTTTCTCATACGAGTCAGAAATCATTGATTCCCTAGGTTAGTGCTTGCATAGCAACTGCAGAAGCCTGTGTATAAATGGCAAGTTGCAGCCTAGAATTGCAATGCACTTCTAAATCTTATCAAAAATGAGTTCTGTTGATTTAGGAAATACTATCACTTATTACTTAAGTGGCATAAGACAATTTTGTTTTTGGAGTGTGCCTCAAAAATAGTGAATACTACTGTTGTTAAAATATTATTATCATTATTAATATTATTACTGTTGGTACTATAAACATCATTATTATTGCTTGCATTGTTATTCCGTGATGTTTCGTTGATATTGCTGTTAATACTTGTGCATGTCTACAGAGAGAAAAATCACATTAAAAAGTTTATGTTATGTGAAAAATAGTAAAGCAACCTTAAAATGCAAGAGTTATGCTCCATCTTTTCAGTTTTACAAAGCATTCAGTCCTAAGCCTCCTACTCATGCAATACTTACGAGTGGTTCCACTCCCTTGTCTTGTTTTGCCATCGCCTTCTTTATAGACAGGAATGACAGAAACGTCATAGGTTGTCAGGGGTGTCAGTCTTCTCAGTGTTGTGGATGTGACTGCTGATGGGACTTTGGCAACAATCTGCCGCCCTCCAGCACGTGGGCGGTAAACAACACGATAGTTCAGCACATCGCCAGGCGCCGGCTGCCATGTCGCTTTCATTGTTGTCTCCATTTCGTCACTAATTTTCACTATCTTGCCATCAGGGGACGCTGTTTGGTGCAAAATACAGCCAACTGTTATAGCAGTTCAAGAATGGAAATATCTTCTAGCCAACAAATCCAATGACCTTTAAGGCTCTTAAAAATGAAATATTCACAAACAAGCTGGATATGATGATCGGTTAGTACTACGAACCATTTCATAAGGCAATTATTCTAAATGCAGAGTGAATCTCTGTACTTTCCAAAGCGTAAACCCATCCTTATTTTATGTTAACACTAAAAATGTACAGTCACTGGAACTCACTTTCTATTATTCTAGCAATTACATTATGGGGTGCATGGCCCTGTGGCTCTGCTGATAAGGTCTCTGACACATGAGAAAGAGTTGATGTTTTTAAAAGGCATATCTCATGTTTATGTCTATGAGTGAGTGAGTGAATATGCAAGTGAGTTTAGTAAGCTGAAAGGTGAAATGGGCCTTTATTAAGGTTGGCTGACCACATCGGTTCCCATTTACTACAATTTTGCATTTTCCCACTGACGTGTCATTTGTCATTACATGTCATGTGGGGATTGAGTTCAATATAGAACTATAGGAGCACAACCTCCAGAGGATGGCATCAGTTATAGAACGAAGGCTGAATGGAATAAATGCCAAAGTCAGAATTTCAGTTGAATCAAAAGGATTTGGCTTCTAAAGAAAGAAAGAAAGAAAGTCCAACTTAAAAATCAAAATAATATTTTTTTCATTTAGCCTGTAAAGTTTGCAGTTTGGAGTGTGGCAAATAGAAAAGTAATGAATAAGTATTCTTAGCCAGGAAAACGAAGCATTGAGAGCCTTATTAATAGGTTGAACTTTTAAACTTGTGATGACAGGCAAAGCTGAACATACAAGCCAGTCTTGCCTGGCATTGATTTCACAGTAGACCCGAGTAAGAAGAGTTCCAGTGAAATGTGGAGGCTGTGATTGGCCAGGAAATATTCGGAGTAGCATTCTGATGGAGTGTTACCTCAGTCTGCCCAAGGCTCGCTGTTCATACTAGTACTTGTTTTAACAAACAAACGTTTAAGAGGGAATCTGAATCGATCTGAAACTGACATATAAAAATTGACATGAAGCTGAAACATGAGGCGATTATCTATGTCACTGGTACTTGGACAAAAAATGTAGATATGATACAAAAGAGGCTTGATAGAGTGCATCACAGCCAAAGATGGTCAGTCTGACACATGAAACCACCTAGAAAACAGTACGCTGCCTGATGTGCATTAAAACGGAAAGATTGCATCATTAAAGGATTACAGGAAGACTCTATGAAAGACCCCAGTTAACGGGATTCGAGACATCTGGGAAACTGAGCAGCTCTGCGTCTTTCTGCAGCAGTTGCTTTGGTGCTGGTATGTAAGATTCAAGTCAGTGTGTCAATGGTAAATCGTTCATTTGTTTTCAGCATGGTCTATCCTCAATAATCCTCTGGAAAGTTCCTCAATTTCACTCTTGCAACTGAACAGCTACGTTCATATGCCTACATAAAATGTAATTTCCTACTTATTTTTATCCAAATGGAAAAGGAAATGGCAAGCTTTGACAAACAAGCGCTGACGAGTGTTTAAGGAAGATGTGAATTGGCGCTTTAGCGTTACTATTCCACAGTCATTGGTGGGGACTTATACAATAAAACGTGACTGTTTGACCAAGCACGTAAACAAAAATTGCAAAGGAAAGAATTCTATGGCCAATTGTTCACGGTTGGTAACACAAAATCTGTGTAATAATGTCTGAGTAGGCAGAATCAAAAATGACCAATGACCTCACCTGATTTCGTTTTGTGAAAGCGAACGCTGAAGCACACCAAAGGAAACAAGACTTGGCAACCTTGACAGTGCATTGAGATGAGGGATTTTGTCCAACAACTCAGAATTCAAAACGTAAGGTTAAACGCCGAGTTCAATGTTGTTAATGAAATGCCAAAACTGGAGAGTTATTAAGGCCAGACAGAGAACAATGCACTCACCAAAGGAGCTGGATGAATGCCAAGGGTTGGCATAGATCTCCTGCTGGCAACAAAGGGAAGGGTTGGTTACACCCCCCAATACTGTACAGCAATGGACACTCATTTTTGTTTAAGCTAAGTAAGTAGATTCTGATAACACTAGAAATGCAAAACGAGTGTTACAAAATGATTAATATTTTTTCCATCACTCAGGATGCCCTATTGGATGCAAGAATGGCGTATTGTACCTTCAGTTGTCGCCTCCCCGTTTAAGGAGTCTCCTTCACCACTGGCGTAGTTGGCATAGACAGAAAGCCTATATTTCGTCTCAGGATCCAGGTTCCTGAGAACAGTATTTGTTGTATCGCCAGGGACATGGTTTTCCCCCGTTTTATCATCGAAGAGTGACTGCCATGCTATTCTGTAGCCTCGGACCATTCCTGGAGCGGCAGTCCATGATGTGCCGATGGTTGTATCTGTAATGTCCTTAATAATCAAGTCACGAGGGGAGCCACGCTCTGCAAAACATTTGGGATCACAACGGATTAGCATGGAGAAAAATAGAAGTTTCAAGTACAACCCATACGTGTACATATTTACAGTTAAAAAACACATTATATATGAGAAATCATCACAACTCGATCTCTCGGTTATTAAGGTGGCTAAAGTAAACATTGTAACTTCACTGTCGATCTCCCTGAACTAAGACAGTGCTTCAAATGGCGAACTGAGGACGGTACTTAGGTTGCAGTTTCTCATTTTTATTTAAGACGCTTACATTACAATTCAAAAAACTCAAAATTGTAAACTGCCATAATAAAAGAAAATGAAACAATTACAAGACCAGAGGCGCTTTGAAAAAAATCTGTTAATGTTGTACTGAGCACTCGGAGGAGTTCTGAGATCCATCACTAGTTAAATTCGTGTTATGGGAAACGTTTGAGAATATAGGATGCACACTGTGGTGTAAAGCACATTCAAAGCAACAGGCAGATCCATCTGTCAGGAATTTTTATACCACATCTCCCAGATTCCTGGAACGCCAATCAAGACTGCAAGTAAGGCCTTCTTTACGAGTGGCCTTTAAATAACCCGTTACCAAAGGTCCCAGTAATTGGGATTACAACTTGTTTAGGGTTTACCTCGGGAAATCAGTGTTTCCACAATGATTCCTGTACATTTTTTCCTGGAATTTCACACAGATAGCTATACTCAGTGGCTGAACTCTTCACGTGAAAAAGCTAAACTCATTATTCCCAAGCTCCAAGCACCTCATTTTACTGAGGCCATCGGAATATACGGCACACTTGTAATGAGGACATATATATCCAGGCTCAGACAGGGACAAGGTATGGATAACATTTTGCAAGGTATGGAACACTATATTGACTCATAATGGACTCATAATGGCACGTGATGTTACCAACCCAAAATGAACTAATCAACTCTTGGAGACCTAGAGCCACATTTACAAAAAGTGGTTGCAAACTGCAATAGAAATTTTGTGACGTCTTTAATTTTGTGATGCAACCTATTTATTAAAAACTCGCATCACAAAATCCAGTTGAGGGGAGTGCAGCATTTTCTGCCGAATGAATAGTAGTTCCCCCCTGGGATTGGCACCAAACACTGTGATGGTGGCATGCAAAAACATGGAGCAGACCAGCATCCCCGTGTTTGCATTCCAGAGGGGAAATCTTTTTTAAACAGCCCGTGTTCCTTAAAGGAAGCAGGGCTACTATTTAAGAAAACATTGGGGTTTGGGGGAGGCAGTGGTCCTGTGGATCATAGCCATAACTCCCCCTTCTGAGGCTTGCAGTGCTATTCACAAAGAGGACGGTGTCCCAAAGGAACATCTTCCATTTTGCAATCCTATTGACTCCTCCTTTGAGGTGTTGGTAACTGTTTGTAATACTTTGAGACTTTAATTGGGATCTCAAACTATTATTAATAGTTCATTTTGCCATCCTGATTTGCAGATAGACGGGACATCCCTTTCACAAGTTTTGCGAGTTGGAAAGGCTTTTCCAACACCTAAGGTGGGTTTAATGAAAATCCTAGAACCTTTTCAAACCACAAGGTTTACTTATGCAAAATTTCTTTGCCCATTTTGCCCTAAGTTTAAAAACTCGCTCTTCTCAATAAAAAACAACAGCTCTACCTCCAAATTGGTGGTACGGAACAGGCACCATACAAGGTCACATCTCTCCTTTAATCATCCCAAGCCTCATTCTTTTACTATAAACTCCCACTTAACGCTTCTGGATTCTTCCCTCCTCTATCCCTCCATTACTCTAGTCAATCCAACTAATAAACTTGCATATCCTCTGCTCAAATTAAATCATAAAAATACTAAAACTGAACTCATATTTACCTATACTAATCCACCACTAATTCCTCTTGGGTTCGGGAGTACGCGAAAAGCGCTTCGACGCCTCGTTAGGGGTAGTAAGCGCTATATAAATACTATTACAATACAATACAATACATGTGCCATCCATAACCTGGAGTGGATGTCTGTGAGGTGGCTTTGACTCAAAACGTATTTGCTACCAATAGGTAATTATCCAAAGCTACATCAGTAAGCTAATACTCACCAACAGCTACCCAAACACTTCCCCTATCCTAATTATTATGAATCTCTCTTTTGTGCACAAGAAGAAATCAATATTTTCTCCTTTCACATAGTGAAGTTAGATTGCTCTAAGACGGGCAGAAGGTTAACAATGTTACAAAGACATTTCACCCACACAAAAATAGGGTACGTCTGTGTTACACAAAAGGCCTGTCACATATGGAAACCTCTCTATTTCGTCATAAACTTATGATATCAGAAAGTTATTACCCAAACGGAGTTGGCATATCCATAACTCTAGCCACGTCAAAACACAAACTCACCAAATATAGGGAATGTTTTTTGAGTAACACCCTGCGGCCCCACCCAACCCCACTACCACCACCACCACTAGACACCACTTTCAGTCCAAATCAGCATCATGGAAACTCTTTTTACATTCTGCAAACTTTTGAAATCAAGCTCATTCAAATTGGCCTTTGAGACAATACATCCATAGCCCCGCAAAACACCATCTAGCACAATCCTAAATAAAACTCAGCTATCCTTCTTTCAGTCACCATGCCTGCATTCCACCAGAGCTACCCCCCTACAATTAGCCTACCCTTTCAATGCATTTCCTGTATAACTCTGCAACAACACTTATGTGGTACGCAGCATTGAGCGTACGACAAATCATAAAAGATAAAGCTGCTTACGTGAGATCACGTGGCAAAATAACTTTTTCTTCATCTTATTTTGTAGATTTGGTCCCAAGGAAACGTAGTATTTTTTTAGCATTTGCTTATTGACCATGTACACTTGATATTTCTTTCCTCATCTCATTCATATTAGAAGAGACTCTATTGCTCCTTGCATCTCTCCTCTATATTGCCTTATGAAGGTTAAAGAAGGATGGTTAGGGTTTTTTTAACACTGCATTATTTGCTATACATGTTTTAAATGCGTACCTCCAACGCACTCATAACAGAAGACGTCCCATTGCTCCACAATTATGAAAACTCTATTGTCGTGAGGAGTACAGATGCTTCTATTAATTATCTCAGGAATTCTTCTGGGTAGTTAGGGGTGGATGGATGGATGAGAGGGTTGCTCTAGAGATATAAGGCAGTGAACAGATGCATGGATGAGTGGGTGGATGGACAGATAAATGTTGTTTGGAAAGATACACAGCCCAATGGATGGATGAATTCATGGATGGATGATGGGAGATAGGTGAGAGGGTTGCTCTAGAGCAGTGGTTCCTAACCTTTTGACTTCTGTGGACCCCCACGTTACCATTACTGGAGCCTGGGGACCCCCACTGAATCTTTATTGGAATCTGGGGACCCCCCCACTGAGTGATTACTGAAAGCTGGGGACCTAATCTGTTAATATTATTTATTTTTCTAAGCTGTCGCGGACCCCCTGAGGAGGCTTCGCGGACCCCCAGGGTTCCCCGGACCACAGGTTGGGAACCACTGCTCTAGAGATATAAGGCAGTGCATAGATGCATGGATGAGTTGTCGATGGACAGATAAATGTTGCTTGGAAATATACACTGGCCAATGGATGGATGGATTGCTATAATTTTCTATATTTGCTCATTGTGACTGATGGCTCGTACTCAATTATGAAAGACATTCCCATTTTTACTGTGTTCATCATCTATATCAATATTACTATCAGTGTGAACCTTTGGAGGAAAATATGAATAAGCTTCACATTTAAAGAGAGGCAACACTTTACCTTCCAGCGTGGCAGTGAAGACAGTAAATCAACTTCATCGCCCAATTAAATTTTTTCAGTAATACTAGCTAAAGCCACGTAGCTTCCGGCAAGCATGAAAATTTATTAGTTATCAAAAATAAATCACAATCAAAGTGTTTTGGTTTGATTTAAAACGTTTCCAGTCCTAGACTTTGCAATTCAATACGATAATAAATGCTGATCGAGGGGAAAATAATGGAAACCTAGCTATATGCAATACCAGACGTTTCACAGTAAAATAAACCATAATTTCTATATTTCTATAATTATTTTTAAAAATACTTGTAACTTTAGATTGGCTATTTAACATCCACACTTTGGCACTGTAGAAACTCAGTGAGAAATTATTTGCTTTCACAGCAACATTTTTACCAAGTAAAGTAGTTGAGTGATTCAGGTCATGGTGTCTAAGGGAAACCACCAGATGAAAAGCTCTTTAAAACCATCATTCATGTGGTCTTGCAAGAGGCATTACATGCCTATGCTAACAAAAGGGCTGCTTTCAAACATAATCCTTTTCCACCACCCGAAATATATAAATTAGTAATGAATGCTTCAAACCTAAAATGTTACTGAGGCAGCTCGAAGTAAAATATGACACAGGTCTACAATCGATTTTAAATGGAAACCCCTGTACCTAGAAAAGTTTTTCAAAAAGGTTGCTGATGAGGGTCATGGCCAAAGCGGCGACCAAGAAGGCTGCATGGCGCTGAAGCTCCAGTGAGCTTGGCCCTGCTCCATTTGGAGATGGGCCGCTAAGAACTTCCCTGCTCAATCGGGGTGCATCCCTCATAGCTGTGAGCCAGATGAGAGGAGATTTAGGGTGGCAGAGCACCAGCGTGACTCCTGTTTGTCCTGAGAGCCCACCACCCTGGCCAACCTCGGAGGCCCCGTGGCAACAGGGGTCGTGGGTGAGTCTAAGGCAGGGCCGGCTTTAGTGCTGGAGGCGCCCGGTGCAGCAATCTTTTTTGCCACCCCCTCACCCCATGAACACCTTCTCGGATTCCCTCACTACCAGCCAGCAAAAGTACCCCTCATCTCTCCATAGCTACTGGCCAAAACGCCGATCTCTCTCTCTCTGGTAAAAACATTAATCACACAAGTTATCTTGACATTTTAATTGCTTCCTGAAGGCTGGACACACAGGGAGCTTTTCAGCAGGTGCTTTTAAATCGCAAGTTTCATAAGTAATTGATAGACACATCGCCCCCTGGGGTCAGGGCCCCCACATCCTGGTCAGTACCCTGAAAGGACATCAGAACTTTAATCAATGCTACAGTGCACCGACCTGGACTGGCTCTCATCCTTTCCTTGAGACCCACACTGCAAGGCTTGCCTTTTTTACCCTATCGCCGAGTGGCAAGCCTTTCAATCACTCGGCTGGGCCTGGGGTGAACCGTTACCACCACCTAGACCACATGCAGAGGTCAAGAAGCACCATCCTCCATGCCTGTCTGCCCCACAGGGACACGGGGTGGCTTGAAGATCATCGCCTGACAGGCACCAGTTGGGCTCCATGGTCCCAGTTGCTCCTGCTGCATCCTGGGGGACCACTCAACCACAGGGGCAGCTCCAAGATCCCCACTTGAGAATCAATTGTGCCTCTCATATCACTGTGACCCCCTGGTTTCTCACCCACCACTGAATTGTGCCACCGGCCACTCGAGTTGCGCTTGGGGCTGTGTCAGCTCCCATGACTGCTTTCTGGCCCACCCACAGAGGCTTTCTTTTATGATCTTCCCTCCACCGCTGCACTTGGCTCACTGGCCTCATCATCCTGGGTTTTTCTCTCCTGGTAGGTCTGCAACCACTAGGATGCTCTAGACTAGGCTGAGCAGGTATAATCTGCTAGCACCCTGACATAGGACTGTTCTTGAATGCTTCCACTCTCTGATCACTTTGCCACAGCTTCTCTGCTCCTCTGGTCTTACCCGACACACTCAACAATAAGTGGAGCCCCAGTGGGCACTGGCATCGACCCCCTCTCATTCTTCCAATCTGCATGCCAGGCTGCTGGACTTTCCCACTGGGAGCTCCATCAGGCATGGTTCGCGCTGACCCAAAACAGCACAAGCTACCGTTTGAAAAATCCAAAAGCACCGACTTGCCTGAGACTGTGCCTGATATGGAGGCAGAAGCGTCTGGGCACCATGACGCTGGTCAATTGTACGGCACAGGTGCTATCATTGCGGAACTCTGGGCAGGATTCTGCGCCATAGACACCAGGTTTGACACCATTGTGGACCACCTGGATCACATGGGGAAACGTTTAGGCAGACAAAATACCAGCTTGGATGGCACAGAAGAGGGTATATCAAGCTAGGAGGATGCAGTAGCCACAGCAACTAAGCATCTGGAGAAACTAGAACTATACCTTAAGACAGTAGCCATCAATTATAGCCCGCAGGCGCTGCAATAATATTCTCATACAGGGGATAGCGGAATCCACAGACACCAGATGCTTAGACGTATCTGTGGAGTGCTTACTCTTCAAACTCTTCAATTGCCAGAATTTTACATCCATCTTTGTTGTTGAGTGGGCCCAAAGGACCTTTGACCCTTACTCTTCCCCTGGTGCTCCACAGCAACCAATACTTGCCAGACTACTAAACATTTGGGACTGTGACATTGCCCTGAGACTTGCATGAGAACAGGGCCCGTTCGAGTATCAAGGATCTGTGAGTTCACTTTTTCCTGACTCCATGACGGCAGTAGGCATGCCGTAAATACACAGAAGTCAAATCAGCACCACGTACATTGGGCCTGTGCTACAAAATGCTTTTCCCATCCCGCCTGTGAGTGGACGTTGAAGGCAAACCATACTTTTGTGACAAACCTGAAGACACCCTTGCCTTTTGTAAGAAGTATGCCAAAGAACATTCTTCTCCCAGGCACAGCACGCTAGAGTGCTTCCTCCACTCCAATGTATGATGTCACTCAGAGCAGCTCAGTGAAAAATATCCACTTTATTGCATTACTCATTTATAATACTGTATATTATATACGAGGTAACATTATTTATTTATAATGTCCCATACTTCGGTTTCATGTAGGTGCGTTCAGATGTCAAACTATGTATTTAATGCCAATATTACATTACATCGTGCTTGTGATAATTTATTTAGAGTGAAAAGTGACATCACACTGCTAAAAAGATAATGGTGGTGGTGCAGTGGCCAGTCATTTTCCATGCCATCAACTACAGTCTCTGAGTCTTGGAGGTGGGAAGAAAAGACAAATATGTACCTTTTCCAGAGCAGAGAGATGGAGCAGGATTGTCCTCAAGACGCCTTGAGGAGAAGCCTACAACTAACTGCCTCACCTCCGAGGCATCACCTCTTCTGTTCGTCACACAGACCTCTGTTTTAGATCCTTCTCACAGAGAGCAGAGTCTCAGACCTACCTCAACACAGTGCCGTAGCAAAACCTGAGCCCACCCCCGGCCCCCCTCTGCACAGTACATAGAGGAGGCCCCCCTCCCCACCACCTAACACCTTTCAGACCCAGTCAGTGTACTGTGCTGAGATGACCCCCTGGAGCTCAGGGCCCCCCCGCACCATGGGGGTTGCGGGGCTAATGTTACACCACTGCCTCAACATTAACAAACAGAAGCAGCAGCACAGCAAGTTGGAGATGCCGGTAGGAGATCAAAATTCGGTGTACACAAGCCTCTTGTTTTAATGAGAGGCACTGATTCTTTTATCAAAAACAGGTGGTTTTTTCTTTACTTTGGGGGTGTCTTGGAAAATCAATATATCATAGACTTGGACCAAAACAAATAAAAAGATTAACTAGTCAGCACAGGGGAATGCCAGGATATTTTCAGAAGAGGCTGCTTTGTAGTTTTTAAGATCGGAGGTTTGATAGAAAAAGTCCTCCTGGAAGTGATTCAACTACTTTTTTCAGGCATGAACTTTCTTAAAGGCTAGTTTTCTTATTTTCATGGAAAATATTATTTCACAGCTGCTAAGCAGTCCATTTGAAATGTGACACATTCGAACAGTCATTACGTTATTTTAAGCCAGCAACATTTAGGGACTTGTTTTGTGAATTTAGATGGTAAATTTAGGTTACAAAGTCTGATCATGTAAGGTTTGAATTAGTAAAAAGCGAGGCAAAGCTGTAGCTGTCAACAAGCATGGGCAAAGTCAGTAAGTCTCTCCTATGTGAAAGGTATTGCCTTTGCCCAACGTCTTTTAGCCATGTTGTACAGCAGAGTAGTGTGGCATGGAGTAAAGTGGCCTAGAGTGGAGTGCCACAGAGTAGAGTTATGCGGAGTGGTGAAGAGTAGAGTGGAGTAGCATAGAGTAGAGTGGTGTAGAGAAGAGAGGTATAGAGTGCTGTAGAGAGGTGTAGAGTGCTATATCGTGGCATTGTGTGGAAGAGAGTGGAGTGGTGTAGATTAGAGTGATGGAGAGTAGAGTGGAGTGGTGAAGAGTAGTGTGGAGTGGAATGACGTGGAGTGAGGTGGCGTAAAGTAGACTGCAGTGACGTGGAGTGGCGCAGAGTAAAGTGGAGTGGGATACAGTAGAGTGGGGTGATGTGGAGTGGAGTGGCGAGGCATAGAGTGGCATAAGGTAGAGTGGTGTGGAGTGACACAGAGTAGCATAGAGTAGAATGGCACAGAGTGAGATGGATTAGAGTGGCATAGAGTGGAATGGCACAGAGTGGCATAGAGTGGAGTGGTATAGAGTGGAGTAGCATAGAGTAGAGTGGAGTGGAGTAGCATAGAGTTGAGTAGCATACAGTAGAGTGGCGTGGAGTAGTTCAGTTGTGGGTGCAAGGAACTAAAGCATCAATAGAAATGGCAGATAGGGTGAAAGCAACATAAATAAGAAGCTATGTGCCTGTGTTAAAAGTAGGAAAGCACATTGCACGTCATGGAATAATGCCAAAAATATTTTAAGCTAAAAAATATAGTGCATTGCAAAAAGACCAGGAAGAACAAAGACGAGGAAAAGCACATGTACCTATTCATGCTCCAGGGAGGCGCTAACACAAGAAAGAAAGGGAAGAGTATGGGAGATAAGGAAACAAAATACTGCAAATTAGTGTGACAACAAAAACAACTAATGGTATGCTGTTGGTGGATTGTAAGCCCACTGAGTTGTAAACAATGAGGGCTGTGTTTACAAGCAACTTGTGCCGCTGGTGTGTCACTTTATTTTTACACACCCATGGCACAGGCTACAGACCCATATCTACAAGTCCACGCAAAGTCACTTTGCGTGGCTTTACATGGCCTTGTAGATTTGGTGTACAGCAAAGCAGCGAAAGTCGATGCATTGCCTTGCAGTGCGCCAGAAAGGCATTCCATGAGTGTTGCAGTGTGTGTTCCCATGCAACACCCATAGAATTTCATGCATTCTCAGATTTACAAGGATTTGCAAACCTGGGAATGCGTCAAAAGCCTGCACCTCCCCAGGGGAGGCAGAAGGGAGGCGCAATGAGGAGAAGTACCTTTATCTCTCCTTGTTTTTGCGTGCTGCAGCATAAGAGGAAAAGGCCTCTTGAAATTGTTTTTGTGCATGAAGGTTTCCCTTTCTGCACAAAAACAATTATCTCCATAACACAAGAAAACTTTGCACCATGGCACAAGGATGACTGAGTTGGTGCATGGCAGCCCATTGTGAGCTGGCACAGGAGGGAAGGACATGTATGTGCCATATCTTGTAGATACAGCACATTCCTGTTCTTTTCGTGCAGCGCTGTCCTGCATCAAAGGATTATAAATATGCCCCTAAGTCTCATAGCACATGTGCTGGGTAGGCGAAAACTAAACATGAAACTGAGAACTTGACAATTTTGCAAGTATTGGAGCACATAAATGTTATTCAAGAAAACTGGTGACGTGAAGGACCCAGTAACAAAAGGAATAGGATACTCCCAACCACATATAATAAGGTTATTGTGAGTGAATTTGGAGTCCATGGCCTCCTAAAATCACTTGGCCTGAACATGTTTTCCCAATAAAGTCAGAGAACTTCTGTGACTTTAGCTAACCTTATATTGTAAGTTTGGGGTTGCACTGTTAGATAGGTCATAGTGTTGTTATTATTACATCCAGATCATAATATGCATTGAAGAGCTTGCATAGATGAATAAGACATCGCTGCTTTTCTTATTAGAAACATGTCAGGGATATTTCAAACTAGAGAATACATAAAAGCATGAATCTGGCTAGGAATAATTGGCCAAAGCAAACGAACATACAACATATTTTATTTATTCGGAAAAAAAACTTCTCACAGAATAAGCCAAAGAAAAAAATGCATTGCTTGAGTAGATATAACATTATCCTTCATTTCTAGAAGCTATCTCTGTGGCCCTAGCGCCTATGAAGAGACATGTTCAAATCCAGGTGCAATTCAGGGTTTCATCCTTCTGCAGTCAATAACATGTAGCACTGAGCTGAACACTGTGATTATGCCGATGAGTGGCAGAAGCCTGCACATATTTTACTGCAGGCCACCCACTGAGTTAAAGGTCACTGCAGTGAACGTGTATTTAGCAGTAACGCTATAAACATTTACTGCGGGCATGAACGAGGCCATCGATTTACGTGGTTTTACACGAGGTGGAAATTACCATGTACAAGACCGTGAAAGTCGCCTCTTTTTTTAAGTTCTGAGTGACAGGCCCTATGGGGCAAGTATGCACGTGCCCAAAGGTTATATGGTTCAGACGGGAAGTTAACTCAAACTGTAGTTGCTAACTTCATGGTGTCTATGGAAGGCAGCCCTCCATAAACAGCAAGAACAGTGGTTTATTGAGCAGTGACTTCTTTAAAGGTGCATCCATGGCGCATGCTAGCCCAGCAACAGGCTTAAACAAATGGCATTATAAAGTGCGTAGCTGGGACTGGATAACTCTCTTTTAAAACATGAGGTATTTCTTACTGGGACATCAAAGGGCCGCACGGTGGGCGCCGGGTCTTCAGTTCGTAAGACGCTCGGCATGTGCTGGATCCGCTCTATTATCTCTGGCTTGAGCTGTTTCCATTGCTTCAGACGCCGCTTATGGAGAGGAAAATCCCACGGTCAACCCCGGAGCAAAGCACTGGGGTACTTGCAGAGCCATGGACTGGCCATGTCTGTAGCTTTGTGTGAAGTGTGCAGGTGGACACTGACGGCACTACACTACATTGCTCAGCGAAAAGCGTGGACAGGTCCTTCAAGAAATCCCAAAGTTAACCAAGGTCTTTCATCTCTAGCCAGTCATGCCCTCCCACGTGTCTACCAAGTCAGCGTGTCCTCATAATTGTTACAGTACACACATTCCCATTGTCTGAGTCGAGCTCACTATCGTGACTCAAAACCAAATGAAGAGATTTTTCCTGTGCGTCACGTCTCTCTGCATCTATCTTTCCCCAAACGCACGAGTGACAACGTTTTATATATAGTATCATTTGTAATAACATTAATGCATAGTCATGCTAATGATGATGTACAAAAAATATATGTGTATTCATGTTTAATTTTATTGTAAATAAGGTATGCCTGAATTTAAAAATGAGTTACAATTGGCTACCATCTTTGTTTCGAGAACGTTTTCTTTGGAGTGAAGTTGAAGTTCACGTACGGTTCAAAACGATGCCCTTTGCCTCTTTTCCCATGTGAAGAAATGTTTTGTTTTCTCAGTAACTATAATTGGATGCGGTTTTAAAGAATATCACATACAAGAGACACCTGGAGTGTGCAGACTAGTCCATGTATCTTATCTTGCTACAGATAGTGTAAGTTTGAAGGACGCAGATAGACGCTCGCATTATGAGAAACCTTGAGAACTTATCAAGTATGCAATTGTATCAAGTCCCTTTACCCTGATTTGACAGTCGTTTTGAGAACTGTGTGTAATTGGGTGAAATGTTAGAGTTTGTGTTTCTCAGGAGCAACACAGAAAGGGAAATGTTAGAGTGCGCTCTCAGAGAGAGGACTGATGTTCCCGTCGAGGCGACCCCATGCCTATTAAAGGAAGCATTTGGATTCTGATTATAAATTGCTGCTAAGCTAATTTTTGCCTTCTGTAAACCATTTAACTAAACTTTAAATAAACTTACATGGTGTGATACTAAAAGAGTCTCTTTCCTTTTAGTGGAGCTTAATATATTTTACATAATATGCTCAGGTGTGGCGCACCAAAATCCTTAGGGGATTAACGCCCTTCTCTGTCCATCAAGAAAAGAGCTTTATAGTTATCACATTTGCATAAAGAAAATACCTTATACAAATATGAAGACTGCATCACCACACTTGCAAGAGCACCTCAACTAAAAAACAGTGCCCGAAAAACTAGGAGGCAGGTGTGCATTTCACATGGATGCAGGCATGGGATGGAGAACTGCATGAATCCATATGTGTCACAAACAGAGGCCCCACATTACACTGTGGTGTATACATTTCTCTCTATGCCACACGGAGGTGATTCCACAAAAGCACTGTCGCTTTGAATAGCACGTCTTTCTGCAGTGGATTCCAAAGCAAACCAACGTATCTTAAATCACAACTTACACAAAACAAATGTACCCGAGCCATGAACAGATCTCCCATGAGGTTTCCCTAGGACAACTGTTTATAGTGTGAATGTTAATGGGCAGTGTCCAAATACCAGTGCACAGGGGAACTTGTGGTCCTGTAACAAATTTGCTTCAGGGAGGAATGGCCTAGAGCCTCAAGAATGATTGCAAGAAGCCTAGTTCGGATTTTAGATGAAGGGGCAGGAAGTCATGGTGAGGTAAAATCTTTCTCTAAAGGGCTTGAATTTGCCTATTGAACCTAGATGTCTGGTTAGCCCTTATGATGAGAAGATCGTGGTCTGATAGCGAGTGGCAGGTTCACGCATTGCTTGGTGGACCAGACTAATAGTGCCTTGCACTGTGGGCACTTTCTGAAAAGGAGCTTTAGTAGGGTAAATGTGGCTCCGTTTGCTAAGGGACATTCTAGCAAGTCTGAAGTACAAATCCTTAAGGTATGCTGTAGCCACTAGGGCTAGCGTAATATTTTGGGGCAGCATAAGTAAGGGGATTGCATCAATTAGAATTCACAGGTGATCCAAGATATTTGTGGCCATCGTGTAACACTTTCACGCCTAAATCAGCAGAAAGGGCTAACCTCTCAGATGTCCGACGTCTGATAACAAAAATGTCTTTCACTTGACATTATTCAAATCAAGTATTTATCTAGGTAACAACCTGCCGGTTAATCCTGCTAGCTTCCAGGAAAAAAACAGAATATTTCCACAAATACAGGAAATCTGAATTATTTTTTTAATGTCTTCATAAAGGCCCTTGGAAATGTCAGGGTCAAAACATTCAGCATTTGTCATGTACAAATGCGTGAGACAGCAGTACGACTCCGAGGAACACAGGGCCCTTGTCCCAGCCAACAAGGGGCAGTGCCGGCTATTGGGCTGTCACGTGACGAGAAGTCCCAGCGGCCGGGTGAGCGCTTCATTGTCAGATAATGGCGGCGCGCTGGGAATAGTTCAGTATGTGGGAGGCATTATTATTTTCATAAGCGTTCCCACGTCACAGAAAGATTGTATCTAGAGTCACAGAAAGATTGTATGTAGAGGTTAAGAAACGAAATCAGACATAGGTCTCGATGTCACTGAATATATTCGAATTAAGAGAAAAGATGAAAACATGGCTAATTCCGGATCACGCCAGGGAATGCCACACATGCTCCCACATTCAGTTTACAGTGTTGAACTGAAATTCACTTTCGTATTAGGTGGTGCTTTTCCACCCTGGTGATCTGCTTCTCTCAGTCGGAATGTACCTGAAGGGCGGGAAAGGGCACGCGTGTTAACGTGAAAGGGTGTAAACAGGGCCGTCTTTAGGGCGGTGTGGCCGGTGCGGCCGCACCCGGTGCTGATCTGGATGAAGGGTGGGGGGGGGAGGCTGACCTTAGGGGCGCTGTGTTTAGCAATAATTCACGTAACGTGCGATTGAAAAGCACCTGCTGCAGTGTTCCTTGTGCTTCCAGCCTTCAGGAAGTACTACAAATGTCAAAGTAACTCTTGTGATTAATGTTCCTGCTAGAAGGGTAGCAGTGGAGTTTTGTCTAGTGGCAGCTCTGACTCGCCATAAAGTAGAGCAGAGGGTTAATGTGCCTGCTGCAAAGAACACATCTGTATTTTATGTGGAAAGCTCAGTGGATTCGTAAAACCAGCCTTCCCTTGCACTTTAAAACAAATGAAATGGGAGGGAGGCTATGGAGAGATGAGGGTCCTTTTTGCTGGGTGGTAGGGAGGGAATCCGAGGAGGTGGTCATGGGGTGGAGGGGTGGGTGCCAAAAAACATTGTCGCACTGGCGCCGCCAGCGCGAAAGCCGGCCCTGGGGGTAAATGCGCTAACACCTGAGCAGCCAGAGTCCTAAATAAAAGCAAAGGTCCGTGAATTCATGAATGGCTCCCACTTTTTTGCATCCCTCCAAAAAAGGGCACTTATGCAGGCAGAGAGCACTCACACTGAAATGTCTGGCTTCCGAAGCATTTCATGGCAATGATTTATTTATTAAACTGTTCTAATGCTGGCATTAAGAAACTATCCCGCCTTCCCTTGGAGCCTTTACATTTATGAACCCTAGTGCCAGGAAAGTCAGTCCTCGGGGGCCTGAAGATTTACAGAGTAATTTATTTTCTCAAGCTTCAAAGCACTAAGGGTTGGGTTACCCTGCAATATGCCTGCAGCCCGACAAGAAAAAAATTGATATTTTTTCAGCCTGTCTTTGGATCATACAGAATAAACCGAATTGGACATAATCTATTGAACAACCTTGGCGCAGTGTGTGTTTGTCATCTGCCTGCAGGCCTCCAGGTAGTGGAAGACGTTTCTTGCCAAGTCTGCTCTTACCACCTCCTCACCCAAGGGACGGAAAATTACTAAACCAGGAGCGCTCGGGAGCAGCTGCCATCTTCTGAATTTCCACTTAAGGTCTGGCTGTGCTGACCAAGCCTTTCTCGTTCTGTGAGGGGATTTGCGGTCATGGCATCAAATGCAGAGGGAATATTTCTGTGAACATAATTAGATCATGTGCATGTCTAGCCGAGCCATGTGTCAAGCTTTGGCAAGTGTGATGGAGGGCGAGTTTTACAGATAGTCTGAAGTTTATTTGCACACTGCAGTGGCTACTTTATCCGAGTGGTTACTTCCTTTGCACACCTCCTCCTACGTAGTTCACGAGCCAAAGCATTACTGCCTGGTCAAGCAATTAGCACCGCCCCTCTGGGGAAGCATTTCAGGGAGGAAGCGCTATGCTTGCTGAGGTCAGAGGAGACCCAGCTCACAGACTCCCTGCCTAAGGCCAAGATGTCTGCAGGCGCTGACATAGACGTGCCTAACTATTTCTTGGAATCTATCACTCAAAAAGAACTACTCCCCAATGAACTGATCCGTTCAGCACTGACAATTGATGATGTAAACGGGTGCAAAAAGTGTAGTGATGTCAGAGTCCCACATCCCTTATAGCCACCATATTTCTTCCAACACTGATGTAACTGCCAATTCAACTCCCAGGATGGGAAGAATCCCTGCATGGTGAAGGTCCAATAGCAAATGAGAGTCTACAACATGCTGGGTAACACCCTCAAAAATACGTGAGTGATACAGCAGAAAATAAATACGTTCAAAATAACATCTATAGCAGCAAGGATATATTTTGTTCACAAAAGATGTACTACTAGGTGTCTAACTCTGAAGGGGTTGCTCTTGATAACAAGGAGCTCTTAACAATCCTCAATAGTGGAGGCCTATTAACATCACTTAACAGGTATAAGATTTTACTGGGATCTAAATGGAAGCCAGGCAGTTTACCATCTATTAAGTCTTTCTTGCATATTTGATGACTAGAAACGTAAAAGCACTAAGAGTTATCATTTGCAGCTCACACTCCTCCAAATCCAAAAAGAATGGGAAGCCGCAAAATTGCTTTATGCAAAATATGAGTGCTTTTTTGTGTGCTTTTTGCCAGATGTATCATGCATTTTTCCAATGCAAATGGCCTGATTTGCAGAATCGGGTTGTTTGCGACTAGAAAAATGCCAAATCCCCAATTGTGATTCGGTTACATGTTACCGAATCACAGTATGGAACTGCAAATACATACCGATTTGGTATTTGGAAGGGGCATGTTTTGGGAGTCCCTTCCAAATATAGAATCAGAATGGGACATATGAATGTTTTGCAACTGAATTACAATTGCAAAACATTCGCACATTACCAACCCATTCGGAAATTGGGAGTGGTGCCCCCCCCCCATGAGGACCACTACCTGCTCTTAAGAAATAAAAATGAAACTTAATTTTTTTTTTTTTACAAATACATCCTGTTTTCCTTTAAGGAAATCAGGCTGAGTTAGAAAACAAAAGATTGCTTTATTAAAAAGCAGTCACAGACATGGTGGTCTACTGACCCCACGGTGATGGCTGCGATTCTTAATGAGTCACAAATTGCAACCTACCTCATTATTATTCATGTGGCAGACCTATTTGTGAGACACTAGGAATCACTAATGAAACTCAAAATAGTTTCATACATTAGAAATATTAATTTCCTAATTGCGACACGGAAAGAATCACAATTACGAAATCGGTAATCTTAAAGTTTATATAGCTTGGCAAAATCCTAGCAAGAATAGAAATTCCACTAACTTCTGAAATGCAGTAACATTTTTATGCAAGGCGGTAGGATTGAGCACATAAACAGATCAGGGATGGGTTTTCTCCTTTTTAGTTTATTTGTCTGTCATCTGGTTTTAAGGTCTTTTGATGTCACTTTCTTTGATGGTTCAAAGAGTATGTGGTTTCAATTCTGCTACTCGTATGATGTTGGTCAAATGATGCAATTAACTTAGTCTAAAGCGTTTGCTTTAATACTGCTAATAATCTTATTTACATGTCTCAAGCCTGTGAACACAAATAGCCTCGCCATTAATTCTGTTATAATCGTTCACAAATGTTTCATAAATTAATTTTCAAGAAGAATTGCATCGCTACATCTCAGCCAGGCATAGCACAGTGTGAATTAATCCGCCCATTACAGCATTCCAAATCTAGGGCCTAGTCTCTAACAGCTGCTGAATTCATCACACCATCTTTACGCACAGTGGGAATTGTGTTACAAAGTAGATTCTGCTCATGATGGCATCAACAGGCGGCAGGTACACAATTGCAAGTAGCTGCACTAAATGTGTTATACATCTGTAAGTATGGACTAAAGGTTGTGTTCGCGCATGGGTTCAAATCAAAATCTGTTTTCAGTAAAAAAAATAAATAACAATCAGCGGTTTTGGAAGCAATTGCTAGAAACCATTCTTCGGGGGTCTCTCAAAATAATTCACCTCTTAAATGGTGTTTTGTATGTATGTCTCAAAGATGCTTATTTCAAGCTAACCACGCTGGAAAGAAAGAGGAAATGCAAAGTTGGGATACAGAAATGATTCGTAGGTGGGAAGTAGGTGTCTTCTATTGCAACAGGGGTTGAACAATCATAATGCTCAAGCATGTACTTAATTTGGCAGTGTAGCACTGCATAGGTGCTCATGTTAGTTCACACAGTCTAGCCCACGGCTGTAATGTAAACGTATGAAACGATGGACTGTAACCCTTAATGACCCTTAACATGTGAGGAGCAGATTTAAGCTATATCATTGTCTACGCCATAGTTCTTGCGAGAACATATGTTCATTTGGGCACATAAATATAGGAAATCTTAACGTTTTGCAATAATAGTAGAATTACTCATTGAGGTTGTCTAGTCCGTTGAAGCTGTTCCTCAGTACTGAACACAAGCACACTCACGCTTAGTAGAGCAGCAGGCACTGACTCGTTCATTACAGGTGAAAGAGCAGACAAGGAGCATGATCCACAGCGTGGAGGTCCGTGTCTATGAAACCAGAACAGTAGCTTGTATGCCTCTTAAAAAAATGTAGAGTGTCTGATGACTGCACAAGTTGTGCACCAGTGACACGGAAAATGAGTAACCAAAGGTGTGAAATTGATCATTTGTGGATGCCTAACCCCTAGTACATTTGGATTAGAAAGAAAGACTTTATGCATGGCTCACCTGACCTTTCAGCTTTTGCCTTGTTTGTCCTCTGGAAGCAATTCAGAGCCTATACGTGAAATTGGGCTGGATGCATTTCCAACAATAACCCATAGCTTTTGCAGTGAAATAACATAGCTTACACCTTTATGAAGCTTATCAATTACGTTTCTGTCTCAGCCCAAAAAGAGAAATTGAGTAACAGATAAGGAGCACAGCATGCCACAATTCCCATAAGCAGTAGTGGTACACAATTTCATCATAGTAAACAATGAAGACATATCGGACAGTTTTCTGAGCAAACTCGTGTGGTCTAACCATGAAACCATCAAATTTTGCATCAGTCTCATAAAGATCTCTATCCACGTTTGATAAGAATATCACAAGATCTCCTTGACTCCCTCCAAATGAATCGCTTGAACACTAAATGAAAACTTTCTTGCACAGAGTCCTATTTAACTGCACCTACTACAGTAAAACTCTGAGAAGGTCCTTTTTCACAAACTCGTGGAAGGAAGACAGGTATTCAAACAGAGCAGGTGAAAATCTGAAAGTTATGGGAGAGGGACTGTTAACCCTGTCCCCTCCAGCCACCTACCAATAACACATAAAACAGCATAACAGGAAAATTACCAATATCAAAACTGAAATCTCTAAATGTACAATTTCTAAGACATACAATATTAGAGAGTCTGTGTCTGCTACACTTATGAACTCAATCACTCACTTAATCACTCACTAACTTACTCTCGTTTCCTTCACTTACTCATTCGCTTACAAGCCACCATTGTAGGAACACAGTCTCCTAAATTTATTCTGTGCCTCCAAAACACAGTACTATAGAATATGCATGGTTGGTCTAAACCACCAGCTACTTCTCTGACCGATAGCCTACCCTCGCCATGCCACGTCTGCTTCAAACCCTGTAGCCCAATGTGGAAGGCTACTAACACTTTACAAACCTATGCTGTAAATTTATCACACCCTAAGCAATCTGTTCTTCATAGTAAACATAAGTGAAATGGATTGCTTCCCAAGTTGAGACATTCACCCCTGCATAACAAACCTTTAGGAAATTATGCCAGCATGCATTTATCATCTACCTCTCCTCAATTGCAGGGAATTAACTTAAATTGCTTGAGCCATGGCCCACTTTCGCATTGTTACCCACAATATGCTGTCCATCATACTGAAACCCAGCATGGCAATATCAAGATTTATTCTACATTGATTCAGCTATTTCCTACAAGAGTGTATCCAAAAGCTTAATTCAGAAAATTCCTTAACATTCAACAACAAACTAATTGTAACGTTCTGTAATAGCCTTTTTTACACGCACCACCTAAATATGTATTACTATGAAAAAGAGCTCTGTCATGGTCTTGATGGTGAGACTCAAACACCATATAGCTCAACAAACTGACAGTTGAAAAGTAGTCCAATGGTTTCGCCCGCACAATCACATTACAGAAGCACTAAAACTGGCATGGACCAGTTCTATCTATAGCACAAAGTAAAAAACTCACTTCCTAAAATATGCTCCACTTTGCATATTTTACACAAAATATGCTACACTCCGCTTATTTTGCACAAAGTAAAGAAATCACTTCCCAAAATATTCTCCACTCCTCTGCTCTTCCGGCTATTGCGACTTCCCTCCCTGACAACTATTGCCTGATTAGGTCAAATAGAGAGGGCAAGCTAGGAGGCGGAATAGCTACTGTTCAAATACTCCATTAAAATGTCACTAGTTGACACACTTATCTCGGATTGGGTGGAGATGTGTGTTTTTAAATTCACGCTTTCTCCAAATGTGTATAAGGGGCCTTAATTTATCGGCCACCTAGCCCAAAAAAACTATTTAGGCATCACTTTGTGGAATTAATTTCTCCCCATGTCCTGGCCTCACAACAGTTTCTATTGCTTGGTGATTTCAATTATCATGGGGTGAACCTCCTAGATCCTGGGGTTTTGCAACTGATGACTGATCTAGATTCAATCGGTCTAGCTCAAAATGTCACAGGACCCACTCATATGGCGGGACATACTTTGCATTTAATCTTTACAAACGCCAGTTCTTTGATCTGTGATAGTCCCCAACAGCTTCTTTGGACGGATCATGCCATCATTTGCATTTTCCTCAGCTAAATAAGCACACAATTATCTATGGTACAGAGACTAGGACATGTAGACAATGGGCAACGATTTTGCCTGCCTCTTTTGCCAAGAACTATATCCATCCTACACTGTCTGAGTTGGATTTAGATGCAGGAATATCTGACTATCAGAACTCATTAAGTTTTGTATTTGACAAGCTAGCACCCCTCAAATCTTCCGCAAAAAAGCAGCATGGCACACAAGCTTCTTGGTTCACTTCTGCACTGCAAGTGGAAAAGGCCTCGTATAGACGGTGGCGGCACACTAGGACTTTAGGCTCCAAAGAACTAGATAGGACTGCCTTAACCAACTATCACCATAATTTAAAAAAAGCTAGGAACTGTCATATAGCGAACCAAATTGCTTAAGATGGCAACGCCTCCAAATAATTATTTAAAGTTTTACATTTTTTTGTCAACCCACAAGCTTGTTCTCAAAATATTCAAGCATCCCAAGCTTTATGTGATTCTTTAGCCAACCATCTTGAGGAAAAAATCAACGAGATCTATGAGAACTTTGCCAACTTAACATATTGGATAAGTGAGGAATCGGTCTGGTACAGTTCTAGTGCTAAATGCACTTACTGTCTGAGCATTTCACAACCGTTACAACTGAATTGATCCAGGTTGGCCTTCGCTCCACAAAATGTGGGTCACCTTAGGATGTTTGCTCACCTAAGATATCAGCCTCCCTATCAGAAATACTTGTGTCGGTTGTCTGTACTTTGTTTAACTGTTCAATAACTACTGGAAAAATTCCTGAAGCTTAGAAAGCGGCACAGGCGATTCCCTTCCAAAAGAAACCAAAGTTGGCGCCTAATGTTCTAACTAACTATAGTCCTATTTTGCTTCTCCCTTTATTGGGTAAGTTGTTAGAAAAGAAAGTGAACAGACAATTCATGGATTACTTATAAGTAAATCAGCACCTTGCCACCTCACAATCAGGGTTTCAGCCATTTCATAGCACTGAGGCAACTTTAGTGGCTGTTACTGACCTTATCAAGTGTTCCTTAGATGCTAGTAGACCCATTATGCTTGTACTACAGTATTTTTTGGCAGCATCCAGCACTGTATTGCACTCCTGTTTGCTTCTCAGACTTACGGAATGCAGTATTTGTGTCTCAGTCTTAGAATGGTTTGAGTACTTTCTTACCAACAGAATGCAGACCATGACCTTTGGTTCTTTCAGATCGTGTACAATAGTACTTGACAAAGGGGTGCCCCAGGGCTCTTATCTTAGCTCAACACTATTCAATATCTATGTGGCACCCCTGGATGGGATAGTCAAATTACCTGTGTTTGAACTGTACTCCTATGCTGATGATACTCCTACCATGAGCGAACAAGTCCGCAACGCGTCGGGGTTTTGCTTTCATCTATTATGCTGGTTATTGTGGGTTTTCCCACTTCTTACCCATTCAACAAGGAAAACCTTATCCAAGCCTTAGTTGTGAGTCCCTACTAGCTAAATTTCAGGTGGTCCAAAACACTGCAGATCACCTTATTTGAAGTGTTCCCAAGAGGTCACCTTATGCTCCCCTTCTGCACTCTCTACATTGGTTACCTATTTGCAAAAGGATTGTTTTCAAAATCTGTTTTATTACTCATAATATGATTTTGGGAAAGGGGCCTAGTTATTTATCTTTGAAGCTCATTCCCTACCATTCAGTAAAAGCTCTACGGTCACGTGACAAACTGTTGCTAACAGTGCCCCGGATCAAATAGTCTCAGTCTGGGGACAGATCTTTCTCCTATTTGGCCCCCTCTTATTGGAATGCCTTTCCTGTTCATATACACCAGTGCCTTGATCATTTTAAATTTAGCAAACTACTTAAAACTGAACTGTTTTAATGGATTATTGGTGACTGCTGCCTACTGTTGGCTAGGCCTTATGACAAGATACCAATACCGGGGTGAGTAGTGCACATTATAAATAACAGTAACAGTAACTCCAGTGTTCAAGGACTAGTATGCTTAATCTTGACCTACAATACCCTCTTCCAATGAATGCCCATGTTTAACTTTGCCACTTTGAAAGCCCTTTTAATGTGGTGATCCAGATTGGCCACTGGCATCACAAAAAGTGAACACTTCCTACTATATTAAAAGTCCTTTGTTGGTACAAAAATGAAGGGCAAGCATTTGGCATGCCAATAGATCTGGCGTTAAAGGAATGCTTTATAGTAATGTGAATCATTACCAGTAAATAGCATGGGGATAGCTATAGATTTGTGCTGAATACTATTGGTGTGGATTAAAAGGTCAGTCGCACTGTGGTGTAGGTTAAAAGGAAAGTTACACTGCAAACTGAGAACTAATAAACTCTCTGAAGGTTAGTGAGACTGTCCTCGTCCCATCTGTGCTGCTGCCAGCAAAAATTATCTAGTTATCTAAGACACTTTCATACCATTCCAATGCCATGTGTGTCCCCCTGAAAGTTCAAGCATTGGCAATTGGATAAATAAACAAAATGATCAGAGCTGCTGGAGGGCAAGCACTTTTTTGGTGAAAGTACACAAGTCCTGCCCAATCAAAACATGTATTCCTGGCTCCTAATATGTGGGCAGAGCCAAAGCCCCTCTTTAGCGATGCTTGCATAATTGTCTGGCAACAGCTGGCAAATCGGACCATAAAAAGCATAGGCATTAGCCACATACACATCCACTTCCCTAAATCAGCTGTAAACATAAGCATGTGTGGTCAGACATATCTGCCAAAAAACAGATAGGCAGGTCAATCTTTGAACCCATTACTCATTTTTATACATCTACTCTCTAAAGGACATCAATGATGGATATTTTCATATTTTAATTTTGTAGGCTAGAGCTCTCTAATAATAACCAATGTTGATAATTACCATTTTAATTTCCATATGCTCTTCAACTTTCACAGGTTTCTACCCAATGATCCTGTGCATGCATGTTATGTTGCCTGTCTAGTCTAGGATAGCTTCAACTATCATTAATACATGAACATTAATGCTCTTGATACCAAAACAAACCCTGATAATAATCTTAAAGTTTTCAGCCTCATGCTTGCATACAATTGTTTAATCACTTAAACATAATTCATTCCCAAATGGAAATCCTCATAGGGGAAAAAATGGAGGAGAAAGTAATGATTTAAACTTTAATTAATTGGCAACTAAAGAATGAAAGTAGTAGAAAGAACAAAGTGGTATCCTTCTAGATTGCTCTAAACCATAATAGAGGAATATGTACATAATAAACACATTCATAGAGCTTTGTGCTGAGTGAGCAGAAAGGAGCTTAGTGCCTTGTACTAGTTTGTATTCTTGTCGAGCAGTGAGAAGGTTATTTGAAACTATGCCAAAGGAACTAGTGCTGAGCTAGCACAGATATGGTTGAAAAGCAGAGCTACTTCAACCTGGAGGAGAGAAAAAAGGAGATAGCCAACTTCCTGAAACAAGTACAACTCCATATACAACAAAATCAATGTGAAAAGTGAATCAGAAATCCTGCTTGTAAAACTGGAGAACCTATTCTCTATTACTTGGTCACTAACAGTGATGCCAATTCATTAGATATGCAACAAGGTCAAACCCAGTTGATTATGGTCTCTTCTTCAGCCCTCAATTAATTGTAATGCATTGCATTACATATGACTTCTATGTGGTGTCCTCCAGTTTCAAATTTCCCCTCAAAGATTTCTTTTGTGCTTGCTTTGGCATTAGACCTGCTTGCACTATGATAGGCGATTGTAAATGGGGCTCCTAAAGATGACACTAGGATAATTGTGAAGGTCCAGAATCATCAGACCTTGCTCATTTTAGGGATAAGTTGTTACCATTACTTAAGTCTTTCCCTTAAAGTAGTCAATTGGTTTCTGATCAAGCAATCATAAATAAACATTCTCAGTCTACAGGTCCCTCCATTGTGTGCCCACATGCTATAAAAATTAGATCTTCCAGTCTTGCCAACCACCAAGGTACCCTAGATTGGCTTCCTAGAAACTACTGGTCATCTGCTTGTCTAGGTTGCAAAACAAAATGGTGGTAGATTTTTTACATACAAAAAAATCTGTCACCTGGACATTTTCCTTTGCCCTGACAACTGAGGAGAATTTCCAGGAGTTCTTGAAAAATCTGAGAACACTATTTTTCTGCTCATCCTTGGGAATTATGCATGTAATACCTATATGTGGCAAAAGAAGCACTGTCTACTAGTACTATGGCTAGCATATCATTCTGTCAGACATCTAAGGCCATCCCCATAAAACGTGCTTGTAAACTAAAAACATAATCTGCATACATCATATAAAAAAATAGTTAGGTGGGCGGAGTATGGAAGCTACAATTTAAGACAATGGTAAAGTAAAGTATCAAGATTTTACAAACAATGAACAAGATAGCATGTCAGATAATCTCAAAGTAGTTATGAAGTTGACAGTGTAATGAAGTAGGAAAGATGGGCATTGAGGTGCATGGTGAGAAGTACTCCTCAAAAACAGTACCTCATCTTTAGTATTGTGTGCAGCTCTTAAAACAGCTGGAAGACATGCTTCCACAATGAGACACAATCTGAAGGACTGATCCTACGAGGGGACGTTCAAGATCCTAGAGGTGTATGCACTGGAGGAAAATAGGTATGAAATAAGCATTCCAAATTATGCAGGAAAACAGTAGAAAAGAAAAGCAGACAGCCTTAGATAGGCACTTGGAAACTTTGAGTTCGTAGTTTGACACTGGGAAAGAGAAGGTCAACGGTAAGATTAGGAATTCACATAATCATCAATAAATCTATACATCAACATCTCGTCAGAAATGGGTCTGTATGGGTCTGTGTCAAACATGTTTCAAAATGAAATAGAAAGTTACCGTGTTCCTGGTTGTCCTAATTGGGTGACAATTTGCATGTTTTTACTCCTACATGACATGTGGTATTTATTGAAAAACAAACTCTTCTTACTTAAAGTTTCTGCAAAGCCTATAATTTGCCAGTGATAAGTTAATTTAGAAAGTTATGGCATTCATAAGAGATGAACTTATCATGCTGCACAAACCACCACACTGATGTGTGTTTACAGTGAACTACAAAAGAACAGGGGAGTTTCATCCACTGGTCATGAGACATTGCCCGAGGCAGAAGAGACATATAAGCCCTCATTACGACCCTGGCATGGTGGCGGTTGGACCGCTGCCACATTAGGACCGCAGCAGTAGCGCCACGGTTGGACCGCAAGCACCACCAGTTTTCCTCCACAGGAGGGTGTGGCGGTGCTGGCGGTCCTAATCAGCCAGGTCAGCGCTGCAAGCAGCACCACCCTCGGATTACGACCCCCATCTCCGCCAGTGGTTTCATGGCAGTAACCCCACCATGTAAAGGCTGGTAGAGATGGGGTGCAGGGTGCCCCTTGGCATGGGTAGTGCAGGGGGCCCCCTGGCCACCACTGCCACAAAGTTAACTGTCTGCTTTCCAGACAGTGAACTTTGCGACGGGTGCTGGTGCACCCTACGTACTACAGCATTGCCGCCGGCACTATTATGAACCAGCGACAATACTGTAGGCCATTTCCCACTGGGTCAGCTGGTGGAACTCTGCTTCCGCACACTGACCAAGTGGGAAACTTGTAATGGGGCCGGGGTGGAGGAAGCCACACTGGTGGCAACCTCCCCATCGGAACTTCGGCAGATGGGCTTTTCCGTCCACCGAAGTCATAATGACCCCGAAAGTCTCCGCAATTTAGTGAAATCTGGTTCTCCTTTAGACCCAGCCGATCCTCACATTCTCACACATGGAATCCAAGAAAATGTTCCAATTATCTGAGAATTATTTAATCTCTCCAGTTTCTACAGGCAGATAGGATATCTTTCTCCTATCTGCCCCTTAAATTATGGAATTCAATGCCAAAAGGTTTGAGAGCTGATCCTGATGAAGCCAAATTAAGAAAGCCGCTCAAAACCTGGCTTTATTCAAACTAATCTACATGCAAAGTCAACAGGCTGGAAGGAAAATGCCTCAACCTACACAGCACTAGGAAGCCCTCTGGTAGCTACGCACTCCATAAATACACATACGATAATATAAGATCATCCACCCCTTTTGAACCCTTTGAGTTAACTAGTTGACCTCAACACTAATTAATAACCACTATGGACCATAAGGTGCCACCAGTAACAGGTGGATGAAAAGGAAGGAAGTACATTATCCCAGGCCAACTATACAGGAACAAGTTTCTCAATATCCAGATCCAAACATATAAAGTAGTCACTCCTTCAGTGTGTCTTTTGGATTTACTAAGAGCTTCATTTTCAAATTCATAATGCATGCTCCCAAGGCCCCCATTACAAGTTGGCCTGTAATTGGAGGTGGAGATACTGAGGCCACCGACACTAATTCTGGTTGGTATCTCCTCCGCAATTGCTCACTATTAACATTTCCCCAGAGCAGAATCAGGGAAAACATGCAGGTCCAGAATAACTGGATCCATTCATGAATTCCTGGCCCTTTATCGTGCATGTTTTCCACCACAATGTAGGTGCATGTAATGCAATGGGTTTTTCAGACTGCGTTCCTGACCCAGTAAAACCCATAGTCCTGCATGGTAGTATCCATTCAGGCATATTGCAAGCCTTTTATGAAGCATCACCTGTGTACGGCTGTCTTGATCACTGCAGCATTATCATAACATTATGTTACTTCAAAGCTTATCAGTATTTAATAGGTTAATCACCTTCAAGGGTAGCTCCTTCACCAGTGAGCGCTGTTCCTGCTCCAGATGCATAAAGTGGGTGAACCGATAGTGTGTAGGTGGTGCCTGGATCCAATTCTTTCAGTACTGTGGTGCCGGTATCTCCCTTTACAGTCACTTCTTTTGTGTCGCCACCTGCAGCTGGTGTGTAGGATACAAGATATCGCTGCACTTTGCCAGGGGCTTTATCCCAGGTCAGCCTCATGCTGGAAGTTGTGGGCTCAGACACCCTTAGGTTTTGTGGCTCTCCAACCACTGTAAGACAAAACAAAGAATTTACATTATCCAGCAGACATAAAATGTTGGTGGTTTGAATAGGTTATGATCATTTTCCCCTTGTAAGCCAGTGTAGACAAGCAACTTTATGATCTCATGCAGCAATCCTACATGACACCATTAAAGCAGTTAGATGTGCAGCAATAAAACCACCAAACTGGCGTCAGCATATTTTCCATAGAATACCTTCTTCGGTGGCTCCATTTCCATTCAGTGCAGGTCCAGGACCAGAGTGATATTCCGGGATAACAGACACGTGATATTTGGTATCTGGAGTGAGGTTATAAAGAGTTGTTGTCCTTTCATTTCCTTGGACTGTCACTTCTTTTCTCTCCCCTCCTGCCACTGGCCGGTAGGCAATTCTGTACCGAAGAACATTGCCAGGGGCTGGTCTCCAGCCAACTTTAAAGCTGTCTGTTGTTTCATCCGTCACTCTGAGGTTCCGCGGAGCTCCTCTAACTGAAAGAAATCAGACAAAATCGGATCAAATTCACAGATGTTAAGTGGTTAAAAAATCTGCAAAAATGCAGAGCTTTTTAATAAATTAACTGGTGCCCTTTGTATTTGGTGGGCGTCCCCCATATCATTGTAGTGAACCCACACATTTAATCAAACCAATATTATCTCCATGCATATGGGATGTATTATCTTGTAACCAACCTCATGTCACTCAGTATTCCTTGCACTTTTGGAGACAATTTGGAGCTCAGGGGGAGATGGAGATCACAGCTATCCCAAAACAAGTAGGCTTTCATCACCATCAAAATGCGGTCAAATGTTTTGCTAAGTGCAGTGATCATTCACATATGCTAATATAAGCGCGCATTGACAGAAATCTAACCCTCAGACCTGTCAGTAAGTAATCTCTCTTTTAAAGTATGCCTGATGCTTATTGTACTTCATTGAACGGGGAATAATTTACTCCGTTTTGCAAGCTTGAGAACATGTAGTCTTGTTATTCAGCATTTCCCACAATTATTTTTTTAGTGGGAGATCGTTCACATCTGACTGACAGGCTTGCTCAAAGTCCCAAGAATATGTCATGTCTACGAGCCAGAGAGCATAGAGGCCTGAATCCATAAAGAACAAGTGGAATATCCAAAGTTAATATATATCTGGAAATGTGTAATACCATTGAACTAAATAGAGGACAGGGGCGTGTTGAATACAATTGAAAACCAGACTCGATGCAGTCCTTGAGTTACATCAACAAATACTAATGGAATCCTTGACGGGAGGATACATTGACAGAATTGAACAGACGAGGCAGGACAGTGTTAGTCTTCAAATAAAACTTGTTTTTCAATCATCCCGTCTAAAAAGCCTGTCAGCAGCTGCTCTACTTCTTATTGTAAATATGTCATGAATATTCATCTTCACTTTTAGCCAGGGCTAAAAGGATTCTTGGCAACAACATATCTTAATATAATTTTCCCTGAGGAGTTATGAAGGTTAGTACGCTCTTCCCTACCCTGGCACCTGAAAACGTTTATACTAATTTGGAATGGTCTAGATAACTTTGAACGCTCTTTCTTTTGCTAAGTTAAATATCTGCTATTCATTTAGGAAAAGTTCAACATTTCCATTCCAACTGATTTTTGATATTTTCAAAACGTGTATTTTGCTTAAGACTAACAGAAGTGTTAGTATTCAGAATAATATTCCTTTACACGAGAACCACTGGGTATAACCGAACAGGATGTGATTTGGTGTAGTAACATCGGATCAGCTGAGTGTGCCACATCCAATGAGTAGTGATGAGAGAGAAACTGAGAAACTGAGGCCCTGATGTATACTTTTTGACACTAAACTGGGACAATGCAGTTTAGCGTCAAAAAGTATTCCACTGGCTAGTGCCATCCCAAGACGCCGGCCGTGCATCAAATTTAGGGTATGACGTTAGTTGGTGGTAAGGCCCAGTTAGCGTCAAAACATTTGACACTAACCGGGTGGGGGAGACATAGGGGAAACTGGAGGTTATGCATCGAAGAATAGCGCTAGTCAGGTTAGAGTCAAGAAAATGACTCTAACCTTATTAGCGTCACATTTTGGCGCACAACCCCCATGGACATGACTCCTGTCTAAGTAAAGACAGGACTCATGTCCCCCAGCCCAATGGCCATGCCCAGGGGAGGGAGGTCCAAGTTCTGCCCCCCTATGGTACTTACCTGAAATTAGGTCCCCCCATCCTTAGGTGTCTTCCTGGTGTGAGTGTGGCTGTCCCTGGGGCCAGGGAAGGGCACCTGTGGGCTCTTTCCATGGTCTCCTAACATCTGCCCATACCCAGGCGTTAAATAATGGCACTAAAATGGCTTAGCGCCATTATTTAAGGCTCCCATTCCCCGTGCATGATTTTAGCACGGGGATAAATATGGCGCAAGGGTCATAGCCTTGTTTTCTGCATGGGAATGCCTAGCTTGCATCTCACGGTAGGTTTCCACGTCCAGAAAATGACGTTAACTCCATAACTTTGTCACCTGACGTGTTTAGCGCCAAAGTATAAATATGGAGTTAGGTTTGCGCTGAATTAACGTAACAAAAAATTACGCTAATTCGACGCAAACCGAGTATAAATATGTCCCCTAGTTGATTGGGAAAGATATGAGCTATGACATTGGACAAGTATGGAAGGATGGGTAATCTTATGAAAAAACTGTCCATGCAACAGCTCATGTTGTTCTTAAGAATGTATCAATGCTTTCAGATTTTAGAAGCTTCCTTTAGGATTTCAAAGTAGCGGTTCTTTCAGTCATCAACAACTCTCGGCTAGCAAGAATAGTAGTGGGTGTCAGGGGCACAGGCAGTGTTCGTTAGGATTCCTATTAAATTCAACCAGTGTTATAATTGCAATAAAAATCAGCCACTCTCGGCAGAGAGTACGAGGACGGTTGGCCATATTCCCTTAATAACAATTCTACAGCTATCCGACCCTCCAAGCTGCATGTTTGAATTTATATTGATACACTGGCATTCTTGCCAAGCATGCCATATGCATCAAAAGACATAGTGGTGTTGATTTATTTGACAATGTTCCTAAAGTCTTAGAATACGTAATGTTGTAAATATGAACCGCAATCTAAATCTGCTTTTAGAATTTCAGGTGATATGTGCACAATATACAACACCTGTTGTACTTTCATGTTTATGCAGCACAATATGTTCGATATGACATTTACATAAAATATACACGGACCATGGAAACAGTAAGATCAATCACCTAGTTTTGCTACTCCTATTGCTACTTCTATTTCTTCAGATACAAATGCTTGGTTTTTTAGTTGTTATATCATGCCATGTTTCTTTCAAAAGCATTGTCCTGCCATGTCCCTTTACCAAATAAGGGAGCTCGTTGGGGGGTGCAGTAGATAAGTACTTTACAAAACAATAGAGGGTTTGTTTGCAGTTTAGATGCAGTCAGTACGCCAAGTAGAAGATAGTCCCTATTTTACAGCACCTTTGTCACAAGAATATATTTATATAATTGGTTAGAGCTGACTTCCCATATAAAATGCTGTCATCCTGGTATCAGATACACTGCCCATATCTAGCTCATTTATCCTTTGGAACAGGCATCTTCAGCAAATTCACATTCAATCTCACCAGGTGGTCCAAGCATGCATCGGTTTGAAAACCAAACTATCACTTGGGATCATTCTCTACAAGCAAGAGCAATAGTGCCCGACGTTGCCAGAGTCTTGATTGAAAACTCAAAGGGGGTTATTCTAACTTTGGAGGAGGTGTTAATCCGTCCCAAAAGTGACGGAAAAGTGACGGATTTACCACCAGCCGTATTACGAGTCCATTATATCCTATGGAACTCGTAATACGGCTGGTGGTATATCCGCCACTTTTCCGTCACTTTTGGGACGGATTAACACCTCCTCCAAAGTTAGAATAACCCCCAAAGTCTCTTACCAGCCGTCAAGTGTATGCTGTATTGAAAGACTCATTTGTGAGCAAATTCAGCATTCTTCTAAATTGCTGAATCTTCAGTGGCATAAAGCAAATGTGAACATAATAGTCGATGGGAAAAATAAATTATCTTTTGCTTTATTGAAAAGTAGTCATTGGACACTACAGAAATTAGAGACCTGAGCTTGAAAAACACACCTTAATGAATTTGCCTTGTGCCCTGTGGAATAACCTTTAGTATTGAGATTATCTGAAAGACAAAGTGTAAAACAGAATTTACACCAGTATTTTAGGATTTCTCATAACAGTGCTATTCAGGTTGAAGACAATATATATGAATGTGCATAGTGAGACCATGTCCATTGTCTGATTGGGGAGAAATTTGCCTTTGAAGGAATAAACCATTTACCTTCCAATGTCGTTTCTTCTCCTTTAAGCGGAGGGCTCTCTCCTTCTGGATACTCTGCCACCACTCTGACTTCGTATGTCGTTTTGGGCAATAAATTAGTGAGGACTGTGCTCGTCGTTGGAGCAGGTACTGAGACAACAAACTCCTCTCCGCCAAGAGCAACAGTGTAATTCACCAGGTAGGCAATAGTATCTTCTGCAGCTGGAGACCAGGACACTTGGAAACTGCTGGAAGTTACCTCAGCAAACGATAAGTCCCTGGGAGGTGTCAAAGCTGTCGGGAAATATCACAGGATTAGCATATACATCCCCTCACATGCAGCAGCTAATTTCTTCGGATATGCTGGCTATAGCCAGTTTGGTAAATACAGTGCGTTGAACCAACATTTTGAAGGTGAACGTATATACTCATGAGTTATCGCTGGCCACAAGATGATAATTCAAATAACGCCTGTTGGAAAGAGAATTAAACTTGTAGGCCTTCAGTGTGGAATTCATGTATAAATTATCTAATACATTTCACTCCTTGACATGAGAGAGAATACGTTGTGATGTAAGAAAATAAAAAAGTCTCATATCGCTCCTTGGTCTGCTCCCTCATACATCCCTATATCCACCTTGGGAGGTCTTCAAAAGCAGATCTTTAGTGCAACTTTGGTGCATATTTTAATATCACTATACTATAGTAATCTGTGGCACGGTATTGTTTTTGACATGGAAGACGAAAGGTCCCTTGACCTTAGTCAACCGCTGTAATGTGCAAAGGCTGAACATTTCCTTTCAAGAACTAGATATAAAGCTGTGGGTCTCCTGGAAGGATCGTGCCCCAAACACAATTCTCAGTTCCCAACTAATCTGAACAATGCTTTGAAAACGATGAACTTATTCTAATGTTGTCATTTAGTTTAAACATATTTGAATGTACAAGTAGTTTGTGCAACTTTCAAGCATGTGCTTCATTTTAGTCTACCACCGTTCCTTCATGGCTAGAGCTTTTTGGTAACAGCTAAACTGCGAGTATCAAAGCACTGTATAATTTATAAAAGGACATTACTTTTACGTGAGGGATTTGGGTTCTCTCTTGGCACAGCCATTGAAACAATGAGATAACTTTAGACTCAGGTTCATTTTAGACCATCAACCTCCCCACAAAATGACCAATCCAACATTTCTAGTGCTGTCTTTGTTTTTAGAAGAGCATTTTGCATGATGTGCTTAGTTCAGCCGGGCTGTAAACACCGTACTGTTGGCAATGTATTGTTATTGCAGGGAAACTTTCCAAAAGGCAGGGTTGGCCAGTGCAGTCATGGAACCCCTGCCATGTGAGATGCTGCTTTTCCTGTAATCTCGCTCCATGACCCAAGCCTTAAAAAAATGAAGGAACTGCCATCCTTAGTAGCAAGACCTAGAATGGTGCATGCCATTGTTTAACAAGAGCAAATGAGCAAATGCTGCAAGAAACAGTGTCTCTCCAGGACGACAGCATTTTTATCAAATGTTGCTGCACCTTTCAGTGAACCCTACTTTGCATTCTCAGCTAAGCTCAAAACAAATTATACATTTATACATTAAATCACCTTCATGGATGCTGCTGTTTGATTCACTATATTGTAAACGCTGACTGGTTATAAAGACGGCTACCAACTCATCAGTGAACAAAAAACATATGCTTTCATCAGACAAACGTCTAGGCACTCTTCTATGTGGTCCGCGTTGCTGTCTAGGAGACGTCTTATTATGGACTATAATTTTCATTGGTTAGAAAAGACATGAATGAATCATTGTTGTCTGCCCATCTGCAGGCGTACAGTGAGTCATATTTCTCTAATGCTCCAATTTTGATTTATGCTGAAATTCTGCAGGACATTGCAGGGCACAAAAGTCATCTTGGCACAGCCAGGGCTTGTGAAGCAAACAATTGTACACATGGAAAGGCTATAGTTTACTCGGGAGAGGTTGGTTTGCTCGTTTCCTTATTCTGTATATTTGGTCAAATACATACTCTCACATGGACATAAATGCTTTTCTGTTGTAGTTCAAAGATATAAGGATGGTACTATCTGTCTTACAAAAAATCTTACTGAGGCAAATACACCCTACTACACATGGGTGAATAACTTTTTTGTTTCCATAAAATTCTATCTATAGGGAGAAAAAATATATCAAATGAGAGTTCGGAGAACAAAGCACAATCATTTGTAACAGAAAAGTCCCGGCCAAGGTAAGCATTTTGTAGAGGCCTGATGAGCACAGAGTTCACTGTCCTTTGGAAAAGTGTAGTCTCTAAGTCAGCCATGGAATGTTTCCACAGAGGAATGGTCCTATTTTATCCACTAACACTGCTGATGAGTTGTACCTGAGTTTAGAAGGCAACTCTTAACACTATGTTTCAGTTTCCATTCAGCTTCAGAAAACGAGGATCGCAACCTCTGAGCAACATGATTTGAAATGGATGTCTTCTTTAAAGAGACAATACCTGAAAGTCAGGAATGTGTATCTATCGCACACATGATGGCCCACACCGAACTCCATACATGCCTTTAGACCACAGCGCATAAAACCATGAGGAACCATTAAGTCAATATGTCAACCTGACTTCTTCCTACCCAATGAGCTGTCAACCTTTAAAGCTAGACAGCACACACCTGCGTATGCGCAAGTCATTCTCATTGTGTAGAGACATCACAGCAATCTTTTCATAAGGTTCAAAGAGGCTCGAAATAGTTTATGTTTTTTTTTCGGTGCAAATATCTGCTGTTTGTGTTTTGGACTTGACTGTTACTAGTTTGGCATGGTCCGTACTGTCTTTCTGACTCTCATAGGGTCAAGACACACCTCTTAGGAACATTTAGCTTGGGTATTTCAAACATTTGCCTGCTCAGAAACAGAGCTTACTCCAGAACTCCAGATGGGCTTCATCGCCAAAGAAACCAAATATTCAAACTGTAGGGAAAATACATTCCAGGAAACCGTGGAGTCAGAACATCCCTGTAGATGAGTAATTGCCCAAGGAATCGAAACATCCCTATAGATGAATAATTGCCATAGGAGTCAAAATGTATCTAAAGAAGAAGAATTACCACCTTGCAGGAGTCAATAATTTCCTTCTATATATTATTCTAGTTAGTTTTATCAAAGTGTTTGCACTCCACTGGGATGTTTTGAGTTACCTCGCCATGGACTTAACCTTTACTTTCTATCTTTCTCTCTTTCCCTTCCCAGTACCTCTCTTTCAAAGTTCTCTCCCTTTTCATCTCTAGGTGTAAGTTATCCTTATCTCACCATCTTCTGTCAGTCATTGGTCTTCTTCTTAACTGGCCTGCATTCAATTAAACCCCTCCTCTCTCACATCTCTCCTGCACACACACCTCACCACTAGGGCTCACCCTCATCCCACTGAAAACTGACCCCACGACTGGTGCTTTAGTTATTTCTGTTCACAGACCATTCATTGTTTCCAATTTCTGTGCTGTTCATATCTTTAAATAAATATACGAGTGTCCTCTTTTCTATTGTGCTGCTTCTTGCAATAGGATCCCTGTTAACATCCATTTTCTTACATTTGCCATCGAAGGAATGGGTCGGAGAAACAGGCCTCTATGGACTTTCCCTCAAATAGATTTCTTCCTTCCTCACCGGTAGAACCAAAACTGTCAACATGCCCCCTACACCTCTGAAGCATGAGATCCTTTTTACTGAGTCCCAAGGAGCTCCTCGCTCAGTCAAAGTCTCTTCAACCTCTACATGACCAACAAGCCGACATTATACAAGCTCACAACATAAAAATCCTCACTAATCCGTCGATGTCAACTGATACTGTCTCTCTCGGACAAAATACAAGGAACACGTTCACAATATGAATCATAGGATGAAATTGAATTGCCTCAAATTGAATGCAGACAAGACAGAGGTGGTACATTTTGGGAAGAAAGCCTCACCATGAGAATGCATCTGGTGGCCCAAAGACCTTAGACCCACCTCCAAGCTCTGCTTGCAGGTGAGAAATCTTGGAATTACCATAGACAACAAATGGGACATGGCCACCCAAGTGAGCACAGTGATATCAGCCTAGTGCTACACACTAAGGATGCTGAATGAAATCTTCAAGTGGCTACAGACATCACCTAAATCCTCAACACCAGCAGACTAGATTATGGAAACACTCTATATGCAGGGATTACATACCAGCTCACAAGAAGACTGCAGTTCAAACCGCAGCAGCCACACTAGTCTTTATTCTCCCACGCTGAGCTCACATCACACCACACCTTAGGTAACTCCACTGGCTGTATCAGGATACATGAGCACACACACTTTAACACCTCATATACACATATAAAGTTCTCCACAACACTGGCCCTACCTACCTGAGCAGTTGTTTTCACTTCCACCAACCTTCCAGACACCTTTTCTCTGCCGGTCTCTCACTAGCACATACCCCACAAGTACACAAAAGTAGAACAGGGGGTCACGCCTTCTCATACCTGGCCCATAAAGCCTGAAACGACCTACCACTACACATACTCATCTCTTCTTGACTTTTGTAAAAGTTGAACAACTGGCATTTCAAGTAAGCCCCCAATGCTGGCCTCACATCCCTGCTACAGAGTGCCTGACACCAATAACATAACATAACAACAGGATTATGTTTAACCACGGATGAGAGGCTCGATAAAAAAGCTTTCCATTTTTCTATACTTGATGCAGGGCCACTGCTGCATATAACATCTGATGCTAAAATAGGATGTTTCATGCTCAGCCAATGATGATCAACCAGTTCTGGCCTAGAGCATTTGTTTCATGCCAGCAGCACATCTAACATTGCCAAAGTGAATGGTAGCTACCTAACAAACAAGGCTGATGCGAAACTAAGACAGGACTTGGTATAAATGTGGGACCATAGTCTATATGTAATAATGATAATTTTCATTGATTTTATTTTGTAGTGTAAGTATTTCTGAAACACTCTTATTCAGTGTCTGCCCGACCACATTCTTTGCATTGGTATAGATGACTCAGATGAGCTAATACACTTCTCAATCTAGACATGGGGCTTTTTCTATAGATTTGCAGAATAAGGCATGAGTATTCTGATTTCAATTTTCAATTTGCTGTGAAAAAGCTACATGAGCCATGGTTTCTCCATTAGTCAGGCTTTGAAGAATGAATAAAGAAAAATATTCGGAAATGCAAGGATGCACTACAAGTGCTTGTTTTATTCCAATACATACACCAAATCAACTATGCTGCAGGCTGGAATTATGGCATTTAACAATCAGCCTGGGATTAAGGCAGTTAACAGTTATGTCTTCCAATGATAGTTATTAAGTTCAGTACATTTCAAAGTCTAGGCTCTCATCTTGAACACTTCAAACATCTGCAGTTTCCCTGACAGTTTGCCTATACCATAACACTCTTCCTTTGAAGACAAGTCAGCCTAGCAACAGAACTACACAACTATGTAAACAATATTCAGCAGGATATGTACATTTCTCCTATTCATGAAATGGAAAATCTTAGGCCTGAAATAGCTCACAGGCCTTTTAACCCTAGACTACATAACTTTTTCCAGACATACACAGTTCTTTATTTAAACGAAATGACATGCTTCTATACAAAATCTAAGGCATTAAATTAAGAATGTATTGTTTTCATACTTACATTTTACTTTTATACTTTTTAGCTCTTGTTCAATTCTGAGGCAGATTGATTGTGTGAGCTCAAATGATATTCTTTGGAAGGCATCAAAGTCTTCTACTGTGTACACATGGGTTGCTACTGGGGGGGTGGCAATTGCTTCTAGCTCACTTCGCACTGCATCCTTCACACCAACTGCAAATATTTCCACATCCGAACTCCTTAGCTTTAGGGCTGGGTCTTTAAAGGCGTCTGAGGACTTTCCGTCGGTAATCAGAATCATGACTCTCGGTACGTTTGGTCTTGCTCCTCTGCTTTCAATAAGTACCTTCTCTCTGACATAGGTCATAGCCTTCCCAGTGTTGGTGGAGCCACCTCTATACGGGAATGTATTCACAGCTTTAAGGATGTCATCGATGCTGTCGTATTTGTTCAATGTAAACTCTGTGTAAGGATCCCTGCTGTACTGGACTAGACTGATCTGTACTTTCTCAGGAGAAACGTCAAAGCTTTTAACCAACACTTCTAAGAATGATCTAACTTTTGCGAAATTGGAAATCCCAATACTGTAGGAACCATCAACTAAAAGGACAACATCTGCCTTTATGTCCTGGCCACTAGAACATTCTGTTGAAAGAAAAATAAAATAGGTCTCTTAGTCATGTACAGAAAAAACACATCAAATAAATTTACCACGTCTGTAAATATAGCATTGCACTGTAAAGCTGTGGAATAAATTTAAGCTGAAATCTTTGGATAGCATCTCTCTTAAATCCTCCCAAACTATTAGATAAACAGATACATATCTTAGCAGTGGAACACTGAGATTTGGACACTGTCTAATAAGAAATAGTTTCCATATTGCAAAGTACCACCAGTTACATATTTTATGACAAGATACATAGAGTTGGCCACAAAACCTCTAGACTCCTGTATGCTAAATACACTTTTCAACTGTATGCACGTATCCAGATCGAATTGATAACAATCATACGTGTAACAATTGAAGAAGACGATAAATACTTTACAAATAAAAAATAGTAATTCAATATTCTGGGGGTTATTCATTGATGTTACATACATCATGAGAAAAAACAATGACCCCAAATAAAGCCAACATACCTCTTTTCAGTAGGGGCACAAGTGCACAAGGAAGACTTTTTGTATACTTATGATATTTTGGTTAGTAACTGTAGGGAGGTAGGCTATTATTTGGGGTGGGCACTGCCCACCTCAAGGAATAATAATACTTCTTAGTAGGGTAAACCCTCCAAGCACTGAATTAAGCTTAGGCCAATCTCCTGATAGCTATGGCAAAGAGCAGACAGGCATGACTTAGGACAATGAGTAAAGTATTAATGCAGTATTTAAACAGTAATACAGTCAAACCTTTAAAAATCCCTAACTGGGAAAAATAGAGTAAATTTTATTAAAGAAAATGACAAGAATCCAATAAGGGGAAACAGAAATACTAACTTATAATAATGTTTTAAGGAAAATAACACCAAAAACCACCAAGAGCCAGTAATGGTCTATGGAAGCAGTGGACTGAGACCTAGGCAAGATTTGAGATCAGCTACGATGGAGCTCTCATTGGATATACCATGTGAATAGGACTGGTGAAAAGTATGAAGTCAAAAAAACTGAGAAAGTTTTCATTTTCCATTTCAGAAAGGGACTTTGTCACTTTTGTTAAGAAAATCAATGGAATTTCTTGTAAGTGCTGATGCAAACAGGTCATTTGTCAAATTTGGAGAAGAAACATCCTTCATGTGAGGGGCATCACTGAAACTGGAACCGCTGTTGTGGAACCAAAAGCTAGATACCTAAAGCAGGTTGGTCCATCTGGCGCTCTGGATTGTTGGAAATTTCCTTGCTGAAAATGTTATAAGTCCAAATGCAGAATGGGGCTTATTAATTGTTTTCAGAGATGTGAGGACTTTTGATCGGGACTAATGTGAAATTCAATCCAATGCTTTGGAACTATCTGTCGGATACATTTTTTGGCAGGTCACACTGAAGCTCTGGAGGAAAATGTTTGAAAAGTTTTGAAACTTTCTTCTGGTGCCCAAACAACCACAGGAGTTCCCCTCTGCGTCCTCTAGTGCCTCAGCGGAAGGCACTTAGACACACTCAGGATATCAGGCAGCATGGTCCAGCCCAAATCCAGTTGTCACTGGTCAGCTGGGCGCTTCAGACAAACTGCCTCTTGCATCTCTTTTTTTCACTATAGACACACAGGAGTTCAGCCAACTGACCCTTTGTGTTCTCTTCTTTGCCCTGGGTATAGGAGAGAGCAGATCTAGTCCTTTAGGGCTTCTCTCAGGTCACAGAAAGGAAGTCCAGTTCTCTTCTAATCTTCTCCAGGCCTAGAAAGTGTTTTATGTATGTGGTACCACATTTATTCCTGGTACCAGTTAGTGGGTGGGGGATACTCCTAGGCACTCCCTAAAAGTTCCTGTTTGCCCAACTCCAAACAATCCCACACTGACACTCTCAAAATCCGGACTAGAGAAACCCTTCTCCCCATGTGCAGAAACCTGTGTTCCCATGCAGTATTGTGGCCAGGGTACTAAGCACTATTTTCCTCTGTGGTCATTCGAATGTGGTTCTAGGGGTAGCTTTCCTTCCAATGCATTTGGTGCCAGCATGACTAGGGGGACACAGGCTATGGCATTTCTATGTGTTACTTTTACTCTGGCTTGTGACAGAGCAGGTCCCTTTGAATTAATTAAGTTCTTGGGCTCATGCCAACTCCTCTTACTGGCTGGGGAAGAAAAGCACCTTCCCACTCCCAGACTATATTCCCTGCTCTGGGCTATATTTCCCACCTCGTTCACGACAGTTACAGGCCAGGCAGTGGCTGGAAAGCAATTGCAAATTAGCCTTCAGTAGCTTCAGGTAGGGTGAAGGTAATTTTCTAAAAGTTATATTTTCAATATATCTAATAAAATTCCAACTTTGCCATTAGAATAAAGTTGATTAAATATAAAATAAGTCTTTACATGGAGCTTGTAGCTGGTACAAGTCTCTGCAGCAGGGTTCAATCTGCTGCTGCATTGTAGTGGAGGGAACAGTGCTTAATTTGAGCCGGTGGTTGTCAGTGGGGCCCGTCGGTACTCAGTTTGGGACACTGCCACTTATTTAATCTCATCAGCCTTCTACCAAGAGCAATAAAGGGAAAACCACACAAACAGGAAAGGAGGAGGAAGTGAAAGATGGAAAAAACTTCACAAATGAAGAAAGCAGGAACCTGCAGGAAAGATATAAAGAGGCAGGAATTGATGACTGTCTTGTGGTGTATTAATGAGGCATGAGGTGGATTCAAAACTATGCAGCCTTGGTATTTGGCATGCAAACATTTAACAGTACCAGCTGTGGGCTTCTGAGCAGAACTTGTGCACCAGTACTCATCCTTTTTCAAATTAAGCACTAAGATGGCAGGCCAATGGTGGCATTTCACTTTTGTATTTCAACACCATACATTATGGCCTTATAGGAAACTTAATTGCTCCAATCAGGTTTAAGCTAACTTCAACACGTTTAAAGGGGGAGCACATACACTGTATTTCTGGTTAGCAGGGGTAAAGTGCACACAGGTCTAATATCAGCTAAAAGGTTAATAAAATGGGGAGAAACCATGAAAACAGATGGGGCCACTTCCTACAGTAACAATGACATTATGTTTAAAATATCTTCAAATTATGTTTGGAATAAGTATGAGGGACAAGGCAAGCAAGGAGCATGATGCATTTGGATGATGAAAATATAGAACACATATTGAAATTCTGGTTAAAGATACACAGTTTAGATATATGAATAACATTAAAATTGCGACATTTGAAACATACACTTGAATGCATGGGTCTCATGACTGCCTCAATTCTTCACAGATTGACTTACCCACTTGCACTTTAATTGCCTCTGTTTTTTCCATTGTGGTAACTGCTTCGCTGGCTGTCAGTCCTTTCATCGCATAAACATTGATCTGGTACTCTGTGTCTGGAGAGAGGTCTTTCATGTTGATGGTTGTGGTTTGAGGACCCACATTCAGTGACTGCTGCTTGCTTCCTGCTATCATAGGCATAAGTTGTATCCTGTAGCCTGTGACTTGGCTCGGTGATGGTCGCCACTTCAGCCTCATTGACTTTGAACTTATCTCTGTCACAACTAAATTTGAAGGAGGCTCAACGGCTACAAATCAAATAGAAACACAGTCATCAGTGGAACGTCATTGCGGAGGCAGATGTTCAACCAAAGCAGAATTATATTAATACTTAATTAAACTCGGCGAAAGATGAGTTGATTCACTTCTAAGAAAAACAGGGGGTTCCACACACAAGTAAACATTGCAAATTACAAGGCAGTAAACTGCAACTTCATGCTTGCAGTGAGCCTCTCAGAAATACTGCAATCTAAAGTGTAGGCAACTAGATAATAAAAGGCAAATCTAGGCATCAATTTCAAGCACTTAACATTGGGGGCATTGCGATCAATACCTGAATTCTAATGATCCTCTCAACATTTTGTACACTTTTTATACAGATAATGTTTTGCTCAGTTATCATAATAGATGTCCAATGAACGCATTATTGCAGCAGTGGGGCATTGTTATTGTTCCTGAGCCTCTTTGTGTTATTCACACACTTCGAGCATGTCCAGAAAACTCTCCACTAATCTTAGACCTTAAGCCTCCTAATACAAGCGTTCAGTGTATACCAACAATAGGTTAAATCAGTGGTTCACAACATTTTGACTTCTGTGGACCCCCTCTTTATCATTACTGGAGCCACGAGACCCACACTGAGTCTTTATTGGAATCTGGGGATGGCCCACTGCGTCATTACTGAAAGCTGAGGACCTAATCTGCTAATAATATTTAATTTTCAAAGCAGTCGTGGACCCCATGAGGAGGCTTTGCGGACCACACGGGGTCTCCTGACCACAGGTTGGGAACTACTGGGTTAAATCAATCCCACCGATGGCGTCCTTCCAAGTGCCCGAGTGCTAGTGAAAGGGTGTTAAAAGGGGTTACGAGATCCAGGGAACTCGAGTTGCAGAAGAACACCAGGCAAAGTCTGGTTGAAACCCACCTGCACATCAGCATGATATGTCTGCCTGCTGGAGTTACGAATGCACGCTTTACTGGTAATTCAAGCTGGCAACAATATCAGGCTAGTTTACAGCTGTCTTGAAGTGGATTCCCAAGAAAGATTCTATGGACTGTGGGGACTCACAAAATGTCCACACATGCTCGAATATTGAGTATGCAAATTTGTAACAGGGCAAACATTACATAACCATTTTTTCAACGTAGCGGAGGAGAAACAGAGAACACTTGTGCAGTGTGTTAATGCAGTAAAGGGCACTGACTGGCACTGCTGGTTCATTGTCTGACTTTCAGCAGAATGTCTTTTTAATCAGGCTTACATCTCCTATTTGGTGTGCTGTGCATAACAATGTTAGGCACATGATTCAGCACGTAATATTTGTTTATGCGCAAACAATACATGTGCCTTGGAGCTAGAAAAAAGGAGATTCAGTTGCTTACATAATATTTCACTTAGACTTACACACTCCGTACAAAGCAGTTTAAATATTATGTTGTTGTTTACAATGTTTTATTTAGCAAAAATGTGAAAATTCCGCACATTCGAGTGCTCCTAGCTAGCTCTAAAGGATATAAGGCCTCCAAAAGTACTCTGGCAAACCACCTGGAAGCAATTGAGACCTCTGTAGGACGAAATATGCTGCCCCTTTTAGCCCAATGACAGCCGCCTTTCAAGGGCATTCTTTCATTCTCACACCTGATTGCATCCATTAGCTCCCCGTGAGGGAAACCAGACGGGGCATTGCATAAGCCAAGAGTTTGAAAACTAAAAGTACTTTCCAAGTGTTTTCTAGCTAGTCAGCCTGATTTTGTAAGAGGAAAGCTGCAGATGGCGTATGGTTTACTTTGCTGCCATATGTGCTGGGTACACTGGGTAGCTCTGAATGTATACTGTTACAGTGTATTCAATGCTTCAGAGCACTTCAGTTACTGTAACCATGAAGAGATACAAACAACGACAGAGGAGTTCAGTAGGCTTTGTCAGTCATACTAGATGGAAATATCATTCTGCATCAATGGGAGGAAAAGGGCAATTCTGATTTCCCACAAAATCTACAATGGGGAGAAAAAATGCCCCATTTATTCTCCTCGGGGATTTTAACTACCGGACCACCAAGAGACCCTTCTCAGTCTCTGGGTTTACCTCTGCTCTTCTGCAGCTCTTTCGTTCCTTTAAGAGTTGTGGACTTTTGTGATTCTGACTCCTTGTTGTCCTCCACATCACCACAGACTCAATTTTCACACTTAAATGGTTCAGCCAGAAACTGTTCTCGTCACAGAAAGAACTAAGGCAATTTACAAACTATTAACCTCAAAGAGTACTTAAAGCTTGAAAGCTTGACACCCTCCCAAAAAGGTTGGGATGTTTTACCCCAAGTAGCCCTCATGCATGTCCCCGGAAGCTGGAGCACAACAAGGTGGCAATGGACAAGGGGGTTGTGGAATCATGACCAACAATGCCAACTCCTGACAGTAAATTCTACTACATTCTGTTTCATTCAAGGCGTGCTCCCTACCCCACTTCCTCACTCAGTAATTTTTCTCAAAGGTAACATCTTCTATAATAACAGGAGAGCATTGAGTGATGTGAAGAGATAAGGTTCATATAGTATTATTCATGGCAATTGACCACAATCTACCCTGAATTAGGTAACTACTCTAAACTTGAATCAAGATGAAAAAGAACTTGTACTATCCAGAATCATCCTCCCAGAGCTTCTATAAGGTCCATATGGGGAATGCGGTGGCACAACCACCTCAACCTGTAAGTACCAATGCCACTATATGAAGAATTTAATGGTTGCAGTCAATTACTTAACTCTCAAATCCAAGTATTTGAAGTTGATTCTAGCACTAATTGCATTCATTACTTATCATGGTAAAAGAAGGACACACCCAGAATTTGGAATAAAAGTATTGATTGTGAGACACTTAGGTGCTCCTATTCTGAGAATTCCCAAGAAAACGAGGCATTTTTTTTTTTTGCAGAATTGATGAATTTTGAACTAAATTCTGCATATATAAGAATATAGTGGACATGTGTCCCTAGTGCATGTCACTATATTTGTCCTGCCAAGGTAGGAAAATTGTTGGGGGTGTCGTATTTTTTGCACAACTTAGAATTTTATTTTGTGCATAAATAGGGTTTTGCACAGGTAATTTAGTTCAATACTCATATTAGAGACCTCAATTAATTTTCCTCACAAGCACAATGCAGAAAGTGCAAATTGAGTGAAGCTAAGGTCCAGTCCACAGGGAAGGATTCTACCACACTTGGTTTAGAGGCATATTTGATAAAGTGGAGTTTTGCCTGTAACGGCAAAGGGCTAATTCTCATCTCCAGTGTTTCTTTTCTAAAAACATTTTAATGTTCATTTTCAAAATGTCACATTTGAAATATTTAAAAGTGTCTCACCTTCTTCTCCGCTAACCAGCTCACTAAGCTGTTCATCAACCGAAGAGCACACCTGAGAGATTATTTCATTCTGTACATTCATAATGTCATCAAAGTTGGCCACATTAAAGACATGCTTTAGTGATGGCAATGACGCCATCTGTTTCAGTTCCTTGGCATCTGCTGCTTTGATACCTGTAAAAAGTAGAGCATGTTATATTGTATGAGGAAGCATTTTAATAGTGAATCTACTGGTCTGAGCCCTTTCAAGCACACAACCCCACAATTTGTTGCCAACTTACCTAAGGTGAAAACTTCAACTCCCAAATTGTGTAGCTGTCGTGCTGGAATCTCTACATCATCTTGAGATTTTCCATCAGTAATGATAATGGCAACTTTTGGAAATCCCTTTCTTGCACCAGCAGACTCAGTGAAAGTATTTGCAATGAGAAAATCAATTGCATCACCTATCATTGAAATAAATAAAAAAATAAAAAATTATTGTCATAGTCAACCTAATTCATACCTAGGGAGTAATGAACAGTAAGATGTCATGCATAGCCAGCGAAAAGCAAGGCACATTCAAAGAAATGGCAAATCAATCAATAATATGCAAGGTGTTTGATCATTCAATTGATGTGAGACATACCAGTCATTGTATTTCCGCCTTTGTAGGGAATCCTTTTAATGGCTGATAGAAGATCACTTTTTTGCAAGTATTCGTTTAATTGAAACTCTGTCCTTGTGTCTGAGCTGTACTGGACCACACCAACCCTTGTCTTGTCTTCTCCAATATCGAAAGCAGAAACAACGGATGTTATGAAGTCCAGAATAAATCTGAAGTTGCCTCTGCCCACACTCCAGGAGCCATCAACAAGTAAAACGACATCGGCAACAGCACTGAGAGAGCATTCTAGAAAAGTAAACAAAATGTAAGAGAATTGAAATAAACACAAATCAATTATATTGACAATTAACTTCATTTAAAAGTTAGTGTCACAGCTCACACATACAGCAGCCTACCTGAAAAAATAAATGTATATCTAACAATCCACTGAGCAAATTGGTCCTTGTTGGATGTATTTTGCTACATGATTCATGTCAGAAGCATTCTAGATTCTTCTGCATACTTGTGTACACTAAAAACATAACATTTCTGTTCTGTAATCAATTTTGTGATTGCTATTGCTACTCAGAACTGACTGCTTCCAGTGGATCAGTCAATCAGAATCCTATTTGCCTTCCATATCTAGTTGTGGGCTTGCTCTAGAAGGTTTCTGAGACTGCCAGTTCTTTATTTATCTCATAGCCATTGTGATGACATTGATTATTCGTCTGTTCGCTTTTTATGTTTTTGTGTTAGGTTTAAAAGATTATGCTCATTTTTTGCCCTTTGGAGAAGGGAGGGACCAGATGACTATGGCTCTGTTTACAGGCTCTCGCAGCTTGCAGGGACGCACAGGCATCACTGAGCATATGTGTTTTTAAAATGCAGTGCTTAAGCGTTTTTTGGCGGTAGGAGGGTGAAGAGCCATGGTGTGAACACCAGCGAAACCGTAAACTCTATTCTCATTTCTAAATCGAGTGCCTGTAAACTGTCCCCATATCCACTTATTCAATCAATGATTATAAAATAGACTACCTGCACTGTGGGTAAAGAATTAGTTAATCACTTTGACCACCACTATGGGCAATAATGGAAGTTAATTACCTGCCCCACAACTATTAGAACATACTGCTTAATTAATTCTCAAGACTATTTGAAGTTGATTCTTTCACTAATATGATTGCATCAGTGGTCACGGTAATAGAAGAAGGATTTGGCATAAAATTAATGATTGTGAGAGACTTGGGAACTTATCATTTGGAACACTGAAATATTTTGGAAAACCAGGAATGTCTAAAAAGTGTATATTCTATGTGATAATTTACACTGCACTTTAATTACATGTTAGTAACATCGTATGCAACATTTAAGATGAAAGCTCTAACAAAGTTAACTTTATATTTTTCTAAGCTTCAATCATTTTTGCTAACGAAACTTGACCTCTGACATCACATTTTTAGAGATTAGCAGAGCCGTGTTATACATACTTAAGGTTTGTTGTTAAGTGCTAGTCTCGACAGAACAGGAAACTACGAATATCACTTTGGGAAGTGTGTTGTTTTAACGCTGTTTTACATGATCACCCGCCTGTTGTGCTTGTGGCATGTCAGAATCTTGCCTGTGTTGCTTTTGCTTGCTCTGTAATTGCTTCTCGCAGTGCCACTGTAGGCAGAGGAGCCTTTCATTTAGGTAGACATGGAAAGCCTGCCTGTCCTTGCATGCTGCTTGCAGAGCACCTGTCTGTGTGTTCTTATCATCATTTACCGAGTCAGTTTCCTAATCCCATCAAAGTCGGTGCGGCATGTGTTAGTATGCACCTTGTACATGCTTCTGCCTCATTTACTGCAAATGTCTAGGCTTTCTTGTATGTTGTTGTCTCTGTTATGCTTCTTATTATAGTGAGCGCGTGACTTGACTTGTAAGAAAGTGGAAGTTTATTTGTGTTTGCTCACCCACTCCTGCAAGCTGTTTCAGAGTGGCAAGAGACCTCCACCGTATTTAGGAAACTGTATTAGCGATGAAAGACTGATGGCAAAATTCTGAACTCGGGTGTGAAGTAATTGTGCGGACGTATGCCTCCTTCCTCCCTAAATAAACCAAGAACACGCTCGTAGAACGATTCCGATTTCAAATGTAGGAACGCCTCCTTAAAAGGATTAGGAACTCACACACAATGTGGCCCGTGTATAGCAGCTGGTAAACAAGTAAACTGCTTTAATCAAGTGCTTAGACAGCTTAATTTTTAAAGAAATTTCTGACCATTAAACAGCTCTTTAAAAAAATAAGAGGCCATGCCCTGCTTCAAGCAAACCTAATGAGTGGGTGTTTTCCTGGTCACTCCGGGGCACAAAGCCCGTAGGCTCTCCAGTGCCAACACTGGCCTGATTGAGGGTGGCGGGGCAGGACAATGATTAACCTTATAACAACAAGCACTGGCAAAGCCAATAGGTCTCACCTTTGTGGCCAATTGCTTTGCCAATACTTTTTACCTGCGCTGCACAGCATCCCTGATGCTGTGTACAGCAATTCCAAAGGTAGAAAAAAACAAGAAAAGTATGTGACGCGACAGCCCTCATCATTTTCTCGGCATGCACCACGCATCAACACCACATGCCTTCCCCCCACCCCCCAATTCGACCATTATGTTTTTTTCTATTTTTATGTTATTTTGCCATTTTTCTCTGTGTTCCTCAATTAGATGGACTTTTAAGGTTCTTCAAAATGTCGTCACCCACTCTTTTAATGCACTTTCATCGGACAATTGCTGTTGCACTGTTTTCACAATCTATTATGCATGTGTTCGTTTGAAGAGCATAAAACAGAGTGACATTATTTTTTATTGTTTATGAAGCACGGTTACACTCCACCAGGGATCCACCCAGGAGCAATAGATCATGCCCAGTAGCAATAGATAGTAGACCCCCAGCACACAGGTCCCTCCATTCGCGTGTACGGATCTTCATTCTCTGCAGAATGGGCCCAGAGTACTCAGAGTCTCTGAAGGTCGCGGCATACTCTCCTCTAGAATTCACAGTGAAAACCACCGATTTCGCACAAGCCCTAACTACATGTATTTATGCAAGAATTCTAAAGAGATCAGAAAGAGTGAAGTAACGACAGACCACATCTGAGGCACTCCCCCTTTCATCTTAATAACTTGCAGGCCATGTTTCAATTAGAGTTTTTGGTTTTAGAAAACTCTCGGTTGTCATGCTATGCGCTGATTTTTCAAAACGGTGGCAGCCATGTTGATGCAACAGATATGCAGAGACCCTCAACTGAAAGAAGGAACCAGAGCAAGCAGAGCGGGACATGAATATAGAGGAATAAATGAGAAGGGCCTGACATGAAGCAGAATTTTGCTTTTACCTAAAAAGGAAGGAACGGACAGAGATTGAAGAGGTGGTGGCAAATATACGATGCACAGGAGACAAGCAAAAAAGACAAAGACACATAAACAAAAAGATTTAGCGATTCTGGAGTGAAAAAATAAAAAAGACACACAGAAGCAGGAGAAGAAAAAGAGGGGGGTGTTAGTGCGTTGGCATGTGTGTTGGCGTGTGAGTTTGTCAAAAACAGTTAGACACAGTTAAGAGAAATAAGTAAATTCCCTTTACTTGCAGTCAGTCAGAACACGGGGTGAGAAGTTAATAAAGTGTGCCATTGGAAGTAGGCCAGGCCTTGAATCCCACAACAGGGTCAAAAAATTTCACGGGCAAAGGTCAAGAAGTGCCATGAATTCCCAGCTTTAGTACTTTAGTGCCTTCTATAAATCAGAGTGCTGTGGAATTACCCACAGGAGGTTGAATTATGCAGAATGAACATTTGACCTCATTCTTCTCTCGGGCTATGAGAGCACATTGGGAACACAGTGAGAGCACTACAAGGCTGACAACGAAGGGCATGGAATAAGTAGCCCACAGACCCGTTTAAACATGCAGAGCTAAACTTCCTAAGCAGAATTCTTCTGAATGAGATGGACTATTAAAGAGTCACGAGACCTGAATCAGACATGAAGTTCTATAAAATCCTGAAATGTAACTGTGTTTTACTGGTAAACTTCAGAATATAACGAATGACTAACAAGTGATCAGTTATGCAGGGATTGATAATATTGAAACCCTCACATGCGGATGCTCTGTAATAACATACTACAGATATCCTTACCCACTATTACCAAGTGGCTCCATATCCATATATGGCAATTGCAGCGAAGCCTGGCTTTTTACAACAAATGTTATATGCATGTGCTTGAAAACTGTATCTTGCAAAGCACTAATGGCTAAGGCCTAAGGGACCGATTTACAAAGCCCCTGCACTGCCTTGAATCATGCAAGGTGATGTAAAGCAATGGAAGGGCTTAAGTGAGTTTTAGTGAGCCACGCAAAACCACCTGTATGGCTCTGCAAGGCTTACTAAATATGGAGTAATGCAAAGTAGCACAAACCCTTGTCTTGTGTTACTCTGCACTGGGAATGCGTTCCATGTGTGTAGCATTCATGGATTTTGGTGCATTACCACATTTCCACAGACTTGTAAACCTGGCAATGCATCAAAATGGTCCGCCTTCCGAACAGAGGTGTAAGTTAACAAAGAGAAACATCTTTATTTCTTCTTATTATTCCCTTTTTCTACGTGTGCTGGATTTTACATCACACGTAGTAAGACAAAAATTCCTCAAAGGATTGTTTTTCTGCAGGAAGGTGTCCATTTCTGCACATAAACAATCCTGCCTGTAATGCAGGCACCCTTGCACCATGGCACAAAGGTGCTTGCATTGGCTCTAGGCAGCACTCAGTTCCCCAGCGCAAAGAGAGAGCAGAAATGCTTCATATCTTAGTAGATATGGCACATTCGTGATCTCTCCAAATCACACAGCACATAAGTTGTCTTGCTGTATTGCATGAGTTTATGACAAGTCTGTGCCTAGGACTGACAATCAGCACAAGACTTGTCCCCTCATTACTAGTGTGGTGGTCTCAAGACTGCCACACTCGCGATGGCGGTCGGACCGCCGCAGACAGGGAAGTCCGACAGCCCTATTATGACCGCCGCAGATGGGCCATGGTCTGACCACCGGCACCGCCAGGTTGCCGCCTGTCAACCACCTGGCGGTATCGGCAGTCACAATCCACCAGGGCAGCACTGCCAGCAGCACTGCTTTGGGGATTATAAGTCCCCTTTCCACTAGCCTTTGCTTGGCCGTATCACTGCCATGCAAAGGCTGGTAGAAAGGGGGTGTTGGAGGCCCCATGGGGGCCCCTGCACTGCCCATGCATTTGGCATAGGCAGTGCAGGGCCCCCATGGACAGCCCCGTCATGCATTTCACTGCCTGAATTATGGGCAGTGAAACACGCGAAGGGTGCTATTGCACCCATCGCACCACAACATTGCAGCTGGCTCGATTACGAGCGGCGTCAATGATGTGGTGAGTTTTTTCCGCTGGGCCAGCGGACGGAAACGTTGTTTCCTCCCGCTGGCCCAGCGGAAAACTCCTAGTAGGGGAGGCAGCATACCACCAGCACAGGCGGTATGCTGTTTGCAGCAGCTTTGACGGTCTTTTACAAAGACTGCCAAAGTTGTAATGGGGCCTAGGTCTGACATGATGTCACTTGCCATTGATGCTTAACTTACTCAACGTTAAGATGAAATGATGAGCCAGGCAAGTGTATTTGATTTTTATGACCTGACAGTACTCACAGATTCTTGCAGCGCATGTTTTAAATCACAGAGTTTTCTAATCAACATTTTATTTACCACATCGTCTGACTTGTTGGCTGTTATGAGCTGGCTTTGGTGTTTAAATCTCCAATAAAATATAGATTGAATAATTGTCTCATTGAGTTAGAGATTAGCTAGCCTCTATTATGTCTAAGTTAACGCTTACCCATTCATATGGTAGGTTTACTTTCAATGTTTGGGGCCTATACACCATAAGAGCTCCTTTACGACCAACTACTGAACATTCTTTCACATTTGGCCCATTTGAGCTTTAAGTTCATTTTAGTGAGCCTACTTTGATTCAAATCTTGCAGTAGGGTTTGCAAGTATGGAAGGTCTTTAGGTTTCCCAGGTAAAAAAGTCTCTGAAAAATGAACTGGCTGCTAGACATTCCCTGCCATACACTTCACCTCAAAGAGCCACCTCTCCCGTGATTGAGTGCCATCACACCTTGTACACAGACGTATTTTCCAATGACACATGCCTAGAATCAAAATGGAAGCCGTCACTTTGAACCTTTACTGCCAGGGGAGTAGCTTGGTCAGTAAGATTGGGTGTGTGAGAGCTTCATATTTCCCAAAACACACTGGTTAAAAAACACTATATGAGAAGCAGGGCAGAAGGTGGGGCTTAAGGTACAGTATGAAGAGAGAAGAGTGTGGACTGTGAGAGGTACTTATAACTCAATATTTTGTAAAATAACCATGTTAAGACATTTAAAACAGACAAGAGTGCATGTGCGAGTTTTTGTCTGCATGTGCATGTAAAAATCCTAAGTGAAATTCGAAAAACACTTCACCATACCCAACTTAAACCACTTGTAAGCAACTATTTACTACAGAATACATTAGTGGGGTATAACACCCCAAACACCCCTCTGAAGCTACGCCCCCGTTTACTGCATAAACATAAATTGGCAGTAAGTGGCACCTTAAATGAGTTGACCTTTGGCAGTTCATATTATCACTGCAAGCACATTCTTTGACTAGATCTTGTATGTGAGTGGCACAACGGTCAGGCATCCTTCCCAATCAAGGTATTGACCCCTTCAGTCTGATATGTCTATTTTATCTCAATGAGGCCTCAAGCAAAACCCAAAAAGCATCTTCGCGCCTTTTAGGGCAACAACACTTATTGTAAGGAAATTCCTCCTTGGCATGGTTACCCCCTAACTTTTTGCCTTTGCTGATGCTAAGTTATGATTTGAAAGTGTGCTGGGACCCTGCTAACCAGGCCCCAGCACCAGTGTTCTTTCCCTAAACTGTACCTTTGTCTCCACAATTGGCACAACCGTGGCATTCAGGTAAGTCTCTTGTCACTGGCACCCCTGGTACCAAGGGCCCTGATGCCAGGGAAGGTCTCTAAGGGCTGCAGCATGTCTTATGCCACCCTGGGGACCCCTCACTCAGCACATGCACACTGCCTCTCAGCTCGTGTGTACTGGTGGGGAGAAAATGACTAAGTAGACATGGCACTCCCCTCAGACTGCCATGCCAACCTCACACTGCCTGTGGCATAGGTAAGTCACCCCTCTAGCAGGCCTTACAGCCCTAAGGCAGGGTGCCATATACCACAGGTGAGGACATATGTGCATGAGCACTATGCCCCTAAAGTGTCTAAGCAAAACCTTAGACATTGTAAATACAGGGTAGCCATAAGAGTATATGGTCTGGGAGTTTGTCAAACACAAACTCCACAATTCCATAATGGCTACACTGAAAACTGGGAAGTTTGGTATCAAACTTCTCACCACAATAAATGCACACTGATGCCAGTGTGCAATTTATAGTAAAATACACCCAGAGGGCATCTTAGAGATGCCCCCTGAATACATACCCGACTTCTAGTGTAGGCTGACCAGTTCCTGCCACACACCAGACATTTTGCTGGCCACATTGGGAGAGTGCCTTTGTCACTCTGTGGCCAGGAACAAAGCTTGTACTGGGTGGAGGTGCTTCTCACCTCCCCCTGCAGGAACTGTAACACCTGGCGGTGAGCCTCAAAGGCTCATCCCCTTTGTTACAGCGCCCCAGGGCTAGTGAAGGTGCTAGTGAAGATGCCCGCCCCTCCAGCCACTGCCCCCACTTTTGGTGGCAAGGCTGGAGGAAATAATGAGAAAAACAAGGAGGAGTCACCCACCAGTCAGGACAGCCCCTAAGGTGTCCTGAGCTGAGGTGACCCCTGCCTTGATAAATCCCCCATCTTCAGTTCGGAGGATTCCCCCAATAGGATTAGGGATGTGCCCCCCTCCCCACAGGGAGGAGGCACAAAGAGGGTGTAGCTACCCTTAAGGACAGTAGCCATTGGCTACTGCCCTCCCAGACCTAAACACACCCCTAAATTCAGTATTTAGGGGCTCCCCAGATCCCAAGAAGCCTCAGAGGACTGCCCTGGACTAAAGGACCAAGAAACTCCTGTGAGCAGTGGCCCTGTTCAAAACCAGCTACTTCTTTGCAACAAAGAAGCAACTTTCAAAGACTGCACGTTTCCCACCGGAAGTGTGAGACTTCACACTCTGCACCCGACACCCCCGGCTCAACCTGCAGAAAACAATCACCACAGGGAGGACTCCCCGGCGACTGCGAGCCCGCGAGTAACCAGAGACGACCCCCTGAGCCCTCACAGCGACGCCTGCAGAGAGAATCCAGAGGATCCCCCTGACCGCGACTGCTTCTAACAAGGGACCCGACGCCTGGAACCAACACTGCACCCGCAGCCCCCAGGACATGAAGGAACCGAACTTCGATGCAGGAGTGACCCCCATACGACCCTCTGCCTATCCCAGGTGGTGGCTGCCCCAAGGAGCCCCCCCTGTACCTGCCTGGACCGCTAGAGTGACCCCCGGGTCCCTCCATTGATTCCTACCTGAAACCCAACGCCTGCTTTGCTCACTGCACCCGGCCGCTCCTGTGCCACTGAGGGTGTACTTTGTGTGCCTTCTCGTGTCCCCCCCGGTGCTCTACAAAACTCCCCTGGTCTGCCCCCGAGGACGCAGGTTCTTACCTGCTGGCAGACTAGAACCGGAGCACCCCTGTTCCCCCTAGGCACCTATGTGTTTTGGGCACCTCTTTGACCTCTGCACCTGACCGGCCCTGAGCTGCTGGTGTGGTAACTTTGGGGTTACCCTGAACCCCCAACGGTGGGCTGCCTATACCCCAAACGTGAGACTTGTAAGTGTTTTACTTACCTCCAAAACTAACCTTTACTTGCCTCCCCCAGGAACTGTTGATTTTTGTACTGTGTCTACTTTGAAAATAGCTTATTGCCATCTTTACAAAGACTGTATTTGATATTGCTGTCATTCAAAGTTCCTAAAGTATCTAAGTGGAGTACCTTACATTTAAAGTATTAACTGTAAATCTTTAACCTGGGGTTCTTAAAATAAACTAAGAAAATATATTTTTCAATATAAAAACCTATTGGCCTGGAGTAAGTCTTTGCGTGTGTGTTCCTCATTTATTGCCTGTGTGTGTACAACAAATGCTTAATACTACCCTCTGATAAGTCTACTGCTTGACCACACTACCACAAAATAGAGCTTTGGAATTATCTACTTTTGCCACTATCTTACCTCTAAGGGGAACCCTTGGACTCTGTGCACACTATTTCTTACTTTGAAATAGTATATACAGAGCCAACTCCCTACACTTATTGAACAGTTTACACAACTGTTACAATACCACAGCTCCAAACCGATAGATCACATAAGCTTACATTTAGTAAACACTTAACTGAGATTCCTCTATTTCAGTGGAATTAGGAATGTATTATTTCTCCCTTGTTTTGAAAGACATGATAAAACAGTAATTTGGACTTCTGCTTCGTAGTCTCGAGAAAACGTAACAGAAATGCTCTGAGGACATATATTGTGAAAAGGACCCCGCTACCATATTGTTTGAGGAATAATATGATGGGGGGTCCTGTACTGAAAACAGAAGTCATTTTTCTAGGCATAATATTGCAGTTTTAATTTTAGGTAAAAGGAATCAATACTTGAATGTAGCATGTAAATTCTAGTATGATTACACCTGTATTATAATGTATTCAGTGATTTTTACTGGTTAATCTCACAGACGAATCACTTTAAAACCAATATAATGTAATTACGCAAGTAACTTTGCATTCTTCTTGTTACCATGGTATCCACTGACGAGCCCTCCCCCACACCTTCCCCGAGCATTTTAACCCAGTGCCCAACACTGCATTTAAAGAAAGTAAAATTTTATCTATCACTCAGTCTTCTATATCATCATTAAAGTTGAAATCGTTCCCTTTTTTGGTTACCATCCATGTATCTGCGTGGATCGGTTGTATTTTTTTATTGTGTTTTGATAAAGAAGTGTTCAAAAGCTAAGTGTCAATAAGTGCATACTTACTCGGTAAGTCAGTTTCACCAGGTGTCCTATCACCAGGTCTCAGTGGGCCACCTGTCTGAACTGAAAGCAAAAAGAGTAAAATAATGGAGTCTGCATATATCATCATTATAAACAAAAACGCATCAGTATACACATAGGCATTTCATTGTTCACAGGTCTGACTATCTTCACCTCCGTAGGCCAAGGAAATTTAAAACAGACACTGCCCACAACCCTAAAAAATGGGCTATGTTACTAACCTGAAAACGTGCAATTCAAATAGACATTTTGAGTTTTAAACATTATGGAAAACTGCATGAAGTGTGAGACTTCAATTAAAACATGATTTTGCATTTGTGTCTTTTTTTATACTTTTTCTTTTTCGGCTAATTAATATTAAAAAAAAAATTGCTACAGAATGGAAAACATTCTCACAAAATGGAAGATGTGCAATTTGATGATCTATCTTCTATCCGTTCCTACTCATTTCACACTCAATCGCCCAATGACTAGGTAACAACGTAAACCCTCTCTCATTTTTATCCATTAAAGGTATTCTATTGAAATTGTACCATATTTGCTGGCGGGATAAATGTCTTCCGCATTGTGAGCTTTTGCCATGTTTTCTCCTGGGGGGGCGGGGTTAATTCTCCCTCTAATATTTCTATAATTATTTGACTAACTCAGAGTTAGACATAAGGCACAATAGCTGGGGGGAGCTAAGGCAGCGCAAATGATTGTTTCATGGGGTAAGTAGGAGTGGGTGGAGGAGGGCTGGGGCAGGGTATGGGCTTGTTTTGATGGTAGTCGATGGGGTGAGTGAGGGGGCTAGGGTGGGGGCGGTTCGTTTTTTGGGGGGGTATGGGAGCACATAGGAAAGTGGAGCAAGGGGACACAGCGTTGGTAGTAGGGAGTTAAGAATAGCAAAAAAGCAAAAAAGAGCAGAGGGATCAGTACGTGGAAGAAAGTGGACGGGTCTTTGTGAGCACGATTGATCAATGAGGGCTTAAAGGGCACAACCAAAGTTATGGTGGAGCGTTTTTTTGAAGTGTGCTGCACTGGGATTATGGCTAAATTGTGCATAACTACTATAAACATTTGTGGCTTGAATGATGGAGGGTAGCAGAGGATCTGGAAGTTCTGCAGGAAGATATTTACTGCCTCCAGGAAAGCCATGTAGATCAATCCAATAGACATCTATTGGAAGCTTTAGATCTGAAACTGGTGGTAAGCACCACCCAGAGTATGAAGACTAGGGGGTTGCTATTCCTGCCTGTGGCAAGGTATGTGATTTTATTCACTGTTTTCCAGGCAAATATGGGAGATGGGCTATACCTGAATGTCATTACAACACAGGGTGTTTCACCGTATGCTCTCTGTATGGTTCAGTATTATATGAGCACGATGTCTTAGATTTTCTATCAGTAGAACCTATGGCCTGTCCCACTCCCTATATTGTTTGTGGTAATGTGAATTTTAAGGGATCATGAGCTACTTCCAGAGATGCAACCAGTCCCAATCCTGGTCTTGATTCAGGTCATAAACCACAAGTTTATAAACCTATTCATAGCTTTGAAACAGAGACCGGCCTGGTGGATGCTTGACCCAAGCTTTAAGTGCCAGATCCTGGTGTACATAATATTCCCCACTGCTCTTTAGCTTGTTTGGACTATTTCCCTCTGACACCAGATTTACTGATGGGGGCTCACATAGACCTCTTCCCCAGACTCATGTCTGACCATAATCTTCTGGTAATTAAACTCACACTGGAAGCTCACAAGGAATAATCGGAGTTGATCCTTTGAGAGAGGTCTTCTGTCTGACCCACCTTATGTTCAACAGTTGAACATATAGATCCCTGAGTTTCTGAACCTAAATTTAGGAAGTGTCCCAACAGGAGTCATTTGGGATCCCTTTAAAGTAGTTGTCTGGGGGGAAACCCTTATGTATAGTCCTAATTGTCAGAAAAATAGTTAATCTCTTACCAAGGAACTACAACAGAATCTTAGTGGGGCAGAAGCACTCCTAGTCTCAGCAATAATTGATGGGTCGAATCCTGCTTTAGCCCAGCAGCAGATAGCAATTGCTAAGGCTGCGATTAATTAAATCACGGCTAAAAAAAGCAGCAGAGAAATTTCTTACCAGATGGCAGGAATGCTATGAGTATAATGAATGGGCAGGACATCTCCTAGCAGTACGCACTCATCAGAAAATGCCGGCTGGCTTTATCAATGAAGTAAGAGATTCTCGGGGTGGCCTAGTCTCTGACTCTATAGGCATTAAAGTTTTTAGGAGATATTATGAAATACTTTATCGAGCACAACCTGCACGGGGAGCAGAATATGGAGCAGTTTTTGAGCAGTGTAGCTCTGGAAAGAATCATTCAGGAGAAGCGGGATTGCTTCAGGGCGAATTTTACTATTGAGGATATACAAGCAGCCGTTCAAGAATTGCAATTAAGGAAGGCAGTGGGGACCGATCAAATCCCATTATAAATTTATAAGGCCTTTTGTACAGTACTCTTCCCGGTTATGTTGGAGCTTTTTGTGCAAGTGCAACAGAGCCAAAGGGCTCCAGAATCTTGGTGGACTATTAATATTGTCATTTTTTTCAAAGAAAGGGAAGGTTTTCTGTGATCTGGGATCATACTGACCCATAACCCTAATAAATAATGATGTAAAAATGTATTCTAAAGTTTTGGCCACCTGGCTGGGTTGTATTATTGCTAAACTAGTCTCTATCAATCAGCATGGCTTCATCCCCGGCAGGGACACCACTGATCACATCTGCAGGGTCATAACAATTTTTGATGCAGCCAATGTTGCGAGCGAGCCCATGGCTTTGGCCCTGTTGGATGCTGAAAAAGCATTTGACGGTCATTTGGGAATATCTATTGAAAGTCATGGGCTCGTGTGGACTAGGATGGCGTTATATCAAAGCAGTGAAGACTATTTATTATAAACCTGTGGCCTTCTTACAGTTGATGGTAGGTTAGTCCGGGCCTATATATATACATATATATATATATAGAAAGAGGAAGTATGCAGAGATGCCCTTGCTCCCCTCTACTCTTTGCTCTATACACTTACCCTCTTCTTCGTAAGTTTGAGGCTAACCCAGGTATACCATCAGTAAGAGGTTATGGCTGGCAGATGAAAATTCTAGCCTATTCTGATGAGGTGGCAGTTGTAACTGCCAACCCGGATGCTGCACTGTGGGCAATAGAGAGAAAACTTTCAAGTTCAGAGAGTTTTCAGGTTATTCCCTGAACAGCAACAAAACACAGTTGGTGGTGAATAGCTGCATTTCTACCCAAGATACTTGGATGGTTAGGCAGGCCGTTTACCTGGGGTCTGTACCAGTGCTAAGGTCAATCAGGTGGTTACGCTTAATATAGCTCTGATAATTGGGAAAGCAAGCAGGACTTCGGGAGATGGCAAGGACGCATCTTTTCAGTCTTTAATCTGACAACTGTGCTCTACGAGGGCAAAGTAACAAACGCTAGTTGAAAGGGGAAAAAATGTGGGGATCACTTGTAGACTGGGTAAATTCTTGTCAAAAGGCTAGAGGGTGCCAAAATGGATGACTTATGCCTATTCCTTCACCCTTTTTAAGATATTGTCAGAAAGGAGGTACGACATATTTTTGTTATTGTTAAGCACTTTAATGGCGCAGGCGAAGAAATTCTCAAGCACTTTAGGCACCGCAAGCACTTTAAGCGCTCAAAGCACTTTAAGGTACGGAGGCCTTGAAACTGACCCCTGGTAGCACTGCTTCAAAATTAAATTGGTATACCAGGTTGGCTATAATCTATTATTTGCTGTGAATGCCTCCTAGCATGTCAATAGCCAGGCAAATGCACTTATCACTTTAAGACGATTTTGAAACTTGTCTATTGTATTGTGAGGTTTAGTCCTGTGTTTATTAGACACATAGGCTTAAGTGCTTGCATTGCCTTTTATACACCAATTATGTAGCCATGACCTATTTGTTTAACTGTGTTGGCTGGATCCCCGGCTGCTGATGTGGGTATGTATTGATGATGTGTTGTTTAGTGTAATTTGATATTGCTGTGTCTGTCTTATTCCCCTGTGTCACTTTGTGATGATATAAATATGGACTGTTTGAAAAGCATCAATAAAAGTATTTTTTTTAAAGAAAACAAATTGTACCATATTTTTTTTGCCAGGTGGATAGATTATGGTTTGCGAAGGAACATAGTTGAATTTGCATTTAATTATGAGTAGAAAGTGAGTAAGAAAAGTATTGTGAAGATCCCAAATGGGAAATTGACGACAAGGCAATGAGTATTAAAATCAAGTGAATAGAAGTGTGTCTTTTAAAGGAAATATATTACTTGAGTGGTTCCTTTGGTTAGGGAAATGTCCCAATATAGTGAAGTATTAACAACTTAGAGCAAGGAGGAGCTCATTTGGCTGTTATACTCATAGATGAACTCCTGCCATGCTGAAACACCATATACGTTAATAAACGGGTAAACACAGTAGACAATAGTTTTGATTGCACAATATATGCCTTTTCCAGTGAACTTTGTTCAAGATTCCTTGTTTGATGCACTGTGCGACACATATGGTTGTCCTGAATTTTCTTTCTGATATATCCCCCACATACATTCCCGCTCACTGCATTATGCCTGGCTCCCTTGCCCCTCTATCTGCAGCTAGATTTAGGAAATCACAGTTGAGGGGGGTGAGGGGAACATTCAGAGTTCTAGGCCCATCTGTTTGGAACGAGCTTCCACTGGAAGTCAGACTGCTGGAGTACCAAACCACATTTCAGAAGCAGTTCATAACCTGACCTTTGTCAAAAAATATATATATTTCTAGCCTGTCTTCTATATGCTGTATCTGTTTTTCTGATATGTGTGTTTGCTGATTGAAGGGATTTGTATCAGTTCTAGCTCCCTGATGCTAGTTGCAAGAATCTGCTTTATATTTAAATACATTTTAAAGAAATGTAACATAATCATTGGTGCTTTGCCTAGTAAATCCAAAAGTCACTCTATTGAGCATGACATGGGCTTCTGTCCCAAGAACACAAAGGATTAAAAACTCTGATGGGCAAAAACACCACTAGTCTGACCTTTTGTACACACACAGATATCTCACAAACCTTCATGTACCCAAAGAAGTGAATTACAAATTATATTACACAGCCACCCCATGTTTTCTATGCACACTTACTTGTAAGTTGGCCGTAGACAGGTAAACTTTCTTCTACGTCATCAAATGAAGTTATTGTCACAACATATTCTACATCTGGTGTGAGCTCTGTTAATACAGTTCCGGTAGCCGTATATGGGAGGTTTATTTCTTTAGTGGGCCCATCTGTAACGAAATACAAAAAGACAGACATGAAAACCAGGTAATGCACACAGATTTCAAAAAGATGATATGATACAGAAGTATGCAAAGAAGTCTTTGAATTGTCTGACATCACTGTTTGGTGCCAGGACTAAGAAAGCTGCTCTTGTGAAAAAACTTTCTGTCTAGACACAGAGATCTGTTTTGTATCTTCCTCGGGCCCTAGCTTAGCCTTGATATGCTATCATCTTTACGAGGTTTAATTATTACTTTTCTGTGGAACATTTTACACTAGATACCCAGTTAGGAAAGGTGGACCAGAGCACACATTTTTTACTTGATCTCTCTTTATTTGAAACATCTGTTTCATTGTTGCAAATCTGAAGTCAGGTAAGATCCCAAATTCTTGGAAAATGCACTTTTTATGGCATATCTCTTGCAAAGGTCATCGAAAGAAAGATCGTGACCATTCCCTTAAGTACCCGAGACTGAAAACACATGGTCATTTTCAGAAGTCAAGGAATCGCAACTTCAAGAACAATAAATCAGGATAGGTCAAACACATGTCGAGTGGTAGAAACTAGTTCAGGACCAAATCAGCCCCTCTGTTTCTTCTACTATTTTCTGATTGTGGATTTCACCGACATCAGCTTTTTTTAAACTTACAAAAGGCTGAGATGATTCCTGTTGATCAATATAGGTTATTAACATAAGGAATGCGACCTCTGGTGAGGATGAATCTAAGCACATTCCAGTGAACTATTAACAAGACAGTTAATGGAAGCCTCCTGAGTACCAATCTCTGGTTAAACTAGGGCGCATTTTAGCAATTTAGTATGCCTGTAAATTATTTGATGCATTTGGCATGAAAATTGTTATTTGGTTGCCGGAGTGTGATTTTTTTGCTAACTAGCCATTTAAATAATTTAATTTCTACTTTAAATAGCAATTGTAAATTAGCTGTTTAATTGTGAAAAATGTATCATAAATTCAAATAAATACTCTGGACAAACATTTGCGCACAACATGTAGTCAGGAGCCTCATTATATCAGATAACACACACATGTTGAAATTGCACTGCCAGATAGTGGCACATAAACATACCTGTTGTCGGGACTATGGTGATTTTGTAGCCCTCTATTGGTTCCGACGGTCGTTTCCATGACATCCGAACACTGTTTTCATTTATGATTTCAAATTTAAGATCTGAGGGTGGATCAACTACAAAAAAAGTTTTGTAAAAAAGGACTTGTTTATATAGTATCAGACACTACTACTGAAAAATAAAATTATAAATGTAAGCAAAGCTTACTGGTCGTGTCTTTGCATAAATTTGTTTCCAACAAGCATGCAGACATGTCTGTTGGAACAGGTATGAAACAAAAGCTCGACAATATCACAACACATCATGTTACAGAGGACACAACAGAACATTGGCTACTTGAGTTGCTGAGTCATTCGAGAATGACTAGCAGAATCAAGCAAGATAGAAACACAAATCTGAATATGGGGTAGGTGTACAGCGAGTTCAAAGAAAATCACCCATTGGGCAAACAGTTGACATGACAATGAAAGGGATGTGTGTGCATGCTGGGTGCAATCCGTACAAGTCATGCTAGCTCGAACCTGCTCACATTAATACTTAATAGGATAAAACACGAAGACAGCACTCCTACTCACAAGACATTAACAAATGTATACACTGTAGTCCATTACTGGAAAGTGCTTGCATACATTATGAACTGCTGAACCTAGCAACTTCTTCATGCTGAAAAAGTTGTTAGGCATGATACTTTGAGAAACCATGGCCTGCCCGAACACAAATTGCTAAAGTTGTCTCATTAAATGAGACTTGTGATCTGACTGAGGTACCAAAGAAGGAAATTTGACTTTGTTTTGACTTCTGTAGTTTAATTGATGTACAGTTAGGTTTTATTTATTATTGTATGAGTTTCTACTCTTTTCATAAATATGATTTTGAGCACCTCAGTACGCGTGAATTGATATAATGTAGGTATTAACTACATATTGCAAATATTTTACAAAAAACTGGCAGTTTTATGCAATCTGCAACTAATGTGCAACCAATGCTATTTTGCCAAATGAACTATTTGTTATATAGATATACAATATATGTAACACATGGTATATATTTGAATAAAAAACAAACAATGTCAAAGAAGATATTATTATTATTAAACAAAAGTGAGCCTTTACATTATTTTATGGGAAAGCAATGCATGTAAACACACACAGACTTAAGAATACATAAGTGTGCATGTGCTTAAAAAAACATACATTTGAGATTCTGCAAGGTATTTACACCAATATTAATAGTGTATTTTTAAGCAAAGGGATAAATACGCCTTCTTTATTGTTGGCAGTATCTTTTGGTATTTTACATTCTGTTTGCACCTTTAAAACTTCCAAAGTAGTACTTCAACATGAAAGTAACATTGTTGCAGCATGCGTTCATATACCCCATACAGGAAACAGCATTTTACTTTTAAAATGCTTGTATGTGGTTTCACAAAACAGTGGTTAATAATGGAAAAGACAATATCAGAGCATAATGACGAACATTTATTGTGATACCTTCAGCAAACAAAGAAAGAACACCTTTGGTCTGAACAAATAACTGAAACAAAACCAGGAAGACGAGTAGGAGTTGCTGACAAGGGTAACTTGAAAGGCCATGAGAACGTATGCTGGCAAGAAAGGTATTTTGCAGCATCATGCATGTTGGTATAGATGGGTAGATCTGAGAGTTTTACAGTGGGTTTAGGCTTCCATGTACACGGTTCGTTAAAGACAGACATTTCATAAATATTTTATAATGACATTCCTCTTTATATCATCGTGTCAAACATGCAAAATTGTACATCTACTAACTCGCTCTCAGTGGGTTGTAAATGCAAATATTTAGACCCTAACAAAGCGGTTAGTAAAGTAATTGCAAACAGACATGCCTTATGAAACTAAAACTGGTATCACAAGCAAGACACCAGATCAACACTTTCTTGTGGTCTAAGACATGCAGTGTGAATGTGTGTTTCTTGTTATCACTCTTCGGGAGTATGCACACATTTGTGTGTATGTCGCTGTACATTTGAAAGGTGCATGCATTGACTTACTCAAGTGTAAATATGTCTGTACGTGCATTCTTGTGCGTGAGTCAAATAAGATATAGTAATTTAGTACATATTCATGTATAATGACTCATCTGTTTGGTAAATTTATATTGTTAGAGAGAGATGGAGTGGATATTTAGTATAAACCATTCACAAATGTTATGAGTATAGCACACAACTCTATTTGTTAAAATACGTATGTAATCAATGTACATATATATGCATATATAAATGCATATATATAAAGAATATCATTATAAAATATTGTGTCAATTGCTCAGGACAAATTTAATGCAAAGGCAAACACCACCGGCCTGAGCATGCTTCATAAAAGAAATGAGTACATGGAAAGTATCAACACCAACCTTGTGGGTATATTGGCCTGATGCAGCAGAGACCTTAGGCTGTACCTGCTGTAGTGAATGAGCAGCAACAGCCCAACTTGTTGGTTTCCATGTGGTCGGATTCCAGAAAAACAGAAAAACTGACTGTGGGGAAAAAGTCTTTCACATTTTAAAGTATTTGCAATTCTTTAATGAACAATCAAGTGAGGCATGTTACAATGAAATGGAGGACATGCTCATTGTTTTCTTGCAGTCCGCTTTTTGAAACATGGAAAGTGCAATAAGTTCATCACGCTTTTGTCAAATAAGTAGAAATGATTTTGCAGTGAAAAATTGCACCAAAACATGTACAATGCCCTATTGGTAGGCACATTTGCTGAAATTACCTGGCGAGATAAATTCACATGTGAAATGTGCCTCAAATGAGTTGGTACCGGTAAAGCCCTAGCTAAAGGGAATACGAATGTTTGAGCTTCTTTTGAACAAAAATCGAAATTGGGTTATGTGTAATGTCTAGCACATACATGTACTATCCACATGAAATGGTCAAGAACATTTTCTTAAAAAGTTGAAAAAGAAAAAAGGAAACAGGTGTGAGCAGTGGGTGTATTGTTTAACATAGCTTCTCTTTGGGGCTCTTATTCTTTATAAAAGACCCTTCAACTTATTATTTTGAGACACCCAAATGATTTCTCTTCCTGCTAACATTTTCACTACTGAATGTGCTTGTGGTAGTTATGTACAAAATCATGATACAATAAATACAGTTTTTATAATGCATGATTGTATTTTGAGACATGTGGAATCTCTGTTAATAAGTATCTGTAGTTGTATTTAGGACACATTGATACTTTTTATTATGTAATTTGGACTTAACAGTGCCTTGGTTATGTGATGATCCTCGCATCCTTTCAGTAAAGCTAGATTAATCTTATCAGTGTGACTCAGTTCACAGGACAACGTTTTAAATAAATATACTTATGGGTTTGAAACCATAGTTTTTGTTTAACAATATCTCTTTAAATACTTTCTACTCAGTGAAACACGTGTTGACAACTTCAGTGTCTGTATGATTCTTAGGACTATGTGGCTGATTTAAGAGCCCCTAGCACCTCCTTGCGCAACATTAGCATAATTTTTTAATGCTAATGTGGCCCAACGAGACCAAAATCGCTGCACCAAATTTATAAAGTGGTGCAGTGCATACATTGTGCTACTTTGTAACCCTTTGCTCTACATTATGCCTGCGCCAGGCATAATGTATGCAAAGGGGGTGTTCCCCCATTAGGGAGGCCGAAAAAATGGCGCAAAGAAATCTAAGAGATTTCTGGCATTCATTTTTTTCAGCACTTTAAACGCTTGCTCAGAGCAGGCGTTAAAAGGAGGCACACCATTGTTTACAATGGGCTTTGTAGGATTAGCATTAACATTTTTATGCTAATCCTGCAAAGCTTTGAACTAGAGTCAACATTTTTTACGCTAGTTTCTTAACAACTGCCATGGTGCTCCATATCTACAGAATACATATTCTCTGTAAATAAGTATCTGTAGTTGTATTTAGGGCGCACTGATATTTTTTCATGATGGAATTTGGACTTAACAGTGCCTTGGTTATGTTATGATCCTTGTATCTTTGATACAACGCACACATGATGGCGTTAGGGGGTGCTAAAGAGCGCAAGAAAAGTGGTGCAGCACTGGGTGAAGCACCACTTTTTTCGTAAATTTGGCCCTATGTATTTTACTATGTACCTTATTCTCTAATGCTCATATTAACACAATTTTGAAATGCATGAATCTCTGAGTGAAATATGTTTGTACTTATGAACTATCTCTTTGTGTATTTCAATACAATCACAGATTATAAAAACAGTTTTTATTGTATTGCGATTTTGTACATAATTCCTGACTCCCCACAACCCATTGTATTTTGATTCAACATATATGTCGGATGGATAACTGACATAGTGAGTGAGTGAACAGGGCTGTTCACTCGGATTTTCCAGTGTTGTTTCTAAGTATATTTTTTAAAATATTAAGCTACCATAATATTTCAGCAAAATATTAGCACCATAATATTGACACAGTAAAAATACATAGGTTAGTGTAAGTTTACTTTTTACAACTCCATATATGTGTACTTTGACAAAATATATATCTTCAAGATAGGTTGTTGTGGAGTGATGAATAGTAAATCAGTAGTTAGCTATATCCACTTGCCGTCTCAATATTTTGGTTCTCAATCTTTTTCCCATTACATTATAATAGCTTCATATTCTGGAAGTTATATTCTGACATATACAACATGGTGGGGGAAGTGGAGAAAATGGAGACAGTATCATTTTGGTTGGGACCTATGGAGAGTAGGAGAAATAAAAGATACTCTATAGTAGACGTAATACTAATTGTGTGAATTCTGAAAGTGCTAATGGTATATTCTTCTGCGGACACTCATAAATATGACAGACCTTTAGATCTGTAACATCAATATTTTGAGGCCAACAAAATATTATACTACAACATCTTCTATGTTGCTTCTTTATTCATGCCTGATTAGCATGTTATCCCATTTTAAACAGGGAATGGATTGATTAGACTTACACGTATTGGCTTCACAATTGATATGGTATCATAATAATGTTGTCAGATTATCGTCCAACATAAATATTATTTACAAATATTGTGTTGTCCAATTGGATTTATTAATAGGAAATCAACACCCAATCTGATAATAGCTTTGTTAACAACGTATAAGATGTGATACTTATGCCAGATGATACTTATGTAGACAATATTCTGACATGAAACCATCAAAATGCAATACCATCTTTTCTTAAAAGAGGGCAGAAGCAGAGCATACATATCTCTATAGTTAAAGTGGTTGATATGTATCACAATAAATTTACAAAAATAAAGCAGGCAAGTGTGGGTGCATTTAACAAAGGGCAACTATGCAAAAAAAGATACAATTTGTATAGATTTATATTTGTCCATGAATATTGTTTTAGGAGGCACAAGATTAAAAATATACCATCTCATGTCATCAGAAAATGACGTGTGTCATTTGGCAAAGAAATGCACACACTAACAGTCAACATTATGTTTGATGTCTGCTGCTAGCTTTTGAGGACCAGAAATTGTAATATTTGTCCAGTCAATTGTCTTCTTCCTGATTCTCTAGAGTTTGAATATTGAGGAATGTGTGCATATGAAATCAAACTAGGTTAACCAAAATATTTCTAATCATATGGAGCTTTTATTAATATTTTTTTACTTTAACTTTCGATTTTAAAATGTACAGCTTTGAAGAATGTCACTTCACACACTTGTTATATTGTAACAGGCCAAATTGTTCGAAATGCATTGATGTCTGATTCTCTTAAGAGTAATCTTACTACAGGGTTTCAGTCTTGCATATGCCTATCCTCTATTTGTCACCAATTAGCTCTATGATACATTAGACTTGGCCAACATTATCCAACCACAATGTCAGAAAAAATGGGCTTAATAATATTGTGCGATGTAGAGCTAGGAATTTAAGGCCTGATTCACAAAAAGTTAACTTACACTTTTGTGTAAGATTGCGATTGTTTGCTCTTCATAAAGATATTTTAATACTAGTATCACCACAGCTGCCCTGACTTTTATATACGCAGATACTCTGCGGTTGTAAATATATGACTAATAAAATACCTTTATGAATAACAAGCAATAGTAAATTTACACAAAAGTATCGGTTTACCTTCCACAAAAATGTATGTTTACCTTTGTGAATCAGGCCTTTAGTTTTGTTAACATTTTTCCCGGAAAACTAAATATATTACTACACCAATAAACAAAAGTTAGTGTAGTCAAAAGTTCTGAATGTATTGATGCACTTCTCATGGTCAATTTAAAGTCAACATGCCCCTGATAAAATGGTAGCAAATATCTAAAAAAATCTAAAAAAAGTTGTAACACTTAATGAAGGTTTGTAAAGTCTAAACACAGCAGCATAGAGTAATCACTATAGGCACCATACTTTTCCAAACCCTTACTTATCAGACAATGATACTTAGCAAATGTCATTGTACAAAGTAAGGTGGATAATAAATATTAGATCACTTTGATCTAATAAAAAGAGAGGCCTCGGGACGTCACATTGCAGGTCAGACCATTGTCTGCAATGCAGATTCCATGTGGGTAATAACAAATTATTCCCTTCTGTACTGCCTAGAGAGAGCCTGCTAGTAGTGGCTCTCTGTATTGAATCTCTGGAAAGTTTCCTTCAGTAAGACCAGAGACATTGCAGGTCTATAGAAACCATATATCAATGAAGCCAACACTGAAAGTGAGACATATTTAAAAATAGATTATCTTGAGGAAGCTTTGTTGGGATGCAGATACTTGGCTGTACTTTTTGTACAACGTAACATGTACAATAATGTAAGAAAGATGTACTTTTCCCTACTTGGAATACTATTACGAATATAATATTCTTTGATGCTAGCAACAGCAGAGAACATATTTTGGCTGGCAGACTTGAATTCCATTTTCAGACAAAGGATTTCATTTAGTGTTTCGAGGGAACTGGAATTCCTTGAGTTTCCGGAAGATACACTAAATACATCTACTGAATTTACTCCAACACAGGTATATTCTTGTAGCTGAACTTCGGTAGATGAGTTCATTTTTCAAGTTTTGTGAAAATAATGAGCTATTTACCCAGCCAGATAATTACTGTTTCCCTTGAAACTGAAACCGAGTCTTAAAGTCTTCTTTCTGACACTTTCCAGTTACTCTGCCTAATCCCATCTTCAAGGTATTGGGTTTGGTTTTTACCTACTCATATCAAAGTACTGTGTCTTATATAAAAGTGACTAATTGTCTGTCTAGGAGCTGCAATCGGTAGGCTACCTCGAACCCAGGAAGAGATTTCCTATGCCTATGATTTTGAAGCAGATTTTTCTTGTCAGAGCATATCATGTTTAAGCACTTCTCTATCAAATAAGTTGACATTCATATTTACTAGTAAAATATTTTGCTACTCTGTATTTGTAGCACCCATTAAACGCACATATACTATATGGGAACGACCACAAATAATTATTGAAAATGAGAGGTGAAAAAGCTGAACCTTGCTATTCCATTGTCAATTTAAAAGAGGACAGCACTATGCTCTAGGATCTCCCTACGGTACATGATTGCACCAGTGACCTACTTTGCCATAGATTTCTGCGTTTATTTTTTTAGTAGGACAGGGTGGGTCGCATTGTTGAAGGTTGAGAACAAATCCAACAATACTGATATGGTGGGGCATACTTCTCAGCAACTTCCTGAACATCATAGGTGCCTTCTTCTTTACCTTAACTGAACAGGGTAGTTGAGATATTTTTGTGAAATTCTTATCAATTATAGACTGTTTCACTAGTGGATATACCAGGGCACATTGTGACTCCAAAAATGTGAATGATGCAATGGTAATCACACAAAATAGATGGTTAACTGTGACCTATTTTGCTTTCCTTTTCATTTTGGAAGAAAGGAAAAGGTCTCCCTGGAATCTTCTTGGCTTTGAAGTCAAAAAGTCACTTACAATCGAATCTCAGGCCTGAAACTGATCTAATGTAACCAATGGTATTGCCAGTTTAGTTACCTCTTCTATTATTTAACGGTCTAATGCAAGATTATTGATCAGGATTGCCTGGGTTCTGGGTGGAATCATCCTCATCCCTGTATTCCTCCATCCCTTTGAATATACTTCTTCCAGTATAATCACATACATAAGCACTTACGGGGAGTGCAGCAAATGTGCATCTTCAAATGCTTAAGTCCAGGGTAGAAGTATTTAAATCTTCCTGTACATCCCCATGTGTTTGAAGGGTTACTTCCCCTTTCCAGCCCTCAAAATGGAATTACTTCTCCCCTGGACAGATTAAATCTTTTACCGTTGTCAGACTAGGAAACTATTGGCAAAGGCTTTGTGAAAAGCCACAAGTGTCCCCATCCTGTAACATCCACTACTTGCTCCTGAGCATATGCTTACTTACACTTACAATTTTGCCATCGCATTTTAAGTGCAACTGAATTGATTTGTATCAGCAAAGCGAACTATTCCTGGTTCTGTGAATTTGGAATGTGATTTTGCACTTATTAACCAGTAGCGTAGCAAGGATGCCATTGGACCTGGTGCAAGGAAGAAATATTGCCGCTTTGACGCCTACTAGGGTAATAAAATACAGCAATCATGAGGGTTCAATGCGCTCTGGGCTCTACTGCCACTGTGTATGCTGCACCAATAGTAACTATTCCCCGGTGTCAACAGCGCTATCTGTAAACTGTATTGCTCTGAGGTGTAGAAACATTTGCAGTTTTTGCCATAACATTAGAGCCCTTTCACTACCCAGGCACCCACTGAGAGGCATTATTGCAGTCAACAACACGTAGCATCTGAAGATAGTGCTCTGTTCCTCATAAAAGGGATGCCTCCTGGGCATCCTGGAAACTAGTAAAGATCTGTGCCAAACTCCAGCAAGGTGCAGATCCTTCAACAAAACACAGGACCACAAAGAACAGAGTTGGAATATTTTATTTCAATGTCATACAAAATACAGTGAGAGCACTCTGTTTGTATCCGCACACAACAAATGAAGGCAAATTGGTGCTGGGAAGGCGTGTGTGCCAGACCTGAAGGCTGTGGAGATTACTTTAATGTTTTGTGCCTGCACAGGCAGGTTCTTGTTCCTCAGCACTGTGCCCTTCAGCCTGCAGATGAGCTGGCAGGCCCCCTCAGCATCACATAAAATCTACCCAACCCTCCCTTAAGGGCTTTATGCGAGCAACAACTCAGAGGGACAAGTACGCATTTGATAGAGATCACAAATCACCAAAAACAATAAAAAATGAAAGTAGATCAGGATTTGACAAAAAGACAAACGCCTGAAGGACAGAATGGCGTTTATTTCCAACAGAGACAGGAAGAAAACAATCACTGGGCTAGAAAGAAAGAGAGGGAGAGAGAAAGAGGGAGAGAAAAAGTCAGTTCTGCACCATCTCTGACAAGGAGCATGGAAGGACAGGGTTAGAGAGAGGGGTGTAGAAGTTACCTTCTGCCTCTATGGAAGCCAGCAGCAGAGCTGCACATAGAGTAGCCACTGCCGAGGACAGCCTGATCTTCATCTCTCTGGCCCTCACGGATCACAACCACATGAATGGATCTGCAATAAGAATAAGAGCGCACACTGAGAGAAAGAGGACTGTAGCCATTCTACCTAATACAAGACAGCAAAGGCGATGGAGAGGCAGATGTGCAATCTTGATGTTGACTTAAATTGCTCTTTTTTCAATTTCCTAATATATTCTTGCTTGTGGAACCGGTATTTTACCTCATCCACCACCACGCCAAACCAAACAAAATACATCGCAAATTTAGAAACTTGAAAACTCACTCTCTTGCTACTCAGACATTTTGGCCTCATCCTGATTGTGGCCAAGAAAGATAGTCCAGAGAGTTAAGGGCCCACAGCTAACATTTGAATGTGATGTGCATGTCACAAATTCAAATCTTGGTAAGGGTAACTCATGTTTCCATTCCACTAAGGTTGACAAATTCAGCATCTTTTAACTTGTAGTACCTATCATTGACACTGCTTAGGAACAGAAAATATTGGTTATTAAGTGCTTTATAAAAACACATTTATTATATTTATTTAAGGTTTCAATTACAAAATCAAATATGTAAATTTGATGGTATTTATCCCTATTGGCACACAAAGTGTAGGGATGATTTAACAAGTAGAACAATACCAAAGAGACCCAAAACCTTGCAAGTTTTTACACCCACGATTGACATTTGATCTCAGGTTCTGGATCCAGATCCACAGTCTACAGTGTCTTTGGCTTACACCCATTAATTTACTTAATATAAGGTTGTGAATACATTGCTAACTAACTGTGGGGTAAAGCCTGTCAGTGCCAAACCTCCTAGTAAAACTCAAGTATTTCCATCTCAATTACCTACAATGAGCCACTTTGCAATTTCTCTGATCTCCTTGTCTTCTAGTTTTACGAATTTGATACAATTCCCCCTAAGATGGCCACTGTGTTTATCATTTTAATTTGCCCACTAACGATGATGATGCTTATATGACAATAATTTATATTGTGGATAATCTTCAAAGCTCTTGCTTGACTCCATTGATCCTCCATAGTCCTCTCAATTCTAGGAAACATTTAAGAGGTTCCCTCAGCCTAAACACATGCCATAATTAGACAGACCTTAATAACTTTTGATTCTTCATCCAATGTGCAGTGTAAAATGTATTCAATTATTAAGACATTAAAGGTATGCCGCTGAGAGTCTTTGGTGATCCAAGTTAAATTAGATGAATGTCTCATTGCCAGTTATGACCTATAGAGATGTGTGGCACAATGGTTAGAGCAGCAGACCGTGAAGCAGAGATCCGGCCCAGGACCAGGGTTCAAGTCCCACCTCAGCAGGTCTTGGGCTCAATTCCCTTGGACCAGATAATTCTGGCCTCTGTGCCTGGTCTAACTAATGGGTCCCACTCTGGGCAATAGCTTGTTTAATCTCCACAAAGGCCCCAACAGTGCTTGGATGCCTGGCTTCACCCTGGGGGTGCCCAGGAGTAGGCACCTCACAAGGAAAAGCCGGGGGGGGGGGGGTCCATAGCAGTATGCATACAGTGCCTTGAGACCCTCACAGGTGAGTAGTGTGCTATACAAGTGTGAAGTTTACAGTTTTTACATAAATAGTCAAAAGTAATGCATAAATAGTATTCTTAAGCTTGTCCACCTAGCAAACGTTTTCCAACAGTTACTGTGGCATTATTATAATAGAATACTGTCCCTTGATCAGATTAAATTTGCAGCTATCAATCAAGTAATCTTGTAAACCTTCCTTTGAGCCTAAAATGTACTTCGAACTTCATTGGGTTTTGTTATTGTCAGTAAAAGGGGTGTGCTGACACAGTTCTTTTAAGCCCAAATCCTGCATCATTTCTTTTAATGCCAATCTGACTCTTCCAGTGACAATGACTGGTTGCCTTTGATTATTTATAACTAATAGAACTACTGGAGATTACCTCAGTACTACTCAATACATTACCTCTATTGGGTACAGCTATATGGTGCTACAGCAGAATTACAAGTGGATTACCACTGCTCAGATTTTTGAAGCCTTATCCCTTATCTTGCAATTTGGAAGTTGTATTCAGGATATTGTTTTCAATTTGGCAACTTTTCAAGAAACTACATATTGATCAATAAATCCTGTGGTATGGGATCAAAGCCTAGGACTTATCAGCTATGCAGTAGATACTGCAATACTATAGAAATAATTTAAGTGCAGCTTTATTTCCTGGATTATTCGAAAATGGCAATCTCTGTTGCCTCCTTCTCCATAATACCGTTCCCTTTACTTTATATGCCAAACCAAACTGTTCTATGAGAATCCATCTCTGATAATTCACCAACATCTGACCAGTATGTTGCATAAAATTCCCAGGACCCTTCACTCTATTGCTAGAATGTCCCTATTCAAAATTCAACATTGTCAGACCCCAGGGCCTTGATGCCCTGGTAGTACCACGCATTCCCTGTCTGTTGTTCAAGGTACACACAACATTGTCAGACCCCAGGGCCTTGATGCCCTGGTAGTACCACGCATTCCCTGTCTGTTGTTCAAGGTACACCGGTAAGGCCTGCTCATCTTTATGGATTTTCCAAAAGATGGCAGTTGGTCAATGATGACTTTCAGACCATCTCGATCTTAAAGAAATGAAGCAACGTGCAATTTCTCAAATGGGAGTTTGTGTCTTCTGAGCTGTCACCTAGATACTACCAATTCTAGCTGAGTGTGGAGGCAAGAAAACAGTTGGTATCATCAATATTCAAGGGTTAGAGAGTTTCACTAGAAACATAAATGTGTACAGCAAGTTAAGTTTCACAGAAAAATAAAGACTGGTGTTGGGTCGAGGGTTGCAATTAGTCACATGAAGAAAATAGAGTCTGTTGCCCTCAATCCAGAGGGATTAAGACCACAATTCAAGAAATATCTTATACTTTAAGTGGAAAATAGTCACAACTCTGAGCATAGCTGCCATATTTTTAATATAACAGTAGTTGTACTTCAAAGCAGGGCTAGAGTGGCTTTAATGTGAAAGTACCAGCGCTTCTATGACAACTTACTATATTTTTAGACAATGCTACTGCTTTGCAGAAGGGCTACTACAATTTTAATGGAATATAGCTGAAACTTGGCATTAGACCAGCTAGAGTTGTAACTGGACAGTATCCACATTTCCCAGCAAATTTTGCTATTTTCTTAGTTGGGGTTGACTGGTACTTGTAAGACTTCTCATTAGATTAATGGATTTACTGAGAATTTTGGTGTGCCACTTGCGAATCCCAGCTCTCAGTCCAAGTGAAAACATCTGTTTGGCTAATCTACGGGTCTAAGGTTGAATTTCTATGCAATAGCTATGTGGGTTAATGCCTCTGCTGCAAAGCTCTAGTTTAACTGCAGATAATGGGTGAGACAGCTTGAAGTGTTAATGTGCCTGGCTTGGGATTTGGTTTATAACACGCAAATGGTACATTTAAATCTATTTAGACCCCAAGTTAAAGTTTACTCTGAAACAGAGATGCAGGACTTTCAGTGGGAGAGTGGCAGCACTTCTCAACCACACTGGCCGCACACCTAATCCCTCATTATGAATGGTTCAGGAAATGGACTGATATTTCCCTAACCCTGGAGTTACTGACACAGGATTATCGATAACATAGGGACAGGGGGATATGTAGCCCACTATATATTGGATGCTGAGGGGGCCACAAAGAATTAAGGAATTACAGGGGAAATGTGAATTTCTGGGTCCAATTCCCCTGGCAATTTTTCATTTTGACCATATTTTCACCTGTAGACCTTGTCTGCTTTAAGGGGGAAAGTACACAGATCAGCTATTACCTGACCAAAGAAATGAAACGAACACTTGTAATGAGAACCGTAGTACGGTGTTACCTGTCCTACTCAGAGCAGTTACACTAGTAGTACAATGGCACTGGCATGTCTAAGCACGGTGGGTATACGATATTAAAAAACAACTTCACCAAAGCCTTTCAACGAGGCTGCTGTACTTTTAAATGTACAATAGAAGTGCTACTTTGGAAACCTCAGAGCAAGGGATTACAGGTAAACAGCGTGGAGTCTGCAGCCTGTTCTTACTTTTCTAAGTGGGCATTACTGCCCATCTCTCTTTCACTCAAACATGGCTGCATAATCACTGTTCCGACGTAAGAATTAACATGATTGATGGTATTTCTAAAACGATGTTATTTTTGTCTCCATTCCTTCCAAACTCTGACATCGATAAAAAAAAACATTAAGGAACTATGTAGTGATTAGTGTTTTCCAGTCACACTCGTAGCGCCATCACCCCGCCCAAAAAAACATGAAAATGTACGAGGGTTACTAAACAAGAAAAAACACAATCCCTTTTACACTGCGTGTGTGTGACTCTCCAATTCAGATTATCAATGGGTAATTCGCTGTGAAATCTCCAGCCTTTCAAATGCTCCTCCCCCCCCCCACACACACACCATCTATGGATTCAAATGCTGAACAGAAAGCGATGCTCCAGCGCTTCTCAAAGAGAGGTCACCCTAAAAACACACCTAAAATGTCTTACTCCATTCCACGGGACCAGGGCATAAGTGGGCAAGAGCGGCGACCAGCTCACGCGCCACGCCTGTTTGGACTTCCAGGCAGCAGCTCTGCCATCAAGGTAATCTAGACTCTCCTTACAATGTAATCCATATGATGTACAACATGAAAAAAAGTTCATTTTTTTCCCGAGTATTGATGCTCTAAAAATGTCTGACAGAGCAAACCCCGTTTTTATTAACTGCGCAAAATAATCGTTTTTAGTGTTGACTTCCTTACTCTAGATAGCTCTTTCTCCAAAATGTGATCGGTCACTTCATGTGCTGTTTTTCCTACTCACCAGTGTCGGTCACGACTGGTTGCTGTGCGGTACTGTTTGGAAATGAGATTACTGAGGTCAAGAACATGGGCGTTACATTTTACAAGACTTTCGAGGCTGTCAGCAAAATGTCTGCCCACCTCTTGTGATCCAGTATTTTCTTAGGGCAGAACAGGAATGTAGCCAGAGGATGCTGCACTTTACTTCTCATACAAATAGGGACATAGCTTTTCTAGGGAGCAATGTCATCCTAAGGATTTTTGGGGTTCCCTTTGAAATGTATTACCCATGTCCTGCTAATTCAAGTCCGCATTATGAAAAACAAAGATTCAGGAACAGGGTCACACAAAAACACTAAGACCCAAATCTAAGAGGGCCTAGCGCCTCCTTCCACCGCATTAGTGTCATTTTTTATGACGCTAATGTGGCTCAATGAGACCAAATTCCCCGTGCCATATTTACAAAGGGAGCAATGCATTCATTGCGCCACTTTGAAACCCTTTGTACCAGAGATAATGTATGCAAGAAAGGGGCGTTCTCCCATTAGGGGGACTGCAAAAATGGCGCAGCTTTTTGCGGCATTTAATGCCTGCACAGAGCAAGCAGTAAAAGGAGGCAGACCATTATTTATAATGGGCCTCCATATACTTTGCAGGATTAGTGCCAATATTTTTGATGCTAATCCTGTAAAGTACAATAGCATAAAAAATGGTGACGCTATTGTCCCTAACCTGCGCCATGCTGTGCATTTGTTTAATACGTGCACACATGGTGGTGTAAGGGAGGGCACCAAGGGGCACATAAAAAGGTTTCCCTTAAAATGACACTATGCACAGGAAAACCGAGGCAGAGGTATGGCTAGGCAGAGGGGAGAGAGGTTAAGTTACAGAAAAAGACAAGAGTGAGACGGAGTGAAAGCGCACTTTCCACGGGTGGGAGGGCGTTCTTGGAAGGTGGAGGCCCTGGGCAGTTGCCCACTTCGCTCATGCCTTAACACGGCTCTGCGAGGAAGTCCAGGTGTGCCACAAACCCCTCGGTGAATCCACACAGGGACCACAAATGATTTAGGCAAACTAATGGAATATGGGTCCCATGTCTAACTGCAAAGTACTCTTCATCTTGCGTTGAATGCATTTCAATGGCAATGTCTTGAAAGCTATGCACCGTTGCTGTCTGGTCTAAAGTACTTAGGCCTGTGCTCCTAAAGGTTGTGCGTCGGACTGTGATGGTCACACGCCAACGAAGCAGACCTTTCCTGTAGTGACTGGAGCGCCGCCACAGCGGTCTCTGCAGCTCAGTAGCAGCGGAAGTGGCTCCCGGTGGCTACTTCATAGTATGTGTCACCTTCTGCTGAGGAGAGCTTGAGGCTTCTCGAACAACAATGGTGATTTAGTATGCTGCCAAATATGGCTGCCTTGAATTTACACTTGTCAACTGTGGCTGTTTTCTGAAATTGTCGGCCCTCCTGCGCCCTCCATGGAGAGGCGAGAGGCTCAATCCAAGGCCCCGGTTAGGAAGAAGGCGCCTTGGCCTGCACTGCAAGATCCTGCGCAGTAACCACTATCAGGTCTGTGCTTAGATTGCTGACGCACTTTAAATGCGCATATTCCACAGGCTGTAAACAATGACCTGGACAGCCTCTCCAAGTTCATTGCCACGAATGTATGTTGACCTGCAGCCACAGAGGTTGTTTGGGGTCGAAGCTTTGTCAGTGCACCACACCACGGTCAAAAAACTGACGAACTGTTAAGGGCCTCAGACGGATTCTAGTAGATGCGGGTGATTTATCTCGATATTTGGACAACTCTTTACTCGTGGTACGTCAGTTTTCACCAAGGAACTCAGTCAAGGCATGTTATTCTCGCAAGCCCTCTCGAGTAATTGTTCTGTCCCTCCACTGGTAATGTAGCTACGGTCCCACTGTTTGACATGTAACATGTCACATTATTGGCCGCTGCTGGGTACCGTGCACACTGCCACCCTTAGTCTGATTGTGCATTGAGATGGGATCTGGCTGGGCGCGGTACGCAGCGGATGTGCAGTGGGATGGGATGCGGTTGGGCGCTGTACACAGTGGACGTGCAGTGGGAAGGGATATGGCTGGGCACAGTGGACGTGCAGTGGATGAGTTGCGGCTGGGAGCAGTGCACAGGGAACGCGCAGTGGGATGGGATGCTGCTGGGCGCTGTGCACAGTGGACGTGCAGTGGGATGAGTTGCGGCTGGGTGCAGTGCACAGTGGACGTGCAGTGGGATGGGATACGGCTGGGCGCAGTGCACAGGGAACGCGCAGTGGGATGGGATGCTGCTGGGCGCTGTGCACAGGGGACGCGCAGTGGGATGGGATACGGCTGGGCGCAGTGCACACTCCTGACCCGCTGTCCGTTGGTCTGGATACGCCTGGCTGTGCGCTGTGATGGGATACAGGTGGTCGGTCGCCAGGCACACAGCTGCTTCAGGCCCGGTTAAGCATCGGGATAGAAAAAGGTCAGCTGTGGTGACCATATCACTCAGGTCATTGCTGACAGGGTCTCCTGTCCTGAACTTGATTTGACATGCCTTATTCTAATTAGCCCAATGGAAGCACACGAGACTACAATAAAACTCTTGAACTGGAAACAGTGCTCGTAATGACCTCTGAATGGAGATGCTCACGCTAAGGTCGGCGCCGCTCACAGAGCAGCACCAGACCCGGCCGTGCATTGAGGTGGGATGCGGATTGTTGCCATGCACACAACAGCTCCTACCTGGCCGTGCACCGGAACGGCATGCGACAGGGTAGGCCAAGGGCACCCAGCAGCTCCTAGCCCGGAAGAGTATCGGGATAGAATCATGTCAGCACAATGCACATAGCTGCTCTATTCCCGGCATTTCACTCGGGTGGGATACAGCTCTAGGGGCTGCGCACTGGGGTGGTGTCCGTGCACACAGCATCTCCAGGGGCTGCGCACTGAGGTGAGATATAGCCGTGCACACAGGAGCTTCGGGCCCGGCAGTGCACTGGGCCGCAGTGTACAGAGCAGCTCCAGGAACTGCGCACTGAGGTGGGATACCATAGGCCCCATGGCATACAGCTGCTCAGCTGCCCGCCTGTGCACTGACATGGGATGCACCGGGCCTCCGTGCACCCAAGAGCTGTTCCGGGCCCGTCAGTGCACTGGGATGGGATACAGCGGGCCTCCGTGCACACCGGAGCTGCTCCGGGCCCGTCTGTGCACTTGGATGGGATACACCGGGCCTCCGTGCACACAGGAGTTGCTCCGGGCCCGTCAGCGCACTGGGGTGGGATACAGCGGGCCTCCGTGCACACAGGAGTTGCTCCGGGCCCGTCAGTGCACTGGGGTGGGATACAGCGGGCCTCCGTGCACACGGGAGCTGCTGGCCTGGATTTGCACTAAGCGCTGCTGTTGCTGAAGCTAGTCTCCGGGCGCCGAGCCGCGCGTATGCTTCTAATTAACAGAGCTCCGGGAGCGGCCATGAGCTCAGGCAACATAAATCTGCAGTCCTGACTGATCGCACAGGAGCGCTGCCAAGAGCTCCCGGGGCACAGCTCTGGGCCACAGCATGCTCTCTAGGGGGTCTCTGTCGGTTTCCAGTCTGGGGCTCTCTGGTCCCTCCTTGACATCGAAGTCTGGAGCCCTTTTCCGCCTCAGCCCCCACCTGCTTCCAGCGTCTTTGTATCTATGGGAAATGTTATGAGTGGGGAGGGAACACCGTGCGACGTTATCTATGTTCTGCTGGGTCGAGCGAGCGTGCTTCTGGTGCCCTGACATGGTGCAGGAGCACAAGGAGGGAGAGGTTAGCTTCGCCTGTAGCTGCGATATTCTGCACACCGTGTGTGCCCTGCCCTCCGCCACGCCCTGCCTCCGCCACACCCTGCCGGCAGAGATAGGAACTGCACTGCTGTTCGGCCGTCCAGAAAGAGAGGGGCATCTTACACGCATACATCAGCGATCTGGGTCGCTCAGTGGTTTCAAACGTTTTAATGCTGCACCTTCCCCAGTGGCAAAAAACATCGCCCCACTCAGAAATGTTCACAATGATTCAAATAAGATGGCAATGTTTAAATACGTCTAGACGTATTTGTTGATTGCAGTTAAATTCTGTTACATTTTCAAAAATGTAATAAATTATTTTCTGCTTAAAACAAACCACAGTTTTCTGCATAATGCTTGTTTTGTCTAGACCCTGGCGCTCCCCTTACCATGGGATCACTTGAGTCCCCCCAGTTTGAAGACCCCTGGGTAGTTGGCCGGGGTGGGAAGTCACTCGGTGCACTATGTAAGCGGACGACCAGATGGCAGGCATGCAGGACTCCAGCAGGCTGTAAGGCGGCGTTGCTGGAGCGTTCAACCTGTTGCCTTTAGGAACCGGTATGGATTGACACACTGCAACACATTTTATCAATCGGATGTGCCCTTAACCCCGCATATGTGTCTTAAACGATGCGGCCTCTTAGGTATCTTCAAAGGACGAGCAACAGCTGGATTGCATATGTTCCCCGAGCGCGCACTGCCACCTTTCGGCGCACTCACTAGTAAGCAACCGTGGATGGACCTTAATGCGCTGTGCTTTGTTAAGAAAGTTTCCTCCCGAGCTCTGGACTCCCTGCGCTGCACTTATTGCTTTGAATAAACAGGCGGTGTTACCAGAGTCAAGGGCAGCGGTGCGACTGCTTTACCCCAGCATTATCATTACCACAGCTTCTTTGTAGAATGGCCACAGCATCTCCACCACGCTGATCGCGGACATCTTTACCACAGCATCACCACAGCTTTTAAGTGCTGCCAGCTCTGCGGAAGCCCGAACTTGAGGGAATACATGACCGCGCAGCCACAGCGCCTACCACGCCGTCAGACTACCTGGTAACTGTACGTCCACAGCTGGCAGACAGCCGCCAGGCCCAGTGTGCGCAGGCAACACGCGGGGCTGGAGCGCTGATCCCAGTGGCCCATGGACCCACTGCACCCCCAGCCCCTCTCCCAGGGCGGCGCACCAATAAGCAGAGGTGCCCGCGGGAGGCACTTTTTCCACCCTGGGAGGGTGCGGGATTCCCAATGCAAACCCTCAGTCAGTTAACAGAGACTGTGCGAGCTGCAGCATCACAGCCACTGCAGCGGAGGTACCGCTGCGTCACCGTACCACAACATACCTAACGCCTTACAAAAACATCCCTTCGCACTCGCGTATAGAGTTGCTGGTACTTTGCCCACAGCCGCCCCAGTGCTCTTCTAAAGGAAGCAGACCTGCCTGAGTGCTGCCCTGGTACCTCTGCCGCCACCGCCCCCCACAGCCCTCCCCCTCCGCCTCCGATGCTCAGTCCTGTCTCCGTCTTCTGATCTATGGAGAGACGAGCAGACAGACCGGCCAGCTGCGTCACTCCTCCGCTCGGAAGCGACGTGCTTCCGTTTACCCATTTCAGACCCTAACCCAATTCGCTTTTAACATTTCGCTTCTGTTGCCGAGTGGCACGGTGCACGCCTGTCTCGAACTTTTATACCGTCTACCTGACATTTAGACTGTGAAAAAATATATCTTCCGAGCAATGTGTCTGGCGTTCTGCCTATTGGGATACCTATCTATGCAGGACAGTATTTATTTCTCCTTTCCACAGGTGCCTTCGTGTTTTGTAATCTACAATTGATTACGAATAACTATTTTTTTTGTTAACGTCTGTCCGTACAGCCAGGTATCTTAAACTGTGTGTTTCTCCGTATTAGTTTAATCCTATAGCAGTTGTTTTGTCTATCAAAAAATATATAAAATAAATATATGCATCTTTCCCTGACTGGAACCTATCAATCTATCTATCTATCCCAGTGCATGCAATCATTCCTGTGATCCTAGACGTTGTGGGTGTGAGTGATGAGTCTACTGGGATACCCCACCCCTGGCTAGAATCCCTTCGATTTGCCGGTGCTGCTACCTGAGATGTGATGTTGGTTGCAGGACCAGTCCTCCCTTTCTCGAGGTCCCCTCCTTGCAAGGGCAGCTCAGCAGAAAGCCAGTGCTGAGGTGCGCAGGGTCCGTCTGGGCTGTGCAGCGCCTCCTGTCTGTCCCAAGTGTGATGTGCCCTGGAAGTCTTCCTCTCTCCGAGTGGGAAGCTCCTCTCCCAATCTGCTCCTTAATAGAGGGCTGTGCCGGCCGTCGGAAGCTCTTACGAAACGGCACTAGGGTAGGTGGACCTGGGTGATGTAGCGCTCTGAGGGGGAGGGGCACTTTGTGGAAAGCGCTAGGCATGCCTCCCGGCATTCTTACGCCATGATGTGCACCCTCTGTCGTGCGGGAAGGGGTGGGGGCTTTGTGTCTCCCCTGTGTGTGTGGAGGGGGGATTGGTTACGACAGGACGATGGGCTCGAGGCCCATGGCAAAGAATAGCTTTTCAAGGGGGAGGGGGAGGGATGCTTCGAGGAGGGAGAGGGGATGAAAAAAAGCCTGAGTGGAAACATCTCACCCACTGTGTGCAGCCTCAGCTTTTTCAAGGTTTCCATTAAGTAACTGTCTGCATATTTCTTTGACTCCCTCCCCGAACCCCCCCCCCCCACTTCCCCAGACCCGTTCGCTCTCACTCTTTCTATATGATGTGCCGTGAGTGCAACTTGTACAGAAGCGGACCAACTCTAAGGAAAGCGTTGAGCCCGACGTGCCCTTCACGATCGTCCCTGACCTGTCAGAGAGTTGAGTACATTCTGGGGACATGAGGGAAGCTGCCCTCCCTCCAACAGCTAACCGGGGGGTGGGGGGACTAATGCACCTCTCACTGAGATATACTTTGTAAACTGCCTGTTTCCAGCTAGCACTCCCTAGGGCGCCTCTCCGTTTTTAGGCAAAACGCTCAAAATGTTTAGCTTTAAAAATCGATTCCTACTAAAGAAAAATACAGATTTCACCAAGGCAGAGCAGTTCGTGAACCACACCTCGATACTCCCGTCCAAACACTTGCATTGATGCATTGAGTGTAGACTGGGACCGCCGTGCCTCAGCGCTGCCGGAAGCTGCGCGAGGGGCTGTCAGCAAGCACTGTGCCTGCTCCGACTCGTGAAAGTTGCCAGACGTATCGGGGTCCCAGGGGGTCTGAGGAGGAGAGGACCGCAGAGAGTGTGCCTGATCTGACACGGCCTCTCGTCTCGTGAAATGGAGAGCAGTCTGCACGAGGCTTGAAGGTCACAGGGGGTCTGAGGAGGACAGGACCTGAGGAAAGCATACCAATGACATGACAACTTCGGGGACATGCGTCACCGCGCACACAGTACACAGGCTCTCGGGACTGGATATGGGGGGGAGGACGGGGTGGGTTACCTCATTGTACTAAACTGTGAGCCGACTCTCCTAGCCGACTGAAAATCTTTTTTCCACTGAAAGTGCGTCGGAAATTATCCTTCTATTGTACACAACTCTTGGGCGTTATAAATTGGTTTAAAGTTTCTAAAACTCTCGTTTTTTTAGCACACAAACTATCCGCACAGTGACTCCCCAACACTCCTGTGAATTAATCCATTCAGTTATCTCAGTAAATCAATTCATTGTCCAATTGCCCACTCAACAGATCAATTACTGATTTCAACAGAGGAATCTGCAGTTCAGTAAACATCCCACACCTCAACAATCACGTACAGCTCAAAGAACCACCCACTGGGAAACACCCGCATCTCAGTGAAAAACTTCACCCCACCATCAACAAGGCACCCGCACAACTCACTAAACCACCCAATAGCTCAGTCCACCCTAAAAACTTAAAAACCGCCCACAGCTCAATAGACCAACGAACGGCTCCACTAACTAATTCACATACGACCAACCAACCTTCAAACAACTCAAAAACATCTCAGGTGCTCACTGACCTTCCAAATATCACTGTCACATCGCAACGACTCCTTCACACACATCTCATTAAAACCCCACAAGTCATCGAACCCCGACCTCCATGATCATAAATACACAGCGCACAATGGCCAACCCCATGATTCAGTGACCCCCAAGCGACTCAGCAAACTAGGTCACTTCGCAAGTTGTTACCGCTCAACCAACTTCACCATAGCCCAACTCGATGAACCCTTCACACACAGCTCAATGTACAGCAAAACAAAGCAACGAAAACTTCACACAGAGAACAGTGGACGTCCTTCATCTCAATCAAAATATCCCTCATCAACTCAAGAATCCACAATGCAAGGAACAGCTCCCAGCTCAGTGAACAACTCATTGATTCAATGATCACCCAGCAAAAGCAACGTCATGTCGCAAGGACTTGCTGCAGTTCAACCAATCAAATCACACTACAGCTCGGCTTGATGAACCCTTCACACACAGCTCAAAGTAGGCACCACTGCAGGTCCAACTCTCCACACGGAGATCAGTGAACTACCTACTGCTCAATGAACCCCTCCCCATCAACCTCAGGACCCGACATTACAAAGACCCACTCCACAGATCAAAGAATCACTGCTCCAGTGAACAGCGCAACTCTATAATCCACCCACAGTTTCATGAAGCCACTCACAGCTAATTTAAATTACCCACAGTTCGATGATGGCTCCAGGCCAATGACCCCTCTCTACCAGAAATCCCCAAAACACCTCAATGCATCACTCAACAAATTATTGAATCCCATAAACAGTTCAAAACACTCTTTGCCATTGAAGCCCGTAGCAGCCCACAACTCAAGAACTACCTGTAGCAAATAGAACCCTCTACTCGACAGCTCAGCGAGCCTCACCACACCTCAATAAATGACTCCCCCCCCCCCCCGCAGCTCACAACCCCCTCTCCAATTCAATGAAACACTCGAACAGCACATTGAACTGCCCACCCACACACACACACAGCTCGGTACCTCTCCCACGAATAATTGATCAACTCACCCCTCAGCCCATTGAACCACATTTACACAGAATCAGCTCAAGTAACCCTCAACACCACAAAATGGAACTATGGCCGGTCCACCCGCCAAAAATAACGAACCACGCTCACCGGAAACTCAAATAACACATATAGCATATCTGAATGACCCTCTTCCCCAATCACAAACACCAAAGGAGAAACCCGCCACCCCAATGGGAGAACAACACAAATGTACAGCTCAATTAAGCTTCTTTATCATTGTTCAATTAAGTACCCATTACTTTTGATTTTGACGTCAATGACAGACACGCCAGGCCAGTGACTTAACGAAACTGGAGCTCCCCTTCCCCGCAATAAGCTTGGAGGCTCCCCCCTCAGGACTCGCTCAGGCCAGGAGTTCTACTGAGGGGGGCCCTGTGGAGCTTGCCCATCCCCCCCTCCCGAGACACACTATGTGACGGGAAATCAGCACACCGATTGAGAGACTTTCTTAGTGAGCATGGGTCTCTTTACTTCATCTCTGACTCATTACCGATCCCAACAAATCTATCCGCTTTTGTACTTTTTCTTTGGTAACCTTAATCGCAAGCGGTAGTCTTCAAACTCCCTTCGCCCTTTCCACTTCCCGTCTTAATACTAAAGAGACGAGGGCAGGCATTTAAGATTTTTTTTTTTTTGCTGCAGGCCCCTACCGAGAAGGGGGGGGGAGGGGGAGTGCTGTATTCCTTGTCCATCAGTGCTCTCTAGTGGTTATATACAGAACTGTAGTCAGAAACAGCGGTTCTGCTAGTTCTACGGAGTTTTAAAGAATTGACCCATTACACGCAGGCTCACAGCTGTCAACCTACTATAATAAGGTGCTGGATTCCTTTAGAGTGTGTGGTTAGTCACATCTTACCATTCAATTTGAAAACCAGCTATGAAGATATTCGTAGAAGTGACAGAGGAGAAAAGTAGTCGCTTTAAAGTCCTAGAATGTTTCAGTATTACCGGACTTTGGCACTGTAAGCGCCACAGACAAAAAAATGCACCTAGATACAAATCACATTCACTTTATTTGCGTTTATCTGTACGTAAACATTGCAAAGGGCCAACCTTCTCCTTTTGTATCATTATATATTTACCACACTTACTAAATGAATTCTATCTGTTCAACCGTTTGAAGATTTCAATATGAAGTCCTTCTATCTTGAATGGATGGAACACATTTAAACAAGCAGCTTGAGACATCACCACAGTTAAACGCTCGCTGGTCAGATGTTAATTGCTGGTTTCGGACATTAGTAGCTTGAAGACACTAAAGAGAGTATCAGTCAGCCACAGGGATACGAGGAGTGACTGCACTCAGTGCTTTAAATGCTAATCTCATCGAAAGCATGAACATTGGTCTCACCAAGCTAGTCACTGACCACACACACTATGCAGGACACATGCTTGACCCCCATCTTCACTGCCAGTGACAGAGTCAAGTACAACCATGTCACCGAGCTCACCAGGACACACCACGCCATTGTCCACTTCAACATCACAGGATCCACCTGTACAGCTACCAAGCCTTCCAGCACCTTACACCACAGCTGGAACAAAGTATCAGACAGCCAATGGACCAACATCCTCAACACCTTCCAACCTGACAAAGCAATCAATCTAGAACAGGCTGTCAAGAACTTCTCCACCTGTAGCACCAACTGCACAGACAGAGTTGCCCCAGGCAAACCCACTGAACTCAAAAGACCCATCAAAGAGGCCAGTTGGTACTCCATGGAAATGAGAACTGTGGAACACAACTGCAAGTGACTAGAAAGGAAATGACGCACCAGCAGGGAGCCCTACAGACTGAGCCACTTTCAAGTAGCTCCTCAGCTAATACCGCCAACTACTGAAAGAGACAAAGAGGAGCATCCTGCCAGACCGCATTGAATCCAGCTCTAACCACAGCAAAGAACTCTTCAACATCTTCAGGGAGTTCTGCAACTCCTCAGCCAACGGCAACATCATCACCCCATCTCAGGAACTCTGCAACACCCTGGCAGCCTTCTTCCATGACAAGATCTCCACCATCTACAAAAACTTTAAACCCCAACCCACCGCCATCGACACCCTCAGCCTCCTTGCTCCAATGGATGCAAACCCCAATGCTATCACCAACCACCTGTTCACTGCCTGGGACAAGCTCACCACACAAAACACCATAGTCATCACAACCTTCATCCACTCAGAAGTATCCATAAACCCCTGTCCTCACCACATTTTCAACCTCTGGAGCAAGAAGATCAGCTGCAAGCTCACCTCCATCTTCAACTCATCCATAACCACGACCACCTTACCTGAAGTATGGAAACACACAGACGTCAGACCCCATCTAAAGAAACCTGTCACCGACCCCAGCAAACTCTAAAACTACTGTCTCATCTCTCTAATCTCCTTTACTGCAGAAGTCCTTTTAAAAGGCCATCGCCCACCAACTCACAGAACACCTGGAGATCAACAATCTTCTGGACCCCTCCTAATCTAGATTCTGCACCAACCACAGCACGAACTGGCCTGATCCCTGCTAACTGATGACATCAGAATACTCCTCAACTGAGCAGAAGTGCCGGCCCTGATCCTCCTCGACCTCTCAGCAGCATTCAACACCATAACCTGCTGTATCCTTATCAAGAGGCTTCATCACATCAGAATCCAAGGAGATGCCCTCAAATGGATTGCATCCTTCCTCACCTTGGAACTGAAGAACATCATCTGCAGGGTCCCTCAAGGCGCATCCCTCAGCCCTACTCTGTTCAACATCTACATGACCCCCTTGGCCGACATCATCAGAACCCACGGAATGAACATCATATCCTACACAGATGACACCTAACTCATCCTCTCACTATGAGAAGGCCCATCCACTATGAAGGCCAACTTCCACAAGTGCATGGCGGGCATCACTGACTGGATGAATAACTACTCCCTAAAATGCAAGACAGACAAAACAGAAGTGCTGAGAGTCAGGAACAACACCTTTCTGCGGAATGACTCCTGGTGGCCTATTAAACTAGGACTGGCACAGACTCCACAGTCGTGGCTGGCGACTTCGAAAAGTGGTGGGGCGGGTGGGATAAAATAACAATAAATATAAACTAAAAAATATAAACTTACGTGGACGTCGCCGCCGCTCTCTGACGTTCTATGCTGCACTGCAGGCTCTCAACCTGCTCTGTGGCCAATGATGACGCTGCTCAAAGCAGCATTATGATTGGCTGGAGCGCCCTGGCCTGGCACTCCAGCATAGACTAGGAGCCTGGGCTGGCTCTTTCCAACTCAACAACACAGTGCCGAGTTGGAGAGAGCCTTTGTGCACATGTGTGTTTGGCCGGCCCGAGACGGCCGGCCAAACATACATGCACACTGAGGGGAGTGCTCTGTGCACTCCCCTCATGCTCATCACCCCCATGGCCCCGCCCACTTTGAAAATAAAATGATAATAAACATAGTTTATTATCATTTTATTTTCAAAGATTTTGCAGCTCCTGCTGCTGGCCAGGAGGGGCGACGCTCCTCGACCCTAATGGAGGAGCAGTCCCTGCCACTCCAACAGAACACACTAGTAACCATGGCATCATCCTGGATAGCAAGCCCACCATGAAAAAAAGATCAATACAGTCTTTTTTACCTCCTTCCTCACCCATTGCATGCTCCATAAGATATTCAAATGGCTCCAGGTCAACACCAGACAAAACGTCACTCAAGCCCTAGTCACCAGTCAGCTGGACTACAGCAACGCACTCTACGTAGGTATCACCAAGCTCTTCCTGAAAAGACTACGGACAATACAGAATTCAGTGGCCAGATTTGTCCTCTGCCTCCCCAAATGGACCCCACCACCCCCACCTCAAGAAGTTCCACTGGCTCCCCATTCAGAAGACATGCCAATTTAATATGCCAAACTACACCTACCAGGCCCCTCACAGTCAAGGACCAGCATGCAACAGCCATCACTTTAACTTTCACCAACCCTCCAGACACCTGAGTTCCTCAACCCTCTCCCTCGCACACAATCCCCACCTCTGCCAAAGCAACAGAGGAGGACACTCCTTCTACTAACTCATGGCGAAATCCTGAAACAACCTCCCCCTTCACCTATATACCTCTTCCTCTATTCTGGATTTAGGGAAAGGACCCAAGACCTGGCTGTTCAACTCTTCCACTTAGCAGCTATGGTCCCTGTGCCTGAATACTCTCATGGGTGAATAGCCGTACTCTATAAATGCTGTTTGATTCAATTTAATAGATATTATCCTTCACCGAGTACCTGCACTTCTTTAAGTTAAAATGGATGGCACTTCTCAGCACTGGTACAATCCATATAATGGAAGAGTACCAAACCTTTTCATGAGCCTCAGGAGCAAACAGGAACTCTGGATAGTGATGACCAGCACTTCTATGTTTCCATTTAAAGGACTGATTGTGCTGCTTTAATGAACTTAAACTTGTTTTGTTCTGGAGAACTGAAATAGAAACATGCTAACCAGTTGCAGCCACATGTATTCAGTTTACAAATGCCAGGCCTTTAATTTCACATTCGCCATAAGTTACTATGATGAGGCAGCTGCACGTATGTATTTAATCACCCTGCACAGTGAAAGGCCTATTTGCTCCATCTGCATCTAAAATATAATGTGGTTTCCAACTGCATGTTTTCTTAACCACCTTTGCAGTAGGATTTTTTTCTTCCTGTACAAACATAAAGTGACATTAAATTGGTAACTTTTGATTGGAACATGTTATCAAACCGAAATATGCAGTGTGTGGGTAACCTCAGGTAAAAAGACAAGCGATCACGTTACAGTTCTATTATCTATTAATTTTTATAGCAGTGATGAGATATGGAATATATTCTGCCTGAGTTCCTCTCAGGAGATTTACAAATGCAATCACATTTCTGTCTAGATTTGCATAATAGTCAGACATTTTAATGACGCTAGGCCTGATTTAGAGTTTGGCAAAGGTGTTCTTCCATCACAATGGTGAAGGATATCCTATTCACCGAAATATAAATTTCATTATGTTCTATGGGATTCATATTTTGGGGGATGGGATATCTGTCACTGTTGTGACGGAGTAACCCCTCCACCAAGCTCTAAATCAGACCCTCTGTTCTTCAGTTACTCCTTCAAAAGACTGGTCACACAAAGCCTGGGATTGAGAGGGTGAAAACAGTTTTAAATGGGCAGGGACTGTCCGGGTCTAAGTGTCTGCACATCTTTATTTTGAAAGAGAGAGTACCTGAGCCACTGGTGGCTCCCCCATTAGGATATTACTGTTGTATTTTTTCACTGCTCCCACCTCAAGCCTGAGTGTGTGGGCAGGGTGGACCATTGCTGCTGATTGGCAGCAGGGGAGGATTGGTGTCCACTCCAGTTTAAAGTGTGCATGTCCTTTAGCCAGCTGTCTTCCATCAGCCAGTTTGTAATGTTCACTTTAAACTTCTCCAACCCGACCTGTCTTAAACAGATGGTTGGGGAACAGGCACATGCCCCTAGTGCCTGAGGGGGCATCAAACCAGCTCCCTCCAACCAATCCTGGCACTTCTTTCATACTGCTTAACATTATTAGCAGAATGAGAGCAACATCTGGATTGGTTAGTGAAGTTGGCTGTGAGACCATGTGCTGGACGGACTGGACAAATGCTGAGGATCAGAGGAGGCAAGCCAGTAGGTAAGTGCAGATTTAATTTTTTAATTTCAGACCCACTGACACGCACTGAGAGAAACTCTCACTGCCTTCAAACTCAACCCTAGAGCTCTCAGTAGTGGTCTGTTATAAACACTGTTTATAACAAGCCATGATTGACAGCTTTGGTATTGACCCTAAAGTCACTGTCGGTTTCTCACAATGCCTGTCAGTGGGTCAACATAATTGATTGGCTTGCCCCAGCACTTCTTAATGCCACCTGCCACCACTGAATACACTTATCAACACTACTGCTATACATTTAATGGGAGAGTACAGGCACTTTTATATTTCCATTGAACGCACTGGAGAAAACCCATGGGTCCTGCCAACTGGAGATTGAATTAATAGAATCTGTAGCCCATTCGGGTCTGCCTGGCTTCCCTTTTGATTGCACAGAGAAACCAAGCTCTCAGCAGACATGGGTAAAGTGTCAGTTCAGGGAATCCTTGAGAAGCTTAAGGGGCCTCACTCATTTGAAGGGGAAAGTGGAGTTCTTGCAGCTCCACTGAAAACTACCTTTCGGTGGAGCCAATGCCATAGGCGATAGCTTAAGAAGAACTTTCCAGCGTAAGGTAGTCTCACTGACACCATTTGCACCGGTGTCCCTTCTGTTCTGGATCACGGTGGAAACCATAACAGACCTGAAGATAAATGCCCTTGCCTGTTTGGCACTTTAGTTATATAATTCCTTACGATGCACACATGCTTTGGGGGTCTGTTTTCTGGAATCAAATATGTGACAATAGATTCACCATTGAACAGATCAGCTGCCTTGTTCTCCTCCCCACCCCCAAAAAAAGGTCCCTCCATGCATCAGGAGCTATTTTGAGGTGGGAATGCTTGTCATGCTATAAGAAAACTCTAGACCAGACAGCCTGAGTGCTTCCAATACTGTGGGGGCTGCATCTGCAACAGTGAGGGGTCAGTAACTGAGCAAACAGCACCCTTTGCCCTTCATATCTATTTCTTTGCGTTTCTAATAGGACCACATTGAACATTTTGTCCAATGCATTTCTATGGGACTTTTTAATATATTTTCTGCAGCTTTGAGACATGCTTCTTTTGAAAGTTTGCCTTTTACTTAACATGGTTTGGACATTTTACATTCTTTATTTCTTAGCAGCATTATTGGTTAGATAATTATTGCACAAATATGGCATGCATTTTCTCGGAGAATGGCATTGTTGCTAAATCCATGCTACCTGATGCGAGCCTTTACTCCACACACCCAGCAGCTACCGTCTTGTTGCTTTGCTAGATGTTAACAGCAAAATATTTGCCAAGCATCACCTTTCACATTTGTTCAATTGGGTCAACACAGGGGAACATATTCCAGTTAAGCAAACTGGTTTTAGATCTAACTGTTTGAACATGGATAACGTATTTTTTTTAAACTACTTTAGTCTCCTGTACAATAGCTTTAAAAGGAAATCATCTATTTAACTGCTTTGTTCATTTCTCCACTGTTCTTGGAGATAAGCTCTGGTTAAAGTTATCCCTATGGGGCACTCCTCATGCCCTAAAACAAACTCCATACAGTCACTTGGATAGAAGACACATTAAACAAGGGCCAAACATTAACACCAAGAATCCAGACTTATAATGGCCTCAAAAAGGGTTGTATATTGGCACCTCTTTTGTTTGCTCTCTACATTGCAGAGTTAGCCTCAATTCTCAAACAAGATGCTGGCGATCCACCCAAATATAGAAAAACAAGACTTTCACACTTAATATATGCTAATGGCCTTGTATCAATTTCTACTACCCATATTGGTCTTCAAATACGATTAAAACATTTGTGAGAGTACACCACAGAGAACGAGCTATCTACCAATTACAGTAAAGAAAACATATAATGCAATTTGTTAATTCAAATTCTAAGGAATAACATTCAACTCAAAATTCAATTGGTTGTTACATAAAGAATGGGTTATCTATAGACTGATATTAGCAACTCGAGCAGTTGCACGTCTATACGAGGGTGGAGCTATTGACCATACACTCAAGGTCTTAACTACGAACATTTGTCCAGTTCTTTTATATAGTACAATACATTTTATTAAACAAATGATGAAGGGCTTGAATACCATCTTTATTAAAATTGTCCAGCAATTTTTTTATTTAATACCTTTTACACCACATGTTTGGTTTAAATTAGTATCTGGTCTCAGTCTACTTTAAATCAGCCTACGTTACCTGTCAGCGCTACCTTACGCTGTACCCGGCACGCTTACCGAAGCGTCACTGACTCCCGGATCCTGGGGAATCACCGATCTCTGCTCCAATTCGCAGACTTGGTCTACTGAGACCTCAGACGGAGTGTGTATCCCATACTACGGATTCACCCTTTGGGGTATTCTTATGCCCTGATGTGTACTATTGGTCCTTGATATCACGAAGGACCCTCACTTATCCGGACACATAAATCACAATCTTCCGGATATGGTTCTACTCTCACTACATATTGGAACTTTGCATTTCCTGAATTTACAGAACCTTTAAGCCTTGAAGAAGTCCGTAAGGACGAAACACGTGTTGGCTATCACTGATCTCACGTATTTTCAATTGTTTACATGGACTTTGTACATCTATGTATATTTGTATTTTTGTTCGCATACTGCAACGCTAAGGATTAAAGTATCCGTCACAAAATAACTAATCTTGGAGTGCCCTGGTTGCTCTTTTTAGACTCTACTTTGAATCATAATAGTGTAATCAATTACTTACGTGATTGTCATAATGCATCACTGTCTAGAGTAAAGGGCCTATTAGAGAAGATTTGAAATTACATTCAAGAGTAAGAGTGGTAGCCGTTAAAAGTCAGTTAGAGCTATTATTAGATAGATATCGGTTGACTTAAATTATTACATTAGCCGTGCTTCCCAAAACAACTAGGAAGCTCTTAATTAAAAAGAATATGAATGTAGTATCATATGGGAGTGACTTGGTCACCACAACCATGTATGAGACATTTACAAACAGAAGCCAATCTTATCTAGACTCTAAGCTGGATCTGTGACCAAAAAAGAACTTCCTACACTTTAGGCTACTATACATCCTGCTTCTCAGTTTGAAGGGTCATGGATCAGCCCTGGAGATAAGAATAGAAAATGTCAGTTCTGTAATTCCTCTTCTGAAAACATAGATCATATTCTTTGTTGTTGTCCTCTTCTACGGGAAATAAAGAATAAGCACCTAAAACCATTCTTTCGAGAAGCAGGTAGAAAAACACTGCAAGATACTGCAGAACAGTTTCTTACCTAGGTGAATCACTAGGCTTACCCAACCCTGCTCCATTGCAGTTGGTCGCAATCCCATCTATGTCCCTGTCTGCTGCTTTTTTAGTAGTAATTTACACTTGGTGGGCCTGCTTCACAAAGGTAACTGTTAGAAATGGTTCTTTGGTTGGCAGCCAGGTTACCCCTATCCAAGCAATGACCCTCACTCTAGTCAGGGTAAGTCACACACAATCCAAATTATCCTGTGCCCATCCTCAGGTAGCTTGACACTGAGCAGTCAGGCTTAACTTAGAAGGCAATATGTAAAGTATTTGTGCAATACATCATGCAATAACACAGTAAAACACCACAAAAATACACCACACAGTGTTTAGAAAAATATATAATATTTATCTGGTAAGATGCAGGTCCAAACGATCAAGATTTAATAAGTATACATTTAAATATCACTGTAAAAATGATATAAAGTGTTGTTAGTCTTTTAAAAAGCAACAAGTGTCTCTTGCAAGCACGAAGTACCTGGTTTGCTTTCTAATTCTCTACAAGGGACCACAGAGGAGGAGTTGCGTGGAAAACAGGGAGGTGTGCGTTGATTTTTCCAACACCCACAGATGATGCGTCGTTGAGTTTTCACGCAGGGCAGGCTTTGCGTTGATTTCTGGCGCATAGACTTGGATCCTCTTCAGGTTGCGGGGTTTTCAGATGCCCTGGGGACGATGCGTTGAAATCCTGGGCATGCAGGATGAATTTACAGGGGCTGCGTCGATTGCTGGGAAAAATATATATTCATGTGTATGTACCTATAGATATGATACTTTACTTCCAATTCTCTCCTCCATTATATGAATCCCAGTAAGACTTCCCTACTGACCTCTCTGACACCTATGCCAGTTATACAAACAAACCTCTCCAAGCCACAATGTTAAGTTTAGCTCGGTCTCACACTTTAAGTTCAGCCAGTCAGCAACCCAGCCCCCTTTTCTTTAGGGTCCACCTGTTGTCTGTTCACGTGTTCATGCTCACACTGCATTAGGTATATTTTTACACTATGGACTTTTAGTTTTGAATATGCAGTGTTTCTTTTATATCTGCGTGCCCATGTTTGGACTGTGTACCCTTTTGGGGTTGTGCTGTGACAGCACTTATTAACATATATAAGTGCCTGACTTATATGCTTCTGGGCAGAAGATGCTAGTTTGTAAGACGTAACACTGGGATGTGCGTCGGCCTTCTGCCTTGGCCTGCCAATAAACCTTGGCACCTCATGAAAGCATTAAAACATTTCATCTGTTGCAGAGCCTTGCCTGGTGTTTGTGTTTTCTTTGCGTCACTCTGAGAAGGGTTGAAAAGTAGTTTCCCTAACAAATGGTGTCAGAAGTGGGATGCGTGAAATGCCACCACCGGTAAGTTAATATAATGCCTTGCTGTTGTGGCCTTTCAACGCTTAGCTAAGAGTTAAACTGCGGATTGATGTAAATTAAAATATATCTGGCTATTTAATAGGTGACTGAGGAGTAACTAAGTTACCTGTATCATTACGTTAAATGATGGTGGCAAATTCGGACGGCAAATTGTAATACCACGCAGGAGAACCTGGTCAGACAGAAGATAATTTTTTTCTTAAATAGGTGACTGAGGAGTAACAAAGTTATCCGTATCATTACGTTAAATGATAGTGGCAAATTCGTACGGCAAATTGTAATACCACGCAGGAGATCCTGAACAGCAATAAGAGAATTTTGTTTTTGTTCTACGGGAATCCCAGGGAGAAAAGAAATAAATAAATTAATTCATTAAAACCCTCCTGGAGTGTAGCTTGGGAAGCATTTGATCAGTTGGTGCCGGAACACAGGAAATGATTTTGAAATGTGCACAAACAAATAGTCTGTCATTGATTAATGGTTGTATTTGAATTATGTGTTGTTTAAGTGTCAATGTGCCACTATGTTTCATTGCAATGTTTTTGAATTACATGTAAAGTAGTGTATGTGAGAAGGTAGCCTCTTTCTAGCCTTGTTACCCCCACTTTTGGCCTGTTTGTGAGTGTATGTCAGGGTGTTTGTCACTGTTTTCACTGTCTCACTGGGATCCTGATAGCCAGGCCCCAGTGCTCATAGTGAAAACACTATGTTTTCAGTATGGTTGTTATGTGTCACTGGGATCCTGCTGGTCAGGACCCCAGTGCTCATAGGTTTGTGGCCTATGTGTATGTGTCACTGGGACCCTGTCACACAGGGCCCCAGTGCTCATAGGTGTGCATGTATATGTTCCCTGTGTGGTGCCTAACTGTCTCACTGAGGCTCTGCTATCCAGAACCTCAGTGGTTATGCTCTCTCATTACTTCCAAATTGTCACTGACAGGCTAGTGACCATTTTTACCAATTTACATTGGCTTACTGGAACACCCTTATAATTCCCTAGTATATGGTACTGAGGTACCCAGGGTATTGGGGTTCCAGGAGATCCCTATGGGCTGCAGCATTTCTTTTGCCACCCATAGGGAGCTCTGACAATTCTTACACAGGCCTGCCACTGCAGCCTGAGTGAAATAACGTCCACGTTATTTCACAGCCATTTTACACTGCACTTAAGTAACTTATAAGTCACCTATATGTCTAACCTTTACCTGGTAAAGGTTAGGTGCAAAGTTACTTAGTGTGAGGGCACCCTGGCACTAGCCAAGGTGCCCCCACATTGTTCAGAGACAATTCCCTGAACTTTGTGAGTGCGGGGACACCATTACACGCGTGCACTACATATAGGTCACTACCTATATGTAGCTTCACCATGGTAACTCCGAATATGGCCATGTAACATGTCTATGATCATGGAATTGCCCCCTCTATGCCATCCTGGCATAGTTGGCACAATCCCATGATCCCAGTGGTCTGTAGCACAGACCCTGGTACTGCCAAACTGCCCTTCCTGGGGTTTCACTGCAGCTGCTGCTGCTGCCAACCCCTCAGACAGGCATCTGCCCTCCTGGGGTCCAGCCAGGCCTGGCCCAGGATGGCAGAACAAAGAACTTCCTCTGAGAGAGGGTGTGACACCCTCTCCCTTTGGAAAATGGTGTGAAGGCAGGGGAGGAGTAGCCTCCCCCAGCCTCTGGAAATGCTTTGTTGGGCACAGAGGTGCCCAATTCTGCATAAGCCAGTCTACACCGGTTCAGGGACCCCTTAGCCCCTGCTCTGGCGCGAAACTGGACAAAGGAAAGGGGAGTGACCACTCCCCTGACCTGCACCTCCCCTGGGAGGTGTCCAGAGCTCCTCCAGTGTGCTCCAGACCTCTGCCATCTTGTAAACAGAGGTGCTGCTGGCACACTGGACTGCTCTGAGTGGCCAGTGCCACCAGGTGACGTCAGAGACTCCTGCTGATAGGCTCCTTCAGGTGTTAGTAGCCTTTCCTCTCTCCTAGGTAGCCAAACCCTCTTTTCTGGCTATTTAGGGTCTCTGTCTCTGGGGAAACTTTAGATAACGAATGCATGAGCTCAGCCGAGTTCCTCTGCATCTCCCTCTTCACCTTCTGATAAGGAATCGACCGCTGACCGCGCTGGAAGCCTGCAAACCTGCAACATAGTAGCAAAGACGACTACTGCAACTCTGTAACGCTGATCCTGCCGCCTTCTCGACTGTTTTCCTGCTTGTGCATGCTGTGGGGGTAGTCTGCCTCCTCTCTGCACCAGAAGCTCCGAAGAAATCTCCTGTGGGTCGACGGAATCTTCCCCCTGCAACCGCAGGCACCAAAAAGCTGCATTACCGGTCCCTTGGGTCTCCTCTCAGCACGACGAGCGAGGTCCCTCGAATCCAGCGACGCTGTCCAAGTGACCCCCACAGTCCAGTGACTCTTCAGCCCGAGTTTGGTGGAGGTAAGTCCTTGCCTCACCTCGCTGGGCTGCATTGCTGGGAACCGCGACTTTGCAAGCTTCTCCGGCCCCTGTGCACTTCCGGCGGAAATCCTTCGTGCACAGCCAAGCCGGGGTCCACGGCACTCTAACCTGCATTGCACGACTTTCTAAATTGGTCTCCGGCGACGTGGGACTCCTTTGTGCAACTTCGGCGAGCACCGTTTCATGCATCCTCGTAGTGCCTGTTTCTGGCACTTCTCCGGGTGCTACCTGCTTCAGTGAGGGCTCTTTGTCTTGCTCGACGTCCCCTCTCTCTGCAGGTCCAATTTGCGACCTCCTGGTCCCTCCTGGGCCCCAGCAGCGTCCAAAAACGCCAAACGCACGATTTGCGTGTAGCAAGGCTTGTTGGCGTCCATCCGGCGGGAAAACACTTCTGCACGACTCTCCAAGGCGTGGGGGATCCATCCTCCAAAGGGGAAGTCTCTAGCCCTTGTCGTTCCTGCAGTATTCACAGTTCTTCAGCCTAGTAAGAGCTTCTTTGCACCAACCGCTGGCATTTCTTGGGCATCTGCCCATCTCCGAGCTGCTTGTGACTTTTGGACTTGGTCCCCTTGTTTCACAGGTACCCTCAGTCAGGAATCCATCGTTGTTGCATTGCTGATTTGTGTTTTCCTTGCATTTTCCCTCTAACACGACTATTTTGTCCTTAGGGGAACTTTGGTGCACTTTGCACTCACTTTTCAGGGTCTTGGGGAGGGTTATTTTGCTAACTCTCACTATTTTCTAATAGTCCCAGCGACCCTCTACAAGGTCACATAGGTTTGGGGTCCATTCGTGGTTCGCATTCCACTTCTGGAGTATATGGTTTGTGTTGCCCCTATCCCTATGTTTCCCCATTGCATCCTATTGTAACTATACATTGTTTGCACTGTTTTCTAAGACTATACTGCATATTTTTGCTATTGTGAATATATATCTTGTGTATATTTCCTATCCTCTCACTGAGGGTACACTCTAAGATACTTTGGCATATTGTCATAAAAATAAAGTACCTTTATTTTTAGTATAACTGTGTATTGTGTTTTCTTATGATATTGTGCATATGACACTAAGTGGTACTGTAGTAGCTTCACACGTCTCCTAGTTCAGCCTGAGCTGCTTTGCTAAGCTACCATTATCTTTCAGCCTAAGCTACTAGACACCCTATACACTAATCAGGGATAACTGGGCCTGGTGCAAGGTGCAAGTACCCCTTGGTACTCACTACAAGCCAGTCCAGCCTCCTACAGTGTAGCATTGCATTAGACAAGAAAAAATGTTTTATGTTGTGCCTCTAAATTGTCAACAGCTCCTGTTTTCTCTATCTCCCTGTCTATCCACCACTGCATAACAATTTTTTTCCCCCTGTTTAACAAATTTTTGGTTGGATGGGAAATAATGACTTATTTCTAAAGGCTAAAATAAACATTTCTAGGAATCAGTAAGGGATCATGTTCGCAGCAATAACCTAAAATGTAAATTCTGAATAAACACTTATTACAGTGTGAAGCTACAGCTTGAAGACCTTAAAACATTATTAAGTAATGACCAAGGCTGAATATGGCCAACTACCACAATGTTTGCTCAACATACACACATGTAAATTATTCTTAAAAATAATTTTACTAAAATCGTTTTTGCATTTCTATGATGTTTATGATGTCTAATATCACTACTTTAAATATCAGCTATGTAACTAATTCCAATAAATTTTTGCACCCCTTTCTTCTCATGTTGTACTACAATGCAAGGAAACAGAAAGGCTAAGGTACATCATTAGAATGACATTATTCTGTCCACATAATGATTTTAAATCATCCTTTTCATAAGTATGCTGTTATAACACCTTATTAAGAAGCAGTTCATATTTTGCATTTCTGCTGCTTCAAGCATACTTTTAAGGTGTTGCTACTTTTCTGTGCCATTTTTCTCAAATTACACACTCAGATTTCTGTGTATAAATAGGTAAATATGTTGAGTACAAAATATAATGATTTTGAGCTCTAACAATGCCAATGTTCCTGTATCTTAGAGACAAAATTAAAATGTGAGCTTTAGTTTCAATGTGGCCTCATGGCTGCAGTATGTCTCAAGTACCCCAGCTCCTGGCCTGCCTTTTTGCACAGGATTTCTATGCGCATACTGGCATTCTAAATTTTCTTGAGCCAGTTCTTTGGAAGGTTACTTTTCCCTACTGATGGTAATTGGTGGTAGAGAGCGCACGGCACAGAACAGCATAGTTTAAATCCTACCTTTCCAAAGACAGAAAATGTCCATGCAAAGCAATCATGCTTCTGGCCCTGCAGAGCTCTCATGGGACTCTTACATAGATCAAACACTAAACCGCAGTTGTTAACTGTGCTGGGACAGGGAATGTGAATTTAATGTCAGATGCTAAGCTTCTGTATTTAGCCCTGACTTGCACTGCTGTTACAGAAAAAAATATATATACTGAAGGGTAGCTTTGAAGATTTCCTCATTCAAAGTTATGCAAATACATAATGACAACTGTGCAAGTCCTATTTTACACCAGATTTATAGCAGTACACTGATTAAACTGGTTTTATCTAAATGATTTGAAAGGGACACATGCACACGCTTAGCTTGGCAAACTGCTGAAGGGTATACATTAGACTGTGAAAGCATGACTGCGGGTCATCACCATATTTTAAATATGAGATACATATGTATATATACATGTACATTCTTAATTGTATTAATGCAATTTGTACATTTAGTATATACCACTTGTAAAAAAAAATTAAAAAAATTAAAGAAAATAAAAAGGGTGAGCTAGTTTGGAGGAGAAGCTATTTCTTTTCAACAGTTTTGCTTCTATTGCTTATGGTTTGCAACAGATGCTTTGTGTAGGGAGGCTTGCAGCTTTGTCCTCATTTGAGACAGCTTTCTCTTCCACACACGTGCAAACAGTGTAGTGTCATGTTAGGCCTCACCACACTGAATGAGCACAATTTCCTAAAAAAAAACAAAAAAACGCACACTGGAGTATAACTTGTTCTAAGTAGGTGCTTTGAAAAGTAGGTTAAGAATAACTTAATTTCCTACATTTTCCAACTGTTCCATGGTAGGAGAACCCACTTCTAGTAATAGACAAACCAGAACATACTAGGTAAAAAGAGCTAATATATGCTAGAAAGTCCTTTCTGCTTAGAAAAAAAGAGGGTCAAATTGATGCTGAATACATGTAAACTGTTTTAGAACATCATCATTAGTAATTTAAATACATTTAATAAATGGAAGACTTTGTAGAGTGGTAGCAATACATTCCTGGCTTTGATTCAGCCCTCTTGAAACTAAATTGAACACCACAGGTCCATTCTAGGTCGAAGAATGAAACTGATTGACCCCCTTATGATGCACTTTGCAGTGTCAATAAAAACGTAAGTAAAAGAAGGAGCCAGTGTCTCACTGGATTGTAACTTCCTTGAGGGACCGTCACTATGCAACTAACAAGTCTGGATAAAGGAAGAACTACAGATTCTGTTAGGGACAGGGCAGAGTTTTTTGCTGTTTTCTTGAGGAATAGTACCTTTGTAGGAGATATGCAAGGTAGGGCTTACATTACTGAATAACATTATCAAGGGGCACAGTGTAGATAAGATGGAGTACAAGGATACCACCAAGGAGACAAGAGTAGGGATCAGTGTTATTCTTGCCCATGCCAAGAGGCTTACAGAAGAAACAGCACTACACGAGGAACGCTTTCCAGAGAAAACAAGTAGGAACATAGGATGACGCAGATAGAGAGATGACCCATGCAGCGGAAAACCGATGAACCCAGTGCTTTATGATGAAGGTATCTGACACACCTGAAGAGAATACAATGTTTCCAACTAAGGTAGGAGATGAAATGGTTGATTTCTTAATTTCAATATGGATGTGCCCCACCAATTTGCCGGGGAGAAACATCATCTGCCACAATTTCTGCAACAGTATATGCTTTCAAGAAATAGGATTTACTTACAAACACCTGAGAGCAAGTTAGAATTGATTAACATAGCGCTAATTGCAACAGTGAGCATTGACCTAGGACCACAGAAAGAGAAATTATTTTCTGACCAGCTTCAGAACAACACATGTCTATAGCTGTAGCACCAGGATTCTACCCTAAACATTTGGGCCCCATGGTCATATGTCTCCGGGACTTACCAAGAAGTAAGAATTTTACATTTCCTTTGTGTCTGTGTTGGGAGATGGAGAAGGATGATGTTGAATGTTGTGTATGCTCAGAAACTACAGGACTGTAGTTTTGACAAGCTTGAAGGGAAATGCCTTTACAGCTGACTAAAAACAAGGTCATTGAACAACTGAACTCAGAGGTTTGGGCAAACACAAAAATGAGGTAAGATAATTAAAAACTTGCACTCCCCATAAAGTGGTGCTTAAGGAAAATGCAGAACTACCTTATGTGCGTCAGTATAGACTGTCACCTCAGGCAGAGGAGGGATTAAAACCTGTGATTGAGTCTATCATACAAGAGGGTATCATTAAAAGACCAATAGCCCTGTAATAGTCCAATAATTCCATTGCCCAAGGGCAATACTGGGCAATATAGAGTCATACAGGATTTACGCCAGATAAACTACATCATGGTTCCCTTAGCACCTGTTGTGCCTGACACCAATACTATATTATCTTCTATACTTGCAGAAGCAGAGTACGTTTCAGTTAAGTCTTGCAAGTGCGTTTATCAGTATTAGAGTCCATCCAGAGAGTGAGTACCTCTTTGCCTTCACAGTAAATGATACCCAGTACTCTTTCACAAAACTGGCCCAAGGCTTCATAAAGAGTCCCACGGTCTATGCACAGGCAGTAAAGAGAGACCTGGACAGCCTACACCTGGAAGGCAACAGTGTCATCTTGCAGTACGCTGATGATCTTCTTGTGGCATCCCCATCACTAGAGGCTTCTGAAAAAGACACTGTAGCTCTGCTGAACCACCTCCAGGAGAGAGGACACAAAGCCTCATTGTCAAAATTTCAGTGCTGCCAAAAAGAGGTGACTTACCTTCGTTATGTGGTATCCGAAGGTACGCGCTGCATATCACCTGACAAAATAAAAATGAGCATGCAGCCACCGTCCACCAAGAAAGGAATGATGTCCTTCCTTGGGGTGATGAACTACTGCCGCCAGTGGATCCCCGAGTACAGATCCTATGATGCATTCTTGAGGAAAGGCACACTACAAGATGCACCTAATAACATTGTATGGACTAAAAGGGACATTATGTACTGCGCCAGCATTGGGCCGCCTGATTACAAACTGCCCTTCCATCGCTATGTGTCAGAGCAAAATGGCATTGCAAATGGTGTACTGACACAGCAGCATGGCTCTGGTAAAAGACCTGTGGCGTATTACTCTGTGACTTTGCCTTCAGCAATGACTGGGCATCCAGCCTGTTTAAGAGCAGTGGCGGCAGCCACTGTGATGGTAGAGAGGGCGGCTCCCATTGTTATGGACTACCCTTGTATTGTTTATGTGCCACATTCGGTACAGTTGCTGTTGTCATAAGCAGCAACACAGCATTTTTCGGCAGCCAGGCGCACAGGTTATGAGGTCACGTCGTTGTCTAACACTAATATTACCATTAAAAAATGCCCCCTGTTAATTTGGCAACATTAGTACCTGCCATAGGTGATTCTGATGAGACACCTGACCATGATTGTGTTGAGGTTGTAGAAACATGCACCACACCCAGACCAGATTTACAACAGACACCTTTAGAAAAGGCAGACTATGAGTGGTACACTGATGGTTCCTCCAGTAGACTAACAGACACCGATTACAGAGCAGGGTATGCGATAACAACAGTAGACACCATAATTGAAAGTGCAGCTCTGCCCCCTGGCACATCTGCCCAGCAAGCTCAGCTGTATGCTGTAACAAGAGCATGCATCCTAGCCGAGGGGAAAGCTGTTAACATTTATACTGACTCACGTTATGCCTTTGGAGTTGTCCACGATTTTGGCCAGCTGTGGCAGTATCGTGGTTTCATAACAGCAGCAGAGCACCCCACCCAAAATGGCCTTTTAGTAAAGAACTTGCTAAAAGCAATACTACTACCCAACAGCATAGCAGTCATAAAATGCGAGGCACATACAGGGGCTAACACCAAGATAGCCATAGGAAACGCCATGGCTGACACTACAGCAAGAGAAAGCATGTTACAGCCAGTACAAATGGTGCCCCTAATGGCAAAAAGCATTAAAAAAATTCAGCTTATTCAGAGACAATTGTTGCTAGCTGATGTAAAGGAAGCACAATGGTCCGCAACACTAGCTGAGGAAAGAGTGTGGACTGATGCTGGGTGTTTGCAAAATGAGGAGGGATTATGGATCCACCAGGATGGGAGACCTGTGGCTCCACTTAGTATGTTCCTTCCCCTTACAAGGCTTGCTCATGGACCCACTCACATGGCACAAGGCGGGATGAATGAGCTAATTAGACAGGAATGGTTTGCACCAGGGATAACAGCCTTCACTGCACAATTCTGCTCCCAATGTCTTCTCTGAGCCCAACATACTAAAGGCCGGTCCCCTGCGACACATGATCACTTACCAGTACCACAGGGGCCGTTTATCAATGTACAAATAGACTTTGCCTATATTCCCCTAGTGCATGGATTCAAATATTTGCTGGTGTGTGTGGATCAATTTTCAAAATGGGTGGAGGCGTTTCCCACAAGGAAGAATGATGCGGCAACTGTGGTGCAATGCTTGATGGAAGATATCATACCCCGATTTGGGGTCCCCCAGGGCATTAATAGCGACAGAGGGGGTGAATTTGTGGCTGCAGTGGTACAAAATATGTGTGAATGTTTGGGAATAGAGTGGAAACTGCATGCTCCTTACCACCCCCAAAGTTCAGGACAGGTGGAGAGGATGAACTCCACTATAAAAAATAGATTAGCAAAAACAACTGATGCAACAGGCCTGAAATGGCCTGATGCTCTGCCTTTAGTGCTCAATGCCATAGGGGCAACTCCATCTAGGACAACCCTTTTGTCCCCCCCATGAGGTACTGATGGGGCGGCCTATGTCTGTGGGGTTGAGGTTGCCTCTTTCAGCATCTCAAGCAGCATTGCTGTGGACAGATGAAAACATTTCTGACTATGCTGTAAAATTGTCATCAGTCTTGAGGCATCACCATCTCCAGGTGAAGGAAGCTTTGCCCCATCCGTCCTCAGAGCCCACATTTCCTTTCAAAGCTGGGGACATAGTCATGGTGAGAAAAATAAAAGATGTTTCTCTTAGTTCTAGGTGTGCTGGACCACGCCTCGTGCTCCTGGTGACGTGGACGGTGGTGAAGGTACAGGGTCATCCTGAGTGGATTCACAGCACTAGGTGCAGATCCGCACCATCAACAACAAAGTCCGACGTGCCTGCAACGGATGAGCACATGCAACAACACAACATACCAGAAAAAGGGGAGACAGACCAGACCGTTCCCAAGAGCCACGCTGAGGGCCCGTCATCAAGTGTCAGGTGACACCAACTGATACAGTTGAGTGAAGCACACAACGTAGTCTTGAAGAAAGGTGATAGTCACATCTGCAGAAAAATAGACTGAAGAGGACACCGCAGGGCAGGTCCGTGAAAGCGCCCTTGAACAAGACTACTGCAGACTAGTAGGGGAAGAAGAGGACAGCACGCTGCGTGCCATTGCCTTACTGAACAGACTTCATATCTATATCTATAACCTTTGAAAAGAAAAAAAAATGCATTGCATAGTACAAATAATATTTTTTAGTACCTTAATTTTGTATGTACTACCAGTATTTAGACAAACAGCTGACCATCCCCTCATTGCAGTACATGAGAAAGTAGCCCAAGTCTTAAGTCTTGAAAACTGCTGGATGTGTAGAGAATTATCCAGACACCCCAATGACCCCTTTGGCTTACATGGGACACCTGTGCCTATACATAATTATGAACAAGGAAAAGGATGCCTTATACCAAATGTAACTTGGGACTGTGGAGAAGGAAGGACTGGATGGTACCCACGTTGTACCATACTGCCCAATATTCAAGCTGAATACCCAGTGTCACCTATGGTACAAAACAATGCAGAGGACAGTGCTTTTCCTCTATGTGTAAAGCATCAAGTTTCAGGATGTAACCCAGCTTCCCGATACTTAGGATATCTCACAAGTAGCAAGTGTCCTAACATATTAGAATTTGATGATACCACGGGTAATTGGAATATAAAGGACAGACAGTTAAAAAGTAGGATCTGGACAACCAAGACACAAGGAAAGAAAGTTACCTACACTTTACATTACTGGAACATCACTATTCATGGAGAGATACTGTTGATAACACCTGATGGTCTTCTATAGGATCCACTAATTGAACAAGAAAATGAGTTTGCTAGGGCACCAAATGTGATTTCTAAAATATTAGAATATCCTTTATGGTCAGCACGCTGCTCTCACATGATGCCGTGGGCAAATGTTACTTTTATAAACTCTGCATGGATTGATTATAAGTGGTGTGACCAATTTCAGAACTCTTTCCCTGAGGGGGTAGGCCTTCCTCTCAGTAAATATCACACATTGGACACACAGTTACAGGGCAGTATGTATTTCATTTGTGGAACTAAGGCTTACAAGGTGCTCCTGCAGCACTGGGAAGGCATGTGTGCTACTTCTTATCTTACACCAAACATTTCAGTTGTGCCGCATATTGCAGCACATGAGCCTTTAAACTTGGGGAGTTTTGCTCATAGGTATAAAAGAGATATACATACACCTATTCTGGAGGCTAGACAAGGTCTATTTTTTGAGCTAATGCATATATTAATCCCTGGATATTGCTTATATGATTTGGAATTGGCCCTTGTTAACATGTCTGCTGAGCTAGCCATAGCATTCAGTGAAACAAGAGATGCTCTTCAAGAGTTGCAGGTGGAAATTAATTCAGTGGCTGCCATGACTATTCAACATAGAATTGCCCTTGACCTCCTGACACTACAACAAGGAGGACTGTGCGTTTTGTTGAATTCCTCTTGCTGTTATTTAAATGAAAGTGGAAACATAGCAAGGGATGTAGCCCAAATTAAGAAAGCAATTAGAATATTTCACGGAGCAGAGAAAATTTCTGATTCTGAGGATTGGTCCTGGCTTTGGTCATGGTTACCAACAGGATGGCTGAAGAGCTTAGTTCTAGCACTATTCAGTATCTTTATAACAATAGTGGTACTTTTGTGCTGCCTCCAGTGCTGTTGCTCCATGCTCCAGCAGTTCTGTAGTAAGAACATCTATTCATTTTCTGCAGTTAAAGTTCTACATCCTACAGAGTAGGAGATGGCCCTCAGATATCTTACAATACAACAAGATGTAGCGGAAATACACAAAGAAATGTTTGATTTAATGGCTATCGACCCATAACACATGAATGCTTTAGATTAGATACTAGCATATCATTTAGTCTATGTTTAAATAATGAATACCTCATAGGTGTATATCTAGATAACAATATATGTGTTTCATCCAAACAAAATGTGTAATGCCATCCGAAGATATGTATTTTATTGATACGTTATTACTATGCTTCTGCAATGTATATATATATTTTTGCAATCAAGTATGATATTACAATCAAAAAGGAGATATTGTTGGGAAAAATATATATTCACATGTATGTACCTATAGATATGATACTTTAGTTCCAATTCTCTCCTCCATTATCTGAATCCAAGTAAGACTTCCCTACTGACCTCTCTGACACCTATGCCAGTTGTACAAACAAACCTCTCCAAGACACGTTGTTAAGTTTAGCTCGGTCTCACACTTTATGTTCAGCCAGTCAGCAACCCAGCCCCCTTTTCTTTAGGGACCACCTGTTGTCTGTTCACGTGTTCATGGTCACACTGCATTATGTATATTTTTACACTATGGACTTTTAGTTTTGTATATGCAGCATTTCTTTTGTATGTGCGTGCCCATGTTTGGACTGTGTCCCCTTTTGGGGTTGTGCTGTGACAGCACTTATTAACATATATAAGTGCCTGACTCATATGCTTCAGGGCAGAAGATGCTAGCTTGTAAGACGTAACACTGGGATGTGCGTCTGCCTTCTGCCTTGGCCTGCCAATAAACCTTGGTACCTCATGAAAGCATTTCATCTGTTCGGGAGCCTTGCCTGGTGTTTGTGTTTTCTTTGCGTCACTCTGAGTAGGGTTGAAAAGTAGTTTCCCTAACATCGATCCGGTGGACGTTGCATGGAAATTTCTACTGCACGACAGGCGCTGCGTCGATTCCTCTCAGGAAGTCAGGCTGCATCGTTCTGGTGGCTTTGCGTCGATTCAGTGGGCTGTGCATCGAATTTCCGGTCGCAATGCTGGCGCTGCGTCATTCTCCTCTTCGGTTGATTTTCGCCGCACAAGGAGTTCTTTTGCAGGAATGAAGTCTTTTTGGTCCTGAGACTTCAGGGAACAGGAGGCAAGCTCTATCCAAGCTCTTGGAGAGCACTTCTCAGCACAGCCTGAAGACAGCAAGTCAGCAGGGCAGCAGTCCTTTGCAGAAAAGCCTTCAGGTGAGTCCTTTGAGCAGCCAAGAAGTTCTTCTTGGCAGGTTGCAAGTTCTGGTTCAGGGATTCTTCACCAGTGGTGTCTTGTCCAAAAGTGTCTGAGTTGGTAGGGACATAGACCCTGCTTAAATACCCAAATGTGCCTTTGAAGTGGGGGAGGCTTCAAAGAGTGGCTTAGAAGTGCACAAGGTCCCCTTTCAGTTCCATCCTGTCTGCCAGGGTCCATGTAGGGGGTGTGGCAGTCCTTTGTGTGAGGGCAGGCTACTGTCCTTTGACATGTAAGTGCCAGGCCCTCTACCCTCCAGCCCAGGAAGAACCATTCAATATGCAGATGTATGCAAGTGTGAATGAGCATCCTGTGTTTGGGGTTTGTCTGAGTGGAATGCACAAGGGAGCTGTCAACTAACCCAGCCAGACGTGGATTGTAAGGCACACAAGGATTTAAATGCAGAGAAATGCTCACTTTCTAAAAGTGGCATTTCTAAAAAAGTAATATTAAATCCAACTTCACCAGTCAGCAGGATTTTGTATTACCATTCTGGCCATACTAAATATGACCTTGTTACTCCTTTCAGAACAGAATCTACCACTCAAACAGTGTATGAAGGTAGCCCTTATGTTAGCCTATGAAAGGAACAGGCCTCACAGTAGTGTAAAACCGAATTTAGGAGTTTTACACTACCAGGACATATAAACTGCACAGGTACATGCCCTGCCTTTTATCTACATAGCACGCTTCCCCATGGATTACTTAGGGCCTACCTTAGAGGTGACTTATATGTAGATAAAGGGGAGTTTAAGGCTTGGCAAGTACTTTTAAATGCCAAGTCAAAGTGGTAGTGAAACTGCACTAACAGGCCTTGCAATGGCAGGCCTCAGGCATGATTAAGAGGCTACTTATGTGGGTGGCACAATCAGTGCTGTAGGCCCACTAGTAGCATTTATTCTATAGGCCCTGGGCACATGTAGCGCACTTTACAGGGGACTTACAAGTAGATTAAATAAGCCAATTGGGTATGAAGCAATGTCACCAGGTTTTAAGGGAGACAGCATATGCCCTTTAGCACTGGTTAGCAGTGGTAAAGTGTGCAGAGTCCTAAAACCAGCAAAAACAGTGTCCAAAAAGTGGAGGAAGGCAGGCAAAAAGTTAGGGGTGACCACCCTAAGGCTGTCAGGTCTAACAGTAACTTACACTTTTGACTAAGTTTACACTTTTGAGTAAGTTTTCTACTTTTCAGCATTCACAATCTAAGTGTGTAAGTTATTACTAAAAAAATATAGTAGTTAGTCCATAGCCAACTACTGGCACCTCAACACCTTCTCTTAGAAAATAATGAAGTTGGAACTTAAAATGATGCCTGTTAGACCTGTAAGCCTTTGGTGTACTCTCCCCAAACATTTTGCCATTTCTCCTCTTGTTTGCTGAAATTTGCTTTTGTTGGCTATAGAACTCTGCTCAATTTACCACTGCTAACCAGTGCTAAAGTGGCCATTCCTCGAAACACGGTTAAATTGGCTTACACCCAATTAGCACATGTAATTTACTTAAGAACCTAGTAAAGAGTTACTACATGTACTCAGTGTTGGTAAATTAAATGGTGCTAGTTGGCCTGCATCACTTATTGTGCCACCCACTTAAGTAGCCTTTTAATCAGATCTGCCATTGCAGCCTGTGAGCAGTTTTAAACTGACAATATGTCCTGGCAAAATAAACATTTTGCCAGGCCTAAACCTCCCCTTTTTAAAACTTATAAACCACCCCTATGGTAGGCCCTAAACAGTCCATATGCCAGGGTGCACTGTATTCAAAAGGTAGGGCATGTGTTATTAAGGTTTACATGTCTTGATAGTAAAAAAATCCTAAATTTGTTTTTCACTTCTGTGAGGCCAACAACACCAATAGGATAACAATAGGTTACCTTATTACATTTAATAAGTGCTACTTTTTGATTGGGAACAGGTAGAAAACTCATATTTGGTCGCAAAAGAATTGTAATTTAAACTCCTCTTTGTTGGTAAAATCAGATTTTAAGTCACAATTCTGAAAATTCCACTTTTAGAAAGTTGTAATTCTCCTGTCCTAACCGTTTGGTCCCTGCAGGCTGTATCCTGGGTCACATGACTATGAATATTTGGCAGCTGGCATTTGTATATTCCTGCCAGATAGTGAGACAAATGGGGACTAGTTGTTGGCAGGATGGGCCATCTTGCCAGGATGGGTGAGGTGGAGCTATTTTCTCCCCCCACTTTCATTTCAAAAGGTTGCCTCCAGCACACTCACAAAGGAACATGACACAGGTATTTTGTTACCCTATACCACTTGGAGCCTGAGCATGAGAAGGAAAGAACTTTCCAGAGCCAGATGAGGGGAAAGTATGCAAGTTTCTCCCACTTCAATCACTGGCACTAGGTAAAAGTAATGGAGTCTCGGATCTACTTTTCAGTACACTCCTGGACCTGCAAAAGAGAGGCGTTCACTGCTGCTTGAAGCCTGCCTTGTATCCTCAGAAGACTGTCCTGCTATTTGAGGAATACCTTGCTAATTTATCCCAGGACTACCAGAGTGACTCCAAGGGTTAGTTGGCTGGCCTCCTGTGTGAGCCACAGGGACATAACGAGCTCGAGAGACCTTGAACCCTGCAGCTAGCCTCCGCCTGGAGAGTGCCCTGACCTTCTAAGTGGTGCCCAACCAGTCCTAGATCTTTGGAAGTGGGGCTATTGGTGCTTCTCCAGCCAGAACCTGAAACTTAGGACTTAAGAAATGTTCCACCAAAAGCATCCTGAGAACCAACAGGAGACTTGGACCTACCCACTGGTCGATCATAGGTGAATCGCCAAGCGGCCTGACTTTGTGGTAGCTCCACCTATTTTATTCTGTGCAGCAGCAAATCCTGTTCAGTGGCTCATCTCAGAAGAGGTATTTGGCCTCTTGGAGCCCTCATAAGCTATAGCCTGCACCTTCTTCGTACTGGATACCTACGACTTCCAAAAAGTGACAAAGTCCAAATACAGAAATCTTCACCGCAACTTTGTCCAGTGGCTCTCCGATGACAAAGCCTCTTCCTTCAACACCGCTGGCTGCCTTGCCCCGCTGAACTTTACCTTCTCAGTTCATTTTCTTAAATATTTCTGGGCCCTATCCACCTCAGGCATCTGCACCTCGTTCTATCGCAGTCAGCTATAACGTTTAATTTTGCCCCGGTCACACGCGGCTAGATGCCCACTTTTGGCACTTTGATCTTTTAGGTGCTATGTTTCACTAAAAACTTTAAAAACTCATGACTCCAGTTCTATTGATTATATATAGTTTATTTTGGTGTCATTTTATTTACTCAATTTGACTCTATTTTTCTAAATTGGTCTGTTTTTTTTCTTCTGCTGTGTTTTAACTGTATTACTGTTTGTGTGCTGCATAAATACATTACACATTGCCTCTAAGTTAATCTGACTGCTTTTGTGCTAGCTACCAGAGGGTTAAGCACAAGTTAATTTAGTGACTTTTGTGGTTCACCCTGACAAGGATTGTTGTTGTTGATTGAGAAGGGTCTTCACCCCCTAAATCAAAAATCCAATTTCTTACAATTACAATACGTTTAAGGAGGAAGATACAGTCTGGCAGGTACAAATTTTCTCGGATTCTGTGGGAGCTACTGGTTTCGGTCTTTTTTGGGATGGAAGGTGGTATGTGGAACAATGGCCAGCACGTTGGTTGCAATAAGGTAGGAGTATTACCTTTTTTGAGTTTTTTCCACTGTTGGTGGCTTTGACGGTCTGGGGGACGAACTGGCTAACAGGACGGTGGTGTTTCACGTGGACAATATGACAGTGGTGGACCTAGTGAACAGGCTGACGGCAAAAGATGTGAGAGTGTTGCACCTCTTGAGATGTTTCATGCTCAGATGTTTGTCACTGAATGTAGTATTTAAAGCTGTGCACATTCCGGTGTGTTGTTCTGATGAACATGAGTTGGCATTGTTTCACCTGTGGATGTTTTTTTGGAGCTTTCTGTGTGTCAGAGCTTTTGGGAGTGGGGAATGTGTTAGGAGTGAGAGCAGCTGATGTTTGTTTGAGCGGAGAACGTTTGGGCATATGGCTGCGGAACTCAAAAACTGACCAGATGGGCCAGGGAAAGTGGGTTTGGTTGGAGAAAGTGGGGAATGCAGCTGCTGGTCCAGTGAGAAAGTGGCATTTCCTTCGAGCACAGATGCATAGGGGCATAGATGTAGTGTTTAGGCATGCCAATGGTGAGAAGGTGACGGCTTTTCAATTGTTGGCAGTGTTGCGGCAGCGCTGCGATGTGTAGGAAGAAGGGCACAGTGCTATGGGACACATTCGTTCCGAATAGGCACAGCAACTGCGGCTGCACAATTGGGTTGGGACTGGGCTCAGATCAAACGGATTGGCAGGTGGAGGTCTAGCTATTGGAAGCGATATGTGCGGCCTTGAGTTGGGGGGGAGGAAAACAAATGATCACCATTGCAAGTGTTTTGTTTGCAAATCCCATTGACATTTATTCTTCTTGCAGGTTGCGTAGAGGGCCCAAGGAGTGGGAAAATGGTCACTTGGATGGTGGGCCACTCATTTGTACATTGGGCGACGAAGTATGCCCAGCGGCAGATCTATGGATGATCTTTGGGACTGCCGAGTTGCTGACACAAAGTGGCTTGGTGGGGGAAAAGCGGCATGAGGTGGGGTAACCTGCTTCCTTTTTTAACATCCATTGTGCCAAGCTAGGGTTGCTCGGATCTGCTAGTATTTCACCTGGGGGAAAATGATCTGGTAAGGCTTTCTGGGCTCACCTTACTGCAACATATGCAACGGGATCTGGAGTTGATTTGTCAGAAGATGCACGGTACTTGCGTAGTCTGGGCGGAGTTTGTACCCAGAAGAAAGTGGAGAGGGGCGGTGAAGCATGGGGCTGTTGAAAGGGCTCAGAGGAAGCTCAACAGGGCAATGAGGTTCTTTTGCTGGACCCATGGTATTAAAGTATTGAAACATGAAGACATTACACAGGGGGAATCAGGCCTGTTTCTGGCCGATGGTGTACATCTCTTGGAACTGGGTAATGCATGCTATCTGACGGTGCTGCGCTTGATTGTGGGGGATCTGTTGGGGAAAAAGATGTGGCTCAAAGAAGCAGTATGAGGTTGCAATGTTGCAGTTGGTTCGCAGGTGGGGCAGCAAAATGCCTAACAGGTTTGTGCTGTGTGGCAGTAGATGGGGAAGGGTGGAGATTCAAATGCAGGCCTGGCCACCCTTCCACAGGGGAGAAAGAAGCAGGTGAAGGATGATAGCGTGGGGGATGCCCGAAGCAAGCAGGGGATGAAAGGAAAAGGGGAATGTGTAGGTGAATTGAAGTGGAAGATGAGTGAACAGAGGCATAGTGAAATATGAAGGGGGAAGAGGAATGGAGAGAAGTTCAAAGGGTGTTTTTTTTTTTAAGTTAAGAGTTTGAAGGTCAGTAAATATAATTGTATGTATAACATGCAATCCTGTCCTAAATAAATGGCCTTTTGCACTAAGTAAACCAGTGTGTCAGTGAATGTGTCCCGACGTACTTTTTCGTAAAGCCACAAATTCCCACGCAGGCTAGGACAGCCTAATTCAAAATTTGCCTAGATTAAATCAAATGCTTCAGTAAAATTTGGAAAGTCTGTACATCTTTTCAAAATACTTCATGATTAGCTACTTCAGGAAAAGAAACTGAGCAACTGTACTAAGGCATGGCATGAAAGTAGGGCTGTGAAAAGATAAGAAACCTCACGGTACGTGACTTAGACTGGTTTTTTTTTATGTTTGCCAGCTTTGCCCATGATGTTTAAAAAAGCAGAAAGGTGAAACTATGATCAGTAGTTAGAAGTTTCCCGTTGCCACACTGGATCGAGAGTGTCTGGCACTTAATTCTTGTGGCAAAGTGTAGGGTTTCCGAGACACGGAAAATGAAACGGCAGTGCCAAACAGCTATCTTTGTGTTTTGCAGGTCAGGTCAGAGTGGGGAAACGAAGATCACTGAAGTCGAAAATGGTTCATCCATTTTGGACAGAATATCTAGCTGTAGATACTAGAAATTTAAAATTTGGGGAACTTTGTACAAACTTTCAAGACGTTTCTTGACTACATCATGGCAAGTAAAAATGTGTACATCACTTTCTGAAGCCACACTGAAATGGAATGACACTTGACTAGACTTGTAACCTGTATTTTATTTGGCTTAGTAACAATTTACACATCGCTTCACTGTCATGGAGGGTGAGGGTCTAAATTATTTTTTGTTCATTTATGTTTCTCATATTGTATAACAGCACCATTAAGGAGTTCATTCTAGTATTAATGAAACGGTTACATAACCTTTCATGTGGAATAGGTTGCCATCACTTATGGGCATACTTCTAGAACATTTTTGAATTAAAGTTAGACCTTGGTCTTTCTGGTTTATTTAGCCCTTCAATGAACAACGATGCTGTACATGTTTTGAAGCACAGCAGTGAATTTATCAACGACTGCAAAGGAGTCTTGATAATGTTACAGAGAAGGTAGAAATATATTTCCTGTACAACCGTAAGCCAATGGAAATCTTTGAGGGAGATGAGGGAGTCTTTTCACTTGAATTTGGAGATCTGGTAGTTTTGCAGGCTCTTTCTTGTAGGTTCTGGCATGGACATATCATATTAGCTGATTCATGATAATAGAAAAGTCCTGGTCAATTCGATGTGGAACCTTGAGCAGTGGGACTATAGTTCTGAGTAACATGATAAAGAAGTGTTTTATAACCACTGTGTAGAGTAGATCAAACATTCTCATTGAACCATACTTCTAGACTCTTTATTGCAGGAGGCGGGGTTGCTCCTTTTAGCTACATAAATGGTAGCGTTTTACCTGTTGGGTGTCCCACTCTCAGGATTTTAGTTTTAGTGCCTTTAAGACACAAATAGCATTCCTTAATCCAGCTGTATACATGTTTTAGGCAGGGGGTGATGTCATTTTTTAGATAAAATGGATACCCGTTTTGATATGGAGATGGATAATGCCTATGTACATCTAGAATAAAAGATGGTGCTGTCGAATATCTGGGCTGGAGGCCATTTATTATTTTGGGTGACTTTAACTTCCATTTGGAAGATACAGGGTGCAATGATAATGTTATGTTCCTAGAAATTTTGAAGGATTTCAGATTTGATTTTCTCAATTGGTTAACTCCTCTACCCATATATCAGGCCACATATTAGATGGTGTTTTGTCAATCGCTTGACTCTGGTGATGGAAGAACATCTCCTATTAAGTTTGACAGGCCACCTAGCGGTAACCCTTAAAATCTCTCTGTACAAGGATGTAGAACAGATGTAGTGCATACCCACATCGTATAGAAGGTGGAGTAAAATCTCCTCTAAAGACATGGAATTTTCTCTGTGTGAGTCATTAGGAAGAAACTACAATTTTTCAGAACCTACAACAGGTGTCTTTAATTCTTGGGTGATGACTGCTATCAATCACATCACCCCTATTGTAAATTAGGGTGGAAGTAGAACTTAAGCTTCCTCCCCTTGGTTCTAGGAGGAATTTAAAGACCTCAGATGTCATTGTCGGGGGCAATAACAGAGGTAGAAGTCAATCCTTACTTCAGAAGAGACACAAGCACAAAGGTACAAACATGCCATTATGGCTGTCAAGTCCTCCTATTTTGTGACTAAAATAAGATCTGCCACCAAAACTCACAATTAACTTTTTAAAGGTGTGAAAAATCTCTCCACTGCTCTTGTTCAGCAATCTGTGGAGAACTCACTAGGTTTTCGTAACACCATTGCTGTTTATTATCCTGAAGATCTTTTCTGATTTTATTGTGAATGAGGATAGTGCCCCCTTAGAGGTAAAGATAAGGATTTACTTTACAAGTGTCTACTGCTACATTGTCCACCTTCCCCCATATCTCACTTGAAAGTTAAAAATCTTCTCATGCAATTGACATCCGGTTCACCTGATGAAACATGTCCTCCCAGAATCTTACAACTAGTGTCGGATCAGATTGCTGCCTTTCTTGAAGATCTATAATCAGATACTAGAAATGGGAGTTTTTTTCCCAACGATGGAAGGAGGCAATAGTTATCCCCCATCAAAAGGAAACCTCATAGGGATTTCGCAGACATAAAAAATATTTGTCCTATTTCTCTCTTACCTGTGCCAGCTAAGAGTTTAGAAAAATATACATCAACCAGGAATTGACCAAGTTCATTAACACACAGAACCCTTTTCAGAATGGTTTTAGGAGTGGTCGTAGTACTGAATCGGCTTTGCTGGCTGCTGTAGGTTTCATTTTATGCCAGGTGGATCAAGGTGGTTCAGACATTCTGGTAATGTTGGACCTGTCAGCACCATTTGATACGGTGTCTCCTTCCGGCTTGATGCTAAGACTGTGCCAGGCGGGGTTGAGAGATACCACTTTGACTCTTCTGGAGTCCTTTCTGACTAACAGGACCCATGCTGTCAACTGTAGGAATTTTAGGGTGGAATCATTTCAGCTTCCCTGCAGGGTTCTGCAGGGATCTTCTCTCAGTCCCACCCTGCTTAATTTATATGTCACCCCGTGGACAGACGTGTGTGGTCAACACCCAAATCATAATTTCCATAGCAGATGACATGCTGATGGATGCAGAAAAGTTCAAAGGTTGTATCACTGAAATCAACATCTGGATGACGGAGAATTGGCTGTAACTTAATGATGAAAAAACTGAGATTTTGATCTTTGAGGAACAGATTTCTGGATGGTCAGAGCTTTGGTGGCCAGACATGCGGTCCCATACTTCTTCCAGTTGTCTAGAAACCTAAGGGAGATCTTTGACAATACCCTTACGTTTGACACTCAGGTTAGGAGGAGTGTGAGGTCTTACTTCTTCATTATTAAAATTCAGAAAAAGGTATTTCCCTTCATGTCAGTTGAACTTGGAGTGGAGGTGGTTATTGTGCTAATTAGATCACACCTTGACCATTGCAATGCCCTGTATTTAAACATTATTGAGTCAGCAGTCAATAAACTTCAAGTCATTCAGAATGCAGCTGCTCAGACGTATGTCAGTCATGGAGGGTATTTGTTCCCTTCACTAGTTGCCAGTTAAAAAGCGAGTGATGTTTAAAGTTTTTTGTTTGGTTCATTCGGCTCTCCATTTGTAGGGGATGATGCCCCTGAGAACTGCTTTTCACTGGTACATGCCTAAGAGACAGCTGAGGTCTTCTGATCTTCTCTTAGAAAGGTGATAATACCTAGATTTTGGAAGACCACATGGGATGGTCGCTCTTTTTCAGTCGCAGCTGCTAAGCTCTGGAAAACTTTGCCCACCCACATTGCAAGTTTAAACTCATATGCAGGCTTTCATAGCCAACTTAAAACATGACTTTTCTCCCTCCCATGATGGTAGTGTTTTAGGCTCTTCTCGTTGTAATTGCCTGCTCACCAGTGCTAGTGCTTTGACACCTTTGGGTATAATGTGTTGTATAAATATTAAAAATACAAAAATACATTTAGATAAATATTAAAATGCAGCTATAACAGTGAATATCCATCAGGGACTTCACATGAAATCTGTTTCACTGATGAAAAAGAGTAGACTATTGCTAGTCACCTAATGGTATTCATTGTATCAACCCAATAAGGATGAAACAGTGAGTTAACTTCAAAATTTTGATCGCGTTTGCACATTGTTCTCGCCTGTGGGAGTATTTGTTCATTAAGCTACAGTACCAGTTTATAAAACATGAGAGGCTGAGAGGGCAGTCATGCTAAAAATCAGTGACTCATGGATTAAACTAGATTTCTTTAAGGTACGCAATAAGCCCTTGGGTTGTCACATCAGATATCTAACACAATGGCATACACACACTGCAACACAATAACAGTGAACAGCTTTAAGGTTGTCTCCTATACAGATGACACACAACTAACTCTTCCCATTGACTCTGTACTGGCCATTACGCTGGAAACTTTCAAAACCTGCTCGTCCAAAGTTCTGGATTGGATGTGAGACAGCCATCTTCAACGCAACTCAGAAAAAAATGAACTCTTACTCGTCAGGCATGCCAACGAGAATTGGTTCAAGAATTGCTAGCCTGAGGAGCTGCCACCCCTATCACTGCCTGCTTCAGTGACAAGAAATCTAGGTGTGAAATTTATGAAAAGTTGTCCTTCTGTCCGCAAGTTCTGTCTGTGGTGGGAACATGTGTCAACTTGCTCCGCTCATTCAAAAAACTCTTAGCTCTCCTTCCATTACCAGCATGAAAAACAGTGGTTCATGCCATGATTACTTCCAGGCAGGACTATGCTAACATTTTCTATCTTCACCTACCAGACAAACTGATTAGCCAGACCAAAACACGGCTGCGGATCTTGTTTTGGATATTCCAAAACAAGCCTCTGTGTAGCATCAGCTTAAGTCATTGTACCGGCTTCTAATAAAAAACAGATTCTATTTTAGGCCCTTTTCTTTGTCTATCGAGCTTTTTTCCAAGTCTGGACCTAAATATCTCCTGAACCATGTTGATCATTATAAGTCACCTAGATCATCCATTTCCTTGTTAGTTCAGACTCTCAGGTTGAGTCGATCTAAAATGAGAGGCTGCTCATTTTGAGTACTTGCGATTAAGGAGTGAAATCATCTCCCTCTGAATCTTTGTTGCATCATCAATGAGAGACTATTCAACAAGGCCCTTAAAACTCAAGGTGCCATGATGGAAGGGGATTGAGTATTCAAGTCTTTATGTAGCGCAGGGGCAATACTTGGAGTAGATTTTGCACTCTCTAAACCCATTCATTCTTTCCACTGCAAAGAATCAATAAACATCAGACAGCACACCCAACACATATAATGAAGCAACCATATATGCACCGGAAGTGAAAACCAAGAGAACCATGATTAGGAGGTCCTCTCTATATCTAATGAAAAATAACTATTATGCATCATTAATTAGGACAATTTTGTGACATGCAACTAAGCAAAGTAAGCAAACAGCAGCAGCACTTTAACAAATATGTTACTGCATACATTTACTCTTTTGTATCATCCTTTCATTGTCCTCTTTCTTTGTAAGAATATGATTGCTTTCTCAAATCCATGCATAACTTTGGTATGTGGAACTTACTGTCCTTAGAATAAGTGTCTTCCAGCTGTGTTCCATTTTTAAATGTATTTGTCATTTAGACGGGAGGCATGAATTTCCCACTTGCTCCTAATCAAAAGTTAGCACTTATTAAATGTAATAAAGCAACCTAATGTTATCCTATGGGAATGGTAGGCCTCACAGTAGTGAAAAATGTATTTAGGAGTTTTTCACTACTAGGACATTTAAAACTTAAAAGTAAAGACACCCTGCCCTATTGGCTGCGTAGGGCCTTCCTTGGGGGTGACTTGTATATAGTCCTGGGTGGAACTCGTGGAGTTTCACTCTGTGGAATTGTGCAGTGTTACATAAAAAGTCCATGAGATTCCAAGGAGTTCCTCAAGTGGGTGTAATACGGGCATGTCATGCTGAAGAATTTAAGCGCTGGAAGCTTGTTCCGAGCTGTAAAATCAGAGTAAACAGCACCACACGGCACGCCAGAGGGTGCTGCTTCTTTCTGCTGCTCAAGTAGATTTTCTACACACAAACAGTCTTGACCAGCAGCAACCACCCACATTGAGAAATCTTGTAGGGAGGCATTCTAGCATCTGACAATTGCACTGAGGGATGCAAGTTCTCACTCAGGCTTGAGATGCACACGAGAAAAAATCTGCAACGCAGCAGTTGGCTGTGTTTTGCTGGAACTCCGCCCTCCAAGCCGAAGGTGGAGTGGGCAAAACTCTGCAAACTCTGCTTTTAGAGTGGAATTTTTAGCCCATCCCTACTTTATTTAATAAAAGGGTAGTTTACAGTTTGGCTAGGGGGTTATCTTGCCAAGTTGAAAGTTGCACACAGGCTGCAATGACTGACCTGGTACATAGTTTAAAGGGTTACTTAAGTGGATGGCACAGTAAGGCCCATATTTATAATTTTTTAGCATCGCATTTGTGTCATTTTTTGACACAAAAGTGGCACAAACGTACTAAATATAATTGTATTTTGTAAGTTTACGCCACTTTTGTGTAAAAAAATGACAAAAATGTGGCTCTCAAAAAGTATAAATATGACCTAAGTACTGTAGGCCCACAAGTAGCATTGTTGTTAATACCACACTGGTCTAACTGAAGTTCATAGCTAATCTAAAACTTAGGGCCTCATTTGCGCCATCGGAACATCATTTTTTAAAAACGTTTCAGTGGGCAGTGTGCCAGCCCATATTTACAAGGCCACGCAGAGCCACTTTGTGTGGCTTTTCCAGGCCTTGTAAATATGGAGCCCTTTCATGCATAGCACTGTGTGAAATGGGCATTCCATGGGTGTTGCTTGGGGTGTTCCCTTGCAACACCCATAGAATCGGAAGGAATCAGACGCATTCCCATATTTACAAGTCTGGGAATGCATCAGATTCCTACACCACCTCAGGGGGGGCATAAGAGTGGCGTAATGGGGAGTAATATAGTAATTTCTTCCTGTATTTTCCAGTTTCTATGTGTGCTGCACTATGCAGCACACATAATAAGAGGAAAACACGTCTTGTGATTCTTTTTGTGCAGGAAGGCGGTCCTTCCTGCACAAAAATAATCACCCGCACAATGCATGCATCCTTGCACCAGGGTGCCTGCGTTGGCGCTAGGCAGCAGTTTGTATGCCATCGCAAGAGGAGAGGATAGAAATGCACTGTATTTTGTAGATGTAAATTTCTGCCCTTTCCCTGTGGCGCAGGGCGGTGCAGCAAGGCACTTGCTGCGCCGCCCTGCACCACGGTCCGCATAAATGAGGTCCCTAGTTTTCAGTGACAACATTCCAGGATAACGTTCTACACTGCATTCAGCACAGCACCAGCTTTTTGTAAACCCAGATGTATTTTCCTCACAAACCTGTGGCTCTTCTTGCTTTAGACATGCTTTTTTGCTGCCATACAACATTCACTCGGACTTACATTGCACCAGGTCTTAATTTGTGAAGGTGGTTGCGGGTGATGGTCACTGGCACTCGTTCTCGAAGACTGGGACTCATTTGTCATCATCAAACTTTGGCCGTAACAAGAGGAGACAATGTCAAGGAAAAAGTCCTGCACAAGCGAGATAACCAGACCGGAAGTGTAGGATGCAGGTAGAGAGCAACACGAGCTGCAATTAATATTAAACAGAATCGATGTTTCCCAACCTCAGATTTCACTGAATTGGACTGCAAGTATAGCGGAGACACGGATAATACGATAAAGAATTGAAAAAGTTGCAAAAGCCCTGCAATCAGACTCGATAAAAGTATTTTACAAAACGTTTCACCGCTGACACGCGAGCTTTAGATTATTTTTAAGGGTAGACATAAAGCACAGCTCTCGCCCTTGACAATTCAATTATTTTTGCTCCTTTAAACTCGCTGAATTGCTTGCACTCACATAAATGCATTTCTTAAAGTTTCCTGTAAAGCTGAAAACCGATAGCTACTTTCCTGAGTAGGGAAGAGAAAAACTGAAACAAACATTAAACAAATCTGATTTTAATGGAAAATATACTTCGCAGGAAAAACTTGCTGGGTTGGCAGTTTCTTTGTGTTACAACCACAAATAACTGCTATTTCTCTTCAGTATGTAAGCTATTTGCTGACTGAAAAAGAGGCCTATACATTTAAGTGACGTTATAGAGATTATCCGACCACATCAAAAATGTAGAAATAGATTTGGTTCTGGAGTTCCCTAAACCACAGCTCGCCCCCTTTCTATTACCACTTCGAGTTCTGAATCATGTTTGCTAGAAGCAAGCACAACATCCCCACTACATGAAATTCGTACCATCTGCTAGCCAAGGATGAGGTCACGTTGCTATAACAAGGTGTGGTTATGAGAGCTGCTTCAGTGTCATTATGGAGGAGAGTAAGAGACAAGCAAAAATAGAGAATTTGTCACCCGTTCCTCCCAAATTACACCAGGCAGTGATTTTGAGGATTAAGGCAAAGCAATATACTGAACAATAACCATTCTGATGACAGTTTTTAATGTGATGTTTAAGGAAGAAACGTTAATACTGTCCCACATTTCGATTGCTCCTTGAGGTTTTGATGCATTGAAATTGAATTGTCGAGCAGACAATAGTTGTAGAATCTCAGATGAAATGATGCTAGTCACTTACTTTATGGATAGATGAATAAGTGATGGGGTGAACGATAGATCAAATCGTATCCATTGACATGTGACATCATAACAGCTGCCTTTGCGACATAAACTTTGCAGAAGGTCCTCAAAAGGCCATAAGGAATAATGAAGATTATTCATCAACACTTAATCATACAGTCATCATAGGAGGTAGTTTGCGCTTAGGCCCCCATAACGTTTTGTCCTCAAAAGGTATTGACACCAAATATGCGTCCTTTGCTTCAAACACCCTGGGAATTCTAAAGATACTCAGGGCCAGATTTACAAGGTCCTAGCTCCTCCTTTGCGCAACATTAGCGCCATTTTTTTTAAGCTAGTGTGGCTCAAGCCACTAAAAACTGGCCGTTTTTTTTTTTCAATGTGCCTAGCTGTGGATTTTGGGTTCCAGCTCAGCCGGCAGCAAGGGAAACCTAGCAAACCTGTACATTTTTAAAAACTAGACATCCGGGGGAATCCAGGATGGAGTGATTCTTTGGCTCTCACCAGGTTCGTTATCCAGAATATCTTGCAAACCTCAAAACTTGTCTAAAAAGCTTTTTTTTGCTCACATTTCCATAATGAGAAGTTCCGTAATCTGAGGGGAGTCACAAATTTTGTACCACCCAGCATTTCCCTTGGTCTCCCAATAAAAATGATACCTCACTTGTGTAGGTGGGCCAAGTGCCTGCGACAGGGAAGGGCCAAAAACGAATAGAAATTGAGGGAGAAGCAAAGCAGGTCGAAAAGGGCAGTTTTTTACATACGTTTTTAGGCTGACTTTGCTTTGGGCACCCACACAAGGGAGGCAAAGTTTTTACCAGTACAGATGGGGCAATGCTGGGTGGTAAGAATTTTGTGGATTCCTGTGGATTCCAGAAGTTTCCATGACAGAAATGTAGGAAAAATGTGTGATTTCAAGCAAGGTTGGAGGTTGGCAGGCCATTGTGGGTAAGAATATGGTGTGGGGTGCATGTGAAGCACCCCAACCTGGACTCACCAGAGGTTTAGTTTCCAGAAGTGTCTGAGTCTGGTAGGTTTTTCCAGGTGGCAGCATGCCCAAGTCCCAAAAGTGCATCTGCTTCCCATTGCAAGTGGGATGATATTGGGAGTTAGCCAAGCTCTCCTGGCCTATACTTAAAATTAACACTCAAAAGAGTCAAAAGTCCTCTTGCTTGCCATTTAGGTGAGATGCTTTAGTCCGCAAGGGGGTTGACGGAAAGACTGTTGCCCCCTTAAGTGGGCAGCCACCACCCCTCTATTTATTTTTATACCCTGGTGTCTAGTGGGCTTTCAACCTTCCTGGGGGTGATTGGGGTAGTTTCATCCATCTATCCCCAGGGGGCAGAAATACTGTGTCTCCGTTTATTTGGGGGTGAGGGGATGACCATGCCCATTGTGGGCAGCCTCCACCCCTCTTTTGTAAAAAAAAATATTCCCTGGCTTCTAGTGGGCTCTCTCCCCTTGCCCCTGGGGGAAGGTTAGGGGTGATTACTTTATCTGCCCCCGAGGATGCAGAAAGTCTTTGGTCCTATTTATGGCTCCACCTCTTTTTTATAAAAAAAATCCTGGGTTTCTTGTGGGCTTTCTGCTCCTGACGAAGGGCAAAAGACTGTGCCTGTTTTTTGGGGGGGGCATTGCCAAGCCGTTTCTGGGGAGCCCCCACCCATAGACGTTTAAAAAAAATCATCTGTGATGCCTATTGGGCTTTCTGTTACCCATGGGGGCGCAATTAGGGGTAGAAAGACTGTCCCTTCTTTTGGGTGTAAGGTGGGGACATTACCTTGCCCATTCTGGGCACCCCGCCTTTTCCTAAATATAAAAAGTCCCTGGTGGCTAGTGGAATTTCTTCCCTGTGGGAGGAGGGGCAGATTAGGATTATTGCCCCATCTGCCACCAAGAGGGGGGGCAGAAAGACTATATTATTTAAAAAATAATGGAGACCAAAAGTCTTTGCCAAATTTGTTGCTACCCTCTCCCTGGTGGCCTAGTGAAGTGGATCCCTGCTTGAGGATCACCCTCCTGAGGCAATCCCCAACCAGGGATCCACTATGGAAAGATAGCTTTCGAAAGGGGAGATTCTCCCCTTTCCAACTGTACCTTTCCAGTTGAAATCAGTGCTCAGGGTGCTGAGATATGCCCCTGAGCACCAAAGAAAATGATAGCAAATGAGCCAATTGGCTCATTTTACTTTCATTTTCCCTGTAATATTGTCGGCGCACACAGCGCACCGATCATCATTACAGGATGGGGATATTTTTAGCCTTGGTTGCTGGGGAAGCTCTTCCCCAGCAACCAAGGCTAAAAATATCCAAAGGAAATCCCTCTGGTGCCAGCTGCAGAGTGATTTCCTGTGCCACGTGCCGGCATGGCCGGGAGCCATCTGACGCACTTGAGCACTGCAGCGTTAGACTGCTCCCAGCCATCTGACGCAAGGAAGGGGTTAAAGAAAAGCATAAACAGCAATGACCTATATTTAAAATTACTAAAAGGAAATTATTTGAAATGCGTTTGTAAAATAAATGAAATTCATTCTAGCCCAATCGATGCCTGTGTTGTATGCACAGGGGCATAGCTTGAGGCAGGGTATTTGGGGTGCTACATCCTCCTAAAACTGTATTCTGTAGTAAATAGTTGGATACAAGGGCTTTTAATCAAGTATGATGAAGTGTTCGTCTGATTTCACCTCGCATTTTTTCATGCCCACACGCATTCACACATGCACACACATGCACTCTGGGCCTAATTCACAAAGGTAAACTTGGACCAAAGTTCTAAGTTTAGCCCAAAATCTAAGTTTAGACCTGAAGTGTAACTTTACTAGTAGTAAAGTCAGACTTTTGGTCGAGGTTTAGGCTTCAGATCTGAACTTAGACCAAAAGTCTAACTTTGCTTTAGACTTTAGGGCTAAACTTAAAGCCCAACTCATAAAGGTAAACTTAGACCATAATTCTAAGTTTATACCAAGGTCTAACTTTACTAGTAGTAAAGCTATGCCTTTCTTTAAGAAAGGCAGTAGAAACATAACACTAATTATAAAAGACTATCCATAGTATCATAGAAACGTAATGGCTATACAGCATCATATGACATGTACCTTCCTATGAGCAAAAATGAGAACTTCATACTGTCATTGTCCCTTTTTGTTTCTGCACTTTGAAAAGCACATGTAAAATGGATTTTATATTTTGAACCTTTCATGTAAGACAGGGCAGACTTATAGACAAGTTGCTGAAATAATATTTCTTATAACGAACAGTCCATAGAACATTGGAGGTCATATGTAAACATAGAATGAGTGCCTTAATTTGATAGAAATGGTAAATAACTTTTTTCAGGATAGTGGGGTGCTAACTGAAGATGATACGTATGACATTTGTTGGAGGCGGCATGTTCTGGTTGGCTGAGGTGAGACCCTAGCCAGGAAAAACCTACCACTCCTGTCAAGGATGGGTGATTACACTTGCTGTATAACCTGCGCTCACCCTTGGGTAGTTTGGCACAGAACAGTGAGGCTTATCACATGGGCAATGTGTAAAGAAATGTCACAGCACTTCCACACAATAATTACACTAAACGTCTCAAAAGAGACTTCACACGAGGTGTATGTAAATAAAATTTGCATTCAACACACACATTATTAACACAGCATGATCATCGTAAATCTAGGCATAAATCACATTTAGAATTATTACTCACAGTACTAGGCCCAACTGTGTTAAACAGGTACGTACCTGTGAGAAAAATTATACTTTCCCTCCCAGCACCCTCACACGGTGCTAAACGTTGTCAGCACAAAACCCACCCTAGAGAATACCCCAATTCAATAACACACTGTTGCAGGGTGCACCCTGGTTCAAAACGTTAGAAACAATGTGTATATACTAAGACTTGCAACACTTTTCATTAGCTACGCGGCCTGGGCCACACATGTAAAACTCAATGTCAACTGGGAGAGGCCTCTGGCAAGAAATAACATGTACGGCAACACCACCGTGTTGCTCTATCAATCACTCGCACTCACTTCCTTACATTCACTCAGCATGGCTAAACTGTGTCACGGATATCAGGCGGGCTCGTACATACACACTTGCTCCTCTCACCCTAGTGTGGTGGACTGATATCTGGCCGGTTAATATCATTGTTTGCCGACATCCGGGGCCCAAAACTGCCTTCCATCTGCCAACTAGTTCCTGCTACGCTGCCCCCCCCCCCCCATGAGTTGGAGATGAAGCAACCCTTCCGCGGATACTAGGGCGCTCCCAGCCGAAGTTACACTTCTCAGGATCCCAGAGACAAGGTGGGGGGAAGACAGAGATGACAGCTAATCAGGCAACACGTAACATATAGAGGTTTGGGCACCAATCGGGATGTTTGCTCAGAAGTCTGCAATGCACAGGGGGTGGGTCGCTGGGGCCACATGCTAGTCACAGTGGTTCCCAACCAGGCACTCCAATACCCAAATAGTTACCAAACCCACACCTTTCATGGAGGAGGCACATGTCTGGGGTGTAATAACGTGAGCCTCCTGACAACCAAGAATTACCAGGTTTGTACCTCTGGGGAAGGAGGCACAAAGCATTGTGCCCAATGACTGTGAGTCGCACCAGATGATTCTGATCCCACACGTAAAGTGCTCAATGCCGTGCCTTCCTGGAATGAGGCAGAACATTTGGGACATGATGACTTAAGTCGCTCCAGACAGTTTGATCATACACAAAAAGGGTTCTAAAGCAGTACCTCCCCGAAATGAGGCACTAGTCTGGTGCACAATGACTTGTCACACCAGATAATCACATGAAAAACTCTAGTGCTTTACCTCCCTGGAATAAGGCACAATCTCTGGTGAACGGTGACTTGAGTCATCCAGACAATCCAGTCACACACAAGGAACTCCAATTCCATATCCCCATGGAATGAGCCACAATGTCTGGTGCACAATGACTTGAGTTGCAACAGACAATCCGGTCACACACAAAGAACTCCAATTCCATATCTCCCCTGAATGAGGCACAATATCTGGTGCACGATGACTTGAGTTGCACCAGACAATCCAGTCACACAAAGACGCACGTTCAGAGGTGCCACACAAAGTAGAATGCAGCACTGCTCTCTTTGCGCCCCCAGCTCTGAGGGGTAACAACCTATGAATCGTGCCCCGCACACATTGAGCATGCAGTTGGGGTTGCACAAGAGCATGCACTCAACTAAAGTAGGCCACGGGCGGTCCCACAATCAGTGAACCCACTCACAACAAACAAGACGTTGATGCGTGCCACAATGAAGAGCCACACCCTGTAAGTGTGGGCAGTACTTTGAAGGCTCCACACCAGGCAAATCTAGTCTCCAGGCACAATACTTATTTTACGCTCACACCTCTATTACCAGGTGTAGTCCAGCAGATGATGTAGGTGTGGAGGAGGGCACTGCTCTCCAGATGACACCAGTAGATGGTGCAGGTCCCTCATCAGATGTTTTTGATGTCTCTGAGGCCTACGGACAGAACAGGGGGCAAGTCAACAAGCTCTCAAAGAGCACACTTCAGAGTCCCACACAGCAGCAGGAAATCTGCCCAGGCCAGCCACGATGCAGGAAGGGTGTGCAGATCCCTTCCAAGAACAGTAAATATTTCTGTGCACAACAGATTCCTCTGGCAGTGTGCACCACACAGTCCAGCAGTACCAGTCCCACATCCCTGCTAGTGTATCTCTAAGTTACTGAAATGTGGTACTCATAGTCATACTCAAGTGTGCCTTTGAAGTTAGAAGTGGTTCAAGGGGTCCCCTGTGAACCACAGATGTCTGCCCTACATTTCAGTCCTGTCTGTCATGGGGCTGTGGAATGCAGATCATTATCTTTAGTGGGCACATGATCAGGCTCCGAGAGGCCAAGTGTCAGAACCTCTCCCTCCAATCTATCCAGTCAAGCCCTCAAATGGTAGAGGTCTGTCATTCCAGTTGCCTACGTTTTATAGCCGTCACTGTGGAATGCACCAATAGCTTTTCCTTTGCTTCCATTGGAACGGAGTTGAATTAAAAGACACACAAAAAGAGTTTTTAGAACATAGAAATGCCCATTTTCTACAAGTATCATTTCTAGGGTACTATTGACGAAACCAGCTTTATCATAAGACGGGGCTTGTCATTGTGAACCCAATGATAGTAAACAACATGGGGCTGCTCCACTGCAATCCAATATTGCAACCAGGATTAATAATAAACTTCCTCCCATGTTAATCTATGGGTAGAGTAACTTCTCATGGGCAGTGAGAACACAAATTGGGTATTCAGCACTCCCTTAGCAGGTGTCCTGGCAAACGCACAAGCCTGCTAAACGCTATTGTGCAAGTGTGCACACACTGGCCTACTGTAGTTTGTCTCCTATCTGCTGCTTAGCACCTCCAGTATAAACAGGGGTTTAGTGCCCAAGGCCATAAGGCTACCACAAGATAATCAACACACCTTATGGGAAAGGCCGACTCCCTAGGTAGGAAAAATTCAGGTGGGGGTTCTTCCCTACTAGGGCAAGGAACACCTTGGGGTACCTGCCCGAGGGAAGCGAAAGGCCTGCTCAGGGTTGTTCACGGCATGAGAGATGTCATCCTCAACAGAGGCGCACATGTGCCCCCCCCCAAGCCTGCACTGTGAGGCTTAAGACATGGTTGACAGGCTCTTGTAGTGGGTGACACACTCAGTGCAGAGCCTCACTTGTAGCCACGGCCATACCCGCCCTGGGTATGAGGTGTACCTTTTTATAGGTCACTGCTGGGTACAGTCTGCAACCATGCCATTGAGCACCCCTTCCTGGCATGTGTAAGAAGGGTGCATTCACTTTCCCACCGCGGTACATTGGAAAAGTGCACAAAGTACTAAGGCCACACAAAGAGAGTCAGCAAAAACTGGGAGAAAAAAGCTAATTGTTTCAGGAAAATCCCCTAAGAAGGCCATGTCCAACAAAATTTCTCTTTTGTTCTGCATATGAGGTTTGAAGTGCTTAGCTGTGACACTCAAGCATCATTAACACATGAGGCATGACCAAAGGCCGAGCAAAGTAGAGAAAAGCTCCTACTCTGCAAATCTCATAATCCAACACTCAACCTCATTAAGCTAAAAATTTAAGGAGCTCTAATTTTCCCAGGATGGAGAGGCTGACACAGCACAGGAATATATGATTTTCTTAGGAAAGAACTGAAACTATCACCCTAACTGAAGCCTAATAACAAAGATAAACCTGTAAAGGTTTAGAGTTGATGTGCATGCTATCTGAAACTGTGGCCTAGCGGTGAAATCCTTGAATGCCGTGGAAGTGAAAGGCCGCCCTTTGGAGCAGAAGGAGCTGCTGAAAAATCATCAGAAAAAAAGTAGAAGTTTGTGATTGACCTCTGCATTTGAATGTTAAGGACGGCACTGTAGATCAGTGATAGGTGCTATTGTCTCCCACGTGAACATCCCACTTTAGTGAGTGCCTTCTTCAGAATGATGAATAACATATTTCACACAAGAGGGGGCTTGATGGCCCAAAGAAAGTCTCCTGTGGCTGTGGACAGAAAACCTCTGCTTCTGCTATGAAAAGATGGAGATTAATGTGTTTTACAGAAGCCAATGAACCAGGTGTATACCAAATGGAGATACAGGAATTAGGGGTGAATTTAGAATGAATAAATAATGCCTGGTTAGTTAACACGAATAGTTCATAAATTATATAATTGAGCTGTATTTGACACAACAAAGCGTTTTAAGTTGACCTGATTAGGGGGTCACAACCACTTGGATTTTGTTGTACATTGCACATTTTATAATTAATACGGTTTTCATTTCTGTGTCGGTGCAGCGTGAGTTAACAATGTATCCATCTGCATTTTGTGAAATACCCCACATTTTAGCAGTTTTTATAAAATGTTAGCAGTTTTATAGTCGTGTTGTCTTTGTTTCTTTAAAATGCATTCTTATTCGTGTTCTTGATGTTCCTGGAGAAAACCTGCATGTAATGCTGCAAATGTTCAAAGTTTATGCTGTTTGCTGGTTTAATGGTGCTCTATTCATTCTTTCAGTAGTTAATTGTTTTATAGGGCAGTGTCATATCCTCCTGTATGTAGGTTATAGTGGTTAACATTTATCATTAATTTTTGGAGGGTTTCTTAAGTAGCCTGTTTTGTGTAACATCATTTCAATAATGTTGATTGGTTTCTGTCAATATATCTTTATTATTACAGCCCATGCTGCCACTTTACATCATGCAAAGGGCATGATTCTGTACTCTTGTAAACTTATCAAATATGATGTTCGTAGGATGTGTGCCAAGACTTTTCCTTGCTCTCTTAGAAGGAAGTTGTGGTGTTGGTAATATGTAATTCTCACCGTTCTCGATTGCCTCGCGCTCGGGATTCTGCACGCGCTACGAGGCATTCGAGAACGGTGCACAGAGAGACGGTTGGGAGCGGATTGAACGGCAGCACTGTCTCCCTTCTGCGATATTACTTATGTAATAAAGAAGAAATAATTTAATACGCGCGTACGGGCAGTTCTTACAATTGGCGACGAGTGGAAAAGAACTCTACCAGTATTTTTTTTTTTCACGACGATTGTGCTGTCTGCTTCACTGGTTAGTCAAGTGCTGGGCAGCATTCACCCTGCAACAGAAAATCGCCTGTTTCTTCAATCCGGTGCTGGGTAGCACTCACGTGGCAGTTGAGGATCGTCTTCACCTGGTGGGTGTGTACTGTCACTGGTACTGCCTTAATGTACTATTTAAGCGGCCATTTTGGATTGGTCAGGTCATTTTGAAAGCGGTGGCCATTTTAAATTGGGACAGTTCGGATTACAGAGGGGCAGCCATTTTAAGTCAGATGTCAACTAAGCTGCAGACATCTTAATTTGGGACAGTTCGTATCAACTTATAAAGGCAATATTACTGGTATTCTAACTATCAATTGAACCTTTAAATAAGATTATAATTCAAGAAAAATTCGATTTTGTGAAGTGGTTTATTAGTGGTTTTAACACTTTATATAAACCATCTATAACCTACTTTAAGCTATAAGGAAGACAGTGCAAATACATGGCGGCTAACAATCCTTGGAACTTATCACCTCCACAATCATTTATTACAGTCGCTGGTTCACCAATAATAAAATGGGAAGAATGGAGTGAATTTTTCATGAATTATATCTCCGCCATTGAGGAGGAAGAAGAACTTTCAGCTGAAAAAAAATATAGGATCCTTTTGCATTGTTTAGGACCAGGTGGTCTGAAAGTCTTTAAAAACATTAATAAGAAACCTAGGCAAGCGGGTGATGGTGACCTGTATAAGAATGCGCTTGAAGATTTAGATAACTATTATAGACCTAGAGTGTGCATTGCGGTGGATCGTTATAAGTTTTTTCATCGGAAACAAGGGAAGGAGGAACCAGTAGAGGATTACGTATCTGCCTTAAAGAATTTAGCAATTAATTGCAGATTCGGTGATTTACATGACGAGCTTATTCGTGACCAGATTGTTATGCAATCATCAAACTCGAATATTCAAGTCAATCTGTGGGCCAAGGGAGAAAGCTCTTTGCAGGAAGTCATTGATATTGTAAAAAGGGCAGAATTGACAGGAAGGTGTGCAAAAGAAGTTTTAAGTGAAAATAAAGGTGAAGAGACCATAATTGCAAGAGTGAAGGATAAAAAACACAGTAAGGATTCTAAAAAGAGAAGCACAAGGAGAATAGGAATAGAATCTAAGAATTTTAATACGAATGATAAAAAGAAGTGTTACAGATGTGGCAGTTATGATCACTTGGCGAATGATAAATTGTGTCCGGCAAAGAAATTGAAATGTTTAAAATGTGGTATTGTAGGTCATTTCCAAAAAATGTGTCTAAGGAAGAGTGGAAGTAGCAAAATCCTGGATCTTGAAGACACAAACTCTTCAGAGGATGATGATTTGAACATGTGTATTTTGTGTGTAAATTCCTCTGATGAAGATTCTATTCTTTGCACGAAACAAGAAGAAAAAAATAGAATGAAAAAACCAAGCTGTGAGATTATGCTGGGAGGTGTGACTATGCGTATTGTAGTTGACTCAGGGTCTCCATATACTATTATTAATCAAAATGTATGGGAAAAGAGTCTCAAGCGTATTGTGGGCAAAGAGTTATGCTCACCAGATATAACTATCAAAACGTTTACTGGGGAAATTATTGAATTGTTAGGCTACAAGAAATTGGAATTCCAGTATAAGGACAGACAAATGACCGGAAAATTGTATATTGCTGTCACTGGTCCTTCCGTTTTGGGATGGATTGATCAGAGAAAATTGGGCATAATATTGGATCCAAATAATCCTGAACCTGTATTGTCCTTAGAAAAGGGATCAGGAATTGGTCAACTGGTTCTGCAGAGATTCTCTAAAGTATTTACGGGGAAGATTGGAAAAATTAAAGGTTTTATGCATATTATTTCTTTAAAAAAAAATGCTATTCCCCAAGTGCATAAAGTAAGAAATATTCCAATTCCCCTAAAGGAAGATGTTAAGTTGCAATTGGACAAACTACAAGATGAGAAAATTATAGAACCCATTGAATCTTCAGAGTGGGTGGCCCCGTTAGTTGTAGTGAAGAAAGCCAATGGGAGTTTACGTTTATGCATTGACTTAAGAGATCTCAATAAAAATATACTAGTTGATCAATTCCCCTTACCGCATATTAGCGAAATGCTATCACACACTAGAGGGATGAAGTGGTTTTCTACTATTGATTTAAAAGCAGCCTATCATCAGGTACGGTTACATCCCAGTAGTAGGGACTTGACTGCTTTCATTACACCCTTTGGGTGTTACAGGTTTCGGCGTGTGCCATTTGGCTTGGCGTCAGCTGCAGCCATGTTTCAGAGGTTAATGTGCTCAATCCTTGCAGGAATTAATAATACGATGGTCTTCCAAGATGACATCCTGGTGATGGGTAGGTCAAGGGACGATCATGACCAAACTTTATTAAAAGTATTGAATACGTTGGTTGAAAAGGGTCTGACGGCGGAATTTAGTAAATGCAAATTTGCTTGTGACCATGTCAATTATTTAGGACATGTTGTATCTGCTCAGGGAATTAAACCGAAGGAAGAGTTATTGTCTGCTATAAGAAGGGCACCTAGTCCTCACAATAAGGATGAGGTTCGTGCTTTTCTGGGTTTAGTGGAGTTCTATTCCAAATTTGTTAATAATTTTTCTACAAAAACGTATGATTTAAGGCAATTGCTTAAAACTAAAAACAAGTTTTTGTGGTCAGAGGCGTGTCAAAATGCTTTTGACATGTTGAAAAATGATATCTGCAATGCTCCACCATTGCAAGGCTTTGATTCAAGTCTTAGGAGTGTTATTACAACTGATGCTAGTTGCAAAGGAATAGGAGCAGTTCTCACTCAAACTAATAAGGAGGGGTATGAAGATACTATTGCTTTTGCCTCGCGCTCATTAACTACATCTGAGGAGAAGTATTCAGTTATTGAGCGTGAGGCACTTGCATGTGTATGGGCAATGGAACATTTTAGACAGTATGGCCCTAATTCTAACCTTGGCGGATGGCGGAGGCCGTCCGCCAAGGTACCGCCGTCAGAACACCGCACCGCGGTCGAAAGACCGCTGCGGTGATTCTGACATTTGCCCTGGGCTGGCGGGCGGCCGCCAAAAGGCCGCCCGCCAGCCCAGGGCAAATCAACCTTCCCACTAGGATGCCGGCTCAGAATTGAGCTGGCGGAGTGGGAAGGTGCGACGGGTGCAGTTGCACCCGTCGCGTATTTCAGTGCCTGCTAGGCAGACACTGAAATACTTTGTGGGGCCCTCTTATGGGGGCCCCTGCTGTGCCCATGACATTGGCATGGGCACGGCAGGGGCCCCCAGGGGCCCCGCGGCACCCCCTACCACCATCCTGTTCCTGGCGGGCGAACCGCCAGGCACAGGATGGCGGTAGGGGGTGTCAGAATCCCCCATGGCGGCGCAGCAAGCTGCGCCACCATGGGGGATTCTAAGGGCAGCGGTAAACCGGCGGGAGACCGCCGGTTTACCCTTTCTGGCCGCGGCTGAACCGCCGCGGTCAGAATGCCCTGCAGGGCACCGCCGGCCTGTCGGCGGTGCTCCCGCCGACCCTGGCCCCGGCGGTCTTAGACCGCCGGGGTCAGAATGACCCCCTATGTGTGGGGTACTCCAGTCATACTAAGATGTGATCACAAAGCTTTGGTGAAAGTTTTAACCACGAAGGGGTTGTATAAAGCTTCTCCTAGGCTTGCCAGATTGTCGGTGCGTTTGTTTGATTACAATTATGTGGTGCAATACTTACCTGGAGTGAAGAATACAGTTGCAGACTTTTTAAGCCGCATGCCCTTGCCATCCAACGATATTGAAGAGTTTCAGAACACTAATGAAGATGGGACAGAAGACATGTGGGTAGCTATTGTGGAGGAAGGTATATGCAAAGGTATTACGCGAGATGAATGGAATACAGAGCAGAATTTAGACGAGGTAATGACAGAATTGAGTGTCATGATTAATAAAGGGTGGCCGTTAAAGAAAATGATTAGTAAAAAGTTGTTACCTTTTTGGGAGGTAAGGGACAAATTATCTATAGAAGAAGGTCTATTTATTAGGAATGGGAAGGTAATACCTCCCTTCACCTTAAAAGGGAAAATTCTTGAGATTTGCCACGAAGGCCATCTAGGCATTGGCAAAACTAAGAATAGAGTGAAACAGTGGTACTGGTGGCCCGGGTTAGATAAGGAAGTAGAAAGGTTGGTGAGAGATTGCCCTGTTTGTGAAAATGCAGATAAAACGCATGTGATGTTGAAACCGTCTTTACATCCCATTCCTTCTCCCAACATGCCATGGGAAAGAGTAGGAATTGATGTCATGGGACCAATTGGTGAAGGTGAAGAGCAGACTTTCTTGTTAGTACTTGTAGATCATTTTTCTAAGTGGCCAGAGGTAGAAGTTGTAAGAAAGGCTGATGTAAGCAGTATCATCAAATTTATGGATAACATTTTTGTAAGAGAAGGTTTACCAAAATGTATTGTGTCGGACAATGGGACACAATTCACGTCTTCTGCTTTCAAAGATTATGTGGGAAGGAATGGGATAAAGCATCATACTACTTCAATTTATCATCCTGCAGGTAACGGTTCTGTAGAAAGGTTCAATCGTGTTCTTAAAGGTATGATTCAGTGGTCTAATTGCAATAATTTAGTGTGGAAAACAGAGCTATGGAAAACCCTGTGGGCCTTTAGGATTACTGTGTGTAACAGTACTAATTCAAGTCCGTTTGAACTCATGAGGGGTAGAACTCCCATGTCGAAAGATAACGTTGGTTGGCTCAAGGCTGCAAAAAGAGTAGAATGGAGTCCGGAAGAGGTGAAGACAAATATTGGGAAAGCTCAGGATAAATATAAGAAGTATTATGATAACATACACAAGTGCAAAGAGATTAGGTTGTGTGTTGGAGAAATTGTGAGAGTCAAGAGCAATAAACACACTATTAAAGGACAAAGTAAATTTTCTTCCCCCATGAGAGTAATTGCTGTGTACAATAATTCAGCACGACTCAATGATGGGAAAGTGTGGCATATATCGGCTTTGTCACTGTGTAAGAATTCCAGAGTTGACTCAGGAACAGATATTGGTATTCCGAAGAGTCGTATGTGGAAGGAATGGTTGGAAGAGAGGAATGAGGGAAGAGATGAACATGTTCATCAATGTCAACACAGAGTGGATTCAGGGAGCTCTGATGATCACCATCTTCCATCAAATGACCTGAGGTCACCTGGCAGTTCCAGAGACTCTAGTGGCTTGGATGAAATTGGATGTAGGAGTGGAAGGTGGAGTAGGTTTGGTAGGAAAATTGTGGTACCAAAGAAATTAAAAGATTATTATTCATAGCAATGTTCTATGGATACGTGTTTGGAATGTTCAACTGTTAATGTAAACCCGAAGGAAAAGACTATTATTTATAGTAATGTTTTACTGTTTATTTTACTGTTATTTATAGGTGACTGTTTATATATAGGATTACATACATTGTTATCCTCATTTTGTTTTTACTGTAAAGAGAGAAGATATATAGTGTTGGTAATATGTAATTCTCACCGTTCTCGATTGCCTCGCGCTCGGGATTCTGCACGCGCTGCGAGGCATTCAAGAACGGTGCACAGAGAGACGGTTGGGAGCGGATTGAATGGCAGCACTGTCTCCCTTCTGCGATATTACTTATGTAATAAAGAAGAAATAATTTAATACGCGCGTACGGGCAGTTCTTACAGAAGTCTACATATCACTCTTCCTATTGATGTTGTAAGACATTATACAGATGTTTTCATGCCTTTAAAACTGAACCACCTATGTGATAACTTGCTCTTTGACTTAATTTACTTTGTGCTAGACTGTATATGGTCTTGATTAGTTAACTAAAATAGAGACTGACTCCTACGCTAATTCACATTTACTTGCATTTTGATTTGTACTGACCAACAAACTGTTTTTGCCTTGTGTAATTATTCTAAAATTTTAAATACACCTTCACGGTGTTTTATTTTGAATCCTGTCTGGTGAAAGTTTGATTTGACCTGGTTTATCTCTATTACAGCCTGGTTTCTACACAAGACCCGCAGATCCTGAAAAGAGCACTTAAAGTAATAATTTAGTGTCAACAGTTTTAAAAGTTTTTAAAAGAGTAAAAATATCACCAACAAGAGCACCAAAGCAACAGAGCCAGAGGAGAAAGGAAAGAGAGAGAATTTAAGCAGACTTAGGATAAGCAAAGAAGCCCATCACAGGTAGTGGTGATTGATTGCTAGACACTTTGCCACAGTTGCAGTCACCACTACGTACTTATAGTTTGTTTCCAGAGGAAATGGATTTTTGTGTCTGCCAATAACTTTGGCGCCATTTGACAAACGTTCATAAAACTTTCCAAAAATGGTTCATTTACCTCAGCTCCTGCCTGAAAATGTTTAGGGTGATTCATTCAACAGAGGTTGAGAAAAAGGGGAGTCCTGAAATGTGTTTTCCCATGCAGTGTTACATAGGAACGTTAGACACAGTTAGTCAAGAAAAAACGGTTGACAGAAATAATGCCAAATTTGGTGGAAAGCTAAATCATTACCCAGAAGGCGCAGCCTTTCGTGATTTGGTGTAACTCCTTTCAGTAGCTTTTGAGGAATTAAGGTTCATAATGTATATATATCTCAGGCCACTGTAGTACTGTGGGACAGGCATATCGAAAGATAAGATTTGTTAGCTGCCTCACATCAACAAGATGTTTGCCAGCAATTTCAGGATTTTACGACTTAGTCCTGAGTCCTGAAGGCCCTGAGGCAGGGTATGGCTATCCTGAACACTAGTCTTTAGGGAGTCCAAGGAACCCCATCTGGGGTTAAAGACCCATTATTTGATTTAGCAATACTGCAGTAAAATAACCAAAAAATAGGGTGCCCATGCTGTGCAATTAAAATTGTGGCCAGGTTGCAGGCCAGGGGGCATCTGTACATCATTTATAAAATGGAGTGGGTATGCAGCCCCTTCCCCCAAGCCATTTAATGGCCTGTGAACCCAATCCCACCGGGGTTCAATATAGTTTTTATTTGAGGAAGGGGGTGTGGAGCCCCCTCCATGAGCCTTTTAATGGCTCGGGGACCCCATCCCCTGGCGCCCAATGTCAGTCTGTGCCCTGGGACCCCATCCCCTGTGACACTGTATTGTTCCCTGCTCGGGGGAGCACAGTCAGATAACTGAAAGCTAATTCCCTGCCCAAATTCTTCCAGGCAGGAAACATAGGTTTGAATGCTGCTCCTGCTGGATGAGAGCACACCAAGGCAGCTGAACCCCGCAAGCAACCAGGATGGGTGCTGGCAGGGGAGCCAGCACAGCTGTGGGGGCCATGGGTCTCCTCCCGTGGTACCTAAGGCATTTGAATGTTTTGGGTGCCCTGGTTAAGACCAGGCACACATGGAAAAAAAGCATTTTTGAGTCCCACTGACAGCCAAGATGGGTGATGGCTAGGTAGTCAGCAGGGTCACGGGGCCATGGAACCCCTCCCCCAGCTGCCTGCAATGTTGGTTTAAGTGTTTGGGTCCTGGGTGGGACTGGGGCTCCCAAGCAAAAAGAAAAAGATGGCAGGCTCCTACTCATGGGCCAGCAACTGTGCTTGAGCAAGGAACTGGCTGGGCCGCAGGAGTCAAGGGCCTCTCCCGTAGACCCAATGTTTAGCATAGTTGTTGTGTGCCCTGGGTGGGACTGAGGCACCCAAACAAAAAATAATTTAAAAAACCTGCATGAATATGAAATGAGAAGAGTTGCATCTCCCACTGGGGAGCGCCCCATTGTGCCCTGCAAGGACTTTCTATTTCTATTTTTTGTTCCTTGTGGTGCTCTAAGATGGGACGGGCATTTTTTTCAAATGTTATGGTGAGTCTACAGGGAGCCCAGCAGCCGTCCTTGGAACATTAAATAAAATACAGTAAGTTTACTGGGTCATTAAATATATTAACCCAGGAGAGCTTACCATCTTCTTTTTGAAGCATTCAGAGCTGGTGTGTAGGGTGTGCGGGGACCCATTGTTGTTGGTCCGACGGCTGCATTTTGTGGCTCAAACACATCTTTAATTGTTTTGAATAAAGATGCTTTATTTTAAATATGTTTGTAACTATTAGTATGCATTGCTATGCCTGTATTAATGATGGATACATTTTTATAGTTATTGATAAATTAATTGTGGTCACTTTTTGACAAAGTCAGTAGATCTGCTTCATATGTGTTGCCATGCTTACCCTCTGATAAAGCCAATAGGCCTGCCTTTTATATTTTGGTGTTCTGACCCTTTGATAAAGCCAGTAGGGCTACCTTACTTAAAATTACACCTTTTATACTTTCTGTTAAAAAACCTCAGAAATTCACTGACAAAACCAAAGATTAAAATTAAGTTATAGTTAGATATGGTAAAAATATATTTTTCTACATTAAAAAATACCTCAGAAATTCATAAAAAACAAAGGTCATAGTAACGTTATCATTAGGTGAAAATGTCAGTAAAAACCTCACATTTTAACTCAGCAAACACTGAAATTCACCAGTTACAGTTAACTAAATAAATATATGTGCCATTGCCATGCACTGCTTATCGTCTCACATAATACAATACTTATGACATGTTCTATGACATCATTGGTAACATCACTGTTGACATGTAAAATTAGAGTTTGAGTTTTTGTTGAACGAATACATAATGTATTTCTAATGATAAATTATCCTTAACCTTTGGTTTTTCTCATTGTATTTTAATGATTTTTATTTTTTAAATATAAATGTTCTTCAAATTGCAGCATGGAGTGTCATTGATTGGAGGGTCGTAAAGTGGAGTGTAGTACAGTACACTGAAGGAGAGTGTCATACAGTGGAATATTGTAGAGTGGAGTGGCGTGTCATACAGTGGAGTAGCATATCATAGAGAGAAATTGGGTGGTGTAATGTTTACTGTCATACTGTATTATAGTGTCATAGAGTGGAGAAGAGTTTCATGGACTGCAGTACAGTGTTGTAGAGTGGAGTTGCCATCAGTGGAGTAGAGTGTTGGGCAGTGGAGCAGCATAGAACAGAGTATAGTACAGTGGTGTAGAGTGGAATAAAGTGTAATGGAGTGAAGCATGGTGGAGTGACGTACACTGGCACAGGGAAGTGAAGAGTGAAGTAAAATGTCATAGAGTGTAGTGGCGTGTTGTGGATTATAGTGGCATGGAGTGCAGTAAATTGGAGTGGCATGGCATACAATGGAGTAAAGTGTCATAAACTGGAGTGCTGTGTTGTTCAGAAGAGTGTAGTGGGTTGTCATACATAACTGGAAAGTCTTGTAAACTGCAGTAGAGTGGAGTGGAATACAGCCTAGTTGATTTTGGTGGAGTGGACGGGTGTACAGTGCAGTACAGTGTTGTAGAGTGTGGTACAGCGGATTGCCCAACAGTGTCATAGAGTACAATGGCATTGAGTGGCTTAGAGTGGGGTGGTGTACAGTGAAGTAGTGGAGAAGAGTGGAATACTGTGTCAGAGTAGAGTGGAGTAAAGTGGGGAGCAGTGGCATACAAAGAGTTGCACATAGTGTTTTATAGTGGACTAGAGTATCACAGAATAGAGTAAAGTAGAGTAGAGTGTTGCACAGTAGCATATAGTATAGTACAGTATTGTCCAGTTGAGTGAAGGGGTATAGACAAGTGTTGGAGAGTGCCATACACTTTATTAGAATATTGTAGAGTGGAGTTGCATAGAGTATAGTAGTGTGGGAAACAGTAGAGCTGCATAGAGTGGATTGTTGCTTAGTAGCATAGAGCGAGGTAAAGTCTCATACAGCAGAGTTGAGAGGAGTGGTGTAACAGTGTGAGTACAGTACAACAGAGTATACTGGTGTATCGTAGAGTAGAGTGGAATGAAGTTGGGTGTACTGGCATAGCATAGTTCTTAAACTATTATACGTTGCAGTGTGGTCTCGCACAGCAAAGTGGAGCACTGTGTCATACAGAAAAGAACTGGATAGTGGAATAGAGTGTTGTACATTGGAGTGTATAGGTATAGAGTATAGTGTAGAGTTGGGCAGTGGTAGGTAAGGGAATAGAGTGGAGTAGAAGGTCATAGAGTGTCATTAAGTGTGGTAGACTTTTTTAGAGTGGAGTTATATCGAGTGGAGGAGAGTGTCATACAATGGAGTGGTGTAGAGGAGACTGGCATTCACTGTAGTGGTGTGGAGTGGATTACCTTAAAGTGGAGTTAGCATACAGTGTAATAGCGTACAGTGTAATACTTTACAGTGGAGTGTAGAAATGTGGAGTTGCATAGAGCGGAATAGCATAGAGTGTAGTGGTGTACACTGGAGTGGCTTAGAGTGGAGTAGGGTATAATGGATTGGTATAGAGTGAGGTGGCATGTATTGAAGTGGCATAGCGTAGAATTGAGGAAACTATTATACACTGGAGTGGTGTCTCATACAGTAGGGGGGAGTACTGTGTTGTACAGTGTTGGAAACTATCATAGAGGAATGTGTTGTACAATAGAGTATACAGGTAAAGAGTCGGGTGAAAATTTGGACAGCGGAGTGTACAGGAATAGAATGGAGTACAGTCCAGTAGAGTGGCATAGAGCGCAGTAGAGTTTTGTAATGTGGAGTTATGTAGAGTAGAGGAGTGGCATAGATTAGAGTAGTGTACGTGGAGTGGTATAAAGTTGAATAGTGTAGAACATAGTAGCACAGACTGGAGTGGCATACAATGGAGTGACATAGAGTGTAATAGCATATAGAGGGTCATTACAACCCTGGCGGATGGCGGAGAACCGGTGGTAAGACCGCCAACAGACTGGCGGTCTTACCTTGGTGTATTATGACCATGGCGGTAATTCTCCATCCCACCCGCCAGGGCGGAGACGACCGCTGGGCTGGAGACCTGGGTCTCCAGCCCGGCGGCCATCAGTATACCGCCGGTGGTATTTGGAACCGGCTTACCGCTGTGGATTTCCAGCGGTTTGAACCGCCATGAAATCCATGGCGGTAAGCACTATCAGTGCCAGGGAATTCCTTCCCTGGCACTGATAGGGGTCTCCCCCACCTCCCACCCCCATCCGACTCCCTCCCCTACACCCCCCACCACCCCTGCCACCCCCTAAAGGTGGCAGGGCCCCCCTCCCCACCCCGACCCCCAACATAACATTACTCACACACACCCGACACGCATGCAGGCACCACCAACACACACACTCACACACCCCAACATACATCCTTTTTTAAAAATGGAGGGGGGCACACATGGCCCCCATCCAAGGACTTAAAGAAGCCCCAGGGACCACCACATCCCCAGGACCAAATTCATTGATATGCCGGTTGGGGTCACATGGACCATCCTGGGCCCCTTGGACCACCACCTCCACAGAGCAACAATGTTATAAAAATGCAAGGGGGCCACATGGAGTACCCAGACCCCATTGACCACCACCTCCATGTGGCTAAAACAAATTATGTAGGAGGGCCACGCAGATTCCCCAGCCCTGGGGACCACCACCTCCCTGGGGCCACAATAAGGAAATACAGCAGGGGCCGTGAGGACCCCTAACAGGCCCTGGGGACCACCACCTCCCCAGAGCTGATATTCAAATAAGATACAGGGGCCGCGCAGACCTCCCCAGGCCCTGGGGACCACCACCTAACCTAGGCCAATTCATTTAATCTTGAATATATGAGGGGGCGCCCTCCTGGGCCATGTACGGCCCCGGGGACCACCACCTCCCCAGGGCCAGCCTGTGATAATCAAAGGAGGGGGGCCGCACTGCCCTCCTCCTGGAGCCATATATAGCCCAGGGAACCACCACCTCCAAGGGCCTGCTCGTGCTACCTCCCAAAGTGCCCGCCCTTGGGAGGTAGCTGTTTGCTTTATCTTGGCTGGAGCTGGGGCAGCTTCTGCCAAGCAAAAGCAAGCACTCCACATTCAGTAAGAGGGAGCTTTTAAAATGCTGTCACAGCTCCCGCCAAGCAAGTGCAAACACTAACTCTGCTCCCAGCAAGCAGGAGCATGAAAACTGCTCCTGCTTGCTAGGAGTAGATTTTTCATTTTGGCATGCAGATGACAAATTCCTCCCTCATGGAGGGAGCTGCATATCTAGCAACTCCCTTTGTGTGGGAGCAATGCTGGGTCCTGCAGGAGGTGGGGAGCCGGCTGGCACTGCGGGGGCCTGAGGCCCCCGCGGTCTCCATCATTGTAAACTGTATTGTAGGAAAGTCCTCCTTTTTGCCCTGGTCACCCCCACACTTTTTGGACAGGGACTGGTGGTTAATGACTCTTGGCTGTGCCCTGGGTACTGCTTACCAGTCCCAGGGCCAGTGCTCTGTGTAAAGTGGATATGCAAATAAGGCTAATTATAATCGGCTAATTTAACCTACCTATAAGTTCCTAGTATATGGTAGGGCATGTAGGTTTAGGGACCACAGCATAGGTAGCACTGCTGAGGTGCCCAGTGTTATTTTAAAGGCAGGCCTGCCTTGCTGGCTGCTTTTAAATTAAAGTTATATGCAAATTCAACTTTGGAATTAAGGACCAGATCTAGCAAGCAGTTTTGGCCGTTCTGTGGCTATGGGAAAATGTGTTCGTACATATGGCCCTAAAAGTAGTTCCAAAGTCTTAAACTACCTTCTTTTATATATAAGTCACCCCTAAGGTGTGCCATATGTGCCCCTAGGGCTGGTGCCATGTAACTATAAGCAGATTCCTTATAAAAGTAGTTTTATAAGCCCTGGTGAGGTAAAAACAGCCAAATTCGTTTTTCCCTCATTGTAGTGAATGGCCTTCATAGGCTAGAATGCGGAGACCTTATTTAAATTTTTAAAAGTCCCCTTAAATGACGGATACAAAGAGTTTGGTATCGCATTAATTGTTATAATAAATACCACAACTTCCAGTTGTTGGATTTATTATAACTTGTTCAGGTAAAGAGTTTCACACTTTACCTGAAAAGTTGCCAATTTCAGCCCTGCATTGTTTTTGCTGCTGTGCCCTGATTGGCCAGCCTCTGGCAGGCTGGCCAGGCTGCCTTGATGAGGTGTGAAGCAGCCTGGCTTCACACAAAGAGATGTGACTGTGGGAGGGAATTTCCCCTCAGCAGATGGTGAGGCAGGAAGGGGGAGGGCTGCCAAACTGGTATTCAAAGGCAGAGAAGGACATTTGGAGCAACCCAGCCACCCCCCCACATCCTGCAACCCCAGACAACTAGGTGCCCCCTTGATTAGAGTAGGAGAGGGCATGAGACAGGTGTGTTTATGATTTTTAGCCACACCAGTGGGTGGGCTCAGCCAGATGTAACCTCCAAAAATAATTTTCAGTCATGATGGATTTTTGAAGAATGTTGCCTCCTGGGATTGATTTTTGCCACACTTCCCAGGAAGTGGTCATCACAGGGGGAAGGACCCTGCACCTGATTGGAGAATCAGGACCCCCCTATTTTTCACTCAGTAGCAAGGGTAAAACTGGCAGACCTGCACCCACACCTCAGATCCCTATCAGATTCCAACAAGGAAGAACCAAAGGAGAAGAAGGACTGCCCTGCAGGACCCCTGGCCTGCACCTGGAACCTGCACTCAGAAGGACTGCACCAGCTGCACACTTGGGCTTCACCACAAGAAGGACTTTGCCTGGCCTCAACTGGTTCAAGGAGGGACTCCCTGTTTGCTACAGGTGAAAAATTGCTAACCAGAGTCCACTGCACCAACTCCTGAAGAAATCAACCAGCTGGCCACTGCCCAGTGGGCAAAAAGGAGTTTGCGCCAGGTGCATTCTGGGAGTTGTAGTCCACACCTCCAAGGATCATCTCAGAGCTTCTGTACCCTTGGGGTGAGATGTGGACCCCAAAAGAACCTTAAAAGTACATCTGGGAGAAGACCCAGAAGTTTGGAGAACTTTTTGAAAAAATGCTCCATAGAGGGACCGACCCGCCGCGGCAACTCTAGCCAGCTTGCCTCAACCACGACCCGGTCTGATTTGTGGGTTCATCCCGGTGAAGAAAATCTCCCAAAAAGAGACTAAGGCGGTCAGTCCAACTTTGGCGGGCGGCGGTAGCCGCCCGCCAGGCGGGAACCGCCAATCAGCCGGCATGCGGCCAAAAGACCGCTGCCGGCATTCCAACATTCCCGCTGGGCCGTTAGGGCCCACCGGCCCAGCGGGAATGAGGCCGCAACACAGAAGCCGGCTCAGAATGGAGCTGGCGGTGTTGCGGCCGTGCGACGGGTGCAGTTGCACCCGTCGCGCTTTTAACTGTCTGCTTGGCAGACAGTGAAAAGCTGGCCGGGGCCCTGTTAGGGGACCTCTGCACTGCCCATGCCATTGGCATGGGCAGTGCAGGGGCCCCCAGGGGCCCCAGGACACCCCTTACCGCCAGCCTCTTCCTGGCAGTGAAAACCGCCAGAAACAGGCTGGCGGTAAGGGGGTCAGAATCCCCAGGGCAGCGCTGCTTGCAGCGCTGCCCTGGCAGATTCGCCCAGCCGGGGCAAAAACGGCGGGAAACCGCCGGCCCCGGTTTTCCTACCGCGGCTTTACCGCCGCGGTCAGAATGGGCTTGGAAGCACCACCAGCCTGTTGGCGGTGCTTCCGTCATTCTGCGCCCTGGTGGTCCAAGACCGCCAGGGTCAGAATGACCCCCTAAGTCTGAACGTACAAAGTTGACCGAGACCTCCCAGCCAGCGTATCCGAGGAGGGCTCCAAGGACGTCGGATCAAGATCCAGGTTTACCCCGGTCAGAGGATTTTCACGTTGAAAAAAATGACTCAGACCGAAGGTAAACATTTCCACCGAGGATTCCCGCGAAGCATAACCGGAGAAGGGTTCCAGGAGGTCGGATTGGACTGGCAGGTTCGTCCCACTGAAGAAAATCTTCAGAAAAATGACTAAGTGCGAAGGTAAACTTTTGACCGAGGCCTCCCGCGGGCTGTAGCCAAGCCAGGCTCCATTGTGGTTGGCCTTAAACTTTGGCTTTGCCCCGGTCGAGGTGCAACCAGATGACCCGATTGGCGCTTTTTGTTCCTAGGCGCTAAAAAAACAATAATTGTATAAAAAATTCATATCTCCGGTTCCCCTTATCCGATTTTATTCGTTTTTGTGTCATTTTAAAGATAAAAATATAATCTATTTTTATGAATTGGTTTTGGATTTTTAAACTGTTTCCTGTGTTTTATTTAATTACTGTTTTGTGATATTTCAATGCTTTACACTCAGTCTACTAAGTTAAGCCTTGTTGCTCGTTGCCAAGCTACCAAGGGTTGAGCTGGGTTTAATTTACTGAGACCTAACTGGACCTAAGTGGAGGTTAGTGGCCTATTGCTAAGTGTAGGTACCTACCTGCCCTTACCAATAACCCATTTTCCAACATTTTTGGTGCGCAGTGGTGGGATCCTGTACTTGTGTTCAGTATCACATTACAGTTTTAAGTAAAACAAATAAAACATTCTTTAAATTGTCCTAGTGCAAAAATTGTTTTTAATTTTTAATTTGGATTAATTTCAATTATTGAATTTTTGTGATTTTTCTAAATTCTTGTTTCCAATTTTTGCAAAACGTTTTGTTGAAACAAAACTAGGGAACCATGGAGCTTGATCTGACTAGCCTACCCACACTGACAGTAGTCCAGCTTAGGGGGTTGGGTACTGAAAGAGGGTTGCCTGCAACCACTGACCTCAGGAAGCATGTCCTGATCAAATCCCTGAAAGCATGCGCTGAGGCCCAAGAGGTGGACTCAGAGGAAGCTCCAGAGGAGGGAGAAGTAGGGGAGGATGCTAGCTCCAACCACTCAGGGGAGGGAGGGCATCTGAGCCTAAGTGAGGAGGAGGAAGACAGGTCCTCACTGCACGCAGTTACTAGGGTCATACCCAAAGCTAGTTGGGGAAAGGGGGTCCCTTCAGGAGGAGAGAACCTGTCCCTCAGGGAAAGAGAGCTGGAGGCCCAGCTAGCATTTATAGCTTTGGAGGCAGAAAAGCTGGCCCTAGAAAAGAAAAAGTGGGCAAGGGAAGAGAAAAGAGATGGTGGCAGCGACAGAGAAGCTGAGGTGTCCATGGGTGGAGGGTTTTGCCCCAGATTACCCAAGGGGGTGGTTCCTGCCTATGTAGAGGGGGATGACATAGACAATTGGCTGGAGGCCTTTAAGAGGGACCTCCCGATGAGGAGAATCAAGCCTAGGGTTCACTTCTTTGGGAGTTGGTCCCCAACTCTGGGAGGGATAGGCTCCTAACCTTGAGGGGGGAGGAGGCAGATTCATACCCCAGTATGAAGAGATGCTTGACTAAAACGTTTGGTCTGACCCCAGAGCAGTATAGGCTCAAGTTTAGGGACACCCAAAAGACAAGCACCCAGTCCTGGGTGGACATTGTGGACATCTCAGTTGAAGCACTAGAGCAGTGGTTCCCAACCTGTGGGCAGGGGACACCTGGGGGTCCGCAAAGCCTCCTCAGGGGGTCCGCGACTGCTTAAAGAATTTAATAATATTAGGTCCCAGCTACCAGTAATGACTCAGTGGGGGTCCCCGGGTTCCAATAATGATTCAGTGGGGGTCCCCGGGCTCCAATATTGATAAAATGGGGGTCCACAGAAGTCAAAAGGTTGGGAACCACTGCACTAGAGGGCTGGATACAGGGCAACAAGGTAAGTACCTTTGAGGGGCTGTACAATTTGATTATGAGGGAGAACCTTCTAACCAATTGTGTCCAAGAGAAGCTCCACCAGTACTCAGTTGACTCTAAGTTGACCAACCCCAGAGAGGTGGGGGAGGCAGCAGATGACTGGTTAAGAACTAGGGTTAACCAGAAACCCCCAGGGGGTGATCAGAAAAAGGGAGGACATGGTTCTTCTCAGGGGAAGAACCAAGGGATAGGTGACAAAAAGCCCAAGGAGTCCTCACAAGAGTCCACAAAAACTTCTCAGGGTGGGGGAGCCCCGAGCCATTCCACTTCTAAGGGGAAAGGGTATCAGGGGAAGCATTATGATCCTGTTAAAGCAGGAAAGTTTCAGGAGCTTGCTAAGGCCGGCAAGTGCTTTGAGTGTCATCAACCTGGACACAAAAGAGGAGATGCTATCTGCTCCAAGAAGCCCCCCAATGGTGGGTAATCCCAGGGGATTGCTAGTGTAGGGTTGGGGTGGAAGTTGGCCCAGGGCTGGGATCAGGGTACACAGAGGTCACCTTAGTATCCGTGGGTGGGGTGGACATTGCAACTATGGCCACCTTACCTCCCAGCATGAAGAGGTATAGGCAGAGGCCTAAAGTCAATGGGACTGAGGTGGAAGCTTTGAGAGATACAGGAGCCAGTGTGACAATGGTCACAGAGAAGCTGTTTTTTCCAGAACAGGTCTTACCTGGTGTCTTTCACCAAGTAACATATGCAGATAGCAGAACCCAACTCCATCCCATGGCTATGGTGAGCCTGGAATGGGGAGGTGTGACTGGCCCTAAGAAGGTAGCTGTAGCTCCTGTCCTCCCAGTAGAGTGTCTGCTGGGAAGTGATCTTGAAGCATCTGAATGGTCAGAAGTGGAGAGAAGGGTCCATGCACAGATGTTGGACCTCCCTGAATGGGTGTGTGCTGTGACCAGGTCACAGGCAGCACAACAGGGAAGTGCTGGACACTTGGACCCTGGAACAATGGGCCAAGCCTCCAAGAAGAAGAGAAAGGGCACTGGGTCTGGCTTGCCAGCCCCTACAAGTACAGAGGATCAGGAGGAATCCAAACCTGAGGGGGAGGATCTGACCTCTGAGGGAGGGCCACATCCCCTGCAAGCTCTGCCTGACTTGGCAGAACTGCAAGGGGCAGGTGGGCCCACCAGAGAAGAGTTGTGCCAGGGACAAAAAGAGTGTCCCGCTCTTGAGGGCCTAAGGCAGACTGCTGCCAGGCAAGAACAAGGGGATACCAGTGGAACCCACAAGATTTATTGGGAGGATGGAGTTCTCTACACCGAGGCAAGGGACCCCAAACCAGGGGCAACCAGGAGAGTAGTGGTCCCCCAGAAGTATAGAGAATTCCTCCTTACTTCAAGCCATGATATTCCCTTAGCTGGACATTTGGGACAGTCTAAGACCTGTAACAGGCTGGTCAACCATTTTTATTGGCCCCAAATGTCAGAAAAAGTCAAGGAGTTTTGCAGCTCCTGTGTTACCTGCCAAGCCAGGGGCAAGCCAAAGGCTCCCTTGATACCACTGCCAGTGGTTGGGACTCCCTTTGAGAGGGTGGGGATTGGCATTGTTGGTCCCCTAGACCCACCAACTGCCTCAGGTAACAGGTACATTTTGGTGGTTGTGGACCATGCCACCGGGTACCCTGAGGCAATACCCCCCTGGACAGTCACTGCTCCCACAGTGGCTAGGGCCCTACTTGGTGTGTTCACCAGAGTAGGATTTCCAAAGGAGGTGGTCTCAGATAGGAGCACAGATCTTATGTCTGCCTATCTGAAAGCCATGTGGGATGAGTGTGGTGTTACTTATAAGCTCACCACCCCCTATCATCCACAGACCAATGGTCTGGTGGAAAGATTTAAGAAGACCCTGAAGGGCATGATCATGGGTTTGTCTGACAAACTCAGGAGGAGATGGGATGTTCTCCTCCCATGCCTGCTGTTTGCCTACAGAGAGGTGCTGCAGAAGAGGGTTGGATTCAGCCGCTTTGAGTTACTGTTTGGGCACCCTGTAAGAGGCCCATTGTGCTTGGTGAGAGAGGCTTGGGAGAAGCCTCTCAAAGAGTCCAAGGAGAATGTGCTAGATTATGTGCTGGGCACATGAAGAAGGCAAGCAGAAACCTGGAGGCCAGCCAAGAGCTCATGAAGCTCTGGCATGATCAGAAGGCTGCCATGCCTGAGTATCACCCAGGACAGCTGGTGTGGGTTTTGGAGCCCATGGCTCCTAGGGCACTTCAGGCCAAATGGACTGGGCCCTATCCAATTGTGGAAAGAAAGGGTGAGGTCTCCTACTTGGTGGACCTTGGCACCCCCAGGAATCCTCATAGGATCCTGCATGTTAACAGGTTGAAACCCGAAAAGGACAGGGCAGACATGACCATGCTGATGGTCACTGATGAAGGGAAAGAGGAGGAGAGTGAACCCCTGCCAGACCTCCTGTCCTCAAATGAACAAGATTGATCAGTGGAGGGAGTGGTACTCTCTCCCAAGTTGACAGACCAGCAACAAAAAGACTGCAGACAAGTTTTGGAGCAGTTTGCTAGTCTATTCTTCCTGACCCCTGGACTCACCAATTGGTGTGTCCATGACATTGACACTGGTGACAGCTTACCTGTCAAAAACAAGCTGTACAGGCTGTCTAACCAGGTCAAGGCCAACATCAAAGCTGAAGTGGCTAAGATGTTGGAGCTAAAGGTAATTGAGACCTCTGACAGTCCTTGGTCAAGTCCAGTGGTACTGGAGCCCAAACCTAATCCCCAAGGTGGGAAGAAGGAATTGAGATTCTGTGTGGACTACAGAGGTCTAAATGCAGTCACTAGGACTGATGCTTACCCCATACCTAGAGCTGATGAGCTCATTGATAGGTTGGGGGCTGCCAAATTCCTGAGCACGTTTGATCTGACTTTAGGATACTGGCAGATTGCCTTAAGTCCAGTAGCTAAGGAGAGGTCAGCATTTTCCACTCCAGAGGGCCACTTTCAGTTCAAGGTGATACACTTTGGCCTGAAAAATGCTCCTGCCACCGTCCAACGGTTGGTGAATAGAGTCCTGTCTGGGTTGGAATCTTTCAGTGCAGCATATCTGGATGATATAGCTGTATTTAGTTCCACCTGGGAGGACCTCCTGGTCCACCTGAAGGAAGTGCTTCAGGCCCTGCTTCAAGCAGGCCTGACTATCAAGGCAAGCAAGTGCCAGATAGGGCAAAGCTCAGTTGTGTACCTGGGCCATGTACAACCTCTCCAGCCCAAGATCCAGACTATCCTGGATTGGGAGGCTCCTAAAACCCAGACTCAGGTCAGGGCCTTTCGTGGCCTGACTGGGTACTACAGGAGGTTTGTTCAGAATTATGGGACCATAGTGGCCCCTCTGACTGATCTTACCTCCAAGAAACAGCACAAGAAGGTAATTTGGGCCCCAGAGTGTCAGAAAGCTTTTGACACCCTAAAACAGGCTATGTGTTCAGCACCAGTGTTACTGGCCCCTGACTATAGCAAGGAGTTTATAGTGCAAACAGATGCTTCAGAGGAAGGGATTGGGGCAGTGTTAGCACAAGTTAATAAAGAGGGCCAAGATCAACCAGTTGCCTTCAGCAGCAGGCGACTACTCCCCAGAGAGAAAAGATGGAGTGCCATTGAGAGGGAGGTCTTTGCTGTGATCTGGTCCCTGAAGAAGTTGAGGCCATACTTGTTTGGCACTCACTTCAGTGTACAAACTGACCACAGACCTCTCAGATGGCTGATGCAAATGAGGGGGGGAGAACCCAAAACTGTTAAGGTGGTCCATTTCCCTACAGTGGATGGACTTCACAGTGTAGCACAGACCTGGGACTGCCCATGCCAATGCAGATGGCCTTTCCAGGTTTTTCCACTTAGCTGATGAGGACTACCAGGGTGTAGGTTAGTACCCATCACCTTTTATCTGGGGGAGGCAGTGTAGGAAAGTCCTCCTTTTTGCCCTGGTCACCCCCACACTTTTTGGACAGGTACTGATGGTTACTGAATCTTGGCTGTGCCCTGGGTACAGCTTACCAGTCCCAGGGCCAGTACTCTGGGTAAAGTGGATATGCACCACATAACTTTACCATTGTGTAAGATGGCGGTCGCACTCTGAGAGTGCTCTGGACCCCTCCGTCATCCGCCCTAACCCACTGCCACACCGATCCTGTTTCCCGTCCCATTCGGGACTTAAAAGGTGCTGCGGTGCTCCCCGATCTCGGAGGTCCGAAGTCCGGAATTCCGAGGAGCCTGAATGCCGTAAGGAGACGGCACCGCCCCAAAGGCCGAGCCACGCCGGAAACAAAAACGCCTCGCGCCTGAGGCCCAGACGCAAAGCAATTTGGAAAAGAGACGGCGGATCGAGACCCACCGAAACCGCCGAAGACGCACACCCGAGGAAACGCAGTGGATGGCCGCCCGGGGCCGTTGGCGGCGCGACCCGCGGCCCCGAGAGCCGCCTGCTAGTGCACGGCACAAGCCACGGAGAGAAGAGCCGAGAGGGCTTTTGGGACTCGCACCCCCCGAGACACCTAAAATAACACGCCGCTGCTCAGCGGGAGATTAGACGCAGTCCTGGGACCCCGCGGCTCGCCAGCTTGAGTACCGGCGGCGGACTGGGGGCACTCTCCCCTCAGCGGTCGGCTGTCCGATTCGCGGCCGCTCTGCGGGGCATCTGAGCAGCCCTGGCCCGACACTGCGGGCAGAGGCCAAAGGACAACCAGAAGCCGGGAGGTGAGGAGGGCGGCGGGGTCCACGGCCGCAAACGGATCCTCACCCTGGGGCACTGGGCCTAACAGCAAGATGAGACCCCGAGTGTCTGGCAGACATGGCCCAGGCCGCAGACCCGAGGCTTGAGGTACACAGAGTGGGCTCCCCTACCAGGGACAACGGTGGCGGGATATCGAACTTCTGGGAGAGGTGGGGCCCAGTGCTACCATAGGCCCCCTGGAATCATAACCAGAAGAACAGGGACCTAGAGTCACCCTAAGACGACGCCCCATAGGGGTTTGAAGAAAGCACCAAACCTGCCCCACAAGGGACAATCGCCCCGTAGGAACGCACCTTGGTCCTACAAAACTAATCCGGAAACTTTCGAGACTGGGAGGGACCGTCTTCAGACCATCCTTTTAACTGATTCCCTCTCCCCGGAGTAAACAATGAACGGTCTGATTTAAGGCCGCCCCGGGAACAAGAGAACAAGAGAATAAGAGACACAAAACCCTCGACAACAACCGGACCTTGCCCCAAGGAGACGCAGCTCCACCTGCTCAACCCCTTGGACAACATGGGCAAGGACAGAGCCTCTAAACAGACACAACCATCCCAGCAGAGGATTGATCAATTTACCACACCGACGGTCCCCCAGACCAGCGGAAACCCTCCTCCCAATGACCAGAACACAGACGGGGTCAATGCGATCCTTCTCGCAATCCAAACCTCACAACGGGCGGTGGAAACCAAGATCGGGGAGGTGAGAGAAGAGATGGGCCTAGTGAGACAAGACCTTAGAAATGCCGTGGGCTGAATTACAGAGGTGGAGAACCGCGTTTCGAAAACAGAGGAGGACCTGACTGACCTTAAAGCCAAAGTGTCCCAGCTGCAAACTCGAACTGGCGAGCTCCATCGTAGAGCAGAAGATGCCGAGAACCGCTCCAGACGCAACAACTTGCGCTTCGTAGGTATCCCAGAAGACGCCGAGGAAGGCAAAGCCGCCGAATTTCTCGAAAATTTGATTAAGTCATGGATGCCAGAAAACTCTCTCTCGCCGTGGTTTGCGATAGAACGAGCACATAGGGCGTTGGCCCCGTGCCCCCCACCGGGCGGCCCTCGGAGACCCATGATAGCGCGCTTCTTTAATTTCAAGGACTGCGACGCCATCCTAAGAGAAGCCAGACGCTCCCCTGACCTCCTTGGGGACAATCAGAAAATTCTGGTCTTCCCAGACTATACTCGGGAAGTCCAAACCAAGCGCTGATCGTATGAACACGTAAAACAGAAGCTAAGAGCAATGCAACTTTCATATATGCTCCTCTTCCCAGCACGCCTGAAGGTAATCCTTGCTGGCAAGGCGCACTTCTTTGAGACACCCGAGGAGGCGTGGGACTGGCTGACAGAACAAGGTATCGGCATCCGGAAAGGTCCACCTAGTACACCTGAGGGATTCCGTGAGATGCTTGCGAACACACGGGCAGACACATGGAGTGGTCGGAAACGCACCAGATCCAGACGGGGTGGACGAAAAAACTCTAGGCCAGAACAAACGAAGACACCCATCCTGTCCCGGACCCACCGCCCGGAGAGAAACCGGTGAACCACCCCGGGGATCAAGCCTCAGGAGACCGTCAAGGAGGCGATCGCCTGAGCCAATCCCCCGAACTTGGCTGACGCCAGCCCAACACGTACTGAGCTCCGGACCACCGGGTCACATCGACCAAACCAGGTGCCACCCCACATAAACGGAGCGGGACTACACCCAGGATAGCACCACGTGACACTCACCAACGACTTTATTAAGGGCAGAGGGGTTTTACTCTAATTAATTGCAATTGATCCGACACACAGGAGGGGTCCACCACTTCACTCGATGGCAGTCTACACGGCTGTCTTGCCCCTGTTGGGCATTAGGGCGACAGATGCTTCAAGGGTAGAAGTATGGGGTGGGGGGAAGTTGGGGAGTTTAAAGCTCACGTTAGGGCTTAGTGAAGTGGTTACGTTAAGTTATTATCGCAATACCTACACCCGTCACATAGATCCTTCTCGGTCCATAAACCCATCTCTGAGTCCCTACCCAGATCCCCGACCACCCGCCACACAACCATGGCACAAACAGTTCCCTCACTGACACAGATCCTTTCTTGGAATGTCAACGGCCTCTTAGATAAAATTAAAAGATCCGCAGTATTTAACACCCTGCGCAGGTATGCCCCTTCAGTAGTTCTCTTACAAGAGACACACCTACTCGGAACCAAGTGCCCTATCCTAGCGAGAGGGGGTTTTGACAAAGTTTTCCACGCGGGCTTCTCGAGGGGCTCCAGGGGAGTAGCTATCCTGCTCCATCGTTCGTTACCCATGGTGGTCACCTCCACACACTCGGACCCACAAGGCAGATTCGTAACGGTTACCAGCACTTTGCACGGATTACCGACCAATTTCGTATGTGGGTACGCCCCCCCGGCTGGCTTCGATGCGTTCCTACTAGACCTCCGCAGGACACTCATAGGCCTCCCGCAGGGACACACGCTTATCGGCGGGGATTTTAACGCTGTACTAGATCCTAAACTAGACGTATCCGGACCTATTTCTTCCACCCGAGCCGGGAGAGCAAACAATCTAAACGGTTGGACAACGGGACTGGGACTGTGTGAGGTATGGAGGACATGGCACCCCAGGGCCCAGCAGTACACACACACCTCAGCAGCCCACCACTCTCAGGCAAGGATCGACCTCGTGTTTATGCCTGCTCTGGACATCTCCAGAGTTACTGGTGCGGAAATATTACCTCGAGGAATCTCAGACCATTCCCCAGTGCGAATACGTTTAGGGAGCGCAGCCACGAACCAACGCCCGATATGGCGCCTAAACGCGTGGTACCTGCAGAATGAGGAGTATACCCTTGAAATCAGGGATCACCTTACTCAATATTTCGATCAAAATCTGGGGTCTGTCCGCTCCACGGGCACAATTTGGGCGGCATGTAAAGCCACATTTAGGGGCTATGCCAAGCACTGTATACGCGCCCGTGAGCGAGCACGAGACCTGCGGGTGACAGCTCTCGAATCCAAGGCCATGGCCCTGGAGCAGTCTGAGACTACTGCCACATCAGCATCCACCCTAAGGCGCCTAACAATGGTTAGAGAGGAGATAAAGCAGTTGGTTCTCGAGGCCGCAAAACACACCTGGAGGGCATCAGCGGCTCGCGTATACGGATGGGGCGATAAGAAGGGCAAACTCCTGCACTGGCTGGCCTCACGCCCACTAGCCGACAGAATTATCCCTGAAGTCATAGACGAGGCGGGCTCAATTGCAAAGACTCCCAGTGAAGTCGCTGCGAGCTTCGCCTCGTGTTACGCTCACCTATATGCGGCGCGCCCCCGCCCTCTGAGTGAAAGGGAATCTCCCCTTCTAGATGACGTGGCCCTCCCTGTAATCCCACGGGCGACGATGGAGATCCTAGACGAAGTTATTACCCTAGCCAAAATCACAACAGCCATATCCGGACTCGCAATGGGAAAAACACCCGGTCCAGACGGCTTTCCGTCCGAGCTTTATAGTAAATGCGGAGACATTTTAGGCCCCCATCTGCTCAACATGCTGGACAAAGTGGAGAAGATCGGCCGGTTTCCCACCGGAATAGATCAAGCCACAATAGTGGTGATCCCAAAGACACAGCCGCCATCGCAAGACCGCTCAGCTTATAGACCTATCTCCCTACTGAACGCCGAAATTAAAGTACTCTCAACATTACTTGCTGCCAGGCTGAAGGTAGTGCTTCCCTCGCTGATACACCCAGACCAGTGTGGCTTCATGCCTTCCCGCAGCACCAGGCACTGCATTAGGAGACTAAACGTCGCTCTGGCCCAACGCGGCACCTTAACCGGGTCCCCCCTCGCCCTTCTTCTGATAGACTTCGAAAAAGCCTTTGACACAGTGGATTGGTCATATCTAGAACATGTTCTAATAAAGAATGGATTTGGACCCAAGTTGTGAGGTCTTGTAAAACTACTTTACTCTAATCCAACCGCTCGTGTCCAGGTAAACGGAGTGACCTCTGACTCGTTCCCCATCCGTCGAGGGACCCGTCAGGGATGCCCGATATCACCGCTACTCTTTGCCCTCGCGATCGAACCACTAGCCAAACTGCTAAGAGAGGACCCACTAGTAACAGGCTGGACATGGCCCGCGAGCCCAGAAGACCGAGTGGCACTGTACGCGGACGATGTCCTCCTTTATCTTTCCAACCCAGCAAGGAGTGGCCCACGTGTCTTAGAACTCATGGACCTCTTCTCACAGGCCTCGGGACTAACACTCAATCCCAAGAAATCCTTGCTGATCCCTCTACACCCCTCTAGGGAATGTATCAGCTGGCAAAAAAACATTCCAATCCGCCGCAACAGTTTCAAATACCTAGGGGTTTACATAACTCTGCTCCCTGAATTAACTTGGGAACTAAACGTCACGCCACTCCTTAAGAAATCCAAAAAAGATCTCCAGCGCTGGCAGAACCTTCCGCTCAACACAATGGGGAGAATAGCGTTATATAAAATGATGATACTCCCCAGATTCCTATATCTGCTGCAGAACTTCCCATACCCAATCCCGCGAAAATGGTTCAACGAAATCGAGACAACGGCGCGGCAATTCCTGTGGCACGGCGCCCACCCCAAACTCTCCCTTGGTACAGGTCAGAGGGACGTTTACGAAGGGGGACTGGGAATGTCCAATGTATACTTTTATTACCTGGCTATGCACCCACTAGTGATTAACGACTGGCTATCAGGAGGTTGGACCGACCCTGCATACAGACTAGAACTTCAGACACTGGGCTATAATGGGGTCTTTGATGCCCTATACGGGGGTGTGATCCCGCAATTCATCCCCGAGGTGACCAGGCTGGTTCTCACAGGCTGGCGAGCGGCACAAAAGGCCACAGGATGGTGGTCTCGCCTAACTCTACAGACACCTCTTTGGCAGGGGAAGTGGTTGGGGGAGGTCTCTGCGCTGAGGGGATTTCGGAAATGGGACATTATTGGGATATCTACACTCGCCGATATCTGGGGCGACTCGCAAATTCGTTCATTTGAAGAGCTTCAGAGAACGCACTCCTTAAACAACACCCAATTTCACAGGTACCTACAACTCAGACACGCCCTATTAGTGCACGTACGGCCAGGGGACGACATCCCAGAGTATAGCCCGCTAGAAGCAAGGGTCATGATGGGACACCTAAACAAAAAGGGAATCTCCCAAATCTACCGCTCTATCCTCACTAACACGTCCCCCCCCTTGATGAGCTTCGCCAGAAATGGGAGGGCTGGGTGGGCCCTATCGGGGACTCGGAGTGGAGAGAGGTGTTGATGGCCCCTCGAACTCTAGCCATATCCACACGATTCCAATTATTGCAAACCCACTACCTTCACGCAGCTTACCTCACCCCTAAGAGACTCCATCGGGCCAAACTCCGACCCACAGACGAGTGCCCCCGCTGTTCCCTACCGGGAGCCGACTTTTTTCACATGGTCTGGGCCTGCCCGCTCATAGAATCATACTGGAGGTCAATTATAGAAGAGGTCTCCGAGGTGCTGCAATCAACAGTAGAAATCTCCCCGACTCCACTCTTGCTGGGGGCCATGAGCGAAATGGGGCTAAATAGGGTGAATCGAACATTCTTGGGAGTGGCCTGCCTAGTGGCAAAGAGAGATATTATGTCAGAATGGAAGGCTGTAAAAGCGCCGTCCCTCACCAAATGGAGACGAGGTGTGGATTGGTGCGCAAGGTGCGAAAAAACAATATACGAAGCGAGGGGGTGCCCTGACAAATACACTAGAGTGTGGGGACCTTGGGAAAGTCTACTGAACACTTGACCGACCTAGAGCAACGGATCTCTTCACACACTCCCCTAAACCAAAACCACCCGGGGGCGAGGGATTACACTACCTACAATCCCACCTCTGCTATGGTAGAGAGACACACCCATACCACACGAGACAACGAGTGGGCTGGCCCCCCTCCAGGGCCGTGAACACAGGGGCTACCACTACCGGGCTGTAGAAGTGGGATCAAACTTAAACTCTAACTACTAAACCAGATTTCATAGAGCATACTGGGACCAGAGAGGGGGACGAGCAAGAGGGAATTTACAGAATACTTACTTCAGAAGGTGTTAGGGTATTGGTATATGTATCTATGTTTGTATTTACTGTTACAATGCATCTGCATTGTGTTTTTGTGACTTATTGTTCGTTTCTAAAATAAATAAAAGCTCTTTAAAAAAAAAAAAAGGGGATATGCAAATTAGGCTAATTATAATTGGCTAGGTTAACCTACCTATAAGTCCCTAGTATATGGTAGGGCATGTAGGTTTGGGGATCACAGCATAGATAGTGCACCCATAGGTGCACTGCTGAGATGCCCAGTATCATTTTAAAGGCAGGCCTGCCTTGCTGGCTGCTTTTAAATTAAAGGTATATACAAATTCGACTTTGGAATTAAAAGTAGTTCCAAAGTCTTAAACTACCTTATTTTTACATATAAGTCACCCCTAAGGTGTGCCCCATGTGCCCTTGGGGCTGGGCACCATGTAACTATAAGCAGGGACCTTATAAGTGTAGTTTTATAAGCCCTGGTGAGATAAAAACAGCCAAATTCGTTTTTCCCTCACTGTAGTGAATGGCCTTCATAGGCTAGAATTGGGAGACTTTATTTTAATTTGTAAAAGTCCCCTTAAGTGACAGATACAAAGAGTTTGGTATCAAATTAATTGTTATAATAAATGCCACAACTTACAGTTGTTGGATTTAATATAACTTGTTCAGGTAAAGAGGTTCACACTTTACCTGAAAAGTTGCCAATTTCAGCCCTGCATTGTTTTTGCTGCTGTGCCCTGATTGGCCAGCCTCTTGCAGCCTGGCCAGGCTGCCTTGATGAGGTGTGAAGTGGCCTGGCTTCACACAAAGAGATGTGCCTGTGGGAGGGAATTTCCCCTCAGCAGATGGTGAGGCAGGAAGGGGGAGGGCTGCCAAACTGGTCTTCAAAGGCAGAAAAGGACATTTGGAGCAACCCAGCACCCCCCCACATCCTGCAACCCCAGACAACTAGGTGCCCCCTTGATTAGATTAGGAGAGGGCAGGAGAGAGGTGTGTTTATGATTTTTAGCCACACCAGTGGGTGGGCTCAGCCAGATATAACCTCCAAAAATCATTTTCAGCCATGATGGATTTTTGAAGAATGTTGCCTCCTGGGATTGATTTTTGCCACACTTCCCAGGACGTGGTCATCACAGGGGGAAGGACCCTGCACATGATGTATCAGGACCCCCCCTGTTTTTCACCCAGGAGCAAGGATAAAACTGACAGACCTGCACCCACACCTCAGATCCCCATCAAATTCCAACAAGGAAGAACCAAAGGAGAAGAAGGACTGCCCTGCTTGACCCCTGGCCTGCACTTGGAACCTGCACTCAGAAGGACTGCACCAGCTGCACACTTGGGCTTCACCACAAGAAGGACTTTGCCTGGCTTCAACTGGTTCAAGGAGGGACTTCCTGTTTGCTACAGGTGAAAAATTGCTAACCAGAGTCCCCTGCACCAACTCCTGAAGAAATCAACCAGCTGACCACTGCCCAGTGGCCAAAAAGGAGTTTGCCCCAGGTGCATTCTGGGAGTTGTAGTCCACACCCCCAAGGATCATCTCAGAGCTTCTGGCCCCTTAGGTGAGCTGTGGACCCCAAAAGAACCTTAAAAGAACATCTGGGAGAAGACCCAGAATTTTGGAGAAGTTTGGAGAACTTTTGAAAAAAAGCTCCATAGAGGGACCGACCCGCCGCGGCAACTCTAGCCGGCTTGCCTCAACCGCGGCCCGGCCTGATTTGCGGGTTCGTCCCGGTGAAGAAGATCTCCCAAAAAGAGACTAAGTCCGAACGTACAAAGTTGACCGGGACCTCCCAGCCAGTGTATCCGAGGAGGGTTCGAAGGACGTCGGATCAAGATCCAGGTTTACCCCGGTTGAAGGATTTTCAACTCGATTAAACGACTAAGTCCGATGTAAAAATCTCCACAGAGGATTCCCGCGACGCGTAACTGGGGAAGGGTTCCAGGAGGTCGGATTGGACTGGCAGGTTTGTCCTGCTGAAGAAAATCTTCAGAAAAACGACTAAGTGCGAAGGTAAACTTTTGACTGAGGCCTCCCGCGGGCTGTAGCCAAGCCGGGCTCCATCGTGGTCAGACCTAACCTTTGACTTTGCCCCGGTCGAGGTGCAACCAGATGACCCGATTGGCGCTTTTTGTTTCTAGGCGCTAAAAAAACAATAATTCTTTAAAAATTCATATCTCCGGTTCCCCTTATCCGATTTTATTCATTTTTGTGTAATTGTAAAGATAAAAATATAATCTATTTTTATAAATTGGTTTTGGATTTTTAAACTGTTTCCTGTGTTTTATTTAATTACTGTTTTTTTATATTTGAATGCTTTACACTCTGTCTCCTAAGTTAAGCCTTGTCGCTCGTTGCCAAGCTACCAAGGGTTGAGCTGGGTTTAATTTACTGAGACCTAACTGGACCTAAGTGGAGGTTAGTGGCCTATTGCTAAGTGTAGGTACCTACCTGCCCTTACCAATAACCCATTTTCCAACAGGTATGCCCTAGGTGGGGCCAGGGCACCCAGCTGGACATGGCTGGGCCCTAAGGGATGAGGTCCCCGGGGCCGAAATCAGCCCTGGGAGGGGCCGCAGCACCCTCCCAGTTTTAAATATGTATTTTGCCACGGAAGATGGTAGTTCCCAGTGACCAGGGGTCCACACAACCCCTGCAGCATGGTCTATTTAGCTGATGGTCCCCCCTTGCCATGCACTGCTAATTAACCCATATTTTATATGAGTCATGACATCTTCTATGGCATCATTGAAACTAACACTACAACATTTGGAATAAAAGTATTGATGAGGAAACTGTGCACAGAGGGAGAGCCACTTATAGTTATGTATGCGTGCAGGGGACAGATATGAAATTTCAGATTTTGATAGAAGGACCTGCTTTAAAGTTCCCACTGTGAAAACCTGAAGTGTTTGCTGTGTCTTGGCTGCAGCTGCAGAACTGCAGCCAAGCCACAGCAAACAGCTATGTCCCGGAGGTGGGCACCCCGGGACATACAAGGAGCCGGCCCTGGGGGGTGGCAGTCCCCAGGGCCATCAGTGGCTCAACAAGGAGGTCAGTGCGGCCCCTTCCAACCTGAAGATAGCCCCAGGAGTGGTGGCCCCAAGGGCTAATGGGGAGTCCAAAATGGACCCCCTTTCAATTGTTTTCTGTTTGCCCTGGGGAGCGGTGGCCCTCCTTTCTTTTTTTTTTTCAAATATTTGCCCGGGGTGATAGTCCCTGGGGTGCGAGAGAGCCACAGGCCTCCTGCACATCATTTGTTATATACATTACAAGCCCCAGGGAGGTGGTGGTCCCTGAGGCAGCGGGAGGGTGGCAGAAGGCTTCCCCCGCATTTCTAAAGAAACACCCCGGGACTTGGCCCACCCGGAGGCTTCATGATAACAAAGCGTGGGAGTCCACGCTTCATTGTTTTTTGCAGATCAGACCATAAACTAAAAAAAGAAATGCTTTTTAGGCCTGGGGTGGGTCTCTTTGGGACCCCACCACCAGAGCTAAGGGGTCAGGGTGCTTGTACCTTGGCCCCTTTTGTATTTTTTATTATTTCTATTTTTTTTTCTGGGACTCAGCTGAACCTGTGTCCCAGAATGGCTGATAACACTACTGTTGTTGAAGTGTTATCAGCCAATCAGATCTCTGCACGAGATCAGGAGGGATCGTGAATCCCTTGCATCCCTATATATTCAAATTTGGATTTCCTTGAATTTCTCAAAAACGTCTGATTGGATTTACATCAAATAACAAAAAGGGCTCTTTCTGGACCAAGAGCTACCTTTCTGCCAAATTTGGTGTAATTCCGTCCAGTGGTTTTTACAGCTCTAAATTACCTCCCCCCCTTTATCTTGGCCCCCGCTTGACGGATCACCCTCAAAGTTTCCAGACAGCAGCTCACATGACTGTCAACTTTTTTGGGTGTTTGTTGGCATGGATAAAATACTGTTATTCTTTTAGAGAAACGGATTGCAGTGGTTTCTTTTTTTTGGATTTATAATTTGAGGAGGATTGGTCTATGTTCGACCACTAGCACTGTCTAAATGCACCGTGTCTGGTCTATGACCCCTACATATATATATTGTTTTCAGTGCAAAAACCAAAGGTTGCAGGGAGGTTATAATTAGGAAATAGAATAATAAAAAACATTGAAATTCACTTAAAAAAAACAAAGGTAGCCAAAGGTTACAGGAATGTTATAGTTAGTCTCACATTTTAAAAGTATAAAACCATAGAAATTCAACTGTTATAGTTAGAGTTATTTCAAGTAACTATAACTCCTGCCCTTAGGTAACTATAACTTGTGCCCCAGCCATGCACTGCTAATTACCCCACAAATTACAGCAAGAAAAGGGGGCAGGGTAGAATACACAAAAAGAAAATCTAAATATGAAACTATTGCAAAATCATAGTTCAAGAAAAACAAGACAAAATGTAAGTATAATAATAAATAGAATCTTAACCACTAAAATAAATAAAAAACAAACCTTTTATTAACTTTAGTAATAGATACAGCAAATGTACAAACCAATAAATTAAATAAACATCAATAACTAGAACATTTCTCTTTGTCGACAATGAAATATAACAAGAATGAAAAGAAGAAAAAGAACAGCCCTCCGAATTTCAGTCCAGTCCCAACTAATCCCCAAAAATATATGTCAAAAAACGTAAATACATAACGTAAAACATGTGCAAATGTAACAATATTTTAATGACACAGACATAACAAACCTTATATTTTAATATTCTGTAATCCACAGATATAATGTAAACTTCAACATACATTAAATCATTTATTATTGTGGGATATGTCTATAGCAAAGAAAGCATTGCTAGTGAAACAATGCATTGGAAATCAAACTAAATATTATTCCAATACTTACTATGGCAGAGCCACCACCGAAACATATATTGTTCAAAGTGTAAGGGAGCACACTCATCCTCCAAATTTGAAGTTATGAACGGCCTGCAGGACTTAAGAAAAGCCTGCAGGAACTATAAAAAATATATTCCCCAAGTCCCTGAAGAAGTGACTGTGCAACTACTTCCTATAGAAAAATCTAAAAAGACCAATCAAGTGATCAAGGGAAATCACAAGAGGAACACCACGTGTATCCAGAACCAATAAGGAAATAAAAATCCTGAATATTTAAAAATATAACTCACTAACCATTACTGCATGACAATGACAATAATGGCAAAATAATAATTACCTATGCAGCTAAAAAGAATGTACTAATCCCACCCCAGTACAGCACATGGATTATGGATAGGTCATTTAAACTGTGGCCCCTCCACCATTAACACAAATATACACTACACATGGCTAGTACTACATCACATCTCTTTAATGTGGGCCCTGCTGTACAACAAGCTGCTAAACAAGTGCAACCTATAATAACATCTTAACACTAATGAAACAAAAAACAAATAATTACAATCCCTAAAAAATAATTATTGATTTTGAACAAGCTGCTATTTGCACATTTCTAAAAGTTACCCACATACAACATTACAAAGGTGCTACTACCACGTCAACCAAAGTACACATAGGCACCTAAAAATCTACATTTAGTATAGAATATGCCACAAATGCTGAATTAGCTGATGAAGTAAACAAATTATAGCATTCACCTATGTCCCTCTCACAGACGTAACTAAACATTACAATACACTAATACAATTCCCTTATCTCCAAAAATATGGAAACAAACTTTTCATTACTAATGGACCATTTCAAAGACACCTTTGTTGGTTGCCTACACTGATCAGCACAAAGGCAAAAACCTCAAATTCACATCCTTTGGTGGGCCTGCCCTGTTCAACTAAAATCCTGCCCGGGGGCCAGGGCCCGGTATGGAGGACAGAGCATCATTTATAAAAGAGAAGGGAATGTGAAGCTCCATCTCCAAGCCATTTAGTGGTCTCAGCACCGTAACCCTCGGATTTTATTTTTGAGGATGGATTGTGCAGCATCCCTTCCTAAGCCATAATTTGGCCCCTGGAACGTCATCCTCCGAGGATTTATATATTTTTTATTTGGGAAGAGGAGCGTGGGGCACCCCTCCCCAAGCCATATAATGGCCCCATCTCCTGGGGCTTGATGTCAGACAGTGTCTTGGGGACCCCATCTCCCGTGACACTGTGTTGTTCCCTCCTCAGAAGAGTGAAGGTAGGGAACTGAAAACGAACTCCCTACCCGATCTCTACTATGGTAGGATATCTGTGATACCACCGTCTTTTAAGAATAGTAAACTAACAATGCAGTGGATGAGTGGCACAATTTGTACTCAGGAATGTTCAGAAGTTTGAAAATTGTATGAATATCAATAAGAATTGTTACAATAAACATTTTTTTAAATGTTCAAAAATTGGAAACGTGAAAAAAGTAAATAAAGCTTAAATTAAAATATAAATCATATAACCACCTAAACCAAATAAAAAAAAACAATTTGTGCAACTTATATTAAATACTCCGACTCCAAACTTTACCACAGTGGGAAAAATTCGGGCCTTTGGCAGGGTTAGAATTTCTATTCTTGCACCAAACTTAACCATACTACGGAAAGTGTTGAACTTCGAGGGGGTTACATTTACTATTTCCACTCCAACCTTATTCAATTTGGGGAAATTGTTGGATTTTGGAGTAGTGAATTTACTATTCCCACTACAAATGTAACCACACTGAGGAATGTGCTGGAACTTGAGGGAGTGGGGATTACATTTACTATTATGACTCCAAACTTAACCACATTGGGGAAAGTGTTAGATATTGAGGGAGTTTATGTTTACTATTCCCACTCCAAACTTATCTCCATTGAAGACATTTTTGGACTTTATATTATTATATTACTATTCCCACTCCAAACATAGCTACACTGGGGAAACTGTTGGACTTTGAAGTGGATAAAATAACTGTTTCCACTTCAAACATACCGATAGTGTGGAAAGTGTTGGACAATGTCATTGAAAATTCAAATTAAAAAAGAAAAGCACAGAAGCAAGATTTTAAAATTTAAAAGTAAAAAAAAAATGATAACAAATACAAGGTTTTAATACTAAATTCAAAATGAAAACCACATTTGAAAAAAATGCTTACCAGTGTTTACAAGAAAAAAAAAATCAATAAGTATTCAAAAGATTTTACAAAATGAAACAAAACACAAACTAAAAGTAACTAAACAATACAAACTAAAATATATTTTAAAAAAATTAAAACCATAGGGCCCGATTCAAAGATAAACTTCAACCAAAAGTCTAAGTTTATGACTTTTGTAGACACAAAGGTAAGTTACGAGTGGTATCTTTATGTCCTCACTCGGGTGGAGTTTCCGCACTCAGAGCAGAATATCCACACTCTTGGCAGAGATTCCACACGCAGGGTGGAATTTCTGCAGTTGGGATGAAGAATACACCTTCATGGCAGAGTAATTGCAAATACAACCACCTGCAGACAATGAATTCATCTGCAACCTTGCACTACAAACCACATAAAAGCAACACACTTTTAAGGCTCTGGTCTTTCTACACTGACACTTGCCTATTCAGTGTCTGGAAAAATTGCCCACACTATGCTAACTTTGAGGAGGAAACACAATTACCATGAGGAGGAGACAAACATGATTGTCACCTTTGTAGTAAAACACTACAAGAGGTTGCATGACCTTCTACCCACTACACCAGTGCAACCCAGAAGGCAGCCTTGTGGCAGCAATTGGCAACTGCAATTACTGCATTGGGGAATGACGTCTGCACTGTCACTGACATAACGATGAAGTGGCAGGATGTAAAGAGGTGGGTAAAGGAGTACACCAGGATAGAGGTATCCAGCGCTCTCGCTGGTGGACAAACGGGACCCCATCTTAGACTCACCCAACTTGAGAGGGATGTCCTCTCCAACATCAACCCCCAACTGCTACATGGGCTGTATTAGACTGCTGAACAGAATGTGGTGCCAGGCAACATGTGAAGAAATATATAATGATGTAAAAACATAAATTTGTATAATATACTGCAAATGTGACAATGTAAGTCAGTTCTTGTCTCTACCAGCTCTTGCCAGCCCCAGCTTCAAGGTTCAAGCTGCCAAACAATTGCAAAACAGCTGCAAATCAACCGTGAAACAGCCGCAAAACAGCAAACTGTGAATCTCCATCTATAAATCTTAAAGCTGGAAGGCAGCAAGTTTGGTCTTCTGCCCACTGCCCTGGCCCTATTATGAGTTTCCACTTGCTGGACCAGAGGGAACTACCCACAACATTGACACTGGCTCAATTACTAGCGGACATGGGAGTTGTAATCCCCAGGGCAGTGCTGCTTGCAGCGCTGCCCTGGTGGATTAAGACCGCCAGCACCACCAGGCTATCGCCCAGCGAAAAAGTGTCAGTGCCGGCGGTCGGACAGTGGCACTTTCCCCGCAGTCGTAATGTGGCTGTCGGACCACTGCATTGGTGGCAGTCTGACCGCCACCACGAGTCTGGTGGTCCTAGGACTGGCAGACTCGCAATGAGGGCCTTGTTCTTTAAATATAAAATACCTCTCAGTCCTGCTCACCCTATTGGCCCAAAATCTTTCTTTTAGGAGCACTGTAGATTTTTTACTGATATTAGAAGGGCTAGTCCACAAATCACTCATACCCCAGGCGTTTAACCAAGTTTTCACATATTTCAACCAAGGAGTACTTTTGCTGTATTTGAGCTCCAGAATCTCAGAAAAGGACTCTTGCAATGGAAGTGACATTTTATTAGCCCATACTCACTTCCAACACACCAAACATCGTAAAGCCGCAACATGAGTAATGTTGTGCAAGCCAACATTCGGCCGTATAAGGGGTAGAACCACAACTGACCTCATAAAGCTGTTCCCTACTTTTCCAGCTCCCGCAGAGGAAGTCTCCCAAAACTCTGCACCATAAAGAGCAGGAATAAACCATTTTGCCTGCTAGATTTCAACAGTTGGTCTAGCTGGTCTGAATCTGCATGTTTTCCGTCTTCTTAATAATGTAAAACAGATTTGTTGAAGCTGGCTTTTGGAAAGCTATGGCGACCATGCTGGTGAATGTGCAAGCCTTACCCCTAAATAGTCAAATTCTTTGACTTGCTTGGGATGTGTTCCATCCAACATAACGTTACCCTTGAATGATTTTTGTGGATTAAATGCCATGAACTCTGTTTTATTGATATTAATCTCTAGGCCCAAATCTGTACATGCCCTAGAAAATCTATTCAAGAAGTTCTGTAGGCCTAGTGGTGTCCTTGATATTAATATTGTATCATCAGCATACATCAATGATCCTACTTGATTACAAGGTAGCTTGGGGGGGGTCTCCTCTACAGCCAGTCAGAGAATCTATTAGCCAATTAATATACAAATTGAAAAGGGGTGGGACCAATTCACACCCTTGCCTAACTCCCCTCTCTACTCTGATATGAATGGTAAGCTCCCCATTTGGCCCCATCAAATTAGGGCATAGTTCATGTGATGCTATCTTATGATACCCGGTAAGAGGTATTTCGAGACATCCAACCGATCCAATGTCTCCCACAATTTCTATCTGAAATGAGGCCAAATTTCTATCTGGAAATGAGGCCAAAGGCTGCCCGTAGATCCACAAAACCACATATACATGTTCTCTCTTAATTAATATATATTTAAAGTATAAGCAGGAATCTCAACAATTGATCTAAGGTACCAGTATTTTCTCTAAATCCTACCTGGATAGGCATAGCAAAAGGAAGGTCGAAGGGAGCGCCAGGCCCAAATGGGATCCCCCCCTCTTCTGTTTAAACTGGACTCTGACTACTGGGCAGGTGTACTTAAACCAGTCTTTGAGCATATCCTTTACACAGAACCAATGCCAGAATCTTGGAGGGTGTCTATAATCTCGTCAACTTACAAGAAAGGCAATAAAAGTGAAGCAAAAAACTATAGGTATGCCGCCTTAATTGATAACACCAAATACTAAGCCACCCTTATTTTAGATGAGCTGATGGACTGGGCAACAGATAATGCAGTTATCCCCCTTAACCAAACTGGCTTTAGCAAACATGTGGGTACAACCACAAATATTCTGACTCTCTCCTTTCTGATAGATGCTGCAAAGGCTCTTAGCTCACCATTATATGCCTGCTTCATTGACTACTCTTCAGCCTTTGATCACATTGATAGGAGAAAAAATAAATCTTTGGGGCAAGTTCGCTAAAAGAACTATTCAAATGGACCTCTTGAATCAACTGATTCTTCTGCACGCTGATACATGGGTCCTAGTCAAGCTGGGGACAGGTGATTATCTGTTGAGTAGAATACCAACTTCAAAGGGACTTATACAGGGCTGTATTTCATCTTTTTATGTCAGACCTGCTGTCTGAATTTTACAATTGTAACTCCCATAGCCCTAGGATGGGTGGATATACACTCTCAAACTTACTATACACAGATGACCTTCTGTTAATCAGCCAAACACCGGTTGGTCTCCAACGTTTACTAGATGCCACTCAAAAGTACTCTCTTGAAAAGGGCCTGAGTATAAACTTTGATAAATCCAGGGTCATGCAAATGAATAAAAAAAGGGTCCCACAAAGGTATCACTGTCATCTGGGAGGAGTACGGCTAAAGCTAGTAAACAAATACAAATACCTGGGGATCATAATTGACATCAAGTGCACGTATGTTCCACAGAAGGAGGCCCTGAGAAGAAGGGCAAATGAAGTAGCAGTGGCTTTAAAAAAAAACTAAGAATAAAACAGCCGGCCAAAGCCAGACTCCCCTGATCAAGATAACATAAGCAAAACTCCTCCCTATGGGAGTGAATGTATGAGGGGGCAAGACACCAGCACCTTGGACAGTATTACTATCAGAGCAATGAGGATGATGTTCAATCTACCAAAATATACATCGCGGACACAAATAAGGCTGGAATTCGGACTCCAGGTGCAAAAGCTTGTGCATAATGGAGCATATATCAAAAGCTAGTTTAAGATCAAGTAAGCAAAGCTTGGCACTCTGAATGCTTACTGATGGAACAAACTGTAGTCAAAAAAGGTTGCCCAGCTCGGGCCTATCTTCAGAAATCAATAGAATGTTTAGGCCTAAGCAAAATGTGGGTGGCCTCAGAGCAATATCATAGCTTCAAGCAATTGGTCAACAAAACGGTCAAGAGGATCTCTTTGGTAGAGGACAAAGCACTGCTGTCAAGAAGGACACATGGATGTTTTCACTGCACAACTACTCCATGCCAGCTCCACAACTTTATCTAGGTACAGAGTTCTCTAAGGCAATCAAAGAAAAACTTTTACAGTACCAGCTTGGTACCCTTCTTTCCTTGCTGCACTTACCACCACGGATGCGCCCATAATCTGATGTTACTTGTCGCTTGTGCAGTGCAGGAAATGAGGGCACATACACTTGCTCTGTATGTGTGCCAAACGCATACATGAACGCAGACTGTTATTAAAGCACCTCTTTAACATCAATGGAATACGATCATGCAGACAAGCAGTACAAGAGTGTGGGCAGAAGAGTCCAGTTAGCCTGCTGCTTTGTGAAATTCCTGAGTATTGCTCATAACAAGCTAAAACACTTTGATCAGACACCTGATGAATAGAAAGCTGTCTATGCAAATACTGATGTGCTCTAGCTAGAAATGGATTCTAAGGTTACAACAATATTCCAGGGCAATATATTGGTCTACAGGACAGAGTAATTGTTTAATCAACTGCTAATTTGCACTACTAATTAGAACTTTATTTCTTTCTATCTTGTAGAACGGGTGCAGTAAACTGAATAAAGCACACAAATGCTGATAATTTTGCACTTTAGTTATCCTAATATACATAGCACTGTAGAACCATACAGCTACCAGTGTCTAGTAATTATCATCTTACTATGAACTGTACATTTTAGGCCCCTGTTCTTAGGATCAGTTCTTCCTAGCCGTAGACAGTATTTTTTTAACATAGCGGTTCTTAGGATTAATTCCTCCTAGAGGTAGAGAGTTTTTTTTACGTCACTGTAAATTCTACTCAATGGGTCCAATTGGCTATATAGAATGTTATGGTCTTGCAGGGTTTTAATGCATCAAACCCCAGGATCTTATTATTGGTATAAGATAAATGTGAACCTTCAGCTTTTTATTGATCATGTATTATATCTCATTTAATTGTTGCAATGGTTTTAATTAATCATGCAAATACATGTTTCTTATATAGTGAGTTAGACTCTCATGTGTCTCATTTTGGAAATTGCACTAAAAGTCCCAGAATCCTTTGTGACAAAAGTGCTAACATCCAGTTTCTCATTCACAAACAGTGGTTCAATACTGCTGGTAAATGTATTTCACACTGGTAAATCACACTAGAACATGTGCCTGAGTTGGTAACCATCACCATTGTCTTGTAAATTCAATTGAGCAAATATGTGAACTGTTGTACATAAATGTTATTTGTTGGTATTACCTGTTAACTTCTAATTTACTTTGCCGCGTAGAGCCAGAACGGAGTCACGCACTGGAACAGAGGTCCCTGCCTTTTCAGGAAGGCAACGTCATGGGGCACACCAAACCATTCCACCAGCACAAACTGGTACATACATCTGGTCTGAAGAGGGACCCTTCTACTACCTTGTGATCCAACAACCTATACATATTTTACATAGATTCTATCAATAGTCCCAAAAATGTGAAATGAACAAGGAAATGTGGCACATTGTATGTGTCAACTTCAATGTAAACTAAATACACTTATATCATTTTAGGCCCTGTGACGTTATCCAGAAAAACATCAACAGTAATCTCTGCTCCACAGACGGGTATTGCATCTGATTAGGCACCACTCACTGGGCTGATGGCAGGCCCTGCTAAGTAAACTTCAGAAGGAATGTACAAAAATATCTCTCAAATTTTGCATGATATGTCAGTACTATGTGGTGTGTGTCCCATATCCCTGTACTCGCTCATTTACAAATGCTCAGATATGGCTCAGAAGAATATAATATTTCATAACATGTTAGGTAATGAAAGTTTACTCAACATTTATGCCAAATTCAGATACTATGTACCAAATTGCCTATATTGTCTCATCTTGTCATAAAACGTATTCATGGACTCGCTTTAGTTATGCCTAATTGCTTAGCACTCTAGAAATCACAATGTCTTTTCCTTGCTTTCTTGTACATTGCAAATGTTTTCCTTTGTGCCATTGTTTTGAAACCCACTGTAATTTCACTTGCTGTGCAGCCACTTTCCTTGGATTCTGTGTATACATTCTCTGACTGATCAGTAGGCACAGCAAGTGCCAGGTATTGTTTTCTGTCACCCAGCAATCGCTCCCAGGCTCCTAAGGACATAACACATTAGCCCTCCAGGGCCTGCAGCATGTGTAAACTGGTTTTACACTTCACTATGAAGACTACTTGTCTGCGCAAACAGAGGTATGGGGTTCTCCACTCCCAGAGACATAAATAATAATAATAATAATAATAATAATAATAATAAGCCATACAATTATAGGGTAAGGTCAGGCTACTAGATTTGCATTATCGTGGCACTATTTGTGTTTACTAACTGCTATTCTGATATTCATAATTATTGCCAGTACTGTAATCCCATCTAATGTGCATCATATAGTGTACTTCCATTGTGTCTTTTTTACTGTTGCTGTGGCTATGTAGGACTGGCCTGTTTTCTTCTGTTCCGTGAGAGACGGGGCTAGAGTGCCGTGCCTTTTGGGTTTCCACAATTACTTGTCACTGTGTAAGGTTAGGAAGGCAAGTAAGACACTGTGAGCTAGTCAGGTATTTTGGTATGACAGTACTGATTTGGCAGAAATGGCTCAGACACTGCATTCTGACATTCTGTTGTCCCAAGGCACAGTTCTGTATAAGCAGACTCCCTGGAACAATCTAAAGATGAATATGCACAACTGGTTTGAATGCCTTTCCCATGGATTCTCTCAAATGTATTCCCTGGGGCAAATATGTATGGTCAGTGATGTGGCAGAGGCTCACACCGATGCCAGCAGGGTGGCAGTTGGTGTTGGGGGTGAGGGGATTGGGGAGAAGGTGGGTGTAGGTGAAGCAAAGCATGTACATCTTGTGGGTAAACAGCACAATGTGAAACCTGGGGATGTATGATTTATCCCTGCTCCCCACGTAAACAAATTTTGTGATCATAGGCAATTGTTTCATTTCACTTGGCTTCCCCTTTCAGCATGATTACATATCATAGAACCCTGAAATACATGGCTTCAGGATGTGTGCTGTTCAAAACGTTCTCCAGTGTTTGATGTCAAGAATGATTATGTTTATGTTTAATAGGAACACAGGCTACCCCAAGAGTGCACATTACAACCCATTCACCTCCACTTCACCTTCACTTTTGGCAATATTGGGGGTCATTTTGACCTCAGCGTTCTTTTTTCAAGACCGCCGAGGGACCGCCGTGCGGAAGACTGCCTGTGCAGGCGGTTTGCCGCTCGGCCTATTATGACCGTTGGCAGCTCTCCGTCCCTTTACGGACGGAGAGCCGAAAACAGCCATACTGGCGGGAGGCGGGGAAGTGGAGGTTGCTCCACCTCCACCGCCACGCCAACAGAACACCGCCCAGCGAATCACGTCCTGTGATTCGCCGTGGCGGTGTTCTGTTGGCGGTGTGGTGTCGGCGGAGCTGCCCCCATGGCTCCCGTCCCTTCCCGGAGGATCGACGGACGAGGTAAGTCGATCGTCCGTTAGGGGAGGGGGTGGGGGGGTGTTGTGTGTTGTGTGCTTGCATGGGGGTGTGCGTGTGTGTATGTAGAGGGGGTGTGTGAGTGCGTGTATGCCTGCGGGGGTGTTGTGTGTATGGGAATGAGTGCGTGTATTTCTGTGGGTATGTCTGTATGGATGTGTGCGTGTATGTTTGAATGTGGGTGTGCGTGACTGTGTGTGTGGATGTTGGCATGTATGTCGGGGTGTGTGCGTGTGTGTGTTGGTGGTGCCTGCATGCGTGTCGGGTGTGTGTGAGTTATGTGATGTTGGGGGTCGGGGTGGGGAGGGGTGCCCTGCCACCTTTGGGGGGTGGCAGGGGTGGTGGGGGTAGGGGAGGGAGTGGGGGTAGGGGGTTGGGGGAGACCCCTATCAGTGCCAGGGAAGGAATTCCCTGGCACTGATAGTGCTTACCGCCATGGATTTTATGGCGATTCAAACCGCTGGAAATCCACAGCGGTAAGCCGGGTCCAAATACCGACGGCGGTATAGTGACGGCTGCCGGGCCGGAGACCCAGGTCTCCAGCCCGGCGGTCGTCTCCGCCCTGGCGGGCGGAACGGAGAACCGGGGGATGACCATGGCAGTAACCGCCATGGTCATAATTCCCCAAGGTAAGGCCGCCAGCCTGTTGGCCGTCTTACTGCCGGTTCATAAACGTGCTCATGAATTTAGCATAGAACTCTCAAAGTCCTAAGAAAGATAACAATTGCTCCTTGTTTTTAGGTTCTGGTATCTCAATTATACTTTTGATTAGGCTAGATTTGTGTTTTATTCCTTTTTCCAAAATGACATGACCAAGATACACTTGTCTTTATGCAACGTGATCCCTCTTTTCTCAAGTATTCATAACACATCAGTCAACATTCTGTCATGCTCACTCTCACTGTATGAGAATATTAAAATGTTGTTTTGAAAAACTACTACTTGTGGAAGATTGGTGTATATACTTCACATGTCTTTGGAAAACCGCTGCAGCAGACGCTACGCCGAATGGCATTTTGCAAAATTGAAAGACAACTTCCAATGTGACAAAAGCGGTCAAATGCCGAGATTCCTTGCCCAGCTCCACCTGATCACACCCTGCTCTTAAATCCAGTTAGGTGAACCAGCTAGAATGTCCTATCTTAGTGATCAGTTCTTCAATTCTTGGTAGCAGGAGGTTGTCCACCCAAATAGTCCAATTGACACTTCTTAAATCTACACACATTTTGAGCCCACCTGACCTTTATTTTACCAACACGACAGGGGACAACCATAATGCTGCCTCTACCTTTTTAATTATACCTTGCTCATACATGTTCTTTAACATTTCAGAAAGGTTTTTTCTCACACTTAACGTAATGTTGCATAACTTGTGTTTCACAGATGGCACACCTTGTTTAACCTTTATGGTATACGTAAAGTATGTTATCTTCCTTAATTTTTCTCTGAAGACACTACTGAATTTTTCTACTTTCTACTTTTACTGATCCAATTCTATTCTTTTTAATTGTGATGGACTTATCTAAATTAGGGCTTGCTGTCATTTTGAATTTTGCTTGGTGCACCCACCTTAACACATTAATACATTTCTCAGCTACATACACCATCCCTTTAATCAGCTCCCCCAAAGTCTTTATGGTAGCCCAAAAGTAACCAATCAAATACATTTTCTTCCTTTGAAAGCTATAGTAACAATGTCTGGTGGAAATAGGACTTTACTTGACCATGTCTTGTCATATTTATCTTGTGAAACAAAGGTAATATGAGCTCCTGTATCCGCTAATAAGTTAATGGTTTTCTCTTCAATCATAACTTCAATATATGGATCAGCAATATGTTCTCTTTCTTTCTGCCTTCACCTCTCACTCCCAAAATGAATTCCTTGCATTCATCATGTTTATCTTCCTCAGTGTCCTCACATTCTTCACTGACTATACAACACACATTGCTATTCTTACCACCTCTACACATTCTGAAAAAGGGACAATTCTTCCACAATTTTTACATTGTTAGCCCTGAGCTGGACAATTCTTAAAGCAGACACATGAGCTGGTAAACCACATCTGTAACAATGTACTTTTTGTGATTGGTGTAGTAGCATAACTGATCTGTCCATTCCTCTAGCTTTCTTGTTTTCTGATGAAGATTAAGGGACAGATTTACTAATTACAGATCCAGAGACGGTAACTTTGGCAAATGATTCTTCCAATAGCTTTGCATCCTCACAAGACCCTTCAATACTTTTAGCTATATGTATAACTTTGTCCAAAGAAAGGTTTTACATGCAAACTGTTCTTGTGCCTTCTTTGAACTACAGCTCTCCACCTGTTTATATCTAATTAAATTCAAAGCTATCAAATTCACACTTAGCTAATAGAATTTTTTATAGAATTTTCAACGCTGTGACATATATGTCAATACTCTTTTCTGTTTCTGTACTCTGTGTCCTACTATATTTTATGTTTTAGAGAAATGCTTATCTAATTGTGCCACAGCTGTATCAAATTCAGCAAGACCTTCTTCACCTGTAAGTTTATACTTAGGTAGATGATTGTATACACTGTGGCCCTCAACTCCCAAATAATAATACATTGAACTTTTTTTTTCTTCTGAGTCTGAACTTCTGTGCATCAATTGCACCTAGATATGCTTTAAAGGATCTTAACCATAAATTCCACTCCAAAGGTGGTCCGCCAGGATCCTATGAAAAAGGAGCAGAAGGTGGAGCTCCCTCACCTTACGTTTAGTTACTGTTGATCCTAAATTAGCCAGTTAAATGATCCTCTTCATGAAAACATAAGAAAGGAACCAACTTATCCCTGTGAACTAACATTCCACCATCAACAGATAGTTCATCTGCATCCCTCCTCAGACAAATTTCTCTTTTTTGTCACCCTGATTTTGCAAGCGAAACCACTTCTCTAAGAATTTGATCAGCATCAACAGCCTTGATTCATTCATTCTCTTCTCCAACCTCAGTGTCATGAGGGGGGTCATGGACTTACTATGGAGGATAGTTATGACGATTGTCTATGGTGTGTACATAGTGCCCCGGGACTGGAGGCGTCACAGAAGGATTGAAGGAGGATCACATCGGAAGCCAAGAGGAATGCAAACCTGAAAGCGCCACGGGAACCAGACCACAGAGAGAGTGATGGTAAATAAGAGGGAACCAAGATACCAGGGGCCACCGTCAACCTGAGGCACCCCCCACACACATTCCCAGAGGAGCGTGGCTCGCTCAGGTACGTGACCGGCTCCTGGGTAAGGGGGAGGTGGGAAAGGGAACCCGGCAGGACAGGAGCTGCTACTCGCTTCTCCGAACCCGAGCGGTTAGACTCTGAAGTAGCGAGTCAGGGTGGTGAGCTACAAGAAGTATTGGAGTTGTAACAGAACTACACTTCTCATACCCTAGATTTCTGTTTATTTGGTCTTATTTGACTCTCATTTGCTGGTATAACTGGTGTTCAAGAGTAATTCCCCATACCCTGACCCAAATTGTTTTTTTTTTTAAAGACCTGGGGACGGAAGCACTTTAAAGAAAATGAGCATATGGTGAAGAATCCTTCACTTGGGCACTGACCCTATATTGAGGAACATTCCAAATAATACACTTACCTGATGCCTTATTGTTATTTTGAGGGGCATATTCCAAGGCAATGGTCCTGACGTCCAACCAAGCTAGAAGAAAGAGGAAAGAAGGAGGAAACAATTAACTATGAAAAAAAAGAAAAATAAATGACTATGTGGAGAATACAACTCATATCAAGAAAAGAACCAACATAGAGTATTGTGATAATTCCTGCTTACCTGGACACTGAGCCACAGAACACTCCTCTACCTCACCTTTCCATTCATAATCATCCATATCCTCAATTGGTACTCTAGAAAAACAATCTGCCCTAGAAATTTTCCCACCCAGAATATATTCCACTGTAAAATTAAACTCCGACAATCTTGCAATTCTTTAAGTCACACTCTTAAGTTTCCTTCCTGACAATATGTCCACTAAGGGACGATGATCTGATCTGTCTTTTACACAAATGGCCTTCCCCAAGGTACAACTTGAATTTCTCTACACTTCAAACACATGCCAGTAATTCTTTCTCAAAAACTGAATACTTCCTCTCCACCTGGCATAATGTTCTATAGGGAAAACCTATAGTGTTCGCATGTGCCCCTTTGACCTGGGACAAAAGTGACCCCAATCCATATTCACATGCATCTACAGTGACAACAGATTTAATCCCTTCAATAATTCAACACACTTAACACTACATCACCACATTTCTCCCCTTTTTTTAAAAACAACTTTAAACTTATATTAAATGACATATTAAACACTACTTAGCCCTTTTCCCCCTTTATTTCACAACATTAATTTTAAACCCACTTATGACACAACATCACCCATAGCACCCCCACCCACTGATTTGCTGAAAATAAAAATGATAGAGATAACTATGTACAAGGAACATCATGCATAGTAAACTTGCAATTTTATATATTTGACAAAATCCTGTAGTTTTCTAGGTGCAAACCTACTGTGAGTACTTCTTCTTACAGAATTGTCATCTTTCTTCAAATTTGAATCAATATTTACTTTTTCAAATATGACTGTATTCATCAGGAATTAAAGCAACTTGGGAAGAGCTCCAATAATTGCTATCTGACAATTTCACAGAATTTCTCCGTAACTCACACACCTATGCTGGGTCTTTAGACTTTGCCCACTAAAATGGGATTTTGGCACATACCCAAGCTCCTACAAGTTACACAGTCTTTTATTCTTTGCAGTATTTAATCTATCAGAATTAACCTGATTAGATTTTCCCTCAACTATTTTCCACAACTCAAAAACATCTTCCTTTGAGAAGAGCTTACTCATCCAAAAAAGACAAAGGTCTATGGCAGGTTTTCTCCCTCTCATTAATTCAAAGTTCTCCCAGTAACACTGTGTGGAATTGCGGAAGTGCGGATGTGGTGTGTTAATTGCTTTACTTACATCTATGTTACTTCTACATGTAGATTTTATACATCCAACAAAAATAATAATGAAGTGTTACAGTTTACCATTGTGTTGGACCTGGCCCTTTATGCAGGTTCATCCTTAGACTTTTTGCCTCCTGCCTCCTATTTTTTCTGCTCTCTTGCTGTTGGCTCTAGGACTCTGAGCACTTTACCACTGCTGATGAGTGCTAATGTGCAGGTGCTCTCATTTCTAAAGTTCGTATGATTGGCTTACACCTAATTGGCAAATGTAATTTACTTGTAAGTCCCTTGTACAGTGGTATTCCTATACCCAGGGCCTGTAAATTAAATGCTACAAGTGGGTCGGCAGTGCTGCCTGTGCCACCCACAGAAGTAGCCTTTCAAACCTGTCTCAAGCCTGCTAGCTCAGGGCCTGCATGCGCAGGTTTCGGCCACAGGGACCTGGCATCTAAATTTACTTGCCAGGCCCAGAACTCCCCTTTTTACTACATGTAAATCACCCCTAAGGTAGGCTAGCCCTGTGGGCAGGGTGCTAAGCATGTAGAAGGCAGGACAAGTGCCTGGTTTTGTGGCCTTTCCTGGTAGTGACAAACAGCCTATTTGGTTTCTCACTGCTGTGAGTGCTGCCTTCTCATAGAATTGCATTGGAAATGGCCTGCCTTATGTGTAGGGGGTATTGACTGATTTATGATGTGTAGCATAGGCATGTTTGGTATGGTTTTAATGGTAGTGCGAAAATCTGCTTACTGGTGTAGGTGTTTTATTACCATTACAGAAATGCAACTTCTAGATAGTGAGCATTTCTCTGTGCTTATGACTCTGGTGTTTTGCAGCTTCACTCCAATCCACGTCTGGGACAGAGTGACAGCTGGGCTCTGTGCATACGTTTCAGACAGCCTATACACTGGGAGGGTGGAGGTATCACAGAGGTGCATCTACATTTTGAATGGTGTTCCTGGGTTGAGAGAAGGGGAGGAGGGGCATACTTACATCTGTAAAGGCTGTGCCTTGGCCTCACACAAAGGGCTTGTTTATCCCCAACTGATGTCTGGAGCCTGTCCTGGAGGAGAGATTGGAAACTCCTAAAACCAGTTGTAACTTGTTGGAACCGCACACTAGAACACAGAAACATGCTTTCAGAGTGCTGCTGGAGAGACTCACTAGGAACCGCCTTGGACTGCTGCTGCTGTGCTGACCTGTGACCTGCTGGGTCACTAGGAGGAACTGCCACTGTCTGCATCCCCTTTGTGCTGGCCTGTTGCTGGGCCCTGCCACTCTGTGCTCCACCTTGGTGTCCCCAGAGGCTGGGTGCTGTGGCCCCTGCCTTCTGCAGTGTGGGAAACCTCATGTTTTGGTTTTAAGCGATTGGAGAGCGCTTCTCTTCATGCCCAACAGCACCTTGAGAGTGTCTCTTCTTTTACAAATATCTTGCCTTGAGAGCACGTTGCCGTCAGAAAAAACCCCGCCGTGAGCCAGACATTTAAAAGAACCAGAGCGTGTTGAAAGCGCGCCATGTCCTGTGCCTTTGGGGCATCACAGAGTGAAGACTGGAGTGACCGCCCCCAGGGCACCAACAGGCACTGACTTTGGTCTGATCACCGCTGCGGCCCAGTCAGGCTGCATTAGACTCGCGCACCAGATCGAGTGCGGGCAAGCCAGTTGGGACGAGCCAGTAGCTGTGATGACAGATGGGGAGGAGGCTTCATCAGAGGCCCCCGCTCCACCGAGGCCCCAGTGAGTTACTGCAAGGACAGACGGGAAGGAAGCCTTATCGGAAGGTCATCAAAGACTTCCCCTGCTAACATCTGGACTCTCTGCTGAGGCTCCTGCCAAGTGGTGTTCTATCCAGTCCCTGAGCCCTTGAAAGGTGAAGTTGGCAGACAAGAGCTAAAAATCCATGCACAGACCGCTGTGCTGGGAAATTTTTGATGCACCATCTGCAACACTGCTGATAAACAATGTACCGCCGGCCTCGTGGCTAAAATAAAAGCTCATCCTGCATTGCGGCTGGGAGATCGACGCATCGCGGCTGGGGAAACAATGCACTACACCCGCTTGTGGCTGCTGATAACGCAAACCCCACGCAGTGCGGTTTTCTAACACAGTGCAACAGGATTTTCCACGCATCGTCCCTGGGCATCAATGTCAACCTGACTCTGTGTGGATCTGAGGTGCCCTGTCTGGAAATCGATGGATCGCTCTCTTGCGAGGGAGAAAAACAATGCATCGCTGACCCGACGGGAGAAGAAACAATGCACGGCCTCCCTTGCGAGGTAGGAATCAACACACACACACTCTTTATTTATGACGCTAACCAGGTGCTTTGTGCAAAAGCATAATTTCCATTGTTTTCTATGGAGTAAGACTCTTATTCTTTTGAAAATTCATATTTTAACATGTGTATGTTGGTTTTTGTCATTTTGGTCTTGTTTGATTTAGATAAATGTTGCCCATTTTTCTAAACTGATGTGGTGTCCATTTTGTAGTGTTTTGATTGTATTACTGTGTGTGTGTTGGTACAAATACTTTACACGTTGCTTCTGAGTTAAGCCTGCCTGCTCATGCCAAGCTACCAAGGGGGTGAGTGGGGGTTAACCAGGTGTGTTTCTCCTCTGCCCTGACTAGAGTAAGGGTCCTTGCTTGAACAGGGGGTAACCTGACTGCCAACCAAAGGTCCCATATCTAACATACACACAATCTGTAGCAGGGACATTTAACTATTGAAAACCTCTGTTGTAGACAAGCTATAGGTATGGCTTATAGTAGTCTCAGGATGGAATTATTGGACAGAGTGTTAAATCATCACTTGAAAACAGATGTGCAACCGCATGAAGTCTGTAACACATGTAGTGACTCAAGAGAAAAAACTCAACTAGCTGGTCATGCACCTGCATACCCTGCCCTCTGTTAGTACCCCTGTTCCCTGGATTCAAACCTAGGTGAGGGTTCAGAGGTATGTGTAAGCACTGATGTGCTGCAATGTTGTGTAAGACACAATAGGCTAATATAATCTTGCAAACAACTTCAGGGGAGTACAACAGAATTCCCCCTGTATGGTCAAGACATCTGAAATGCAACTTTAGGAGTCCAAAAGTACGCTCGGTTATGGCTCGTGTCTGTACGTGTGCTCTTTTGTGCCTCTGCTGAGACAGTGTTTGCATGTCTTTATGGTGTGAGAAGATGAGGGGAGAGTGCATATGCAGCATCACCTGAGGAATGAAAAGTACAGATTTTGGTCCATGTCTCTGTTGCATTTATTAAATTACTAAGGGCCTGATTTAGAGCTTGGTGGAGGGGTTACTCTGTCACATATGTGTCGGACTTCCTGCCTGCCATATTACAAGTTCCATAGATTATAATGGAATTGTAATGCGGCGGACAGGATATCTGTCACATTTGTGACAGAGTAGCCCCCTCCGCCAGTCTCTAAATCAGGCACTAAGATATGAAGTGGTACATGTGTTGTGTAGCCATTTTAGTTATAACTCCATGCACGTTATTTTAGCATACTAGGCCTGCCACTGTGCACTTTAACCTAGATATATTTTATTCAGCTTTGTTTTATGATTCTTACCATAGCCACTTTTGCGGTCTTGTTTTGTTTCTTTCTATCTACCTGTTTTTGCTTAGGGCAGCACTATGTTCTTAAACAAAACATTCTTGTTCACTCTGTGCTTCTTTCAAGGCTGCAGTAAGATAGGTAGCTGGTGAAAGTGGTACGAGTTTTGTCTCTGACATTCATAGAAAAACACACATCCTTACGTAGAGACATTTTCTCAGAACATCAGGTGTTTTATTATAAAAACACTTCCCTGTCCCTTACACGTAGAGGGAGATTCCAGACAGATGACTACAACTGTATGCTGAACGCTTCGCTACAGCTGCTTATTCAGACTTCAGGCCTTTGCTCAGCTATGGGGGATAATGTCTTCCCAGGGGAACCTGAAGAGCAGAATTAGAGCTTATCATGCTGTGCTCTATCATAGCCTAGGTAGGAATTAGTCTATTGACTCTAGTGACAATATGGTAGTGTTATTCCTATGTTTTACTCTCCTTGTCACAATTTTAATCTTGTCATTCTGTGTCGTCCTGGTTATTGTAGTACATGCTTTGCTATCTAAGATGCAGTTTCTTCACTAAAACCTTATTGAAACATATACTGCCTCTGTTTGTCATTGTGTATGTGAGACTAATGTAACTGAGAGAAACGGATGAGACCTGAGTGACCACGGTTTCCCTGAGAAATCAATTATGTCTTGCGCTCGGCTGCCCAATTATCCCTGCCCTTAGGTAGAGATGAGGCACTGCTAGTTAGCCGGAGCAAAACCCGGATTGGGGCGACAGGTGTCACCTGTAGTGGGTCAGACTCAGTCTCCCAAACCACAGGTGATTCTGCCGCTCAAAATCCAGTAGTCTCTTAGAATAATGAGAGCCTACGCAACACATGCCGTGTCTGTTGTCATCATATATGTGTCACAAAAAAGTACATTGTGATGGATGTGTATGAAAACAACTTTAGACATATGCAGACTTCTCTGCATTTTGTTTACTTATCCGGAAGCCACATGTTGCCAAATTCACCAGCTGCCAGCCACCGGGCCAGAGGTCTCCTGCAGAATATGTAGCTGTCATGTGTACTCCCTGGAAACACTGCATGCACATCTGTAAAGTAGCCATTGGCATCACACACACCCTGCACATTGATGGAGTGCTAGCAGTGTCTGTTGAAGATGATCTGAGTATTGTGGCGAGGTGGCTGAAGTGCCACATTAATGCAATCGATTGTACCAATGACACATAAGAAGTGGAATAAGATGTAAAAATCCCTGGCAACCCTTCGCCTTCCTGCCAGTGCATGGGGCATACATATGTACTAATGCACTCTCCTATTTATGCAGCGCAGTACCTGATGCAAGTATTGTGACTGGCTTTCCTGTTATATGGCTACAATGTCACTGGACACCCTCTTGGAATGAGCCATTGGCAAAGAAATGGAGAGCTGTTAGGATCTTGACAGAGGCTGGGATGGCGTGGGAGTGGTAGGTCACATAATCAAGATCCTGTTCACACTCAGAAACCATCTCCAAGATGACATCAAAGGGGAAAATGGAATCTGGAGCTGATATCTTGGCTGGACATTTCAAAGAGGTTAATACTTTGTCTGAAGATCCTCTCTGCTCTCGTCCTCCCCCTCAAATCATTCTGTTGCATGACCCGGGGCGAACCCACAAACACATTCAGGGACATGTTGAAAGGTCTGAAAGGGTTTGTGTGTGGCAGCTCAGAATGTACGCCTGCAGCTAGGCTTCCAGCTGGAGCTGGGTGGGGGGAAGGTAAGCACTGACACAGATGTGTGTGTGTGTGGTGTGTTTGGGAGAAACTTAGGATTCTGATGTTTGTTCATAGATTTAGAGTGGTATATTACATTCATAATTTGACTGATTGTGGAAGCCTTTACATGACCCATAATTGTGCATTACATGTGATACTATAGAGAAGATATTTTATTGCATTTATGATGTTTTTCAAAATTTTTGTTATGTTGCAGTGCTGTGTATTTTTGACAGAATATCTACTTCTACAATACATACCCTACACATCTACATATTTAACTGCCCAGTGCCTACATGTATTTATTTCATATTGTTAGTGATATTATATGCTATTTTGGTTGTAAATCTTGAGATTTTTGTGTTCCGGCCCGAGTGTGGAGATTCCGCCCTGAGTGCGGAAATTCAGCCTGTGTGCAGACGTAAAGAAACTACACATAACTTACCTTTGTGAATACCAAAAGTTATAAACTTAGACTTAAGGTCTAGGTTTACCTTTGTGAATCGGGCCCATATTGAATAATAAAGTAATATAAACTCACAAAAAAGACATAGGCCCTCATTCTGAACATGGCGGTAAACACCGTCGCCCGCTGTGGCGATGGTGAACAGAAGACCGCCATTGGCGGTGAACAGAAACCCGCCATATAATGATGCCAAAAACAGAACCCTTAAAAAATTCTGCTACCTCCAGCCACCGCCAGGGCCCTTGATGGAGGAAAGGCTGCACACCCCATCCCGCCACTGCCAAGCAGACAAACCCCCACCCTCCAAATAATGATGCACAAATCACTGCGGCGGATAGTGGATGTCGAACTACCATTGGCGGTACGGGCCGCCACTGCCAGCAAGTAGACCCAACAGCAAGAAATGCACACATTTGCAATTTTGAAACCCACACACCTGAAACGTATCCATAACAGTATAAAACACAAACATACACACCCCATAATCCTTTGCATTGCCAATACGACAACGGAGACTGACAACACGCATACATAGAATGCAACATCACACAAGTCACACACCCAACCACACAACAGCACCCTCACTAATATCCACACAACATGCCACCCACAACACACACCATGGCACCCCCTAAGCACCCACGCTTCACAGATAGGGAGCTAAGAACAATGGTGGACGAAATAGTCAAGGTCGAGCCACAAATCTTCAGGGTACAGGTCCAGCAGACACCCATCACCAGGAAGATGGAGTTATGGCAGACGATTGTCAACAAGGTCAACGCAGTGGGAAACCATCCACGCACGAGAGAAGACACCCGCAAGAGATGGAATGACCTGCGTGGGAAGGTGAGGTCAAGGGCATCCAGGCACAACATTACGGTCCAGAAGACTGGGGGAGGACCCCCACCTACACCCCGACTACACCGACTATGATGAAAAGGTACAGGCCATCCTGTACCCTGAGGGCCTCACTGGACTCACTGGAGGAATGGACTTGGGTAAATCATCTACAATTACCCCATATCTACCAAGCCTGTAATGCATGCACCACCCCACCCCTCCAACTACCACCAGGACCACTACCCCACCCAGGCCACAATCACTACATCCAGTCAACCTGCATGCCCACAAACACAGCAAGAAGCCCACATCCCTCCCCCTGTGCATAGCCCCTTACCTCTGCAAGGAATCACAATGGCATTACATCGCCCACAATGCGCCTCCACATCCCATGCAAAATGCAATGGCAACCCCACAATAGGTCCCTGTATGGCCCAACAGGGGAATAAACAGCACAAACTAGGGCAGAGCTTTGCATCCTTAATCAAATTAGTACATGTAACATACATGTCCATTCCCCCCCCACAGGCACCACCACCCATGCCACCCTGACGGAAAGTTCAAGGAGTGCCAGTGCCCCACTTTGCCCCACTTGAACACAGAGGCCACACTCAGGGCACTGGAGAGGGAAGTGTGGACAGTGAGGAATACCCTGGCCCGTCACACAGTCCTGGACTGTCACCCTCCAGCAGTCCCACCCAGGACACCACTGACACCCCTACCACCCAGCCACCAACAACAGCTCTGTCCAAACGACCCCACACCAGTGTCCCCAGGCCACAGACTGGTGGAACACAAGCACAGAGGTCAGAGTCTCAACCTACTAACAGGCAGGATGACGATGGCCCCAGTGCAAGTGGTACTGCCAGATCTGTGCAGGGTACACAGGCACATGGGGCTAGGCCCAGTGGGAGGGTATCAGGGGACCAGGGGGAGGCCAAAGGATGGATTCTGCAGTCCAGGAGGTGATCTCGGAGGTCCTGGGAGCATACCACCATACACAAGACAGGATGGGCCAGATCCAGGCCACCCTGGAACAGAGTCAAAGACTGCAGATAGCCCAACATTAGGAGCCATGAAGCAGTAGAAACAACTGAATGCCACCATGGCCACTATTGCAGGGGTTCTGCAGCACCACTACCTAACCACGCCTGGGACCCCCACAAACCTGGAAGCCCCTACCACTGCTCAGGATACAGACCAGCCATCAACATCAACCGCAGCAACTGGACTGGTGGTACTTCCAAAGGACACACAGGAGACCAGCACCCCTACCCGTGCAGCCCAGCACCAGACACTTAAACAGTCCCTCAGACCCAGATATGGCACAGGAACACCTGCCAAGACCAAGGCCCCCACTAAGAAGTGACTCTGACATGGACTGTCTCCCAAGGGTGCCACTGTGCCACCATCCTCATCCCCCAATAGCAACATAACAACTTGCAAGGGACAGATGGGCCTATACCCACTGCCACCAATCGCTGAGCCCATATACCTAGTATGGACATCCACCATTACCCCACTCCCTATCTCTGTAAAGTGCACCAATGCATTAATGACACCAAATAAAACACATGTATACCAATTTGTATGTCCCCTGTCATAATGATGAATCAATTGTAAATGTGAATGCATTTGCCAGTCATAATCAGACCTTTATTGCAGGAATGGCACCCCACACACAACATTGTGTGGAGTAAACATAAATGTACACAATGTTTGTTTCCATGGCACATGGCACCTTATTCTTCAGGTGACAGTGTCAATGACTACAGACCCCACATCCCTGTGGTGAATAAGTCAGAGAGACATCATGCAGTGCAGACAACATCATCATTGAACAGTACCTCAAAGTCACTTGAAGTATAGTTGGATCAGCTGGTTCCTGGAGTGGACATCTTCCCCCTAATCATCATCACCATCACTCTCATCCTCTCTCAGAGGAAGCAGGTCTGGATATACAGCACCCTCCTCCTCTAGTGGGGGATAGCTTTCCTCAGAGCCACGTTGTGCAGCATGCAGCAGGCCACCACTATTCTACATACCTTCTCGGGCCCATAGCACAGGGAACCCCCAGAGAGATGGAGGCAACTGAATCTAGCCTTCAGGAGACCTATAGTGCGCTCTATCACCCTCCTAGTACGTCCATGGGCCTCATTGTAATTCCTCTCTGCATCTGTCCTGGGATTTCTCACAGGTGCCAGGAGCCATTGCATGTTGGGGTAGCCAGAATCACCTGCAAAAGTGTTTGAAGCAGGACTGTAACAAACTACCACTACTTGCAGACAGCCTGGCAGTCAGCTATGTACTGATCCAGTGTCATACACACTCACCTATGAACCATCCTCTCTCCCCTTGTAGTTGATCCATCATGTGTGGTACACTGCTGTTTTTCAGGACAAATGAATCATGGACTGATCCTGGAAACATGGCATTCACATGTGATATGTACTTGTTTTCAGTACACACCAATTGTATGTTCATTAAGTTGAAGTTCTTCCTGTTTCTGTACACCTGTTCATTCACTCTTGGGGGGATGAGAGCTATGTGGGTGCCATTGATGGCACATATCATATGGGGAATGTTAGAAAAGGCATAAAGGTCAGACTTGATGGCAGGGAGTTCAGCCCTTTGGGAAGCTTTATATATGTTTGCAGGTGTACTACAAATGCATCCAGGAATTTGGACAGGATAAGGCTTAACATTGGCTGTGAGAACCTTGACCCATGTCCACTGTCACCTGGAATGAGCCCGTGGCCAAGAAATGGAGTACAGAGAGCACTTGCACTTCAGTAGGAATGGCATGCTGATTCCAATTAGTTGGTCTCAGGACAGGATCCAGTAATGCACATAGCTCATGGATTGTTGTATGATTGAGTGTGTAGGTTACAATGATGTGACGTTCCACCATGATTTCCAAATCAACAAGCAGTCTGTACACAGATGGGGCCCTCCCTCGCCACATGGGTCTGTACCTAGGGGAGGAGAGAACACATTTGAGGGACACACATACACATGCAAACCATGTTGTGTATGAATAACTGCTGTACAATATGTAGTTACACACACAAGCGATGTATGAGGTACAACTGTAGAGACATGTGTGAAGTGATACTTCTGGACTGTTGTGGCGAACAAACACTCATGTGGGCATGCAACTAAGGGGTGGGGTCCATCAGGCCTGAATGGGGCCCATGACCAGGAAATATCTCCGTCGTGCTAGCAAAATGGCAGCCTCCTGCCATCCAGATATGTAGGAGTGGAAGTGACCTAATTCCGCTGGTGTTTGTTGTTATGGCATAAGGCGGTGTCCACCGCCGCGCACCCATTCATTGGTTAACAGGGTTGTCAATGGTGAGCCTGGGCCTATCATGATCGCCGCCGGTGGTGACGGTGCACACCATTGCGGAGCATACGCCATGTCGTCACCCCAAGTTCACTTGACTCCCAGATCCCATGCATGGAAGTACTCTACTGAGTGTGCTGCTATGTCCTGACTCTGGTTACTCAAATAGCACAAGTCACAGGGGAAAGGGCCCCGGCCTTCACCACGGAGGAGCTGGAGAAGCTGGTGGAGGGGGTCCGACCCCTGTATGCCAAGTTATATGGGCGACCAGAGGTACAGGTGAGGAGGCGGGTGACGTGCATGGATGTGTGTGATGGTGGCGGTTGCCTGTCTGCATGTGTGGTCGGTATGCACCTACACAGGCGTAGATTGTGTGGCAAGTACCGTGAGTGAGGTGGTGAAATGATCTTGTGAAGTGTCCGTCCCATAGGGGACATATAGTCAGCGGTATCACATGGCCATATCCTGAATTCTGTTTTTCTTTTCTGTGTGTCCCATACAGGTCAGCACCCATCAGAAGAGGGCACTCTGGCAGGCCATCGCCAGGGAGGTGTGGACCCTGGGGTTCTACAACCGGCAGAGCACCCACTGCAGGAAGCAGTGGGAGGACCTGCGGCGCTGTGCCAGGAAGACCTGCGAGGCCCAGCTAAGGAAGTCCTCCCATCGAGGAAGGGTTGCTCCTCAGGCCGTGACTCCCCTAATGTGCCACATTCTGGCAGTGGTATATCCAGAATTGGATGGGCACTTGAAGGCTGCATAGCAGCCACAAGGGGGTGAGTACCACCACCATGTCATGCATCGTTGATGGATGTCCGAGGGTGCTGTAGTATGTATGCTGTCTGGGGCCAGGAACTCTGACAGGTGTCTACCAGCACTCCTGCCCCCATGGGCACTGAGATGATTAGGGGCAGGTCTGCAGTTCATCAGGTCCTTGTGTCATGTGGGAGAAGAGTTTATGCTAGGGTTGTGGCCACTAGTCAGGGGCATAGGCATGACTATAGTTGTAGGTGCTGTGTGTAGGTCTGTCAGCTGGGTGGGAGGAATTTACAGATATCTCTCAGGTTTTGTCTCCCCACCCCTGTACTCTTGTGTTGTCTGTGTACATCAGCATCATCTGGCGAGGGAGCAGTGGCACCGGCGAGTGGGGATGCAGCAGCCCACGATTCCAAGGAGGCAGAGTCTACCAACGCCAGGGTCACCAGTGGGTTGGAAGGCAAAGGGAGTACCACAGGGAAGGCTACTACCACTGGAGGTAGTGACTCTGATACTTCCTCTGATGGGAGCTCCCTGGTGGTGGCGGACCCTAGTGGGCCCACCCATTCTGTGTCATCTTCCGCCACCCCCATACCATCACCGCCCTCCCAGTTGCTCCCCATCCAGTTGCCCTTGCCCTCTCACCCAGAAGGATGGGCGTCTCCTTCACCCAAGGCACCTCATCTATTGCCCCAGACAGCTGTGCTGCCCTCACGGAGGAGGCTATTGACCTCCTGAGGACCATCTCTGTATGGCAGACAATCATCTTGAATGCCATCCAGGGGCTAGTATCCCAGACGCAGCAATGCAAGGCATACCTGGAAGGCATTCATGGTGCCATGTCTGGCATACAGAGATCCTTTCAGGCTCTGGCCTCCTCTTTGACAGCAGCCAGTGTCCCCCGCCCTCCCTCCAACCACCTCTGCCCCTTCCATCACCCCACTCCCTTCACGCATCCCAAGCACACTTTCAGACAGCCATGCACACACCTCAGCACACAAGAAGCACACCCAGAAATGCAAGCACCACACTTCCCACCACAGGCATACACATAGCCAACATACAAAAGCACACACGACAACATCCACTTCCCCCAGTGTGTCCAGCTCTCCCACCTCCCTGTCTGTCACCTCAACATGCACATCCACAAGCACTGCACCTTGCGTCAGTGTCACCGCAACATCAGACATCCAGTCATCCACCCCAGACACCACACCTGCACTCACCACAACGACATTGACTTACACATGCAGCACACTCACCAGACCTACAGACACCCAGACAACATTCATTTACACTGGCAGCCTGTCTTGTCCCACTGTGTCCACCCCCCTCTCCCAAAACACTCAAACGTTCCCAGACCCCCACCCAACACACATCCACCACACCTCAGCATACTGCACAGGCACCTGCATCCACGTCCAGCATACCTACACCAGTTACTAGCACTCCCTCTACCTCCACTCCCACACCTTCCTCCATTTCCACCCCAACTGCCCCTAAAAAACTTTTCCTGTCCTGTGTTGATCTTTTCAAACCCACTGGCCCACCCTGTCTCGTCTCTAAACATGCTCACCTCCTTGCCCTGTCCACTCCTTCCACATCGAAGTCTGCCCCAGTCCACCCTTCCTATTCCCATGCCCCTTCCCCAGTGAGCAAGAAGCCCTGTGCTGGCCCAGGTCCATCTGCCACCCCCCGGTCCAAGCCTGAGCCCCCACCTTCCAAGAGCAAACATCAAGCCCCCTCCACCTCCCAAATGTAAGCCCAAGCCCCCCCCTCCCAGACGTAAGTCCCCACCCCCACCACCCTCTTCCCCTGTTCCCTGAGGTGCCTGGCTGCCCCATTGATCCCTTTATGGTGGAGTACCATGTGCACATGTGGGAGTCAAGTTTGGGCCATTTGGGGCCTTCAGCCTGTTACAGTTGGACAGCCAATGGCCTTATTTGGACATTGCATTTTTCTTTTCATCATTAAAGTTTGTGGGCCCAGTGTTGCAGTTGGCACACTCTGGAGACGTGGTTCATCGTTTCATTGTGGGGATGTGGTGTGCACATGTGTGTGCTTTGGGCAAGTTGTATTGGCTTTGTGTCAGGTAAGTACCTCTTGTTCTGGTGTGTATAACGTGTGATGGTGTGAGGGGTTGGGTGTGTGACTGTGCCATTTCTTCCCTTGTTTAGTAGGTTGCGGTACTTACTGTCGTTGTCTTCCTGGGCGCTCACGGACGTGGAGTTATATGGCAAGGAGCAGCACTGGCATGATTTCCAATTCTCTCTCCATGTCTTCTTCGGCGTGTTGTGTGTGCCTACGGTGAGTGTTTCCTTTTATCTGGTATGTTTCCACCAGGCTTTGCATGGTGGTGGTTCCCGCCCCGGAACTGATGGTGGTCCTGTGCTTCATTATTTGTTGGGTGGCTGGGGCCATTCTGTCGGCCTGTGGGAGGCCTCTTCCATCAATGTCGGCACTCCTGTGCTGGCAGTAAGTGGTCTGCACTCTGGTTGTTTTTTCATTTGCTTAATTTTTTGGCAGTCCGGACCGCCAGCCTGTTGGCGGTAGTTACCGCCACCGCCGGCGGTGCAGTGTTTCCCACCATGTTCATAATGACCACCTTAGAATTTAACAAATATAAAAAATATCATTAAAAAACAACAAAAACTATTTTTCAAACAGTTCCTACCCAATCTACCTACAACAGGCTCCTAAAATAATACACAGAATAACAAAATAAATAAACTAATTACATAATAAATGACTTAAAAACTAAAAGAAACAATATTACAAACAACAATATTTTTTAAATGTGATATTAAATCCAGCTATTTTAAAAATCAGGAAAAAATAATCATCTTAAATGTGATCCTATATTCAGTGATACAACTCACATCACTATATTGCAGTACAATAAAATCTGATGATATTTTTGACACAAAATTAAGGTTGTTCACCCTGCAATTATAAACTACCTTTTGGGTTCTCTGTAGTTACTGTGCAGGCTCACATTTGCTAGAATTTGCAATGTTAAACCAAGAACACTCCTTTTGAAGCTAGGCACATTAACATTTGCTAATTAAAGTTAGAAATGCCCCCCAGGGAACATTAAAGAACACAGACAGGATGTATTAACAGTCCATTCACAAAAAGCATCTGTAAACTACACACCAACATTTTGCAAACTGATTCTGATTTTGGAAGCAATCTAGGTCAGTGCGCAAAGTTTCTATTCAGAGTTGGTCACAATCCAACATACTACATAAATATTATTAAGATTGATCACATTTGTGACTTACTCTAATTAAAGGGCTTCACAGAAAGGGTGACCTATTAGGGTCAACAAATCACTGTGTCTTTGAACACCATTCAATACTGTAAACTTTTTTGTTTACTGCAGTCCATTTTCTTTTAAGGAAAAAGGGCTGTGTTTTAAAAGTAAAGTTCCTTATTTATCTAAAATAAAAGTTTGCTTAACATTTGGCAGTGGACCATTGGACCCCTGCCTAATGCCAGAAGTTTTTTTAATATTCAAAAAGGGAAGGGAGCCATAGGGACACCTTCCATTTTGTGAATGTGTTATTACCTTTGAGGTATTGGTAATCTTTTAATGGTTTATGACCGGAATTATGCCTGTAAACTACTGAAACATCCGACATTGAACCTCAATTTGGAAGCATGCCCCTTCTAAATTGAGATTCAGTATCCATTTCTACACCAATATTACGATTCAATTAGACTTTATCGTGTTGCAAAATGGCTTTTATAAACACCAAAAAGCCATTTTTCAGCTGCAAAACCTCTAAGTTTGTGAATCCCAAGGTTTGCAACTGAAAAATAGCTTGGTGCATCTGGCCCTCAATCTAGGTTAAGTTTAGTAGATGTTTTGCCAACCTCCAACGTTTTGCAAATTGATTCTGATTTTGGGAAGCAACCTATGTAGAGATAGGTCAGTTTGCAAACTTTCCATTCAGAGTTGTTCACAATTCAACCTGCTACAATAATATTAATAAGATTGGTTATGAATTGCGAATCACTCTGATTAAAGGCCATCACAGGAATGTTGACCTAGTAGGGTCAACAGTAGGAGTGGGTGGTACATTATGTCAAGCGCTGCATGGTTGAGTTTTTTCTCATGCACGGCTCACCAACAGTAAGTTGGCAAGCAACAATTGGCATCTCCAAGTGAGGTTTTCTGGCATTAGGAGGGCACCAGGTGAGATTTTCTCACCACAAACAGTTGCGGGCGGTCACAACCGTTCATGGTGAGAAAGCCGCACCTCGAGTATAAAATCTACTTAAGCAGCAGCATAAACTCCAGCAGAAGCCCCTAATGGTACACCGCATGGTGCCATTCATGCTAATGTTTCAGGGCAGAATAAGCTCCTAGCACTAAAATTCAATGCGAACAGCAACATTTCCTGATTTCGGCCCATTCTCTGAACTCCTCTGAATCTCGCCGAGTTTTCATGTAACTCCACAGAGTTCTGCAGAGTGGAACTCTGTGAGTTCAACCCACCATAGTCAACAGACCACCACGTCTACGATCACCTTTTAATAAAGTTAACTTTTTGTTTGTTAAATGCAACCCATTATCTTAAAGAAACAGGGCTGTATTTAAAAAGTAAAGTTTTTTTTTTTTTTTTTTAAACAATGTTTGTTTAAGACTTGGCGGTGGTGCAGTGGACCACTGCCTACTCCACAGTAAACATTTTTAACATTCAAAATTAGAAGGGTGTGTTATATAGACACCCGTTATAGTAACAAGACTGCTGGATTTTGGGGGGCAGCACCACAGAGCGTCAGGGAAATAGTTTGATCCTACGCTGGCAGTCTAACCCTTCCGTTTCAGCTAGCAACTCATCATCAGTACCAGAGAGTAAAGGTGATTTGTGGCAGCCCTTCGCATGACCTCTAGATTTCTCAGTGAAACAATGGTGGTACAGATCTTACCTCTTTCTCTCAGTCACATATGTCTCATACATACAAAGGGAAAACAGAAACAGGACTAGGTTCAATAAGTTTTATTGAATCAACTGCATTCTATGCAAAAGCCATGCATTGTGAATATAAGGATGATAAAACATAATAAAAGCAAGGCAGTGACAAGGAAAATGAAACATAGGAAAAGTCCCACCATACTGTCACAAGAATGGTTGTAGAATCCCTACCTGCTCTACTAAGATTCTCAACAAGAGCATGGCAGTGTAAGCCCTAATCCGCCCATCAGGCCCCCCAGAAGAAACCTATTGCCCAAACCGGTGATTGTAGGTAAAGAAGAGCTATGTGTTGGTCTACTGAGAATCCTCCCACATGGAGGGAGAGAATGTTTCAGGTCTCAGCAGAAACAGCAACGGCGACGTGCACTATACGATGGCAACTGTTTGGAATTTCCCTCTATAGTGTAAGGGGCAGTGAGGTGTTTTATAATAAAACATGTTTTTGTTTTAGAAAACTGCCCTGACTTGACAACACGTACATTTCTGTGTATGAGAGCTGAGGACATAATAAACGCTTTGTGCTGGCAACAAGTCGTAACTTATCATGTTCAGCCTTGAATGAAAACTAGAATGATAATGTTGTGCAGAGAAAAGAATAACAGAAATCTGTGTAAAAGGACAAGCTGATAAAATATTAAAACATCTCCATTAAATTAAAGCTTTTGCTAAAATACTATGAAGAATAAAAATGCATGTATCGGAGTGAAAAGGCACATGCTGCAGGCCTAGGCTACAATAACGTGCCTGTGTAATAGCTAAAATAACCTCACAACAGAGAATTAGGGACTCCTTCCATTTTGTGAATGAGTTACCACATTTGAGCTGTTGATAACTTTTTTATAGATTATTGCTGGAATGATGGCTGCCAATCATTGTTATGGTATGTTGATTTGTATTGTGCACTAATCACCCGAAAGGGTATTCAAGCGCTAGGGCAAGGTGTGTAGGTGAGTGGTGAAAAGATGCTTATATGAAGAGCCAGATCTTCAGCTTCTTGTAGAACTCAAGAAGTGAGGAGGAGGCTCTGATGTGATGAGGGAGGTCATTCCATGTCTTGAGTGAGATTTAGGAGAATGGACAACCTCCAGTTTTATTTTTGCTGATGTGGGAACTTTGTGAGAGTGAGGAGGAGCGTAGGTGTCTGGTGGGGTGGTGAAAGTGTATTTGGCTGTTCAGGTATTCATGTCTTGTATTGTACAGGGCTTTGTATGTCTGCGTGAGAAGTTTGAATTGGCTGGACTTGTGAATAGGGAGCTAATGAAACTTCCTAAGGTGTGGTGGAATGTGGGTGTGGCATGAGAGGTTGAGTTTGAGTCTTGTGGTGCATCTGACTTGTCTAGAGTCTGTGGAGATGTTGTTTGGAGATTTTGGCATGGAGGGTGTTCCCATAGTCCAGCCTGCTGGTGTTGTAAGGTTGCTTTAGATAGTTTACAAACACATTATTTTAGACTTTTCTAGCTTAGGCCTGCTACTTGTGCCCTTTCATTAAGATCAGTGGTTCCCAACTTTTTGACTTCTGTGGACCCCACCCTTAATCATTACTTGAACCCAGGGACCCTCAATGAATCATTATTGGAATCCAGGGACCTCCCACTGAGTCATTACTGAAAGCTGGGGACCTAATCTGTTAATATTATTTAATTTTCTAAGCAGTTGTGGAGCACCTGAGGAGGCTTCGCAAATCCCCAGGGGTCCTTGGACCACAGGTTTGGAACCACTAACCTAGATACATGGCATTTTATTCATTTTATTATTTTAGCAAAGGCTTTGTTTAGTGAAGATGTTTTTATTATTTTATCAATTGTTCCTCTGTGCAGAATTCTGTTATTCTTTTCTTGCACAACATATTTGCTCTGTGCTTTCTTCAAGGCTGACTATGATAAGCTTATTAGTTATTGCCGATACAGTGCATTCATCATGTCCCCAACTTTTATACACAGAAATATACGTGTTGTCACATCAGGGCAGTTTCTAAGAACATCTAATGTTTTATTATAAAACACCTTACTTCCCCCTTTAAATTACAGGGGATTTCCAGCCAGTTGCTATTCTGAGCTGCACACCAACTTTGCAGTTTCTGCCAAGATCTGACACCTGCTCTGCCTATATGTGGGAGGACTCTCAGGAGACCAGCAGACCTCTTCTTTACATACAACCACAGTTGTGGGGGATGGGTTCCTTCTGGGAGGCCTGATGGGCAGATTAGGACTTACACTTCCATGCTCTTGTATAGAATATTAGTAGTACAAGTAAGGATTCTAAAACCATTATTGTGACAGTATGGTGAGACTTTTCCTATGTCTCACTTTCCTTGTCACTGCTTTGATTCTGTTATTTTTTATCATCCTTATAATTGCAATACATGCCTTTTTACATAGAATGCGGTTGATGAAATAAAACTTATTGAACCTAGTCCTGTTTCGGGTTGTGCTGTACCTGTATGAGACATGTGTGATTGAGAGAAAGGGTTTTGATCTGTTCCACCGCGGATTCCCTGAGACATCCAAGAAGTCATGCGAAGGGCTGCCACAATTCACCTTTACTCCTAGGTACTAGTGAGGAGCTGCTAGCTGGTCAGAAAGGTTGGTTCAGCAGTCTTCTTACCACAACAAGAGTCTCTCTCCAACATGGCAACGCTATTGTTGGTTTGGCACTGAATTACGGATCTCACAAGTATCTCTGTCTCATTACATGGTAAAAGGCACCCTGGTTACCTTATAAGGAGATGTCTGTGGTATCAGTGATATCCTCCTCAGCTAAGATAGAAAGCACCTATTTGTCGCTGTAGGTTGATCAAGCGTCAACCTCTAAAATGATTAAATCCCCAGTTGGTGTCCCTGTCTCTGGACCATGCATCTTTCCAATCTTGAAATATGGTGGCACCCCAACGCATTGCAATTTCAACAAACATGAGGCTCCCCCTCGCAAATCACTTAGTAAATAAGGGCCTCACAGAGGAGGGAGGAGCAGTTACATTTGTAATTGAGGCTAATCCAGCATATATGACTGTTTTCTTTTACTCTTGGGTCACTTTTCTACCAGTAGGTGGGAGCACGCACACCTTTCCTCAATAGACTCCTGCTAATGCACCTGCACAATACAGAGCATATGCATATTTAGAAGGACCTCTATCTTATCAAGAGTATCAAACTTGGCTTGATGGCACCCTACCATACGTTGCACATGTTAGACTAGGTCCTTTGAGTAATGAAGGTCCTACATGACAACAGTTGGCCACATATACACCAGACTCTAATGCTAATACAATGGCAGAAGTGGAAGTGCACCACCTGTAAAATGATTTAGTTCAAGTATATAAATGCTTAGTACAATTTGTAATGCAAACTCTAAATACTGCCTCAGCAAGGGCTGCAACCACATATGGTCACAGAAGGCATTAGTCCTGCGACAGTACATTTTATGATGGGCAAGGTACCCACTAAACGTGAAAAAATTCAGCTTTGGTAAGGGCAAAAAATAGGCACTCTGGAAGCAGTGTTTCCCCATAAGAGACCTCATGATAAACATAGAATTTTCTCAATGTGCTTGCTGGGTGGGATGGTTCCCTCAGTGGATAACTACATTGCATGGGGTTCAGTATTTGCTGCACTCTATACTACAATACACAATACACTGACACTTGTGAATCTTCCGGAAGTGTTGAAACAGAATCAAGATGAATATGGGGCTGCCCCAGCCCTGGACCTGGGGTGAAATTAATGGGCAACTTTGCCACTGTATCATCAACAATATTAAGTAACCTGAAAGGGGAAGCAGTAGCTCTGGCAATCCACCTGCGGGTCTGGGATATTCCTGCACAGAACCAGAAGCGTGAGCTGGCAAAAATTATTGCTGAAACCTATTCAAGTTTAGATTGGGATAGTATGGGGGCCAGACCGATCAAACCACAACTACAAGGTAAATCCAATAAGGATTCTATCAAGCAAGCACAGGATTCTAAAAAACACTTGGATAAATAAAAACACAATAAAGGTAATGCGAAACAAAGAGGAGAATCTTCGCGCCCTGAGACCTCTGAGAAACGCTACAATCTAATAAATAGAGATACTATAAAACCTCCTGATATATATCAATTTATTGATACACGTCAATCTTGTTCTTTTCAGGACTCACCAGACAAATGAAACGAGAGAGGAGGACATTCTGAACAACAAAATGAATACGTGAAATCGAGAAAAGATTCACAACGTTCCTCTGAACCTTCCATAAAAAAGGAATAGAAACCTCCCTAATAAAAACAATTTAAAAAAGGAAAAAGCGGCAGCTATTTTGGCTCGAAATGCCATACATGTTGAGAGCTTTAATGAGCACAGTAAAGATCACAATAGTTCACCAGATTCTTCAAAGGCTTCTGGATGCAACAGCAACTAGTGACTATTAGAAGTTTAAACTGTAGGCACGTTCATCTCCCCCAACAGACTTTACAAATTAAAATTGCAACTTGAAGGAGACATTGAGCGCACAATTAAAGTCATATTCTGGGAAAAATTTACACCCTGCTATGATATCCTATTGGCAGAAACAGGTTGGCCTCCAGGATTTGTCTTCAATCTTCCATTTGAGGAAGAAGTTATTATGCCTTCTTTCTCACTTCTTGCTCCTAGGGAATTAGGGAAAGCTTATGCAGTAGATTGGGCATTGGCACAAGCCCCTTTGCTGTATCACAATCATGTGGGGTGGGACATAGACTCTCCTTACCACGTAATACCTATTAGATCACAATCACAGCCTCAATTTCAATACCTTGTTCAGCATGAGGCTAAAGCACCAGTGAGAGGACTACTCACACAACTTGAGCACCAGGGTGTAATTGAGCCCTGTGTCTCACCAATGAACAACCCCATGTTTCCTATAGCAAAGCTGGACCATTCTTATAGAATAGTCTTAGATCACAGACTTTTAAATAGGCATACACTCACACTTGCTATTCAAAATGCACACAGCACAGCACTCATTAACAATATAGTGCACAAAAAATACAAAACAACCCTGGATATCTGGGTTCTTCTGCCAAAATATAGCACCTGAAATTAGGAATTTAACTTCATTTAGCGCATTAGGCTTGCAAAGAAAATTGTGTAGGCTCCCACAAGAGTATAAGTACTGTCCTGGATTGTTTTCAGCATGTGTAACATCCATCTTACACGATATTGACCCTGAGGCATTGCCCTATGTAGATGATATCTACCTTATGGATGACGATCTCATGAAACATTTAAGGTGGGTAAATCACATTGTTATGGGATTTGCCAAAATAGGCTATAAATTACATTTAAAAAAGCTAAAATTGCCTTTCTCAGTGTCCTGTTTCTGGGATAGAAGTTATTCAATGAAGGAAAGAGCCTGGTACCCCACTTTCTGAACTAAAAAAAACTGCTCATTTACAACCACCGAATGCCATTAGAAAGCTGCAATCATTATTGGGATTTTTCAGCTTTGGCACAAACTATCCACAATGCATAAAGCCATTGTATGATTTAATATGTTCCGACTTTTCAAGTAAGTATTGGACAGTCAAACACACATGCATTCTGAGAGCATTGCAGCAGGGCATGCTTGAAGCAAAATATTTACATACACATAATAACAAAACAAATTTGGTCATCAGAGTAATCACTAATGCCATTGGGTTCCTCTATGTAACATTCAATGAAGGTGATACTGTACCTATAGCACATAAATCACAAATGTATTCCACAGCAGAACAATGCTTTGCTCCCACTAAATAAATTCTGACTGCTGTTCAGATGGCTGTCATAAAAGAGAGACCTCTGGGTCAGAGGAAATGCATGATTGTAGCTTGGGGAGGGTGGAAAATGATCTTTCATTAGTACCAGTAACCTCTTCTGCGACAAGAAACATCCAGACTTCTGAACCATGTTCTTCAAATTCAACACAAACGGATGGGGTTGTTTGCTACAAACCACAAATGGAAACATCTGCCAGTTCTCCTTTTTCAACATCGGCTCCAGTCTTTGCATGCATGGCTTATGGATATTTTGCCAACATCAATGATTCTTTCACAGATTCTTCTACTTCTTCTGCAGTACCTGTATCAAGAGTATGTAAGCTGTTCACTTACCTTAAAATTAGCTATCTCATTCATCCTGAACGCTCTGCTGTTGAACTGGTGGATGAGGTTCTAACACCACTTTTGTCTTCACATAACGTTTAAAGAGACTTGTCACTAGTGAATATTTCAGCGATACTGATTCCTGATGGGATTGTTTGGGATAAAGTATCATTCGACATCTTTGGGCCAATAGAGATCCTTCAAATACCATATCTGTTTAAAATTACAATGAATGATGTATCAACACCAGGAGTAGTTTCTGATGATAGGGATGTAAAAACAGTTGATTGTATGCTTGAATACTATATTGTATTTGAAAGTGAAGATGCTCATCAAACAACTGCTAATTATGGCGATATGTTCTGTTACAATTATTACAGGCATCATTCTGTACATAAAGCCAGCACCTTGAGAGTTGTTGATAGTTATTCACAACGGGAACATTGTCCGACCCCCACCAGTAGGGAGTTCCAAAACATATATGGAAAAGTTTGCATTGTCTATTGGGCACAATGGCAAAAATGCTGAGTCTTATTATTTCAAATTACCACCAATAAAAATGCGAAGTATTTTGTTAACTGATTCCAGATTGATTTATGCTGATTCCTTTGTTTCCCAGTTGGCAATAGAAGGCTATGAAAATTGGTTGAAGTCGATTGACATAGAGAGTGTTTGGGGAACTAAACATGGGCAAATTTAGGGAAGGTAAGCTTTGCTTAGAGCATGCCTTATTCCAATGCAAAGTATATTTTTAAATGAAACTGTACAGCAAATGAGTTGTCTAGGCTTGGTGAAAATGATGGAGATGAATGTGCCGAGTATTCTTTCACCAGCTAGATTTAATAATTGGCAAAAGATAATAAACTTCACTGAAGAACAGCTCGATGGGTGGGCCGAGAAAGTAACATTTACACAACACTTTCAGGTCCTGACTTGTGGTTATTGTGGCTGACGTACACAAATGGTTGTCATGCACATTTTGTAAACTCCACAAGGGGTTTTTGAGCAAGCTGACCTGATCCTTCTTACATATCTTCACAGCACTCTGACATCATCACCATATTTTGCATAGGGAAATTATGTCAACAGTGGCTGAAATCTTCCTCCCTAGCAGCCGTAGAAGAACACTTCAGTCTCATATCAGAAGGCACATATTCACAAGATTTTCTATTGGACTGCAGAAACAACGGAAACAGCGCTTCCTAAATGCAATTTATATTGAAATTTGGAAAGTTTCCCAACAAGAAGCCGGTTAAGGCAAATAGATCAGGAAAACTTACACATAGCATTAGCCATTGTAGATAATGGAATGAACACCTTGTCCAACTGGATATACACACCCAGCAACATAATTTATTATGAGATCAAAATTATACAAACTGGCATGTCATCTTTACAACATGGGCAAAATCAACTAAGGTCCATTATCCAGTTAGGTTGCACTTTACAAGTGCTGAAAAATAGTCAAGCACCATGGCAAAACGTTAGCTAGAAAGACCTGTATGTCGCATTTTATCTAACACAACAGCAGCAAATAATGGCCAAGAAAGAAGCAACTTATGTCATGCTTAACATCAAAAAGCTTAACATCGAAAAGTTGGAAAAGTTGCCTTTTACCATGGTAGAAATACTGTCTGCTGTCCACTTAGTTCATGTGGTCATCAATCTGCCAATTTCAACGTTGCAATTCATATAGGGCCATATTTATACTTTTTGACACACAACTGCGCCAACGCAGTTGTGCGTCAAAAATTTTAACGCCGGCTAACGCCATTCCAAAGCACCATGCGGGCGCCTTATTTATGGAATGATGTTAGCCGGCGCAGCTGACTGGTGTGCGTAAAAAAAAATGACCCACACCAGGCTGCGCCGGCCTAGGGGAAAATGGAGCTTGGGCGTCAAAAAATGGGGCAAGTCAGGTCTGAGGCAAAATATTGGCCTCAACCCGATTTGCGCCATTTTGTTTGACTCCCAACCCCCATTGAAATGACTCCTGTCTTAGCACAGACAGGAGTCATGCCCCCTTGCCCAATGGCCATGCCCAGGGGACTTGTGTCCCCTGGGCATGGTCATTGGGCATAGTAGCATGTAGGGGGGCACAAATCAGGCCCCCCTATGCCACAAACATTTTAAAAAAAAAATACTTACCTGAACTTACCTTAAGTTCCCTGGGGCGTCCTCCTGGGGTGGGCAAGGGTGGCAGGGGGTGTCCCTGGGGGCATGGGAGAGCACCTCTGGGCTCCTTCCGAGCCCACAGGTCCCTTAACGCCTGCCCTGACCAGGCGTTAAAAAATGACGCAAAAGCAGCTGGACGTCATTTTTTTTGACCCGCCCACTCCCGTGCGTCATTTTTGCACGGGAGTTTAAATAAGGCGCACATGCCTTGGAGTCATTTTTTAGATGGGAACGCCTACCTTGCATATCATTAACGCAAGGTAGGTGTCCACGCAAAAAAATGACGCAAACTCCAAGATCTTTGGCGGTAGACGGGTCTAACGCCAAAGTATAAATATGGAGTTAGCTTTGCGTCGGATTTGCGTAAAAAAAAACGACGCAATTCCGGCGCAAACAGAGTATAAATATGCCCCATAGTGTTTTAAGCACATTCAAGTAGGCAGAAATGAAAGCCTAGGAGATAGTTACATTCACGAGGTGTGGGAGCTGCCCTTCCATACAAATGTTTCAATAGCATGAAAGAGGTCTTTCTTAGTGGAAGAAAGTGCAAGACTTCTGTGAGACATTCAATGATTTGTAAATAGCTGTCCTTGGCACAGTCATCTGCCGAGATACGGTCCCTTTTCAATACTAACTTTCCAAGACATTTCGGTGAATTAATTGGACAAATGTTTAATGCATCCAACACTGCTGGGATTGTCCACTTCTTTAAGGCTGTTGGTTCCAGTTTTGTCAGCATTGTCTGCTCTATATTTGGCATTATACCTATTTTCTCAAGTATTTTGGGGGGATTCCCTATTACTTTGGCATTCCTTGGCAGCATTCTACTGTTGCTATTGTTCCTTTGGAATGGCTGCCCCATCTCAATAAGGAGGAGTGATGTTGCTTCCACCAGATCAACTGTGTTGTAATCGCACGATGCATTATGTTGAAACACCACTCCTGGAGGAACTGGCGTGTAACTGGTCTCTGTCATTCAGACCGGTTTTAAACTGTGTGCATCCCATCATTCATTGCTTGTGGTGCCCTTTTGACCACGCATAGGAAGTGTGTCTTGCTAGGCAGTACATACCTTTTCTGAACACTGATCTGTTGATGTTCTCAGTGATGGACCTTGGTGCTACAGCTCCTGGCACTGCACAGGATGCTGCAGCCTCACCTGGAGCTGAGACCCTGAAACATGAGTGATCTCTCGCCTTCCTTGTCAACGAATTGGTTTCATTAACATCTACAGAAGTGGGGCCTTTCCTGGATTCCATTAACCTTGATGAAATTGGCGACTTTTTAAAAGACCATAATTATTTTGAAATTGCTGACGTTTGGTTTTATACGTTTTTAACTTCTGAATTGACCAGTTTTAATTTGGCCTGCATTTTGGTCTGTTGGTTTGTCAACAGAGACATTCATTTTGTAGGTTTTAGTCTGCTTTTAAATATAACACATGTAAATACAATGATTCTGCTGTAGGCTTTATTAGGGACCTTTACACTTTGAACCATCAACAGGGAGGGAGGGTGTTGTAAAGTTGCTTTAGCTAGTATACAAGCACATTATTTTATCCTTTTTTAGCTTAGGTCTGCAGGTTGTGCCCTTTCATCTAGATACATGGCGTTACAAGGGCTGCCATGAATCACCTTTACTCTTAGGTACTGGTGAGGTGATGCTAGCTGACTGGAAAGATCAGGCCAACAGCAGTCACACGGCGCAGGATCAGACTCAGGGGGTGATTCCAAGCTTGGCGGGCGGCAGGAGCCGCCCGCCAAGCGGGAACCGCCAGAAGACCGTATCGCGGTCAAAAGACCGCAGCGGTCATTCTGGGTTTCCCACTGGGCTGGCGGGCGACCGCCAAAAGGCCGCCCGCCAGCCCAGCGGGAAACACCCTTCCACGAGGAAGCCGGCTCCAAATGGAGCCGGCGGAGTGGAAGGGGTGCGACGGGTGCAGTAGCACCCGTCGCGAATTTCAGTGTCTGCTAAGCAGACACTGAAATTCTAAGTGGGGCCCTCTTGCGGGGGCCCCTGCAGTGCCCATGCCATTGGCATGGGCACTGCAGGGGCCCCCAGGGGCCCCACGACACCCCATACCGACATCCTGTTCCTGGCGGCCGAAACCGCCAGGAACAGGATGGCGGTATGGGGGTCGGAATCCCCATGGCGGCGCAGCAAGCTGCGCCGCCATGGAGGATTCCCCTGGGCAGCGGAAAGCCGGCGGTACACCGCCGACTTTCCGTTTCTGGCCGCGGCTGTACCGCCGCGGTCAGAATGCCCAAAGGAGCACCGCCAGCCTGTTGGCGGTGCTCCCGCGGACCACGGCCCTGGCGGTTTTTACCGCCAGGGTCGTAATCAGGCCCTCAGTCCTCTATGCTCGGTGGTCCTGATGCCCATACCCAGCAGTCTTGTTACCATAACGAGCATGACTGGTAATGATTGGGTGGGTGATGGTTCATCAGGTATTCTGAGGCAACCTTGAAGCTCTTTTGCAGCATGCATTGGATGTGGAAGCAGGAGGTGCACACTGCATTAACCATGATGTTGAGCTTGTCATCGAGGATTATCCCTAGATTTCTTGCCTGATCTGTGTGTGTGGGTGTTTGTACTACCTCTGATGGCCACCAACTGGAATCTCATGGGGAGATTTTATTGCCAAAGGCCAGTACTTCAGTCTTGTCAAAGTTGTGCTTCAGGCAGTTGGTTCACATACAGTCTGCTACTATTGTCATGCAGTTGTTGAAGTTGGTTCTGGTGGTCTTGTCTGTTATGGAGGGGATACGTTGGGTGTCATCGGCGTAGGAGATCATAGTGGTGTCTTGTGATCGGATTTTTTTTGTGAGTGATGTTGAAAAGAGTGGGGCTAAGAGTTGTTCCTGCAGGACACAGCATATCAGTTTCTGGGTCTCTGATCTGAAGGCTGGCAGCCTGACTCTTTGGGTTCATCCTGTGATGAAGGAACAGATCCATTTGAGAGCATTTGATGCCAATTTCCTGGAGTTTTCTGATGAGGGTGTTGTGAGAGCAATTCTACATCAAGGTCTTCCATGCAATTGGTCAAAGTAACCAAACTGTGATTTCTCCAGCACCAGTGTTGGTACTGTTTGGCTCATTGCATGAGGTATACCACCCACGCAAACATCAGCAATATTTTATTTTGGTAGCTATTGTGGTGACTTGATTACTGATTCTACAGTGTTGGAAAACAGATATGGTCCCATTGTATCATCAATGGTTTAATAAGATGATCAGGACTCAAGCTTTCGAAGAGGCATATGCCAATTCAGAGATTTAGGGCAATCTGGGGACATTTCCGTTGTCTTAACCTGCATTCATTTTTACCATTAGAATAGGTTATCTATCAATGTATGAGAGACTGCTACTATTACTATTATGAATTAAAGTATCAAAAAATGTTGATAAGTATAGTACTGGCCAATGAGAATTGATTGATAATATTAGGTCTAGTACCATTGTTCTGGCCATTGCAATACTTTATTAAGTCTTTAACTTCTGTAACTGGTCCTTAGGCTAATTTTGATGTCCTATTTTTTCATGATCTTCTAATGTTCGTTGTTGTTATATGAATTATGAATTGCACTTTACTTACCATTTCAGGATGGAAATGTCTCCAAGGCACTTTTTAGCACTAATGCACTTTTTTAATGTCTAATCATCTTCTCGCCTTGCCAACTTGCATTATCATCACTCAACAACATAATACTGATGAACGAGAATTGTTTGTTAAAATTAGGTCTAGTACCATTGCCTGGACATTATAATATTTTACTAAGTTTCAATTTCTCCAGTGGAGTTATAGATCATTCTGGCATTATGTTTCTTTGCACAATGCTGTCAATGCATGTTGGTGATACTTGAATTACAAATTGCACTTTATTTTGCTTTTATTTGTACATCTTAAGATGGAAATCATGTTTCACAAACACTTTTTGCACTTGTACACTTTAATGTTATCCACTGCTCCTATTGTATACTATCTATGGGGATGGGCGTATTATTGCAATCCTGATAATGTGTGATCATGTTTTTCAAAGATGTTTTTATGTCCAATTGGCAACAGTTGAATTTTTTTCATAAGATGTATTTTGTTTGCCTTCTTTTCTATCGTGCTCAATAAATAAATGCAAAACTTATAAGCAACGTACTTGGTTCTCAAACAATTCCAATCTGCTTGTGGACCCTACATCCAAATATTATCTTAATTTAGGAAGTGTCACCCTTCATTTAGAACATGTTGGCAAGGGCTTCCTACAGGACCAGATTGCAAGTGAGAGATCACCCTATGATTTAAAAAAAAATGTAAATAAAGAGGGTGTTGTGGGAGACAGTGTTGTGACACTGATACTGGATTGCAATTTGAAAATGAAATCCTATACATGCCCTTTCTAAATTGTGATTCAGTATCCATTTCCAAACCCAGTTGATGATTCAGATAGCCTTTACTGAGTCACAAAATGTTTTTTATAAACACAAAAAGGCCATTTTGAAGCAGCAAACCTCTTTGGCAAGGTTCGCCCCCCCCAAAGGGGGCATGTTAGTGATGGCCATTTCTGCCCACCTTGGAGGCAGATCAGCCTATTTTTTTTAGGCCCATCTGCCTCCTAGTGGGGCAGAAGCGACCCTTGACCCAAGGGTAGGTCGCTCCCCCTGCCGCTGCAGCTCCTCCAAGTTCCCGAGTTCCTGTGTTCCTGAGACCCACCTAACTGTAAGTACCCCCCTCCTCCCAGCCCCTCGCCCTGCCCCGCGCCACTCACCTTCTCTTCTGCTCCTGCTTCTTTTCCTCCTCTCTGTCTCTTCCTCCTCGCTCCCCCTCTGCAATCTTCTTCTGTGTTCTTCTGTTCTTCCCTTCTGTTCTTCTGTTCTTCCCTTCTGTTCTTCTGTGTTCTTCCGGTCTTCTGTGTTCTTCTTCTCTGTTCTTCTCTGTGCTTCTGTGTTCTTCTTCTCGGTTCTTCTGTGTTCTTCTGTGTTCTTCTGTGTTCTTCTGTGTTCTTCTCTGTTCTTCTCTGTTCTTCTGTGTTCTTCTGTGTTCTTCTCTGTTCTTCTCTGTTCTTCTGCTCTTCCGATCTTCTGTGCTTCTGTCTTCTGTTCTTCTGTCTTCTGTTCTTCTGTCTTCTGTTCTTCTGTCTTCTGTTCTCCTGTCTTCTGTTCTCCTGTCTTCGGCTCTTCTACCTCCTCCGTCTTCTTCCCCCGAGCCTGCCCTCCTGCTCCTTCCTCATCCCCCTCCCTCACTCGCCTCCCCCTCTCTCACCCCTAGCTAACCCGTTCGCTATCTACCTCCCTCACTCCTCCTATCTTCCTATCTCTCTAGCTCCCTATCTCACTATCTAACTCCCCCACTCTCCACCTCCTCCTACCTACCTATCTGTCTATCTATCTATTTCCCTATCTATCGACTTCTCTATCTATTTTCTCTATCTATTTCTCTATCTCTCCCCCCTCCCGCCACCCCCTCTACTACCTATCTCCCTATCCTCTCACTCTACCTCTCTCCCTCACCCACCTCTACAACCCCCCCTCCCCTATCTTCACAACCCTACTCCTATCTCTCTCCCTAATCTTCAAACCTCCTAACACTCACCCTCCTCCACCCTAAACCCCCTCCCCCAGCTCCTCTCACTCTACCTGTCCCCCCCCCTCCCTCGCGCTTTCCCGCCGCGACCTCCTGCACGCCCCCGCCCCCCAGCTCCCATTCGCCCCCAGCTGACCCCTCCCCCCCCCTCCTACCTCTTATGGCGGCCGCTGCGCGACGGCGCAGCGGGCGCGCGCAGCGGGCACGCCGCGCCAGAGGCAAGCCCGTCTGCGCCCGTCCGCGCCTGGCCCGCGCCCAGCGCCACGACCCCTGGTCCCCAGCTCCCCCAAGCCCCGCTGATCCGCTACGACCCCACCACCCTCCACGCCCTCAACCCAGGGCGCTCCAAAACCTGCTTCCTAGCTCACCCCAAACGCACCCATGGACCCTTCGCCTGCAACTCCTGCAAACGCATCTTCCACCACGCAACTACCACGACCACAAGCCCACGCGCCATCAACCACCTCAAGTGCATCCTGGTCAACGCTCGTTCCGTCCACAAGCACGCCGTTGAACTTTGGGACCTCCTGGACTCCACAGCCCCGGACGTCGCCTTCATCACGGAGACATGGATGAACGCCTCCTCTGCTCCAGACATCGCTACCGCCATCCCCGAAGGCTACAAGATCTCCAGAAAAGACCGCACCAACCAAGTAGGAGGAGGTGTCGCCATCATCTTCAAAGACTCCATCAGCGTCACCACCTCCACCGAAGACCCCCCCCTCGCCGCTGAACACCTGCATTTTCAGATTCGCACCGACCCAAGGACCACCCTCAGAGGATCCCTCGTCTACCGTCCTCCCGGACCTCGCGCCTCTTTCAGCGACGCCATCGCCGACTTCATCTCCCCGCACGCCCTCGCCTCACCGGACTACATCCTCCTAGGCGACCTCAACTTCCATCTGGAACAAAACAACGACCCCAACACCACCACCCTGCTCGACAACCTCGCCAACCTCGGCCTCAAACAACTGGTGAACACCGCCACCCACATCGCCGGACACACGCTCGACCCTATCTTCTCCGCCAGCAAACACGTCTTCTTCAGCCACACCTCTGCCCTGCACTGGACCGACCACAGCTGCGTCCACTTCACATTCCGACGCGAGACCTCCCACCTCCGCACTCAACCCATCCCTCGTCGACAGTGGAACAAGATCCCTGAAGAGCAACTCTTCTCCGCTCTCGCCGCCAACCAACCCACCCTCACCACCGACCCCAACGACGCAGCTCTCAACCTCACAAACTGGATCTCCAACTGCGCTGACAACCTTGCTCCCCTCAAACGCACGCATCGACAGACCAACACCAAAAAACCTCTCTGGTTCTCTGACACCCTCAAAGAATCAAAGAAAACTTGTCGTGCCCTTGAGAAGGCCTGGCGCAAGGACCACACCGCTGACAACATGACCGCCCTCAAGAACGCTACACGCGAACACCACCACCTGATCCGCACTGCCAAAAGGAACTTTTTCACCGACAGACTAGACAAAAACAGCCACAACAGCAGAGAACTCTTCAGCATCGTCAAAGAGTTCTCCAACCCCAGCGCCAGCGACAACGCCGTCACGCCCTCACAGGATTTGTGCGAATCCCTCGCCACTTTCTTCCATCGCAAGATCAGCGACCTCCACGACAGCTTCGGACACCAGACCCAACCATACACCACTGAACCCGCTTCCCCGGACATCACCCTCAACAACTGGACCCACATCAACACGGAAGAAACCAAATCCATCATGAACTCTATCCACTCCGGCGCCCCTTCGGACCCCTGCCCGCACTTCATCTTTAACAAAGCCGACGACATCATCGCCCCGCACCTCCAGACCGTCATCAACTCTTCTTTTTCTTCTGCTACCTTCCCCGAATGCTGGAAGCACGCTGAAGTCAACGCCCTACTAAAGAAACCTACGGCTGACCCAAGCGACCTGAAAAACTTCCGCCCCATCTCTCTTCTACCTTTCCCAGCCAAGGTAATAGAAAAGACCGTCAACAAACAGCTGACCACCTTCCTGGAAGACAACAACCTGCTCGACCCTTCACAAACCGGATTCCGAACCAACCACAGCACGGAAACCGCCCTCATCTCAGTCACAGACGACATCAGAACCCTGATGGACAACGGTGAAACAGTCGCCCTCATTCTCCTCGACCTCTCGGCTGCCTTTGACACCGTCTGTCACCGCACCCTAATCACCCGCCTACGCTCCACCGGGATCCAAGGCCAGGCCCTGGACTGGATCGCCTCCTTCCTCGCTAACCGCTCCCAAAGAGTTTACCTCCCTCCGTTTCGCTCAGAACCCACCAAGATCATCTGCGGCGTACCTCAAGGCTCATCGCTCAGCCCGACACTCTTCAATGTCTACATGAGCCCCCTCGCCGACATCGTACGCAAGCACGACATCATCATCACCTCCTACGCCGACGACACCCAACTTGTACTCTCCCTCACCAAGGACCCCGCCAGCGCCAAGACCAACCTACAAGAGGGTATGAAGGACGTCGCAGATTGGATGAGGCTCAGCCGCCTAAAGCTGAACTCTGAAAAAACGGAAGTCCTCATCCTCGGCAACACCCCGTCCGCCTGGGACGACTCCTGGTGGCCCACGGCCCTCGGCACCGCACCGACCCCCGCAGACCACGCCCGCAACCTCGGCTTCATCTTGGACCCTCTTCTCACCATGACCAAGCAAGTCAACGCCGTGTCCTCCGCCTGCTTCCTCACTCTCCGCATGCTCCGCAAGATCTTCCGCTGGATCCCCGCCGACACCAGAAAAACCGTGACCCACGCCCTTGTCACGAGTCGCCTGGACTACGGCAACACCCTCTACGCCGGGACCACCGCCAAACTCCAAAACCGCCTGCAACGCATCCAAAACGCCTCGGCCCGCCTCATCCTCGACGTACCCCGCAACAGCCACATCTCCGCACACCTGAGACACCTGCATTGGCTCCCAGTCAGCAAAAGGATCACCTTCCGTCTTCTCACCCACGCACACAAAGCCCTCCACAACAAGGGACCGGAATACCTCAACAGACGCCTCAGCTTCTACGTCCCCACCCGCCCCCTCCGCTCCGCTGGCCTCGCACTTGCTGCCGTCCCTCGCACCCGCCGCTCCACGGCGGGTGGGAGATCTTTCTCCTTCCTGGCGGCCAAGACCTGGAACTCCCTCCCCACCAGCCTCAGGACCACCCAGGACCACTCCGCTTTCCGGAGACTCCTAAAGACTTGGCTGTTCGAGCAGCGATAACCCCCCCTTTCCCCCCTAGCGCCTTGAGACCCGCACGGGTGAGTAGCGCGCTTTACAAATGCTAATGATTTGATTTGATTTGATTTGATTTAGAAGCCAGTTAGGCACCAGGGACAATTTCAAAGTTCTTGGTGGCGGGGTGTTTGTCAACTGGCACAGTATTTGTGATTATAACAGTTCATTTCTTCTTTTTGTTCTAGTTCAAAGCTTTTGCTTCCTTTGCTGTGGATCCTTGTGGTTTTGGCAGTAGTTGTCCTGCGGTTTGTATAGTTGCATGTTTTAGGTAAGTGAAAGCAATTTACTCCAAAGGAGTATTGTTGACATGCATGAATGACATGATTGTAGGTGGTGTACTAAATGCAGTGTTGTGTGTGAAATTGTCCTTAGATTTCAGCAAAATGATATTTGTGTTGTCATATGTCTAATTTTCTTTTTTCTTTTTTCTTTTTTCTTTTTAGTGGGATATCATTGGTGATTGCTGTGTCTGTGCAGAGTAGTTGCTGGTGAGTAGCTTGTTCAGGCAAGTGAGTGGTATAGTTTTTTTAGTACATAACTCTTTGTGATAAAGCTACATTTTGTTTATTACTTATTTTAGTGCTAGTTGTTGTTGGCAATCCATTTGTTGTTAGTGAGGATCATGGTTAGCCGCAGAGTGACCGCTCAGCAGGTTGTTGGCATGCTCTTTGAGTCGTCTTCAGACCATGATTACGAGACTGACTCTGCATCTGAGGCAGAGGAGGAACTGAGAGATTCTGGCAGTGAGTTTTCTGTCCGAGAGTATTCTTCTGATGAGGAAGCTACTCTCAGTGCAGATGAAGGGCCTGTTTTAGAGGACGACATTGATGTGCCAAGAGTGCAGCAGCCTGGGGCTGAAGGGTTTCCCATTAGAAGACCTGACACCTGGATTGCCCCAAACATGGAGCAGCCACAGTTACCTGCATTTACTGGCCTCCCAGGGTGTAGAGTCAATACGGAAAACATTTTGCCTGTCCACTTCTTTCACTTGTTTATGGACGATGTACTTTTGGAAGAGATTGTGGAGCAGACTAATTTGTATGCAGAGCAATATTTGAGGGACAACGCTGCCAGACTTAGGCCTCAGTCTAGAGCTACTCAGTGGGTTCCCACATATCTGGAAGAGATGAAAAACTTTTTAGGTTTGACTTTTTTGATGGGGTTGATCAGAAAGCCGTCACTGGCTTCTTATTGATCTACTAGTCCCTTGATGGCAACGACTATATTTCCTGCAACTATGACATGTAATCGCTATTTGCTTATTCTTCGTATGCTGCATTTTGTAGACAATGCTTTAGCCTTGCCACAAGATCACCCTGATTGTGACCGTCTTTTTAAGATTAGGCCTGTCCTTGATCATTTTGTACATCGGTTTTCACAGGTCTATGTTCCAGGCAAAGAGATAAGTGTGGACGAGTCTTTGGTCCTTTTCAAGGGGCGTTTGGGCCCATATTTATACTTTTTGACGCAAAACTGCGCCGGCGCAGTTTTGCGTCAAAAATATTACCGCCGGCTAACGCCATTTTGGTGCGCCATGCAGGCGTCATATTTATACTTTGACACACGGCGGCGCAAACAACAGGTGGGAGTCATTATTTCTGATGCACACCGCGGCGTCAAGTCGTAAAGGAAAATGACGTTAACGCGGCGGAAATGACTGTGGGTCGATTTACGACACCGCAAACCGGATATGCGCCTTTTTTTTAATGCAATAGCGTCAAAAAACACAGCGAACACAGCCATTTCACCAGAGGAGAGCCAAAATGGATCCCAGATGCCACTACAGACCCCAGGAAGATGACAGCAGACCAGGAACCAGCCAGGAGGACCCACACAAGAACCAGGACACATTTAAGAAGAAAAGAAAGTGTCGCTTTAGTGCAGAGGAGCAGGAAATTCTGGTTAAAGAGGTGACGGAACACCAGCACCAACTGTTTGTCACAATTACCACTATTCATTTCCACTGGATTAGTACTATCCACTTCCTTTTCCAATAAATCACCCACATCTTCACTCTCTCTCTTCTATCAAAATTAGCACACTACCATTTTCATCTTCCAAACTATAAAAACATTGCACTGTTCCGATCCTGTGATAACTCTTCTGACACTTCCCCCTTTCTCAATGCAACCCTATTAAGATAACAAACTCTCCCATCATTCACCCTGATAGCATTTCCAACACCTCCACAACATCTATAGGTTTGTAACATTTACTTTCACCTTTGCACATTTTTGCATGTTCCTTTGAATAAACCCAAACCCCATTACAGATTCTCCTGATGTTACTCCGTTTTTGTCATCATAATAAGCCTTTGGTTTCTTTTTAGTGCCCTTAACATTCTCTCTCTTACATCTTCCACTGACTAATGTTCTACTACAGAATGGAACAGCCATCCACAATTTCACTAAGTCATCGGATTGTGACCCTTCATTATTACAAATGGGGAGTACCCTTTATATTTTTCACAGTCACTCTGTAGACCCACACTGCCTCCACCACATGCAGCTTCCAAACCATACCACCTTGTATAGCCAGCTAAATGGCACCTTTTAGGACACTATTAAATCTTTCCCCAATTCCATTTCCACTCAAATTGATTAAAGATGTTCTATGCTTGACACCTAGGCCCATATTTATACTTTTTGATGCAAGGTGTAAGTCATTTTTTTTTACGCACACCGCAGCGTCAAGTCGTAAAGCAAAACGACGTTAACGCGGCAGAAATGACTGTGGGTCGATTTACGACACCGCAAACCGGATATGTGGCGTTTTTTGACGCAATAGCGTCAAAATTCCCCGCAAACACAGCCGTTTCAGCAGAGGAGAGCCATAATGGATCCCAGATGCCTGTACAGACCCAAGGAAGATGACAACAGACCAAGAACCAGCCAGGAGGACCCACACAAGAACCAGGACAGGGAGAAGAAGAAAAAAAAGTGTTGCTTCAATGCAGAGGAACAGGAAATTCTGGTGAAAGAGGTGACGGAACACCAGCACCAACTGTTTGTCACATCAAAGTTGCCAATCAGTAGGAGAGAGGCCATATGGCAACAAACTGTCGACAAGATTAACAGTGTGGCTGAAGTACGCAGAACAGTCATCGAGTGCAAGAAACGCTGGCATGACTGCAAGCGCAGGACCAAGGAAAAGATGGCCAGGAACAGGAAGGCAGCACTGCAGACTGGAGGTGGGAGCCCAGCACACCAGGAGGCCCTGGACCACATGGAGGAGATGGTCGCAGCCGTCATCCCTGAGGAGATCGTCACAGGGATTCAAGGACAGGACAGCTCAGACTACCAGGAAACAACGCACATGCAGGATAAGTCGCATGGGGAATTGAAATGCACTTATGTCAACTGCAACCGGGGGGGGAATACCTACTACACATTGCATGTAAGTCATCATATACATGGAGTGGCATGGGTAAAGGGGCACGGCATGGGGGCATGGCCTGCACAGACAGAAGCTGGGGCACACCATTACACAACACCAACAACAGTCCCATGGGGGCATGCTGTCATGCCAACGATGGAGCAAAGGGAAAGCCACGACAGGAGGGAAGGCCACTACGTCAAACTGACATCCTGGCACACGTCAGCCAACACACCCCCTATATTAACTAGGGCCCTATTAGCAATCCTCTAGCCATACCCACAACTGCAATGTAACTGTGACAACAGTTGCCACTACCACCTCTGCTCTGTGTGCAGCTCAAGTAGCCAATGGCAGTAACCTCCCCATGGATCATACACACCTAAATTAGGGGGTGAGGATGACAACTGCAACAATCCCCAGAAACAAGACAAAGGCCCCAGTACTCTCAAATGTCAATGCCCATAGTTGTCACAAACATCAGCCAATGTAAACAACAATAGGAGCTACACAGCACTAAGGACACACCCATGCTGTATATGTCAGGGTCCATGCTGTGCCTGGGTAACAAGGCAACATCCCAAATGTCATACTGCTCAGACAACAGCACTGAGGAGGGGACACATGTAACTGGTCACTGAAATACACCTGCACAGTCAGAGGAGGAAATAGGATACTGATACGACTATCAGGGCAATCCAATGTAACACACATTCCCCAACATCAGCCGGACACATTAACAATGTCAACATCCATATCGGATCATAACATTGCCATGCCTAGGATATGCCACATGTTAATTACATTTAAGTGGATGTGAACGATCAGGGATTGGGGCAGGTCCAGATTGTTAAGTGTGCTGCCTGGGCCATCAGTACACCCACAGCCAGTGAAAGGTCTCACCATGAGAATGGATGTACACGGAGGGTCGAGTAGGAAAAGAAGGTGGCAATTCTCTATTTGGCAAAAATCAACACCTAGAGGCGATGAGGCTAACAAGTCTGATAACCCAATAACATACATGTGACACACAGGTGGGCCATAGGCCTGGAAGAATGCCTATCTGAAGGACTGGAGAAATGAACACAAAACAAGATCACAAAGTGAATTCAACAAAAGGCAGGCATGTCACATCAAAATTGCCACAACACAGACACACTAATTTTACCCTGTTTCATTGCAGAGGAAGATGGATCTCCTGCCGATATGCCTGTCCCAGATTTCCCTGATGACATGGATGACGAGCCGATAAGCATTCCCCAGGAGACCATCCAAAAGGTCCTTGAAACCCTCCAGACCCCACCTTCAGTCACAAGGAGGAGCACAGAACAAGCAGCCATCGCAGAGGAACCACCCACCACCCCAATTGTAAGACCTGCCAGCTCCAATACAGCTGAGGACTCAGACGACACTGGCACCAGCTTTGAGAGAACTGTAGTGGGAGTACAGCGGGAGCTGGCCAAAGAGGTGCGAGTGGGGATGCAAACTATGGCAGCCAGCCTAGAGCGGGTGCGTTCGTGCATGATGTAATCTGCAGATCAGGCAGCAGCTATGCAAACCCTAACATCTATCTTGCAGGAACTGCAGAAAACACAGAAGGAAATCAGCACAGCTGTAATACAGTTGACCCAACACCTACAACAGCAATCCTGTCAACACGCGCACGAATGCAACATTGAACCCCTCAGGGCCGACCTGGCTGCCTACCATCGTGATGTGGCTGCTATTCTCAAGAACCAGCAGGCCCTCCTTGCTGCAATACTGCCCTTAAGACCTTCACAGGGAGCAGCGACCGGGATGTCTGACTCCACGTCTTCTAACACTGAGGTGTGTGTTGCCCCTTCACAACCAACAACAATAAGGACAAAGCAGGAAACACACACATCAGAAGAAGAAGACATGGAACAGATCACATTCACAAGGAAAATGACCCGGAAGCACTAGTCCCTGCCACATGGCCAACTATTACCAAGGCCCTGCGCTTTGTAACTTGCCAGTCTTGAAACAACTGTACTCAAGCACTGTTCTGCAAACCACTGTATATCTTGTCACCCAGCCCAGTGATTGTCTCTCTCCTACTCATTGGCTAAGTCTGTCCCTCTGCACTGTCTGAAACAGCAACCCCAGCATGACAAAAGCATTTTGGTAAACCCTTGTGTTGGATCACAATGTAAGATGTCACTATAATGAACTCACAATCATGGACAATGTACAGATAGCACTACAACACTTTTCAATAAATATCACTTACACAACAAATCTGTCTCTGGGTAATGTGACATATCAACTGTGCAGTAGATAACTGAAATGTGCCTACTGTCAAATTACGTAGCTTGTCAATACAACTGTCCTGATAATATGTAGTTAGAGAAATCTGCACAGTGCCCATGATTGTATCATACTCTGCCCATCCTGAGGGACAAATCTCATGAAGTGAGAAACTATCCACCATCATGCTGTGTTGGACAGAAGAATGCTTCCTCAGGGGATAACTAAGTCATCAAATAGTGTCAGCAAAATGTTTTCACCATGCAAAAATAACACAATAATCATGCCACACTAATCTAAGTAAACACTACAAAAACTGCACAAATGAAGGTGTCTGAGTTAACATACAAATAGGTAATCATGCCGAACTGTGTCACAAATGATGTATGAGGGTCATGAAGACAAGAATACAAGATTGCCAATGAGAACTCATCTTATAAGGGTGTGCATGATCATCACACTGCAGTCAGACCTAAAACTGTTTCCCCAATATCAAGTCTGGAAGCACTGTTAGTGGCTTTGAAAACACACTTATCAACAGAAACACATTGGGATCCATTTTAACTGTGATTGGTGGTTGCAACAAAGGGTCGACACTTTGCAAGGTAGCTCTGGGCTAGCTGCCAATCGTACAGCTCAGTTGGGATTTATTTGTAGCATAGGACACAGATATTATAGTACCAAATTGATGTACACTGAATCCAAACCCACGATCAAGTACCATTCAACACATACTATTAAGGGGTAACCAAATATTTATTAAAAGCTAACCATAGATGAGGAAACTGAAGGAAAAATCTTACCTACCCTAATCTACCCTGACTACTCATTACCCACATCTGTCCCTAACTAACCTAAGCTACACTTACTTATCACATGTAACGAAACATTCTAAACATCTATCCCCCACCCCCCCTTATGAGACGGGACACACTGAGGACAACACATACTAACCTAAACACATACTATACTATCCTAAACAAATATATATTTTTTTGTATTTTTCTTTTTTTTTTACACACAAGAACCCCAACATAGCCCCCCACCCACCCACACATGTAATAAGTAAAAAAAGAAACAAGCAGGCCCCCCGACCCCACACCCACTAACACTAACTAAACTAACAGCCTATACTAACCTAACAATAAGCCCACTAACTATAAGAACAAGGAAAGAGGAGGGAGGGGAGGGTATCATGTCCATCAAATAAAGTGTCTAGAGGTTGGCCCTCTGGAGGGTCCTCTTAATATCCTTGACCCGCCGTTTAATGTGCTGCACGTCCCGGCTCAGGTGGCTCACCTTGCGCAGCACTTTGTCCATCTTATGTTCCATTCTGTTGAAGGCTGCAGGGTCAACAGATGGAGCAGTGGCAGTCTGGGTACCGGTGGAGGAGGTCTGTGTGGGCTGTCCTGCACCGGTGGCAATGCTGGGGCCAGGAAGTCCTGCAGATGTTGGACCAACAGTGGCAGCTGTGGGTGGGGCCACCTGGCTCTGATTGGTGGTTGTGCTTGTGGTGGCTGTGGTGGGCAAAGTAGGCCCACCCTGTGGGAAGGCTCGCCATGCCCCGGAGGCACGCTCATGGCGATATCGCTGGGCCATCCTCCGGAACCCCGACTCCACCAGCAGGATGTGCTGGGATCGCATGGCCCGGCGCTGAAATTCACGGACCTGGTCTGGAGTCATGTTAGCTGCTGTGAAGACAAATGCAGATATGCTACATTAGTATCTGCATTGTGTGAAACGACACAGCAAGTTAATCAGACATTACATCTACTGTTCTTGTAACAGCTCATATCACGATACAGAGCATTGAATGTCCCTGAGGAAGTATATGGCAGGCCAGACAACAAAGGTCACATCACACAAAGCACATCCATAACCTACAAGATGGGTAACAACTGGCTTTGACTTGCAATCTGAGTTCTGACAGTTATCATCTAAGAATCATGCTGCATATCCTCCGCCAAAAGCTGGGCTACAAATGTCAGTGTATGGAAAGCAAAACTAAAGCCACATGGTCTGCAAGTTGTAACTGGACTTTCCAGTATAGTACGAAGTGCCAAACCTGAGTGTGTATACTAGTATGCAACCAAACCGTCACTTATTCACATGTATGTGTAACATACTGGTAGCATCAGTACTAGGTACCCCATTCACAAACCCATGGCTGTGTTTGAGGGGGGGCGGTGGATACACAACTATAATTTGCCAACAACATGTACACCGAGGAGTGTATAGGAAACTCCACACATGTTTGTCTCTACAGACACACCACAGGTAAGGTCTATCTACAATTAGGAGTCAGCAAACCCTAGAGCACTCATAGGGTCAGACATGTCAGGAAATGCAGAACTTAGTACACAACATATACTTCCAGTGAGGCCTGACTTACATCAGACACAGAGTTGCTAGAACACCCATGATAATGAATTGCATGCACACCCAGGCCATTGCACTCAGGTTCCACAGACTTGATGCACTACATGTGGAAGTACATGCTGCTAGGAGGTTCTACCTACTGTTTCAAAATTACGGAGGTAAATAGGGAAGCAGATGTCTATTGGAAAGCTATTAGCTCTACCAATCTTAGAGAATGTGGGTCTGACAGGCTGACTAAATTGGGGCTTAATTCCATTGCGACTCTTGGTGATACAAGTGTCATACACATGACTATCCCCTGTACTCAAAGTGGGGCCTACAGGGATGTCCTACAATCCCTACATGATACCATTGGATACGCATTGGCAAACTCAAAACATGTGAGAACTGCATTCCCACTCATGGAACAAGTGAAAAGCTTGCCCAACACATCGCACCTTGCTATGCGTCCAACTCACATGAGTCCATAACCAGCAAACACAACACATAACAGACATATCAACACTTACTGGAGTGGTCGGGGTCCTCAAATGTCACCACCTCTCTCACAGTGTAGGGTGCCGGTCCACCTCTAAGGTATGGAAGGAAGAAATGTGCTCAAAATCTGTGCACAGTGCAACAATTTCATAAACATTTACAATGTGTAGGCTGAATAAGGAAATGGCAGCCATTCAGACATGATGGTACTGCATCTGACATATCACGGCCAACTTGTACATAGCATGGGTCTCCTGTGACAGTTACACACATATCTGCACACATACATTGGCCCTAACTATCATGTGGTTGCAAACATGCCCCATAATTGGTGAGCACTAAGAAATATGGAGTTTAATCGTCTCATCATGTGCATCCAAGAGAGACATCCAAAGCCTGGTTACTTGAGGACTGCATTACCAGTCAAACATGCCTTGTGGCCATGACACATTTATTGCACATAGGCCCAATGTACAGAGGGAGGGGCAGGGACTCTTGTAAGCCATCCTGTTATTACAGTATAGTCAATTGATGTGGCCCAGCTATGGTGATTTGCACCAACCATGGAGATGTGAAGCCATGTGCATACACTTGGACTGCCATCCATATTTGGATTGTGGCTCAACTAATTCCAAAAACATCTTAAGATGTTAGCTGAGGGCACCTTACACCTTTTCACGATGTTTTCAAATCAAGAACTGACATGTATCCCAAAAAATCAAGAAACACAATAATCCCACACATTCATAGTACTTCTGTGAACGCTTTCCTTCCACACTCACCAGACTCACATGAGACAAATGTCTGAGCCACTTTGCTATTATCAATTGACGTGAAGACAGCACTAATTTTCTGCATCATGTAGTGATTCTAAAGTCAGTCTAGCAATTGCGTCAACATAGTTGGCCTAAATGTTGGTACATCTGTACTTCTCTGTCAATAGTACCCTATATAGACATGATTGGCTCCTATTTTGTTAGCTGTTCTGACAAAAAGGCCGCACCAATTTCCTTCATGGAAAAGTAACCTGTAAGTTTGCTGAGCACGTGCTACCTGACAGCTAGCAATTGTGATCCTTGCCATAGTGCATCAATGATCCCCTTATATTTCCCCAGCATTACACACAGTCAGCAAGTTAGCTGGCAGACATTGCACTAATCCCCTGATGTCACTACAGAGCATTTAATCGTGCACTTTAACATAAGTCGTACTCACCAACAGTGCCACCAATCATGATTCCCAGGTGGTCCAAGAGATCCTGCTCCCTGGTGATGAGGTCAGCCCACCGGTGCTTCAGCTGGTGTTCACTCCTCTGACTGGCATACACACGCTGCAGGTGGTGCAGCACCTTTCCCCACCGGATTCTGCGCGCCTATGTCGGATACCCCTGTATCAACCTACCTGGATCATGAGCAGCAAGAAATGCGTCACCAGCCAGATGAAGCCCCCCAACTCCTCTTCCCCCATCCTGCCAAGACGTGGCCTACCAGACATACTTATAATTGACGATAAGGAATAGGGGTAAAAGAAATAGAAAGGGGAAAAGGGTGAAAGTAGGGGTACAAAGACAGAAAAAAAGTAAACCTAAACACTAAAAGAGCCCAACTATCCCCAAACTATCACTACCCACAACAGACTCCCACAAACAAGAGAAACACAAGATAAATGGACAAATGTAGACAAAACACAGTACTACAGTATACACAAACAATATTTATTTCACAAAAGGACTTTACAGATAGCACACAGGACAAAAACAACACAAAATCTTTGGACACCACTCTCTACACAACCACACAGTCTAGAAGGCTCATAGACTGCAAAGTGAAAGTGAAAGTACACCCACTGCACATGATCTGTAAACAGGATATCCTATTACATCACTTCCTGTATGAAAGTCCCGCCTTTTTCGCGTTATGCGTCATTTTTCGTTTACCAAAACTGTATTTGCATCATTTTTTTTTACGCACAGACGTGAATATTAACCCGCATCCACATAATGATACATGGACTGTACAAATATCTGGATGCGGGCTAAATTTCACTCCTGTGCGTAAAAAAAAAAGGCAAATACAGTTTTGGTAAACAAAAAATGACGCACACCGCTAGGGACGTCAAAATTACAGTGCATTAACTGGTTTGGGGCATTTTTACTTGTTTTTTGGTTATTTTACATTTGGAACACATCAGAGATTGGCTAATTGAAGACAGTATGGTGTTGATGGTGTATGTTCACATGCGTGACATCATACTGCAGGGGAACATCATCCACTACACCCTTCACAGTATTTTTACAGTTGGCTGACGCAATAGATGGTCATAAGTGTGGCCTACATATATGTTTTGCACAAATTGTGCATGTTTGGCATAACGAGAGGATAGCAATGTGACGCACATATGTACAATACCTAAATGCCTTTGGCTCAAAGTGTGTGCTTTGACAACTAATGTGTTGGTTGGCCAAATGTGTGTGTATCACATGAAGCATAATTGTACACATGGTTGTATGAATGTGACGTCCATGTGTCCAACCCTTAAATGCAAGTCAAATTGAAAATGAGCAAGGGCATGTGTTAGTCATACATGTAACAACACCTGTAAAGTGCACTTCCAAGTTTTAGGGTCACGTAGACACCACATGTGACATAGCATGCACCCGATGGATGGCAGACGCTTGTTCATGTCAATGGTCCACATTTTCTACATCCTATGTCCTAGAGTATTGGTAAGAGCTTCCTAGGCACTAGTTGGTGAATCCCACAGTGAGTCAGACACATGCATTGAGGAAGTGGGTACCATGTTGCTTGTACAGACAGACAAGGGTGAATCTCATATGTATGATGACACTACAGTTGAGGCCATAGAAGTGAGACCCAACTATCAAGTGGCTGTGGTGGACCAGCATACAATACAGCACGTGTCCACATATTTCCAGTGATCAATTGCACATAGGTGTCTTGTGCATGTGTGTGGTCCAATGATGATCCTGTAGATTGTTTAGGGTGTAATTTGTCACAGTTCGGTCCAGGACTCATCATGAGTCAGTGGCAGCTATTCCTGTAACTACTGAGTATCCTTGGTTGATCAATGTGAGTAAAGTAGATGTGGACATGTGAACCAACATGTGGATGGTCCCACCCTGTCTCATCACTAAAGACGTGTAATGAGACAGTCAACAGGGCAACCTTGGTGTGCTGAGTGAGATAATGTCTCAGGTGTCATGTTCCGGCAGGTGTCATTACAACATTTGTACACAGGTTGGCCTCTGCACTTCGCACTGCATCTGGGAACATCATAGCCTCTGTGCTGATTATTCCCGCAACTATTCACCACACACGGCCCATCACTATGTTGTGCGCACTGTGATGCTGTGTGTGAACTGTCATGGTCCTGACATTTGTGTATTATTCATGGACATTATCAGAGGTTGCTGGTTGTGCTGAAAGCCCCGTACCTAATCCCTGCCTACGGCCCTGGGACACTGTCACACTTTGTCATTCATGCATAAATGCAACCCAGACAAGGGATGGGCCATGAATTTTGCTTTTCCAAGAGGATGTAACTCAAATGGTACAGTTAAAAGGCAGATGATGCTATACAAAGTATTTGGGCATGCATGGAAGAAGCCCATGCCCAATGCCCCCTGATGAATGGCAGGTTTGCTAACGCAAGTGTGGTAACATATGTAGACACAAGAATACTTTAGTGTGACGCACAGACAGTTGCCAGTCAGGCTGACAGAATGCAAGGTGATTCAGGATCCAGTTGCTTGACAAGTTACGTAATCAGTGGTCTGAATGAGACTGTTTTGAGGACAAAGTAGACAGTTGACATGTCAAACTGTGTACGTCCTGTGTTTTTGAAGGTGACAAATGAACCCAGTGGCTGAGTTACACGGCTTAATTAGTATCAATGGTTGATGGTGTATTTGACATAATGGCAACTCCTATGCTGTTCCAGGCATCATCAGGGGCAGTGCTTTTTGAAATGTGTGGTGTGCATGGAGGTGCTCATAGGTGTGGGCTGCATCTGTTTCTCACCAGTCCTGTAAGTGAGACTTGCATTCTAAGGGCCAACAGACATTTTCACAAGGGGAAGCAATCTACATGTGCTAACAGGGCTTTGAAACTAGAAGACAGTGTATAAATTGACCTGACGTCCTTGCAGTCAGATGTTCTATGCCAATGGCATACCATAGGAAAGGGTGTAGCACACTGGTTTGCTAATGTTGGTCTGTGTGTGTAGAGGAGGTATTATCAGGGTACACATCTTAGTATTCCAGGGACGTCTTCCGACAGGTGGGTTGGACCAGGTGCATGGGTGTGTAATGAGTTAGGAAATGGCCTGACATGTACATGGAATGTCATGTGCGCAACGCATGTCATATGTGTGGCACTTGTGCTGTCTATGTTCTGCTTCTATGGAACTCTAGTCACAGATAGTCCTTGCAAATATTGGATGCAGTTGGACTAACTGCTGTCAAGGGTCTGGTCAGGCATTCCTGTTACTGATGCCAAAGCACATTGAGTGCCTCATGTATGAGGCTTGTTTTCCCTTTATTGAGTGATGGTGTCATAGTTGTGTGCCATATGCTGCGTTGGACCTTGCTTTCAACATGTATGTGTGAAATAGTTGTGGTCCTCTGCTATTGGCCTTCAAAGGAGATATGTACATGATCTATGTCATTAAGAGTGTGTGCGTGTATGTGACCATTGTATGTTAGGCATCACATTAGCTCTGGGATGTTCCGTGACCTACTCAGTATCTCAGCAATGCTCCATGAGGCAACACTCTTATTCTGATAAGTAGAGATGAAGGTGTGCAAAAAGGAATAGCCAGACCATGATATGGTGATTAGAATAGGTGTTTATTTAAATTTGTTAACTAAAGTGGTGAAGGTGATCATATTCAGAAAAAATTATTTACAATCTGTTGCCGCCTGCGTATACCAGCGGCCGTGTTCTGTAGTTCCCCCTCCTGTTGCAGGCCAGCATCCTCCTCTTCCTCCTCTTCAGGCATGTGTGGCTCTGGTTCCAGGAGGGGAATGTTTATTTTGATACAAATGTTGTGCAATATTGCACATGTGAGGATGATCCTACAGACCATATTGGGGGAATATAGGAGGCTACCACCAGTGATGTCGAGGCAGCGGAACCTTGACTTGAGGATGACGAAGGTCCGCTCGACAATGCTGCGTGTCCTCCTATGGGCGTTGTTGTATGCACGCTCTGCAGCAGTACTTGGGTTGCCAAATGGTGTCATAATCCATGGCTGGATGCCATACCCCTGATCAGCTGCAAGAGAAAATGAATGGGATCATGTTGATGTAGCTGGCACTATTGAAAAGACCTTTCATGGCAGTAGTTGTCTTGTGTTGTCTGTGACTCTTTTGTGTACTAAAGTGGCATCCTATGCTTGTATGGCTGTACCATCTGCATTGTGTTGTTTCCTTGGCTGAACGAGTGTTTGTCTGCTAACCGTTTGTCAGCAGTATGTTTTGGGAATTTTCAGTACAGTGTGCCCTCCCTAGCATTGTGACTTGTGATACAGGTGTCCGTGTGTCTTCACTGGGGGTGAGATTATTAGTTCCATGCACAGTTAAAATTGAAAGTGTTGTTAACACATTCATATCAAAGTACCCTAGACATCCCATACCATGAAACTTATGCAATGTAATAATGTAAAGGTCATTGGGACACTTACAATTTGCAAGGTGACATTTAGGCAACCACACTCATTAACGTCTTAACATTAGGCTGTACAGTAATTTCCGATGTGTGACAGATTCAATGGTGACTTAAGAAACATGGCTAGTGATGTCACACCCTCAGTGTGTTCCTGTTGACATGTTGCTGTTGTGGTGTATGTGTTGTGTGTCCTAGAGGGTTGCTGTGCAGTGTGTATATAAGTAGGTTTTTGTACTTACCAACAAGTAGTCCATTGCCATACCGTCCATCCTGGAAGTGTTCATTGATAGTGCAGTGACGGAAGATGTATGAGTCATGTACACTCCCAGGATATTTAGCCACGATGTTGGTGATCAATCCCTGGTGATCGACTATGGCCTGCACGTTGATGGAATGTGTGTGCTTCCTGTTGCAGTAGAGGTGTTCAGTTGCAGCAGGTGGCACAAGGCGTGCATGTGTGCAGTCGATTGCACCAAGGACGTGTGGGAAGCCACTGATGAGGTAGAACCCCTGTTTTGTTTCCTGCTGCTTCTGCAGTGTGTTAGGGAAGCAGATGTGGCGGGGTGTCAGTCGAATGATGGCATCCAGTACTTTGGGCAAAAAGGCGGAGAATGGTGGTTGTGATATTCCGCCAACCAGGGCACCAGTTGTTTGGAAATAGCCACTTGCCAGCATATGAAGTACGGCAAGCAGCTTTGTTTCTGTTGGAATGGTGCGGGGTGTGACCAAAGTGGGGGCCAACTGCTGTTCAATGTTGCGCAGCAGCTGCCGAATGGCCTGCCAGTTCAACTGGTACCTCTGTATGATGTCGTGTTCCCTGAGGCCCTGCAGGGTGGCTCTTGGGCGGAATATCCTCTCCTGCCTTCTGCGCTGCCTTTGGGGTCCCTTCTGGTGTTGTTGTAGCTGCTGTTGTTGCTGCTGGGCTCTGCGTCTGCGTGCACGCTGGATTAGAATCACCTCCATGGCTCCCTGTTGCTGCTCTGCTGCTCTGCTGTTTGTTCTGTGTGTTCTGATTAAATACAGGTGTGTTTGCCCCATTTTAACGCCTGCCCTGACCCAGGCGTTAATTTTTTATGCAAATCGGGCTGTGCGTCATTTTCTGGCTCTGCCTCCCGGCCGTGCGTCATTTTTGCCCGATAGCATAAATACGACGCACGGCCCTTTAAGCCATTTTTTGGACGGGAACGCCTACCTTGCATATAATTAACGCAAGGCAGGTTGCAGCATCCAAAAAATGACACACACGGCGGAATATTGTCGTCCTCGGGCGTCAAAGTATAAATACGGGGCAACGTTTGCGCTGATTGTGCATAAAAAATTTTGACGCACAATCGGCGCAGACAGAGTATAAATATGCCCCTTAGTTTTTAAGCAGTACATTCCTAGTAAGAGGGCACGGTATGGGATTAAATTGTATATGCTGCCAGAAAGCAGTACAAGATATGTGTATAATTTCCGGGTGTACAGTGATAGGGATTCCAGTATTGACCCTCCTGGTTGTCCAGCCACTTTTGGAGTTAGCGAAAAAATTGTGTGGGAACTTGGCAGACGACTGTTTAACAAAGGTCACCATTTGTACGTAGATAATTTCCACACTGGAGTGCAGTTGTTCAAGAAGTTGTTTAGAGTGGACACTGTTGCTTGTGGCACAATCCGTTCTAACTGGAAAGGCTATCCAAGGGAGCTTGTCCGTAAAAAACTTGAGAGGGGACAGTGCAGTGCCTTGCGGAATAATGAGCTGCTAGCTCTGAAATTTTCAGACAGGAGGGATGTGTACATGCTATCTACCATCCATGATGAGAGTACTTCCCCTGTGACTGTTTGGGGTCAGGTTGCGGAAGTGCGCAAACCTGCGTGCATTTTGGACTACAATAGGCACATGGGTGGTGTTGATACAGTAGATCAGAGGTTGGAACCTTACACTGCTCTTTGTAAGTCATACGTGTGGTATAAAAAGTTGGCCCTACATTTATTTCATTTGGCAACTTTTAATGCTTTTATTGTGTTCAAGGATTGTTCACCTGAGTCAAGGATGACATTTGTTAAATTTCAGGAGTCAGTGATAGAGAGCCTTATTGTGGTGGAACGGGCAACAGTTCCTAGAGTAGAAGTGGTGGAGGATGTGGCTAGATTGAAAGATCGCCACTTTCCAGATCACATTCCTCCCACTCCCAAAAAAGACTTGCCCACAAAGAAATGTAGAGTATGTGCCCGGAGATCAATCTGGAGGGAGAGCCGGATGTACTGCCCCAAATGCCCTTCAAAGCCTGGGTTGTGTGTGCCCGGCTGTTTTAGAAGTTACCACACAAGGAAACATTTTTGGGAAATACCGTGAGCAGAAACTGCCTGTTTTATGTTTTCATATGGTCAGTTTCACAGTTGGCATTACTGTCATGTATTTAGTTAGAGCTTTTGTGTTTGTACTTTTGTACTTATTTTATAATTAGTTAGTGGTTTCTTTGTTGTTTATGAACAAAAAAAAAGTGATGGCGGTGTGCGTGGGGTGGCGCTTGGCTGGTCGTGTGCGTGGGTGGCGCTTGGCTGGCGGTATGGGTGGGGTGGCACTTGGCTGGTGGTGTGCTTGGGGTGGCGCTTGGCTGGTGGTGTGGGTGGGGTGGCGCTTGGCTGGCGGTGTGCTTGGGGTGGCGCTTGGCTGGCGGTGTGCGTGGAGTGGCGCTTGGCTGGTCGTATGGGTGGTGTGGCGCTTGGCTGGCGGTGTGCTTCGGGTGGCGCTTGGCTGGCGGTGCCAGCCAAACGCCAGTCCACACACTCATCAGCTGGTGTGATTGCTGTATCAGGCATGTGGGCGTATGAAAGGGATGGGCCCTTGACTGGTGCTGTCTGTCGATGCGAGTGTTGTAATGTGCTGGGCCCGTGGCTGGCGGCGCGAATGGTCTTGTGCATGTCATGTATGAAAGGTGTGTGAATGGACTATAAAGCGGTTGGTGCCTTGCCGTGGATTTACAGCTCACAAGCTGTGAGTCATTGGTTCAGTTTTTTGGCCTTTCAGTTATTACAAGTGCATTTCACTTTTGTGAAATCTCTTGTTAATACAATTTGTGCCAAATCCAACCAGTATGTGTGGTACAAATGACAAAACCTGCTCCGCTGTAATCAGGTGTCGCAGCACACTTGTGACACGCTAGGTGTCTCTGGTGGGACCCCGATGATGAAGCATGCCACCAACTTGGTTGGTGGGTGAGGGGTCTTTTTCACATAACCTAAGTGTGTTTCTTTTCACAATTTTAGTGTTTGGCACATCACAGACGTATGTGGATACATCAAAATGATATATTACAAAACTACCTGTGTTTGGGGGGGAGGGGGCACCTATGTTTTTGGTCCTGGGTGCGGCCTTCATCTGGGGAAACCTACCAAACCCAGACATTTTTTTTAACTAGACACCCCAAGGAGTCCAGGGAGGTGTGGCTTGTGTGCATCCCCCAACATTTTCTTACCCAGTCTCCTCTGCAAACCTCAAAATTTGCTTTAAAAAAGCATATTTTCCTGACTTTCGTTTGTACGATCACCGCTCCAGCGCAAAATTCCTACTCCCCAGCGTTCCCCTCAGTCTCCCAAGTAAAATGACACCTCACTTGTGTGGGTCACCAAAGCAGAGACAGCCTAAAGATGTATAAAAGAAGAATATGTGCTTATCAACTCGCTGTGCTCTCCCCATAATCTCTACAAGTTTGTGGCCTTTTTCTGTTGCAGGCACCTGGCCCACCCACACAAGTGAGGTATCATTTTTATCGGGAGACTTGGGGAAACGCTGGGTGGAAGGAAATTTGCGGCTCCTCTCAGATTCCAGAACTTTCTGTCACGAAATGTGAGAAAAATGTGTTTTTTTAGCCAAATTTTGAGGTTTGCGAAGGATTCTGGGTAACAGAACCTGGTCAGAGCCCCACAAGTCACCCCATCTCGTATTCCCCTCAGTCTCTAGTTTTCAAAAATGCACAGGTTTGGTAGGTTTCCCTAGGTGCCGGCTGAGCTAGAGGCCAAAATCTACAGGTAGGCACTTTTCAAAAAACACCTCTGTTTTCTGTCAAAAAATGGGATGTGTCCAGGTTCTGTTTTGGGGCATTTCCTGTTGCGGGCGCTAGGCCTACCTACACAAGTGAGGTATCATTTTTATCGGGAGACTTTGGGGGAACGCTGGGTGTAAGAAAATGTGTGGCTCCTCTCAGATTCCAGAACTTTCTGTCACCGAAATGTGAGGAAAATGTGTTTTTTTAGCCAGATTTTGAGATTTGCAAAGGATTCTGGGCAACAGAAACTGGTCAGAGCCCCACAAGTCACCCCATCTTGGATTCCCCTAGGTCTCTAGTTTTAAAAAATTCACAGGTTTGGTAGGTTTCCGTAGGTGCCGGCTGAGCTAGAGGCCAAAATCTACAGTTAGGGACTTTGCAAAAAACACCTCTGTTTTCTGTCAAAAAATGGGATTTGTCCACGCTGTGTTTTGGGGCATTTCCTGTCGCGGGCGCTAGGCCTACCCACACAACTGAGGTATTATTTTTATCGGGAGACTTGGGGGAACGCTGGGTAGAAGGAAATTTGTGGCTCCTCTCAGATTCCAGAACTTTCTGTCACCGAAATGTGAGAAAAATTTGTTTTTTGTTAGCAAAATTTTGAGGTTTGTAAAGGATTCTGGGTAACGGAACCTGGTCAGACCCCCCACAAGTCACCCCATCTTGGATTCCCCTAGGTCTCTAGTTTTCAAAAATGCACAGGTTTGGTAGGTTTCCCTAGGTGCCGGCTGAGCTAGAGGCCAAAATCCACAGGTAAGCACTTTGCAAAAAATACCTCTGTTTTCTGTCAAAAAATGGGATGTGTCCACGTTGTGTTTTGGGGCATTTCCTGTCGCGGGCGCTAGGCCTACCCACACAAGTGAGGTATCATTTTTATCGGGAGACTTGGGGGAACGCTGGGCGGAAGGAAATTTGTGGCTTCTCTCAGATTCCAGAACTTTCTGTCACCGAAATGTGAGAAAAATTAGTTTTTTGTTAGCAAAATTTTGAGGTTTGCAAAGGATTCTGGGTAACAGAACCTGGTCAGAGCCCCACAAGTCACCCCATCTCGTATTCCCCTCAGTCTCTAGTTTTCACAAATGCATAGGTTTGGTAGGTTTCCCTAGGTGCCGGCTGAGCTAGAGGCCAAAATCTACAGGTAGGCACTTTTCAAAAAACACCTCTGTTTTCTGTCAAAAAATGGGATGTGTCCAGGTTCTGTTTTGGGGCATTTCCTGTTGCGGGCGCTAGGCCTACCTACACAAGTGAGGTATCATTTTTATCGGGAGACTTTGGGGGAACGCTGGGTGTAAGAAAATGTGTGGCTCCTCTCAGATTCCAGAACTTTCTGTCACCGAAATGTGAGGAAAATGTGTTTTTTTAGCCAGATTTTGAGATTTGCAAAGGATTCTGGGCAACAGAAACTGGTCAGAGCCCCACAAGTCACCCATCTTGGATTCCCCTAGGTCTCTAGTTTTAAAAAATTCACAGGTTTGGTAGGTTTCCGTAGGTGCCGGCTGAGCTAGAGGCCAAAATCTACAGTTAGGGACTTTGCAAAAAACACCTCTGTTTTCTGTCAAAAAATGGGATTTGTCCACGCTGTGTTTTGGGGCATTTCCTGTCGCGGGCGCTAGGCCTACCCACACAACTGAGGTATTATTTTTATCGGGAGACTTGGGGGAACGCTGGGTAGAAGGAAATTTGTGGCTCCTCTCAGATTCCAGAACTTTCTGTCACCGAAATGTGAGAAAAATGTGTTTTTTGTTAGCAAAATTTTGAGGTTTGTAAAGGATTCTGGGTAACGGAACCTGGTCAGACCCCCCACAAGTCACCCCATCTTGGATTCCCCTAGGTCTCTAGTTTTCAAAAATGCACAGGTTTGGTAGGTTTCCCTAGGTGCCGGCTGAGCTAGAGGCCAAAATCCACAGGTAAGCACTTTGCAAAAAATACCTCTGTTTTCTGTCAAAAAATGGGATGTGTCCACGTTGTGTTTTGGGGCATTTCCTGTCGCGGGCGCTAGGCCTACCAACACAAGTGAGGTATCATTTTTATCGGGAGACTTGGGGGAACGCTGGGCGGAAGGAAATTTGTGGCTTCTCTCAGATTCCAGTACTTTCTGTCACCGAAATGTGAGAAAAATTAGTTTTTTGTTAGCAAAATTTTGAGGTTTGCAAAGGATTCTGGGTAACAGAACCTGGTGAGACCCCCCATAAGTCACCCCATCTTGGATTCCCCTAGGTCTCTAGTTTTAAAAAATGCACAGGTGGGGTAGGTTTCCCTAGGTGCCGGCTGAGCTAGAGGCTAAAATCTACAATGTAGGCACTTTGCAAAAAACACCTCTGTTTTCTGTCAAAAAATGGGATGTGTCCACGTTCTGTTTTGGGGCATTTCCTGTTGCGGGCGCTAGGCCTACCCTCACAAGTGGGGTATCATTTTTATCGGGAGACTTGGGGGAACGCTGGGTGGAAGGAAATGTGTGGCTCCTCTCAGATTCCAGAACTTTCTGTCACCAAAATGTGAGGGAAATTTGTTTTTTTAGCCAAATTTTGAGATTTGCAAAGGATTCTGGGTAACAGAAATGGGTCAGAGCCCCACAAGTCACCCCATCTTGGATTCCCCTAGGTCTCGAGTTTTCAAAAAATTCACAGGTTTGGTAGGTTTCCCTAGGTGCCGGCTGAGCTAGAGGCCAAAATCTACAGTTAGGCACTTTGCAAAAAACACCTCTGTTTTCTGTCAAAAAATGGGATGTGTCCACGTTGTGTTTTGGGGCATTTCCTGTCACGGGCCCTAGGCCTACCCACACAAGTGAGGTATCATTTTTATCGGGAGACTTGGGGGAACGCTGGGTGGAAGGAAATTTGTGGCTTCTCTCAGATTCCAGAACTTTCTGTCACCGAAATGTGGGGAAAACGTGTTTATTTAGCCAAACTTTGAGATTTGCAAAGGATTCTGGGTAACAGAACCTGGTCAGAGCCCCACAAGTCACCCCATCTTGGATTCCCGTAGATCTCTAGTTTTCAAAAATGCACAGGTGTGGTAGGTTTCCCTAGGTGCCGGCTGAGCTAGAGGCCAAAATCTACAGGTAGGCACTTTGCAAAAAACACCTCTGTTTTCTGTCAAAAAATGGGATGTGTCCACGTTGTGTTTTGGGGCATTTCCTGATGCGGGCGCTAGGCCTACCCACACAAGTGAGGTATAATTTTTATCGGGAGACTTGGGGGAACGTTGGGTGGAAGGAAATTTGTGGCTCCTCTCAGATTCCAGAACTTTCTGTCACCGAAATGTGAAGAAAAGGTGTTTTTTTAGCAAAATTTTGAGGTTTGCAAAGGATTCTGGGTAACAGACCCTGGTCAGACCCCCACAAGTCACCCCATCTTGGATTCCCCTACGTCTCTAGTTTTCAAAAATGCACAGGTGTGGTAGGTTTCCCTAGGTGCTGGATGAGCTAGAGGCCAAAATCTACAATGTAGGCACTTTGCAAAAAACACCTCTGTTTTCTGTCAAAAAATGGGATGTGTCCATGTTGTGTTTTGGGGCATTTCCTGTCACGGGCGCTAGGCCTACCCACACAAGTGGTATAATTTTTATCTGGAGACTTGGGGGAATGCTGGGTGGAATGAAATTTGTGGCTCCTCTCAGATTCCAGAATTTTCTGTCACCGAAATGTGAGGAAAACGTGTTTTTTAGCCAAATTCTGAGGTTTGCAAAGGTTTCTGGGGAACAGAACCTGATCAGAGCCCCACAAGTCACCCCATCTTGGATTCCCCTACGTCTCTAGTTTTAAAAAATTCACAGGTTTGGTAGGTTTCCCTAGGTGCCGGCTGAGCTAGAGGCCAAAATCTACAGGTAGGCACTTTGCAAAAAACACCTCTGCTTTCTGTCAAAAAATGGGATGTGTCCACGTTGTGTATTGGGGCATTTGCTGTCGCGGCCGCTAGGCCTACCCACACAAGTGAGGTATCATTTTTATCGGGAGACTTGGGGGAACGCTGGGTGGAAGGAAATTTGTGACTCCTCTTAGATTCCAGTACTTTCTGTCACCGAAATGTGATGAAAAGATGTTTCTTTAGCAAAATTTGAGGTTTGGAAAGGATTCTGGGTAACAGAAAACTGGTCAGACCCCCCACAAGTCACCCCATCTTGGATTCCCCTATGTCTCTAGTTTTAAAAAATGCAAAGGTGTGGTAGGTTTCCCTAGGTGCCGGCTGAGCTAGAGGCCAAAATCTACAGGTAGGCACTTTGCAAAAAACACCTCTGTTTTCTGTCAAAAAATGGGATGTGTGCACGTTGTGTTTTGGGGCATTTCCTGTCGCAGGGGCTAGACCTACCCACACAAGTGAGGTATCATTTTTATCGGGAGACTTGGGGGAACGCTGGGTTGAAGGAAATTTGTGGATCCTCTTAGATTCCAAAACTTTCTGTCGCCGAAATTTGAGGAAAACGTGTTTTTTTAGCCAAATTTTGAGGTTTGCAAAGGATTCTGGGTAACAGAACTTGGTCAGAGCCCCACAAGTCACCCCTTCTTGGATTCCCCTAGGTCTCTAGTTTTAAACAAATGCACTGGTTTGGTAGGTTTCCCTAGGTGCCGGCTGAGCTAGAGGCCAAAATCTACAGGTAGGCACTTTGCAAAGAAACACCTCTGTTTTCTGTCAAAAAATGGGATGTGTCCACGTTGTGTTTTGGGTCATTTTCTGTCGCGGGCTGTAGGCCTACCCACACAAGTGAGGTATCATTTTTATCGGGAGACTTGGGGGAACATAGAATAGCAAAACAAGTGTTATTGCCCCTTGTCTTTCTCTACATTTATTCCTTCCAAATATAAGAGAGTGTATAAAAAAGATGTCTATTTGAGAAATGCCCTGTAATTCACATGCTAGTATGGGCACCCCGGAATTCAGAGATGTGCAAATAACCACTGCTTCTCAACACCTTGGGGGTCATTCCGACCCTGGCGGTAAAAACCGCCAGGGCCGTGACCGACGGAAAGCACCGCCAACAGGCTGGCGGTGCTTTCCTGCCCATTCTGACCACGTCGGTAAAGTCACGGTCAGAAAAGGGGATCCGGCGGTTTCCCGCCGGATTACCCCTGGCTGGGCTGAATCTCCATGTCGGCGCTGCTTGCAGCGCCGCCATGGAGATTCTGACCCCCTTCCCGCCATCCTGTTTCTGGCAGTTTTTACCACCAGGAACAGGATGGCGGGAACGGGTGTCACGGGGCCCCTGAGGGCCCCTGCATTGCCCATGCCACTGGCATGGGCAGTGCAGGGGCCCCCTGACAGGGCCCCAGCATGATTTTCACTGTCTGCTTAGCAGACAGTGAAAATCGCGACGGGTGCAACTGCACCCGTCGCACCCCTGCAACACCGCCGGCTCCATTCGGAGCCGGATCCTGTGTTGCAGGGCCTTTCCCGCTGGGCCAGCGGGCGCTCCCTTGGCGGGCGCCCGCCTGCCCAGCGGGAAAGTCGAAATGGCCCCGCGGTCTTCTGACCGCTGAGCGGTCTTTTGACGGGGGAAGTTTGGCAAGCGGCAACCGCCGCCCGCCAAACTTGGAATGACCCCCCTTATCTTGTGCCCATTTTGGAAATACAAAGGTTTTCTTGATAGCTATTTTTCACTCTTTATATTTCAGCAAATGAATTGCTGTATACCCGGTGTAGAATGAAAACCCACTGCAGGGTGCAGCTCATTTATTGGCTCTGGGTACCTAGGGTTCTTGATGAACCTACAAGCCCTATATATCCCCGCAACCAGAAGAGTCCAGCAGACATAACGGTATATTGCTTTAAAAAATCTGACATTGCAGGAAAAAGTTACAGAGTGAAACAGAGAGAAAAATTGCTGTTTTTTTACCTCAATTTCAATTTTATTTTTTCAGTTGTTATTTTCTGTAGGAAACCCTTGTAGGATCTACACAAATTACCCCTTGCTGAATTCAGAATTTTGTCTACTTTTCAGAAATGTTTAGGTTTCTGGGATCCAGCATTGGTTTCATGCCCATTTCTGTCACTGACTGGAAGGAGGCTGAAAACACAAAAAATCATAAAAATGGGGTATGTCCCAGTAAAATGCCAAAATTGTGTTGAAAAATTGGGTTTTCTGATTCAAGTCCACCTGTTCCTGAAATCTGTGAAGCTGGTGATTTTAGCACCGCAAACCCTTTGTCGATGCCATTTTCAGGGAAAAAACCACAAGCCTTCTTCTGCAGCCCCTTTTTAAAAAAAAAAAAACGAAATTTTCACTGTATGTTGGCTAATTTCTTGGCCTCCTTCAGGGGAACCCACAAAGTCTGGGTACCTCTAGAATGCCTAGGATGTTGGAAAAAAAGGACACAGATTTGGCGTGGGTAGCTTATGTGGACAAAAAGTTATGAGGGCCTAAGCAAGAACTATTCCAAATAGGCAAAAAAAGGCCTGACACAGGAGGGGGAAAAGGCCTGGCAGCGAAGGGGTTAAGGAACATTTGGTCGAGGTACAACAAAAGAGGCACACTTGGATAATCGTACATCATACACTAAGGTCAAGTAGTAACATTATTCTCTCTCTCTGTTTAGGGCATTATATATAAAATAAAGTACCACCGCCAGACCTCTGGAGCTGCAGCTGATGGCTGGATGTCATGGAACAGACCTTCCCTCGAGGATGTTCCACCTCTTCCTGATGTCATCCATTTTGCGCGAGGTGGGGCCTACATCATTCACTCTCTCCACAATTCTTTGCCACATTTTCATTTTCCATTCGATAGTAGTTTGCTGATTTTATCCACCATGATTCTTAACTCATCTTTAGGGAAACAAGGATTTTCTTTTGAGACATGGTGGTGTTAAAAGTAGAAGGGTGGATGCAGGGAAAAGGAACAGGTGACAGGGAGTAAATGGAGTAAGGATGTGCAGATGGATGTGAGAGGGATATGTTGAGGGTGTGGGGTGTCTTCTGGAGGGAATTTTGCACTGACTTGCAGGGTCTTGCTGTGAAAATGCAAGGGACTGTGGTGTGTGGAGGGGTGTGTTTTATAGTGTGCTTTGTAGGTGTTGGATGTCGGAACGTGTGTCAGTTGTGTTGTTTTCAAAACCATCCAATGTGGTGTTGTTTATTACTGTGGTGACCACAAACCACTGTGGTTTGGTCCACCATTGGAAGACTGCCATTGTGACTTTTGACTTGTAATAGGTTCAGTGGTTTGTTGATGGGCTGGTGGTGCTGATGGTCGGATCGCCTATTTCCCACCCTCAGGAGTCCTGGAGGTGTTGTTTTTTTGGCTGGCTTTTGGAGGTACTGGCTGTGTGACGTGTAATACAGTGGTCTGTATGACTGCCAACATGGCGAGTTTTTGGCAGCCGCCACTATGGCGGTCTGACCTCCAAACTCGTATGAGGTCCAAAGTCATGTTTCGTTTTTGCTGTTTATACTGCAGGTTTAACGAAGCTGCTCTGTGCCTTGATTTTCCTCTTGGCTTCTGGCAGCAGGCATTATGATGTCAGAGCTCAAATTTAATACGTTATTACAGCTGAACAGCTATGTCATTTCTTTATTACGGGAGACTAGAGATGCCACAAGTCACATGTAATAAGACCATTAGACACAGGCTTATATAAAGGGATTGTAAGCTCCTCTATATTAGAAGACCAACCTTTCAGATTTTCTTCAGATTGAGAGAGTGACTTACACATGTAAAACAATGCCCTTTGAGGTACTAATTAAGCAAGGATAGTGAACACAATTGTATTGAATAATCATTGATACAGCATTAAATAGCTCAACGTCATTGAGAGCCATAACAGACTGATGAGATCCAGTGACTAGCAGACAGTGCACTTTTCTAGTGAGCCAGTTTGATTTGACTTGATTTGATTTAAAGTTATAGAGTACAGAATTTCCCTGAGGGCATCAAGAAGGGTTATATCTAGGAACGCCTACCAACAACGTAGCGTCATAAAACTATCCCAGAAACTAAGACAAAACATACTATAAGGTGTACAGCCTTTCGAAAAGAAAAATGTTTGGCAGTCACAGTCAAGGACTGGAGGAGCTCATTCCAAAGTTTGGATGCTGCAATTGAAAAGGCTCTGTCTCCCCATCTCTTTTTAGGAACTCTAGGCAAGAAGACCAAGATGTGATAACCTGAGTGGAGTTTTCTGCCTGACATACATTGTGAGAAATGATATGCATTGTCGCCCAGTTCCCTAGGGATTGATGCAATCATTTGGGTATGATCTGAATATGAAGCTATATCCAGCCTGGAGGCCTGAATGATGGCTGTGAGGGGAGACCCACACAGTTTAAAAAGTGTCAGGCTCAAAGAGGAACCTTGTGACACACCACAAGGTAGAGGAAAAACGTCTGATTGGAACTGGTTTAGCACTACTCTATGAGTACAGTCAGTGAGGAAAAGGACAACAAGGCCGATGCCTAAACTGTAGTACCTATGATATTGAGGCGTTTAATCAATAACAAGAGGGAGATGGTATCAAAGGCCGTAGACAGGTCAAGAAGAACCAAAGTTGCCCCTTGACCCTTGTCCACAAGCCGTATAATGCAGTCAGTGGCAGAGACCAAAGCAGTTTCGGTACCCTAATATTTACATAATCCGAATTGTGAATTGTCGAGCAACCCCTGCTCCTCCCCAACCTTCATCAAATGATCATTCAGATGTTTCTCAAGGATCTTGGCTGGCAGTGGAAGTAGAGAGATTGGAGAGTAGTTTTTACAATCATTGTTTTCTAGGTTCGGCTTTTTTAAAAGAAGTATACATGCAGCTTCCTTTCAATATCGCAGGTAGCAGCCTCCAAGGTTGTGAGAGAATGTACTACTGTGCTAGCTACCCTATGCAGAATAGATGAAACATATGATTCCAAGGGTGAGCCTGACTTCGAGTTCAGGATATATTGTTCCATCTTACTGGGGTTAATTGATGGAAATACCATTAGTAACTTCAACTCTTGATTCTCAGGTTTCTGAGGCTCCAACAATTCTGACACCAAGATTTCTTTAATCATTTGAGATTATTTCATGTTAGCAGACTCCAGTCCCTCATAAATATCAGTAATTTTACTTTGAAAAAAGGTGGCAAGTTGATCACCAAAAACTTGCAAGCCATCTGATTTGCCAGCTGACAGGGGCGTAGAAAGCCACTGCACCACCTTAAAGAGCTCTCTAGAGGTTGTACTGATTTCTATTTTCTGAGAACAATAAGAGAACTTCTCCTGATTAATAGCTAGCTATATTCTGTTCTTTTCTCTTATATACCTGTTTTTCTTGATCTTCAAGGTTTTTTATCCGCTACGCTCTAGGTGGTGGCAGGTCTGTTTAAGAGTTCTCAGACATTCAGTAAACTAAGTGTATGAGGGGGGCAGTCCTTCTCTGTTTAGTTTCCCTAATAGGAGCAACCCTATTAGCAGCCTCATCCAGACATGCTGCAAACTCCACTGGACCCTTATCTACATCTTCTGAGAACTCAAGAGGCATACTTTCTAACGTCTTGGTCAGAACTTCAGAGGATACTCTCTTCCAGTTTCTTCTCCCTAGTTTATTACTAGTTAGGTGACAGCTTCTAAGTGAAGTTGAGAATGAGATGAAAACAAACGACCCCATGATCAGGCCAGCTAAGGGGGAGGACAGACTGGAACTATATTCTAGGGCCATTAGAGAATATGTCATCTAGCCTGTGACCTATCTCATGTGTAGCGGCTGATACCAATTGGGACAATCCCATTCCTGAGAGGGACTCAATAAGTGCAGGTGAATCTTTACTGGCTAGATCTTCAAGATGGAATTTGAAGTCTCCTAGAATGGTTAGATCATTCTTCATCAGTAATGGTTCAATGAGATTTACAATCTCAAATGGAAATGGGGATCCTGGCCTCAGGAGCCTATAGACCAATAGACCGGAGAATTAGCTAACAGCTGATAATTTAACTTAAAGAGCGCAGCTTCACTGGTCTGATTACTTAAGTTGAAATCCAGCAGGCACTAGTAATGAGATTTAAATACCATTGCCCTATCCAGTCTCGCAGTGGCATACTTAGAGGGCATAGCATCAACAAGATCTAGGTCAGAAGCATCATTGCCCATTTCTCCGAAGCAAAGACCAGATTCAGATTATGAGAGGTAAGAAAATCAGCAAATTCCACTCTATGCTTTACCATTGATCTATTGTTAATAAGATATCCACTCAGCTTGTTGGCATTGACTGACCTTTCCACTCCCACAGATTCACAATTGGCATCATCCTTGAGCTTGGGTAGGTCCACAATATGCAGATAACAGATTACATTACCACAAGTCTTACACTGGCAGTAACAGTAATTGTACAAGTCAGTGAAAGCATGAACCATACATGAGGAAGAAACACACCTGTGTTGAAGTCCCAGTAGGAAATTTCTAGAATATTTAACGACTGGAGCTATTTCTAATGTAACAGATCCAGGGATTCAGGCACAGGGTTCAGGTACCAGTAACTTCATCCATCTTCCAAATGTAAGTGCTCTCATTTATTCTCCCTTCTTCTTTTGCCTATCTGTTTGGTTGCAATTTCTATGTTTCTATCTTCGGTCAGGAGTAACCAGGGGAGGTAGTTTGGATGCGCACAGCCCCTGCAAAAACAAAGCACACAACAAGGTTTGTGCTTGCAGGTAAAAATAACACTACCTGGCATCCACCATTGACTTACTGTTAATTTCAGCACTATTTTTCATTATTATTTTTTTACATAAAGATGTTATTTTTTCAGTTGTTATATTTTACTCACGGGTGTTATAAATCTTTTTCTTTTAAGGTTTGTGGGTTATTTTGGCTGATGGGATAGGTAATATTTTAAATGTTAATATGAAATGTTTATTGTGGGAAAACAGGGCTGATTGCAGAGGCCCCCTAACTTTTTGCCCCCATTTTCCACTTTATGCTGGTGTTTTCCTGACTCTAATGGTGCCCTGGGTACTGCTAACCAGTCCCAGGGCCTGTGCTCTGTGTAAAATGGATATGCAAATTAGGCTAATTATAATTGGCTAAGTCAACCTACCTATAAGTCCCTAGTATATGGTAGGGCATGTAGGTTTAGGGACCACAGCATAGGTGGTGCACACCTAGGTGCACTGCTGAGGTGCCCAGTGTCATTTTAAAGGCAGGCCTGCCTTGCTGGCTGCCTTTAAATTAAAGTTATATGCAAATTCGACTTTGGAATTAAAGGTACTTCCAAAGTCTTAAACTACCTTATTTTTACATATAAGTCACCCCTAAGGTGTGCCCTATGTGCCCCTAGGGCTGGGTGCCATGTAACTATAAGCAGGGACTTTATAAAAATAGATTTATAAGCCCTGGTGAGGTAAAAACAGCCACATTCGTTTTTCCCTCATTGAAGTAAATGGCCTTCATAGGCTAGAATGGGCAGACTTTATTTTAAATTTTAAAGTCTCCTTAAATGTTACATACCAAGAATTTGGTATCAAATTGATTGTTGTAATAAATCCCACAACTTCCAGTTGTGGGATTTAATATAACTTGTCCAGGTAAAAAAGTTTAGACTTTACCTAAAAAGTTGCCAATTTCAGCTCTGCATTGTTTTTGCAGCTGTGCTCTGATTGGCCAGCCTGCAGCAGCTTCTGCCAGGCTGCCTTGATGAGGTGTGAAGTGGCCAGGCTTCACACAAAGGAATGTGCTTGGGGGAGAGAATCTCCCCTCAGCAGATGGTGAGGCAGGAAGGGGAAGGGCTGCCAAACTGGTCTTCAAAGGCAGAGAAGGACATTTGCAGCACCCAGCAACACCCCCACATCCTGCAACCCCAGACAATTAGGTGCCCCCTTGATTAGATTAGGAGAGGGCAGGAGAGGGGTGTGTTTATGATTTTTAGCCACACCAGTGGGTGGGCTCAGCCAGATGTAACCTCCAAAAATCAGATTCATCCATGTTGGATTTTTAGAGACTGTTGCCTTCTGGGATGGATTTTTGCCAAACTTCCCAGGAAGTGGTCATCACAGGGGGACGACCCTGTCCCTGATTGGAGAACCAGGGCCCCCCTGCTTTTCACCCAGGAGCAAGGATAAAACTGGCAGACCTGCACCCACGCCTCAGATCCCCTCCAGAATTCAACAAGAAAGGAACTAAAGAAGAAGAAGGACTGCCCTGCTGGACCCCTGGCCTGCACCTGGACCCTGCACTCAGAAGGACTGCACCAGCTGCACACTTGGGCTTCACCACAAGAAGGACTTTGCCTGGCTTCAACTGGTTCAAGGAGGGACTCCCTGTTTGCTACAGGTGAAAAATTGCTAAACCAGAGTCCCCTGCACCAACTCCTGAAGAAAGCGACCAGCTGACCACTGTCCAGTGGCCAAAAATGAGTTTGCGCCAGGTGCATTCTGGGAGTTGAAGTCCGCACCCCCCAAGGACCATCTCAGAACTTCTGGACCCTTGGGGTGAGCTGTGGACCCCAAAAGAACCTTAAAAGAACATCTGGGTGAAGCCCCAGAAGTTTGGAAAAGATTTGAGAATTTTGGGAAAAAAGCTCCAGAGAGGGACCGACCCGCCGCGGAAATTCTAGCCGGCTTGCCTCAACCGCGACCCGGCCTGACTTCGTGGTTCGTCCCGGTAAAGAAAAACATCCAAAAAAGAGACTAAGTCCGAACGTAAAAAGTTGACCGGGACCTCCCAGCCATCGTATCCGAGAAGGGCTCCATGGACGTCGGATCAAGATCCAGGTTTACCCCGGTCGAAGGATTTTCACCTCGAAAAAACGACTGAGTCCGAAGGTAAAAGTCTCCACCGAGGAAACCCACATCGCGTATCCGGACAAGGGCTCCAGGAGGTCGGATTCAACTGGCAGGTTCGTCCCGGTGAAGAAAAACTTCAAAATAAAGACTAAGTCAGAAGGTAACATTTTAACCGAGGCCTCCCGCGACCTGTAGCCGAGCAGGGCTCCATCGCGGTCGGCCTGAAAGTTTGACTTTGCCCCGGTCGAGGTGCAACCAGATGACCCGATTGGCGCTTTTTGTTTCTAAGCGCTAGAAAAGTAATAATTCTTTAAAAATTCATATCTCCGGTTCCCCTGAACCGATTTTAATCGTTTTTGTGTCATTTTAAAGATAAAAATAGAAACTATTTTTATAAATTGGTTTTGGATTTTTAAACTGTTTCCTGTGTTTTATTTAATTACTGTTTTGTGATATTTGAATGCTTTACACTTTGTCTCCTAAGTTAAGCCTTGACGCTCGTTGCCAAGCTACCAAGGGTTGAGCTGGGATTAATTTACTGAGACCTAACTGTACCTATGTGGAGGTTAGTGGCTTGTTGCTAGGTGTAGGTACCTACCTGCCCTACCAATAACCCATTTTCCAACATTTATAAAATGCAAAATGATTTGATAAAATTATATTATTTAGTGGGGGTTTGTTAAGAATTTGTCAAAAATCCCTTAATGAAATGTAATTGATAAACTTAATTTTGGAGTTTGGGGTACTATTTATTATGGGTTTACACATTCGGGCCAGACTTGTCAAAGGTTTTGTGTCACCCGTGCGCCATGCAAGGGGACGTAGTGTGATGCAAAACTTAGCATGAGATTTACAAAGCCAAGAAAGGCCACCTTGCATGGACTTGCGTGGCTTTGTAAATCTGTAGTAACGCAAGGTGCACAAGTCACTATTTTGCGTTGCTGTGTCCCAGAGAGGCATTCAATGGTTGGAACGTGGGTGTTCCCACACATCCATCCATGGACTTTGGTGAATTACCAGATTTACCATGAGTGGTAGATCTGGAAACACGTCAAAATGCTAGTCCTTCCTAGGGGAGCGGTAAAAAGAAGAAATATCTTTATTTTGCCTTGTTTTTTCCTCTTTCTATATACGCTGCATTATGCAGCATACTTAGAAAGAAATAAAAGCCTCAAAGGATGGCTTTTGTACAGTAAGGTGTACATTCCTGCAAAAAAAACATTCCTGTCTGCAAAGCAGACAACCTTGCACCAGAGTGCAAGGGTGCCAGCATTGGTGCTAGACAGCCAAACGTGCATCAGCCCAAGGAGAGAGGAGGAATGTGCCATATCTTAATAGATATGGTGCATTCCTGTCCACTCCCTTCCATGTAGCGCAGCAGAAAATTATAAATATAAACCTCAATTTTTAGGGGCTGTGGGGCTTATAAGGTTTGGGGTGGATGCTGTTTTATTTAATTAGAATTAAATTTTAATGAAGTGTATTTTATTTATGTTTCAGTAAGAAACTTGTGTTGTATTTATTTTATTTAAATTACATATAATTCATAAAATATAACATGATATAATGTAATATAATACAACTGATTAGTTGTTCTCAATTACTGAATTTCAAAGATTATGGGCTCAATGACAAGTTTGGAGGTCCGGAAACTGCCAGGGAGGTGGCAGCAGTCTGACCGCTGCAATGTTGGCAGTCCAAACACCGTATTACGATACATGTAATTACATAGAAAAAAGACCACCGTGGTCCAGCCTGACCTGTCAGCAAATCCTAATCGTAGGGTTGAAGAGATAGCCCCATGCGGCTATCGGAGTGCGGACCACTAGCCCAACCATGGTCCCAATCATAATGTTGCTTACCACTGACATGACCTTGGCAGGCCAACCAACACATTTGGTCTGGCGGAAACAGTGGGATATAAGGCCAAAACTCACATTTAGGCAGCCTCAGACATCTAGTGCCACCATGGAGCCAATCCTACATGTCCTGCCGCTGCTTGTGCTGCTCAATGGCTTACAAAATCAACAGCATCATGGATGCAACCAACGGTTAGCCAAATACCTACCTGTTCCCTCACACTCAACAGAAACTCAATGGGCCACCATTGACCTGGTATGTGGGTTGTGCTCCATGGTCCTAAAGATTGTCTGTGCCCTGGTTCAGAGTTGTACACAACATAGGCCACAATCACAGCCCCATGGTGCCCGACTTGACCATATTAGTGACACTGCACCACCAACACTACAACACTTTCAATGTGTGCACATCCCAGAAACAAGGATAGTAATGTGTTCATAAAATTGTGTCACACAACAGCAGATCCTCATCAGTCTCACACCTACAAATTGAAGTGACACCCTCACATTGTTCACATGCCATGGCCTGTCGTGACATAACAGATACATCTGTATGAATGTGTCATTGAACCCACACACACCTCCCCTGCAACAGCCTTGTAATGGACTCACTCATATTACCCACATTACAAGAGAATGTAAAGTAAATGGGATGGAGAATAATTTGTGTAACAAACATTCAAAGCACAAAATGTAAACAATCTCTGCACAATAGGTATGCGGGCATCACGGGGACCCCAGAAAAGCTGTTGCCCTGGGACACATTCCTCTTTGCACATGCCTCTAAACCACTATTTGCACATGAACTGTGGCCTGATGAATATCAGACCCAGCCACTAAAAATACCAAGTGTCATGCCCATGTGGCAAATGTGTAAGTGCAAGTCTAGACAGCCTATACAACGGTAACAGCATGGGTCACACAGTTTGATAAAGTAGGTGTAAAGTACACACATCAAAATGGACACGCCATTCAATTATATAGGAAGGTAGCACAATTAAACACCCTCCATGTGTGAACAATCCGTCCTCAAGCCTGCACACATGATACAAATGTCCAATCTACATCAGGGAGAGAAATGAGACCCAATAGATATCGACAATGGCCAAGCCAAAATGAAATACTTACCATATGAAACAACACCCAATACAATGCCACCACAAATGTATTACATCCCACACATCCATCCATCCAATATCCCCCATCTCCTGGATGACTCCAGCACTGGTTCCAAAGTCAGATCTTCACCACTACATCAAATGAATCATCAATCAGGGTTAAACAAACACAACTATAATCATACATGACAAATTATACATGAAAATCAAAAATGTAGAAAAGTAATGGCAGGACCAATGTTTAGCACAGCAACCAAATTAACTTTATTTACAAAACTCCTAAAATGGAGTAAAGGCCAATGGCCAGACCATGAAAACGTGTACATAGAACACTGCTGTACCCCAAAACGTGCCTCACTAATCACTGCCACAGGAACCTCCACAGGAATGGGCATCTAAAGTGCAGTCCAGGCACCTCAATGATCACCCTTGGGTGTGGTCCAGTTTAGGATGAGTGGGTTTGGTTTTGTGAGGGGTGGGCTTTACTTTGGGAGGGGTGTGTTTCGTCTTGAGTGTGGGTGGAGTGTGGCTGGGTCCAGGGGGGAGGACTTGGATGTGGAATGGATGGGTGGGGTACTTTTGGTTTTGGGAAGTGGGGTTAACAAGGTTAAGGGCAAGACCAAACATGAAACTTTCCTTGGGAAAATGGGGAGGGTGTATAGGGGTATTAGGGGTATTTGGAGGTTGCGGAAGTATGTATGTCTGCTGTGGCTTTGTTTGTTGTTGGTGCTGGTGCATGTGTGTCTGAAATATGTGTGTTTATTGGTGTCTGTTGCATGTGTGTGTGTAGGCATTAGTATTTCTTGGTGGGCTGAGATGTGGATGTGATGGGTAAGGTGGGAGTTATGGGTGTGTCTGTGTGTGTTGGGGTGGTGTCAAGGGGTATAATGGACGTGGTGGGTATGTCTGTGTGCATTGGGATGGTGTCTGGGGGCATGGGGTGAGTGGTGGCTGGGCTTGTGGGTCATGGGGTGGTGTCTTAGGGTATGGTGAATGTGGTGGTGGTTGCAAGTGGGGTGAGTGACTTGAGTGCTTGCGCGCTTGTGTGTTTTGTGGTGTTTGTGTTTATGTGTGCTGCTTGTGGCTGTTGAGGTGTGTGCATGCGTATATGTGAGTGTGCTTTGGACAGGTATGGGAATAGGGAAATGGATGGGGAAGTGGAAAGTGGTAAGGGGAGGATTGTGGGGAGTGGAAGGCTGCCTTGAGGGGGGGAGGCCAGGGCCTGAAAAGATCTCTGTAGGGCAGACATAGCACTATGAATGCCTCCCTTGTACGCAATTATCTGTTAGAGCTGGGTGTCCTGTGCCTGGATGGCATTCAGAATGGCTCTCTGACCCACAGAGATGCTCCTCAGGAGGTCAATAGCCTCCTCACTCAGGGCAGCAGGGGTAACAGGGGCATGGGCTGAGGTGCCTGGCACGAAGGAGATGGCTAACCTCTTGGGGGAGTGGGCCCTGCCAACTGGGTGGGGAGCAACAGGGAGGGTTGAGATGGAACTGGGGATGGAACAGGAGCAGGTCCTGAGTATTCTGCCACCACTAGGGAGTGTCCATCGCACTGGAGATCGAGAATAAAGATGATAATGTGGAGCCTGTGTCCTCTGTGGCACTCTCCTCACCCTCTTGGCCACTGATTCCCTCCGTGTCTGTTGTCTCATGACTCAAGGTACCGTGGCCTCCTGCTTCCCCACTCATGTCAGCTCTGTCTCCTCCGATTATCTGGGATGATGTTGAAATCACAAATACAAATACGATCATTCCATGTGCCTCAACACACTTCAACAACAGCTTTGATCACAAATCATCACCAAAATGTACAGTAGCCCTCAGTCGCAAGGTACTCCAATATTTGCTACACCATATGCATGCATGCTACATGAGCTGTAAACATTTGCAAACAGGAAAATCAGATTCACATACAACTTCAATTGCTTGAGTGAAGTTGTCCAATCACACCACCATTGGGAAAAGTAGGAGACCTTGTCACCTCGAATGGTTTGGCTCTTGTAGCACCCATCACTAACCTGTTGGCATCAAATATTATTGCAAAGTCAACTTCATTCTCAGAGACTCAACACAAGGTCCTGAAATCAGCATAGTGTATATACACATTACCACGTCATGAGGAATTGTTGGGCAAATAATCCGTCCAGGTTGCAATAGGAAGTACAGTAGCAGGAAGAAGGTGACGGTGACATACCCATGTCACACTGTAAAACCTCACCAATGGTTATGTCACAATATATACATTGTCTGAATAGTCTCATGGAAGTTGTACTAATGTTGCTTTGCTAGATGTCACATCTTACACTGACATGTACAATGGAGACAATCTGGTCTAAATCTCTGGAAGATATGTCCAGAAATATCCAAAGCACAATGAATCAGCTATGCCTAGGAAAATCACCTGTCTCACTTGGGACTGCTGAGAACATCCTTCTAACATTGCATAACTAAAAGCCAATAATCGATTGAATGTTGTTGTGGCTCAGGAAATCTCCATCATCTGCAGAGGGCCTATAACATGATTCTCAATTGGAAGGTACATCACTGTACCTTTTTGTTATGCAGACACAGATTCAATTGGATTGCTGAGTGTACATATTCACATATGATTCCAACATTTATGCATGTCACTCCCTGATGCATGTGAACAGTCAGGTAATGAACCTACAACAATTGACATGTGCCAAGCGTGTAGCAAAATTATTCCACATTAATTGCATGGAAATGCACATTGTGAGTAGATATTATAGGTCTGCCAGTTATGTCCATCAGTGAACCTGCAATTTTTCATGACAAATGACATGGAGTAATGGCTTAGGGTATGTGTGACCCAACGAACAATGTTGACACACTCCTGTCTCTGGTACCACATGAGCTGTATACCCATAATTCACAAATATTGTCAAAGAGATTTTGGCGTGCACACATATGTTATGGAAACAAACATCATCCAATGAAGACAAGTAGAACATGTATGAAACAGTAGTGGAAATGATACTACAAAAGAGCAAGGCAAGCATGCTAACATGTCAGCAGAAATACTGTTGCGAACAGTGATGTCACCCAAATCATGTAACTGTACATTCACTACTTACCAAGGGAAAGTATTGCTCACTGTCTGCACACAAAGGACAATGTATGCCATGTGACATGCATGATGGCCGCCATTACATGAGAGACAGTAGTAAGGCACCAGCACTCGTGACACGGAAAACAAGCGGGCTATTGGGTGCAGACACCAAAATGGCCCCTTGAACAGAAACATGGCTGAGTACAATGATCTATTACCTCATGTTGTTTTATGTTGGGGATAACACACTGAAGACAAGGGGACTGATGAGTACCAATGACACTCCCACAACATGAAAGAAGAAGAGATCATTGACCACTGTACTCAGCCATGTGCCTGCTCGAGAAAGTATATTTGTAGGGACTGTACTCTGTTGTGTCCCTGGTCACTCGGACAATAGGCAAGGTACATCAGCATTCACAACTACCGTACCTACACAAACAACTCATCTTGTGTATCACACATGGGCCATCTCCAATATTTAGGGGGAGATGGCTGCCTCTAAAATGTCAAACAGGCAATGCAACAGGCAGGAATCTGCCCAGAACTCACCCCCTTGTAGCTGCTGTGCTCCCCTCAGACACGTTTCAAGCTTGGGGTGGCCACCACCAGTATGTGAGCAATCCGGGGGGGTCAGGGTCCAGCTTTCACCATGTCCACATTGGGAGGACAGCCCCAGCTGGACTTCTGCAATCTTCCAGGCCCAGCATCTCAGATCCTCCCCCTTTTTCCTACAGTGGATGCTCCGCCGGCTATGGGCCCCCAGGTTCTGCACCTTCCGGGTGATAGCTCTCCAAATCCCTTGCTTCTGATGGGCGTTGACCTGAATGGATGCAATAGACAAATGAAGAGGTCACAATTTAATTGTTTTAATGGTTGACTGATTGTTGTTTGATATATATGTTGGAAACACCTACTACAAGCATGTTGTAAGTGGCAACACACTACATGTGTAAAGCACAAATGGTGATATGTACTGGGACACAAATACACACATTTGGAGTCACCTGCTGAGTATCCACAACCTTGGTCATGGTCCACGCTGACTAAGCCAGTCTACTGACACCATACAGCCCCAGTCCAGGCAACCTGTACTGTGATGTGAGCTACAGTGACAAACAACACACCACTGTGACGTTCCGAAGGGTAAACTACTTGTGCATGATTGTACAGACACCTTAACATCCAGACACAATGACTCATTGCGTATGGGTCATACAGGCAACTACCATGTAACTGACTATACCCTAAGACTAGGTGACAATGAAAGGGCTGGCACAGGTGTCACTTAAAGCTTCTTCTCTGTGGATGTGTCAACATGTGTATCTAATGGAATCTCATACCACTTCAGAGTGGGTTTGTCTGGTATGTACTGGTATCAGACATGTGTTACCATATGTGGCACTCTGACAGAGATGACATCAACATATCAAGGTATGTTTGATAGTATTAGTTTCACATTACAAGGCAAGTGATTCACATCAGGATTGCCCCTGAGTTAACCATCTAACTGTACTGTGTGTTTGTCACGTGTGCGCTAGGCCTGCACTGTATAAACATGACTTATGGAAAGGTGACAACAGACCTGTGTGATTAAGGGGCCTATCATAAGTCATTATCACACATTGAGAATGAGTGTCAATGGAAATGAGTACCAGGTCAGGTGGATACCTCAATCCCCATTTCTAATGTAGTCAATGTAAAAGCATTCAGGCCAAATCTTGCTCATGAAGACTCATTTTGGCCACATCCAAAGATCTGAATGTCTACAGTGAGTGGGCCAGGTGCCTCGGTTGCATGGCCGCAGTTACTGTGCACAAACCTGGGCTATGTCCCATACTGTGAAATGGCCTTGACAGACCTTGCCCTCTGCAGACTGAGCATATAGACCTTTATGACCATCAAACCTCCATCACTTCCATGCATGACAGTACATCCTGTGGCCTTCCTATATGTGAGTTCAGGGTTGTGTGGCACTCTGAAGGGCTCCATGAGCTTTACTTTGTTGCTATACTACAGTTTGCTAAGGCCAGCTCTGGGCTGATTTATCAGTGGGACTTTACACATTGCTACCAACATCCTGAACTGACTTAGATATTATACATACACAGTTCATGCTGTAATGGAAATACATTTACTGTGTCATTTACCATCATCGGATCATCACATATATCATTATTTGTCAGTAAAGTTCCCTTGCATGGACATATGAAGACAAAACAAGGACGATCTCGGGCTTATCACACAACAAAATGGTAATTTGAAATACACAGAGTACTGGGCTCCACACTCCACAACCTGTACATCCTATGTATGGACCATACATTGTGACAAGAAGCACCCAAATAACTCCTGAGACTCAGAGGAACATTGTAGCCTGTGCGGAAGAAAGGGGTGGTGTTGAACAGAGTTAAATATGCCATTGATGTAGTTACCTGCTCCTCTGATGAGCCATAGAACTGGCCATACAGGGGAAGAATCTCTTCCACTAGCCTCTCCAGCCCCTCTGGAGAGAAGGCAGGGGCTTTTTCATCTGCTTGACCTTGCATGATTGTTCCCAGAGGTGGCACACAGCAGCTGATATAGTAGAGGTGTTGATGGCACTGTGTCAGGAGGCGAGGGAGTAATTTCCCAAACACGATTTACATGTATGCCACGTACGCAGTCATCACTGTCGATGGCCACAGCCATTGGCCCGCAACCATCACAGTCAACAATGTTAGCTTATGGCCGTGACCGCTGCAGTTGAACCCGCCCACCGTGCGGTCAACTTCTTCCAGCAGGAGGAGGTCCATAATATCCAATGAATGAGGTCAGGCATTTACAGTTTTGCGGACTATAAAATGTGTCACAACATGTGTAAATGTACACTAACATCTCAAAATATATCAACATCCCTTGACATGTATATTCTCCTACACAATCATCAGTGTAGTGTGTTGCTGGGCACAGATGCCATATTAACGCAGTGCACTGAAACCCACTGCTGACAATATTTCTGGTGGTCAGAATATACGTTACAAAATCAAGGGGCACAAAAGGAGCAGATAGGTGTGTTATGTGCACATATATGTTGTAGATGTCTAGACAACCATGGGGATCATAGCTAGACTTTGAGTAGCAGACTGTTTTGATGTGTAATGGGTTTAATTTTTTTTTCTGTCTGTATTGTTTTGTCACATGACTTTTGTTTTCACTAGTCGATATGTTGGTCTGGACACAGTGACTAATGGTCCAAATCATTAATTCCACAATTAGGTACCCTGGGAAAGGAAGGATGTAACAACCTCCAGTCTATCGTCCATTCCCCGGGTTGGAAAATGGGTTATTAGTAAGGGTAGGTAAGTACCAACACTTAGCAATAGGTCACTAACCTCCGCTTAGGTCCAGTTAGGTCTCAGTAAATTAAACCTAGCTACACCCTTGGTAGCTTACCAACAAGAGAGAAGGCTTAACTTTGGAGACAAAGCATAAAGCATTTAAATAACACAAACCAGTAATTAAATAAAACACAGGAAACAGTTTAAAAAATCCAAAACCATTTTATAACAATAGGAAATGTTTTTAGCTTTAAGATGACATGCAAACTAATAAAATTGGATAAAGGGAACCAGAGATATGAATTTTTAAAGAATTAATGCTTTTTAGCGCTTAGAAACGGAGAGTGCCAATCTGGTCATCTGGGCGCACCTCGACCACGGCAAAGTCAAAGTTTGAGGCCGACCATGATGGTTCCCTACTTGGCTACAGCTCTCCGGAGGCCTCGGTCTGCAGATCACCTTCAGACTTAGTCGTTTTTTAGAAGATTTTCTTCAGCGGGATCAAGTCGCCAGTCCAATCTGACCTCCTGGAACTCTTCCTTGGGTACACGTTACGATAGCCTTTGGTGGAGATTTTTACCTCTGGACATAGTAATTTTTTCGAGATGAAAATCCTTCGACTGGAGCAAACCTGAATCTTGATCCGATGCTCCTGGAACCCTCTTCGGATACACTGCCTGGGAGGTCCCGGTCAACTTCCTACGTTTGGACTTAGTCACTTTTTCTGAGACTTTCTTCACCGGGACGAACCTGCAAGTCAGGCAGGGTCGCGGTTGAGGCACATTGGCCAGAGTTGCCGTGGCGGGTCAGTCCCTCTATGTAGCTTTTTTCCCAAAAGTTCTCCAAACTTCTGGATCTTCTTCCAGATGCTCCTTTAAGGTTGTTTTGAGGTCCACAGCTCACCTGAAGTTCCAGAAGCTCTGAGATGCTACTTGAGAGTGCGGACTACAACTCCCAGAATGCAATTGACGCAAACTCCTTTTTGGCCACTGGACAGGTGTCAGCTGGTCAGTTTCTTCAGGAGTTGGTTAAGGGGACTCTGGTTAGCAATTTTCCACCTGTAGTAAACCGGGCGTCCTTCCTTGAACCAATTGAAGCCAGGCAAAGTCCTTCTTGTGGTGATACCCAAGTGTGCAGCTGGTGCAGTCCTCCAGAGTGCAGTGTCCATATGCAGGTCAGGGGTCCAGCAGGGCAGTCCTTCTTCTCCTGTAGTTCTTCCTGGCAGGGATCTCAGGTGTGGGTGCAGGTCTGCCAGTTTTATCCTTGCACCTGGGTAAAAAACAGGGGGGTCCTGGTTCTCCAATCAGGTAAAGGGTCCTTCCCCTCATGATGACCACTTCCTGGGAAGGGTGGTAAAAATCAATCCCAGGGAGCAACATTCCTCAAAAATCCATCATGGCTGAAAGTGATTTTTAGAGGTTACATCTGGCTGAGCCCACCCACTGGTGTGTCTAGAAATCTTAAACACGCCCTTCTCCTGCCCTCTCCTAATCTAATCAGGGGGGCACCTAATTGTCTGTGTTTGCAGGATGTGAGGGAGGTAATGGGTTGCTCCAAATGTCCTTCCCTGCTTTTGAAGACCAGTTTGGCAGCCCTCCCCCTTCCTGCTTCTCCATCAGCTGAGGGAAGATCTCCTCCCCCCAGGCACATCTCTTTGTATTGCGCTAGGCCACTTCACACCTCATCAAGGTAGCCTGGCCAGGCTGCCAGAGGCTGGCCAATCAGAGCAAAGCAGCAAAACACTGCAAGGCTGAAGTTGGCAACTTTTCAGATAAAGTTTACAACTCTTTACCTGAACAAATTATATTAAATCCAACAATTGTAAGTTGTGGGATTTATTATAACAATTCATTTGATACCAAACATAAGGTATCTGTGACTTAAGGAAACTTTACAAATTAAAATAAAGTCTCCCCATTCTATCCAGTAGAGGCCATTCACTACAATGAGGGAAAAACAAATTTAGATGTTTTACCTCACCAGGGCTTATAAACCTATTTTTATAAGGTCCCTGCTTATAGTTACATGACACCGAGCCCTAGAAGCACGTAGGCACAACGTAGGGGAGACTTATATGTAAAAATAAGGCAGTTTAAGACTTTGGAACTACTTTTAATTCCAAAGTCGAATTTGATTATAACTTTAATTTAAAAGCAGCCAGCAAGGCAGGCCTGCCTTAAAATGACACTGGGCACCTCAGCCGTGCACCTATGGGTGCACCACCTATGCTGGGGTCCCTAAACCAACATGCCCTCCATGTACTAGGGACTTATAGGTAGGTTGACTTAGCCAATTAAAATTAGCCTAAATTGCATACTTATTTCATACAGAGCATAGGCCCTGGGACTGGCTATCAGAGTCAGGAAAACACCAACAAAAAGTGAAACATGGGGGCATAAAGTCAGTGGGACTCTGCAATCAGCCCTGGTTTCTTACACCCAGACTGTCAGACCATGGAAGAGCATGACATAATAAAGCAGTCCCATCTGAATAGACAAACAATCCAAGTTCTATGTCATCAGTTGGAGCCAGATCTCATGCCTCAAAACATTAATCTGACATGTATATCACCCATTGTGAGACTCATGGCAGTATTACACTTCCCGACCATAGGATCATTTCAATATACAGTGGCTATATCTGGTGGTATGTTACAACCTATGTTTAGTGGTGTTTTAAAAGATGTGCTGTCAGTAATGATGAAACACATTGACAGCGATATCAGGTTCCCCAGACATGAGGAATTAGCCAATGTGAAGGTTGACTTCTATGGATTTGGTCACCACCCACAAGTGGTGGGAGCCAATGATGGCACCCATATTGCATTTGTGCCTCCACATGCCAGTGAACAAGTCTATCACAACAGGAAGAACTTCCATTCGATCAACATGCAAGTCGTCTGCTTGTCAGATCTGTACATTTCTGTGCCCGATTCCTAGGTTCAGCCCATACTTCCTTTGTTATGCGGAACAGCCCCATACCACAGCTGATGTCACAACTGCAAACAGAGAGGGCCTGGCTTGTTGGTAAGTTACATCTGTCATGACCTTGTGTGTGCAATGTCAGGTGCTACAATCAGGAAGTATGTGAATCATTGTGGCACTTATGTCTCATTACAAAACAGGAGAATCAGCATATCCTAACTGTCCTTGGTTGTTAACACCGCTGAGGAATTAAACTACACCAGGGGAAGTCCACTTCAATGAGGCCCATGGAAGAACACGCCAGCCAGTTGAGCAGGCTTTTGTGACTCCTGAAGGAAAGATTTTGCTGTCTGGACAAGACTGAGGAGCCCTTCTCTATTCGCCCAGGAAGGTGAACCAGATCACAGTAGCGTGCTGCATGTTCCATAACATCACATGTGAAGGAACATACCTTACATCCCAGAGGAGGGGAAGCCTGCTGTGCCACTGGGTGAGAATTTGGAAATGCCAAATGAAGATGATAGTGGTGAGGAAGAAGGAGCTGACTTGTGACAAGATCTCATCAACAGCTTCTTCTACTTAGTGTAAGAATGTCATGAGATGTCATGACTTTCTACAATTAACTCTTGTTGTGGTGATGTGAATAGTATATTTGTTAAAACACTTTTTTAAGCTGTAGCTCTGGCAAATACTGGCAAAGTGTGTCTGATGAGGAAGATTTTGACACAATCCCATTTTAGAGACGTTGCTTTGTTTGTGTGAGATATATGACATGGACTGCATGTATGGTTTCATAAATCTACTCCTTGTTTTTGCATTTGTACGGCACCTTCCCCATGTCATTGTCATTTGGACTTTTCCGAGTTGTGACATTGGCAGGTATATGATGCTGTTCGGACATATATGAATTGGACATGGATTGTTTCTGGGAATATAGGTCACAGACTTTGGATGTACAAGACCTGCACCAAGACAGCTTGCGTAGTGATAAGATAGAAGTTTAGAATCTCCATTGGACTTGTTCCTTGTCGTGTGGAGGCCCTGATACATATTGTGTGTCATTATGTGGTCAGAAAAGATGTGGCCCTGGGCCAAATTCATGTAAGTTTCATTTCACATTGGCTAAACACATTTTTTTATGAACTATATGCAGCTGTTGATTTGTTTCATCTTTGTAGGCCAAAGTGCATGTGGCACATCACTGACGTTTGTTTGTGCCATACTACCAAATGCAGAAACACTGGATTGTAAGGACCCTGTGATCAGAAACTGTTGTACTGCCATCTATCTGAGTTTTGCATTATATGATGTTGGATTCCTTTGGTGAGGTAGGAGATGTAGCTCCAGCTGATGACATCAACCTATTTAATGTTTGCCTATTCTACAGGATAATGCCAGATATATATCCCTTCCTTCCATGGTCTGGAGGTCTCTACCTGTAAATTTGATAATTTAGCCAGTATGATTTCATCATGTATGATTTGCTATGTTTCAGACATACTGACGGCCTATGAGCTAAACAATTGAATAAAATTACTTCTTTCACAAGACACTTGTATGTATGTGTTGGTGCGGAATGCTTGTTATCCTGAGCTGGACATGCATATGCAACATATCCCTGCTTCTACAATTAGTTCTTTTTTTCATTGTATTGTTCACATGTTCTTACATATCTACATTGCTAAATTTGAAATTTAAGACAGCAGACAATGAGTTTGTGACTGGTGAATTTATTACTGTGCTAGGGGTGAAAACAAAATTGTGGCAAAAAAGTAACATAACTGAAAAGTGAAGGGGTCAGTCCTAGTGAATGAAATCATAGCGATAGATGCCACACCAATGGAAGTCCAAAGTCCAGAATATTCCTCCCATCAGATATGGAATAGACTTCAGGATTGGTCTACAGAGTGTATGTGTGACACACAAAGGAGAAAATTAGGAATGAGGTTTATTGCTGGCAGGGGTGGGTATCTTTCCATCCATACCTCCTGGATTCTTACATGGACACTCCCGCTTGCCGGGAAGGGGGGTCAGCTGCTGCAGAGAAAGGGGTGTCTGAGGGTGGTTGGTCCTCCAGCAGGGCCTTCCTTCCTGTGTCTGACGCAGATGTACTAGGGCTTGATGTAGTTGACCCACAGGAATGGGTAGATATTAAGGGGAATGCCCTGCTCAGGGTTGTATGGCTGCCCTGCAGCACCCCTGTTATGGTGTCAGCGTTGGTGTTATGGGCCTCCATATGTTGGTTCATGTCCGTCTGCAGCTGCTTCATTTCCAGGAGTTCAGTTAGCAACTGGCCTATCACGCCTTTGGACTCGTGATAGAGCCCCAAGACTTGGCTGATGGTACTGTAGTTGTGAGTGGTCCCAGTGGGCCAATTCTGCTGACCCACAGCATCCCTCCCACTGGGCCTATTTCCAAAAGCCTTTACCATTAGCACAGGGTGCCCTCTACAACTGGGTCTTGGACCCTTAATGTCAGGATGGTTGGTTTGTACCTCAGGATCCAGGACTGGGGGCACAAGATGGTAGCCATTTTGCTAGGTACACAAGTAGGGGAGCACATTGTTGTCTGTGATGTTGGAGGAACTGGGGTGGGAGGAGTTGTTGTGAGCACAGTGAGACTCACTGTTGCCATCTGACCAGGCTGCCCAGATGGACCAGGACCGCCATCCACTTCCACGAGTCCAGGAGTGTCTTCATTACTGAGGGCTTCATCCAGAGGTGGATTGGGGGTCAATGGACAATGTGATCCATTGATGTACCTGCTCGACCTATTGAGAAACAAAGTATATTGTTATTGTTTGAAGTGTGGAATCTACATCCAAAGGTTTTGTGTGACTGTAAGTAGAGATCATGGACACTTTTAAGTGGTAGGTATGCTGATTGTGATATGTTACAATGTTAATGAAGTTGTTGACATGACGTGTGAAGCTTGCAGTATCTAATTGACTCAGGCAGCTCATTAGATGTGTTGATCAGTTGCACTTCAGAGGAGGGAATGAACATGACATCTCAGTAACAATTAAGCCAATACAGTGGTGAGGGGATGTGTATTCGACCATTCGAGGGCCTAGTTGTGTGAGATATAGCTGAACACACAACTGTCGGATATGTAACTGTAGCTAACATATGAGCAGTGCTGAGTCAGTGTGTTAATTGCCACTACCAATCTGATGTATCAGCTTAATGCCTTAGGAACACTTGAGGTACAGACTTGTTAAGATATGATTCCTGTCCTCAATAGTATCATTTTGTGATACCAGGACAAGAGTCAGCTAGGTAGACAGACACGTCTCTGAGTTGAGCATGATATGTAGATTACTCACTCCCCGGGGATGGTACATCATTTAAGAGATGACACAGGTATATTTGGACAAGTGCAGGTAGGCCTGTTGATTTGTGTTACAGAAGGAGGGCCTCCTGGAATTTGTAGTTATGTCACTTGCTGACTCCCCACACTACACAAATGCTAAACTCCCAGTGGAGGGAACATAATTTAGGAGATGACACACAGGTGTATTTGGGCAAGTGCGGAAAGGTGTGGTGTTGCCGCGTCCTCGCGACTCCGTCTTACGTCCCGAGCTCGTGAGAATGAGCTCGAGACACTCTGAGTCGAGAGGATGGTTGAAGACATCGCAGCGGTCTACGTTTTTAATAAAATTAGACTTACCATTTTTTCACACTTGTAGTCGTATTCACTACAAGTATTTCTGGCGACGAGTAGTAGACCGCTGCACCGGACCCATTTTCCTCGTCGAAACCAAGCTGGAAATACAGCTAATATTGGTAACGGCAATCTAAGCTCATGATTGGTTACCTATTTTTGTTTTCAAGGAGAAGCTGAAGCAGTTACATTGGATTTTTTGTCCAACACTGCCATCTCATGGAACTAAGAGGTACTGCACCTTGATTTTAAGTGGAAAATAATTTTGACAGCTTATTTTAACTTCTACACTACTGTTGGACTTATCATGGTCCAGGTACGACCTTTGACTTATTTCTAATGTGTACCCCTGAACACAAATCGGTATACCCTCATATTTGGATAGGAATTTCTACTTTGAACAACACAATATGGATGTGTTTTGACACAGTTCTAATAATATATACTATAGCAATAAGCCTTGAAAAAGTCGTTGTTACAACGAAACACGTGTCGGCTGTTTGTACATGAAACATTATAGCGGTTATTTTATCCAATGAATAACCCAAGAAGATTAAAGCACAAATATTTGGAATGATTGGATGTGCGTGGTTCTTTCAACTTTATTATAACTTCTTAGCTGCTTATATTATAAGGAACCATCAGCGCTTTCTGTTTGTGATCTGCTTTGGCTTTTATATTAATACAGACGTAAAAGTAAAGAAGGTTAAGTAAAAATTGTTGCTGGGTTTCATCAGCCTTCATTTTCTTCTGCGTCACACACTCAGTGATATTACTTACCTTCTGCACTTGAACTGCATTAAGAATGCAGTCTGTGAATCCACCGCCACCTTTTTGGAAACACCGGGTAACCTTCCAATTCCATGGAAAAACTGGTTTGATGCATTTGAAATGTACTTAGGATCAATTGGTGCAGCACGCTTCCGTCCTGAAAGAAAAACATTTATTTTACTGCATTCCCTAGGATTTGAAGGGAGATCCGTTTTTAAATATCTTCCTGCCTTGGTATTAGAAGAAGGAGAAGAGATTGATGAGTATGCCGAAACAGTAAAAAAATTGCAACTGAGGTTTGACATACAACCCAGCTTAGTCGTTATTAGACACAAGTTTTTCAAAAGAGAACAAAATCCTGGTGAAGGTGTGGATACTTTTGTGTCAGCACTGAGAAAACTTGCAGCTGATTGTCAATTTCAGGCATTCAGTGACCAGCTGGTCAGGGACCATTTTATTGCAAAATGCACAGACAAGACCATCCAACAAAAACGTATTTCCTTGAACAATCCGTCACTTGATGAGACATTACGACTGGCAAAGAGCATTGAGATGTCTAAATTGTCTGTGAAAGAACTGGAATCCAGAACAACAGAAAATATAGGATTGGTGAATTCACAAGATGGAAAAATGTTAAAATCAACTAAGACTTCTTCCAAACCATTTTTTAAACAAAACAATATTTGTTTTCTGAACCATATTAATAGTGGCAGAGGATGTCCTGCTAAGAATGCCACATGCAGGAAGTGCAACAAAGTTGGGCACTTTGCCAAAGTGTGTCAGAGTGGCACAATGAGTGTTGGTTATCAACAGACAGGGTTCTGGGAGGCTTCCAAATGGTTCAGGGGTAGCATATGTTACAGAAGTAGATGATGGTGATGTAGATAGAATCCAAGAAGAGTTCAGGGACATGGTAATGATTGTCACAGAGGATCAGATAGTGACTGGAGATCCTACTAGGTGTGTGTATCCTTACGTTGAAATTGGTGTTGGTGACAAATTAATCAAACTTTTGTTGGATTCTGGGGCTCTGATCACAATGAATACATAAGAACTGTGCAAGGAGGTTTGTAGAGAGAGAACTCTCTGTGCACCTGACAGAGCACCTGTCCCCTATGAAGGGAGAAAGATTGAATTAGCTGGTTATTTCAAAGATGTACTTGAATTTAAGGGAAGGAGAATTTTTGGCAAGGTTTATGTGGCGATAAAGGGACTAAACATATTGGGTTGGTTCCATCAAGGTTTGTTCCAAATGGTTTTGAGGCCAGGCACTAAGGAACAGGTATCTGTTGTAGAATCAGGTGATTATGCAGCCAATCTGATAAAGGATTTTCCTTTGGTATTTTCCGAAAAGTTGGGCACCATTGAAGGATTTACTCATGTGATAAAAGTAAAGGAGGGAGCCATTCCAGTGAAACACAAATTTAGGAGTGTACCATTCAGTGTGAGGGACAAATTAGAAAGGGAGTTGAAGGATTTGTGTATGAAAGGTATCATTGAACCTATAGATTCCTCTTTGTGGTTGTCTCCCTTGGTTATTGCAAGGAAGAAAAATGGCAATTTGAGAGTCTGTGTGGATCTGCGCAGTTTGAATAAACATATTTGGGTAGATTCGCAACCTTTACCTAAAATTACGGAAATGCTGGCCACTATCGGTGAATCAAAGTGGTTTTCCAAGTTGGAACGAGCTGCGGCATACCATCAGATTGTTCTATATCAAGCCTCAAGGCATCTTACTGCCTTTGTTTCACCTTTGGGCACATTTCAGTATTGCAGGATGCCTTTTGGGTTAGCCTCAGCAGCAGCTGTTTTTCAGCGAGTAATGTCTCAGATGTTAAAGGACATTAAAGGGGTAGCTGTATTTCAAGATGATGTTTTGATCCATGCAGCATCCAAAGAGGAACATGATCACATTGTGAGGAAAGTGTTAAGAATCATGCAGGAAAAAGGAGTGGTTCTCAAAAGTGAGAAATGCCAATTTTTGCATAATAGAGTTGAATATTTAGGACATGTGGTTTCCGAACAAGGGATTGAGCCCAAACCAGGGTTAGTCAAAGCGATTATGAATGCTTCTCCACCGTCAGACAAAATAGGATTGAAGTCTTTTATTGGTTTGTGCAAATTTTATTCATGCTTCATGAGTGATTACGCTGCTAAAACTAAACCTTTGACGAATTTGTTAAAAAAATTTTTTGCTTTTGTTTGGAGTAAGGATTGTCAGGAAGCGTTTGAGTGGATCAAGTCGCAACTAGTTGGGCCTAAAATTTTGAAACCTTTTGATCCAGACGTGCAGTGTATTATAACTGTTGATGCAAGCAGTTTCGGTGTGGGTGCTGTGTTGACTCAGGCGAAAGAAGGTACGGAAAAAACTGTGGGATATGCATCAAGAGTTTTGAGAGGATCTAAATTTAACTTTTCTGTTATTAAAAAAGAATTGTTAGCATGTTGGTGGGCTATAAGGAAGTTTCATCCATATGTCTGGGGAAACAAGTTTATGTTGTGCACAGATCATAGTCCCCTTGTTCCTATTTTGACTAGAGACAAAATCAGAGAATCAACACCTCGCATTTCTAGATTAGTCACAAAATTATTACAATATGATTTTGAAGTCCGTTATGTTCCAGGTAACAAGAATGTTAGAGCAGATTTTGTATCTAGCTTTCCATTGGTTGAAGATGCAGGTGTTGGTGAGGATGAAGATGAAGATGATGTTGACAACTGTTTTATAGCAGCTGTTGATCTGGAAGATATGTGTGCGATAAGTGAATGTGAGTGGAAGAGGGAATTGGCGAAAGACTTGGTATTGGCTCAGATTGTAAAATGTATTAAAGAAGGGTGGCCCAGAGAAAGAAATGTGCCTATTCAATTCCAAACTTTTGTCAAGGTGTCCAGTGAAATGTCAGTTGAAGATGACATTCTGATGAGGGGTGAGAGATTTGTTCCCCCGGAGAGCCTGAGGAAAAGAATAGTTGCTGCTGCGCATGAGGGTCACTTAGGCAGGACACAATTACGTCAAACGTTTTGGTGGCCTGGAATGGACCAATGTGTTGAAGTTTGTGTGGATGAATGTGTGATTTGCAACAGTTGTGAAAAGGGGTTCAAAGTGAGGACTCCACCGTTACAACCTATTGAACTACCCGCTAGACCTTGGGAAAAGCTGGAAATTGATCTTATTGGTCCTTTCTATGCTTTGCCAAGTCCATGTAGATTTGCTGTAGTCTCAATTGACTACTATTCTAAGTGGCCTGAAATCAAATTTATAAGTGAGCCTTCATCAAAAAATGTAATTGAATTTTTGAGAGATGTATTTCTACGGGAGGGCTTCCCTTCGGCCATTGTTTCTGACAATGGTGTGCAATTTGTTAGTCAGGAATTTAAAGAATTTTTACTAGAAGGTGATGTCAAACACATAAAGAGTTCACTATATCACCCTCAAACCAATGGCCTTGTAGAGCACATGAATTGAGTACTGGGGAATTGTGTACAATGGGCTATCGCTAACAAGTCAAATTTTCAAATTTCTGTACGGACTATGCTTTGGTTTTATCGCACAACCCCCCATTCTTCTACAGGTGTTTCTCCATTTGAACTATTGCGTGGAAGGAAGCCATCTTCAAGGATCTGTCCTGGTTGGATGGGTGAAACAAAGTGATTTGAGTGTAATTGATGTTGCTGTCAGAAATCATGTCCGGAGGGCACAAACGAAACAGAAGGAATATTTTGATTCATCAAAGAAGGTCTACCCCCATCAATTTGAAGTAGGGGACAAGATTAGAATCAAACTTCCTGTTCACAGGAAGAAAGGAGAAAAGAGATTTTCAGAACCCATGATAATTGACAAAGTATGTGGTAACGCTGTTAGGGTTAATTTGCAAAATTGGTGGAATGTTGACAGGGTGGTTAAAGTCAAGGAAATTCCTAACAAAATGTGTAAGTCTGATCATTCCATGGAATGTCAGAACAAACCATCTCACAGTGAACCGGTTCCTGATGAAACGAATCCAACAGATGTTGATAAAGTTGTTTTTGAACGTTATGTACGCAGAAGCGGCAGACAAAGGGTGAAACCTTTAAGATACCGTTAATTCTGTGACATGTATTTGAGTTAGGATTTTGTGTTTCATCTTTCTTGATGCTTTGTATCTTTAATTTTATTTTTATTTCTTTTGTTGTTATTGTTCTTTTGTAGACTGCTTTCTTGATGAGTAATGGTAATGGAAAAATTGTTATTTGCTCATTTGTAAGGGAAGAGGATAATGTGGTGTTGCCGCGTCCTCGCGACTCCCGTCTTACGTTCCGAGCTCGTGAGAGTGAGCTCGACACACTCGGAGTCGAGAGGACTGTTGAAGGCTGTAGCTGCGACATTGCAGCGGTCTACGTTTTAAATAAAATTAGACTTACCATTTTTCCACACTTGTAGTTGTATTCACTACAAAAGGCCTATTGGTTTGTGTTACAGAAAGAGGGCCTCCTGGTAGTTGTAGTCATGTTACTTGCTGACTCCCCATAATACATAAAGGCTAAACTCTCAGGGTAGGGTACATCACTTGAGAGATGACACACAGGTGTATTTGGACAAGTGCGTGGAGGTCTGTTGGTTTGTGTTACAGAAAAAGGGCCTCCTAATAGATGTAGTCATGTCACTTGCTGACTCCCCATACTACACAAATGTTAAACTCCCCGGGGCGGGTACATCATTTGAGAGATGTCACACAGGTGAATTTGGACAAGTGCAGGAAGGCCAGTTGGTTTGTGTTACAGAAAGAGGGCCTCCTGGCAGTTGTAGCCATGTCACTTGCTAGCTCCCCACACTACACTAATGCTGAAGTCACAGGCAAGGGTACATCATGTCAGAGATGACACACAGGTGTATTTGGACAAGTGCAGGAAGGCTTGTTGGCTTGTGTTACAGAAAGAGGGCCTCCTGGTAGTTGTAGTCATGTCACTCTGTACATTTCCCAACACTTGACAAATGTTTAGTCTTACATATCTGTTATCACACTGCAATTAGGTTGGCCCATATATTTACATGCAGATAATACCATGGGTCCTGGAACGGTACTTTGATATTGAAACACCTACAGACCCCATAACAACATATGGCATGTGATGGGGATTGATAAATATAATGTTCTGTACAACAATGCATACTGACAGGCTCATAACCCAGCAACTTTGGGTATTGTATGTTGGTTAAATAGATGAACAACACAGTGGGAAATGGTGAGATGTGAGCAGGCAGGTCATTTAAGATTTGTGACAGAACTGATGTTGTAACTTACCAGACTCCAATCCCCCAGCTATTCCTGACAAGCCCTCAGGACGCAGGGTGGCCAAGACCTTCTCCCAGGGAAAGAGTTGTAATGGGGCACTGGGAGGACCAGCACCAGTTTTCAGGGACTTCATGTGTTGCCTGGAGGCCAGGGAATGCACCTTCTCCCTCAGGTCGATCCACCTCTTCCTATTGTCCTCCTTTATGCGTGCTGTGGTGCCTACAGCATTAACTTTGTTGACTATCCTTTGCCACATTTCAATTTTTCCTACTGGGAGGAGTATATTGGACTTGTGCTCCTACTCTTATGATTTCATCCGCCATGACTCTCAACTCATCTTCAGAAAAACTGGGATTTTCGGGACGTGACTTAGCTGCAAATTAAACTGGGTGACAGGGAATTGCTTAACAAAAAGGTGTTATGGGAATTGTTTTTTCATAATTGGTTTTAATTAAAGGTGTTTTTCTTTATTTTTATAGAAAGGAAGAATAATACGATTGGTCATTGGGAATGCGGAAGAGCTACTATATCATAAAAGAAAATAATTGGTGAAGTAAAACTAAGGATTTTGTGTTTAATTAGTCGGATTACTTTAAAATATGTATTACAGCAACAATTAGTGATTGTGTCCAAGAAGAAGGTCTTGGCCACCCTGCGTCCTGAGGGCTTGTCAGGAATAGCTGGGGGATTGGAGTCTGGTAAGTTACAACATCAGTTCTGTCACAAATCTTAAATGACCTGCCTGCTCACATCTCACCATTTCCCACTGTGTTGTTCATCTATTTAACCAACATGCAATACCCAAAGTTGCTGGGTTATGAGCCTGTCAGTATGCATTGTTGTACAGAACATTATATTTATCAATCCCCATCACATGCCATATGTTGTTATGGGGTCTGTAGGTGTTTCAATATCAAAGTACCGTTCCAGGACCCATGGTATTATCTGCATGTAAATATATGGGCCAACCTAATTGCAGTGTGATAACAGATATGTAAGACTAAACATTTGTCAAGTGTTGGGAAATGTACAGAGTGACATGACTACAACTACCAGGAGGCCCTCTTTCTGTAACACAAGCCAACAAGCCTTCCTGCACTTGTCCAAATACACCTGTGTGTCATCTCTGACATGATGTACCCTTGCCTGTGACTTCAGCATTAGTGTAGTGTGGGGAGCTAGCAAGTGACATGGCTACAACTGCCAGGAGGCCCTCTTTCTGTAACACAAACCAACTGGCCTTCCTGCACTTGTCCAAATTCACCTGTGTGACATCTCTCAAATGATGTACCCGCCCCGGGGAGTTTAACATTTGTGTAGTATGGGGAGTCAGCAAGTGACATGACTGATGCCTGAGAAATTGAGGAAAATGTTTTTACGAGGATGTTTGAAATTTAATTCACTGTGGGGATTAGGTTTATTGTCTTAATATTGCCTTTGCTGGTAAGAATGAGATGGGAAGGTTAACATTTAAAAGAAATTGAAAAGAAATTCAAAAAATGCAATACATCGCTGATATTACAAAGAGCATCAAACAACATATTTTGACAATATTGTATAAAAAGCATTGACCATGTTGTTGATGGTTTATATCATGAAGATTAATTGCTATCAATTGTAATTAATACGTACAATAGCGAAGGTTAGGAGGTGTTAGTTGTGAACTGATGCTTTGAAAATTAGTAACGTATGTAGTAAATGACCTGTTCAGCTTAATGATATGAGAAATATGTTTAAAAGATATGTTTAAAGATGGCCGCCGTATCTGTAATAATGATAGTAGTCCGTTTTTTATGTTATTTGCACTGGTGGGGTAATTTATAGAAATTAAAGTAGGGACTCAAATTACTCGTGAACAAGGGACCCGGGACTCCCGAAACGCGTTGGGTGATTTTGTTTGTTTGCCTAATTAAAGAAACTTGCAAGAAGACATCATGTGGCAGAGGCATTTTTCCGAAAGCAGGAAATCATATGTTGAATATTTATGCACAGCAGACAGTGAACATTGTGATGGTGCTGGGCAGGGGGATCCCTGCACTGCCTATGCCAAGTGCATGGGCAGTGCAGGCGCCCCCTGTGACCCCTGCACCTGTTCACTGCCTGTCTTTTCATGGTGGTTTCATCTGGCAGGCGGAGAACAAGGTTGTAATCCACAGGGCAGCGCTGCATGCAGATTACGTGGATTACCATCTCCGTCACCTCCAGGCCATCAGGATCACCGCTCCCTTCGGTGCTGGTGGAACACTGATGGTCTGACCACCAGGGTCTTTATGTGGCAGTTGGACCACTGCAACAGCGGTGGCCCTGACCACCACAGCGGGGCTGGTGGTCTGAAGACTGCCAGCCTCGTAATGAGGCCCCTAGTCCCTGAACCCGAGGAAAGTGACTTTTCTGATGGCAATATATCAGACATTTCGGATTTAACTCTGGCATGTGGTTTGCAGGCAGATACCAACCAGAGGAATATTTTAAGGCAGTATCAACTCTTGAATCAAGGGAGGACAGACCAAACTATGGAGCAAAGCTCTTGGAGGGGCAGAGTAAGAGGCTCCAGAGGAAAAACAAGAGGAACAAATAAGAGCCAAGATAGAAGAAAAGAAAAGAAAATGCCGATGGAAATGATGATAAGGCGCAGCAAACCAATGCTATGAATGAGGTAAATTTATCCAAGCGACCTTTATACAATGAAGATATTAAACCTCTCTCTTTGGGTCATTCTGTCCATCTACAAACTTTAATTACGCACAATCCAAAAGTGACCTATTTTGTTTTACAAGGAAATTGAAGCATAAATATTGTTTTACACAACCTAATAAATAGGGCAGTAAGACTATCTCTCTTGTTTTGAGTAATTTGTGTATAGATCATGTGGAAAACTTACATACTTTGTCATTATTGGATGATACATAGAGTAGTCATGAGGATCCCTTTCTTAGCATTTTCAAACTTAATATTGATGTAGGCCATAGTTGTCCAAGTAATTTTAAGCCAAAATCTACTTTTTTACCATTGATTTATTGTGATGCAGTTGAGGTGTTTGAGAGGGTAGTCATTCAAAAATCAAGGATGTGGGATACAAACATGCACAGATAACTAGGAAGAACGTAAGTCAAGCACAATTTGTCACCTTTAAAAACCTCAGAAAAGTTCCTACAATTGTCATTCATCAGTCTGAAAAAGGGGGCAAAGTGGTAGTATTATCCAAAGAGAAACACCTTTCAGAGGGCTTACGTTGGTTGAAGGACCCAGTATGTTACAATTTGTCTGTTGTTACAAAGGTAACGGCAGCCAAAAAGAGATACTGGGAAATGCTGGCGGATTGCCGGGATAGAGGACTCTTAGAATGGGAGGAGTAACTCTTCCTGAAGTGTTAGCACCCTGGAATCCCCATTTTATATCTTAGCTCTCCAGGGTGACCTATATTATCATCAATAAGATCCCTATTGGAAAATACATCAAAATATATTGATCACTATCTAAGGCTATTTGTATCAGCACATCCAGCATATTTGAAGGATACCACTCACTTCTTGACTGTCATAGAAGGCATACATTGGGAGAGTGATTATATACTTGTGCCATTTGATGTCAGCAGACTATACAACAGCATCAAACTTGACTTGGGTATTCAGGCATGTAGGCGCGTCCTTATAGCAAGATGAACCGCCCTTGTTTTACATTCAGAAATATTACTTGACATGATACAATTTTGTTTGAGTCATAATTTATTTTTCTCTGATAATCATTTGTACAGACAAGCACATTAGACTGTGATGGGCACCTGCTTCACTCCACGCTATGCAAACTTTTTAGTGTACTGATGGGACAATCTGGTGGCCAAAAGTCTGGAGAATTTTGAGAATGTTGTCATTTGGATGACATTTATAGATGACATATTTGTCATTTGGAAGGGTGATTAGAATTCTGCCTGAAACTTTATCTCAGAGTTGAATGAGAATGAGCACAACATACACTTTATGGAACAAATAAGTAATACTAATGTCGAGTTTTTGGATGTTGTGGTTTATGTATACAAAAGCAAGCTCAACACAAGGTTGTTTTGTAAACCAACAGCAGACAATTGTCTACTTTTTGCAAGTAGTGCTCACCCCGCAAGTTTGATTTGCATTACCCCTTTTTGGGGAATTATTACGTACTAAACACAACTGTATTACTGATTCTGATTTTGAACACAAGAGTGTGATCATGGGATCAAGATTTAGAGAAAGAGGTTACAATCAGAAAGTAATCAATCAAGCTAGCACTAGAGTAGACAATTCCAGGGTTGCAACTGTAACACCATAGGAAGACATGTAATGAGAAAACAGACAATGTGAGATTCATCACTACATTCGCCGACCAGTCATCTGACATCAGAAGACTATTTAACAAACATTGACATATTCTGAAGACGGATGAGATGTTGGCCAAACTTGTGCATGACACTCCAGAAATCACATTCAGAAAAAGTTACCCATTATGTGATAGCCTCAGTCATAAAAAAACTAGATAGCTACAAATGTCAGAGGGTAGATTTTACTGTTGTATAAACTGCAAAGCTTACAACAACAGCTATAACTGCTCCCAGTTACAGATTCCTAATACTTCTAGACACTATAGGATTAGGAATTCCCTCACATGCAACACTGAATATTGTGTTTACTGAATATTATGTCCATGTGGGAAAATGTACCTGGACACTGCCATGCATAAAGTTAAAAAACATGTTAACATGAGAGCAATACACCACAATCATGAAAAAAAACCAGTAGCTCAATATTTTGCAGTGGTACACTTTTGTGGCTATTCATGCCATCAGTGATGATATCGGGTGGTGACAGAGAGAAGAAACTGTCTATTTTGGAATCTAAATTAATTCTGGATTTTAATACCTCAATACCCAATGGGCTTAACTCTCATGAAGAGTTGTCAGTACATTTGGGCTAATGGGATGTCCTTTGCAATGTGACTTTTGTCTCCTCTCTCCTTTCTTGGACTACAGTCCAGATTTAACTGGTAGTACTGATTTTAACTAGTGGTTTTAATTAGGTGTTTTGTCTTTTTCTACACAAGTACCCTATCTGCACAGTATAAACTGAGGTCAGTTTTACACTCTCCCCTTCGCTTTGGCTTTGTGTGTTCTGACAATTTAAAGAATGATTGCCCACATGGGCTAGATGGTGACGTCTGTTGATGGCTTTCTAGATTTGTGCCATAATTTGTGTGTGATCTTATTGATTCAATCCTGTGTAATTGGGCTCATTTGGTGAGACATTTTACATGCATATACATGTGTTTTTTCAGTGATTTATTGCATTATCATATGCAAGTGGACATTCAGAACTGTTTTATCATTTATGTTTATAATCATCACTGTGGTACTGATTCATGTTACTGTGAATATGTAAACCATTTTTACACTTTATCACACCAATATGCTTATATCAACTGTCTCTATATAAGTATTATCCCCAGACGCATATGGATAATACATAAAACTTACTAAGTACATGGGACTAATTTTCAAGTATGTAGATGACCAATCAAGACAATTATAATATAAAAGAAAGTGACACTTAAACATGATTTATCAGTAACTGCAATTGAAATTCAACAAAGTTTAACAGTGTGGCCTGTCAGGCATTAGGTATTTTCCAATGGGGTAAGGTGACCACAGTGTACATGTTTCGTTATGAGTACTTGCTCTACGATATGTTTCAATTATATTAGTGAATATTTACAGAGAATACTCAGACAATTAGTTCCATATTTGTTTAATGTTTATATTAACAATTTATTAAATGTTTTTTGACTTTCAGTCAGTAATACTTTTGTAGGTTCTCCCAATTGGATATTTGAGGAAGCTTAGTGTCACCCACAATGTATTTTGCATGATTTATATGCATGTTGGGATATTTCTATGTGGTTTATACACTTCATTAGATGGCCTCCATTGTTCTGGTTGCAATGGGATATCTGGTTTTGAGTCTGTCTTTACTATTCAATGCCATTATTTGTATTGGATGCTTTCCTTTACTTGCAGCCAGTGGCCAAGGCTACGGTCGAAACATGCCGAGCAGCACAGGCGTTTTGAACTTTCCTTGTTACCTAGAGGAGTGTATGTCAATATTTGGGGTGACCAGAGCCCAATTCGTACCACTGCATAGCAGTTAAGGGACTGTGGTATGTTATTGACTCTATATATATATATATATATATATATATATATATATATATATATATGAGTGTGTGTGTGGGTGTGTGTGTGTCTCTATAGAAGTATATTACAGAGTGGCAGTAGCCAATCTGTAGTTATACTTAGCGTCACCAGAGATATGGATTTTTTAATAACTTTGCACCCATTTGACAAAAGCTTGAGAAAGTTTACAGACCTGGTGCCCCTGTTTCATTGTCGGAGGACCGAAATGTTTAATGGCGTTTGGTCAAAGGGGTGCAAAGAAAAAAGGGGGGTCCAAAAACAGACTTTAAATGCAAAGCATTTTACATTGACCTTTGTACCTCAAGTAGCTCAAAAACGGCCAGAAGGATTTTGATGAAATTTGTCAGTATTAGGTAGTAGGGTATGCAGATGACTCTTTTTGGTACTGCAGGTAAATAGAATAACTATGCTTTAAGTTACAAGGTTTTTTAACTTATTGATATCTTGTAGCACAATACCACTAACAACTGCAAGAAAACCCAAAAATAAACTAGACTGCATATGTAAAGTTACAGAATTACTACATGAACAACTGAAAGACACATTTATGGTCACATGCTAATGGAAACCTATACACAAACATATAACAGAATCTCCATCTTCATAAAGTTTCTTCGTATGCTCTCTGACTCACAAAGTAAAACTGTCTAACAAGCCAAACAAAAGCCATCTTTCTTGTGCCCTATGTAGCCCTGTGCAACAAAGTGAAAAACTGGCCTAGCAGTGAGCCACACAAACTATTATTTGGAGACAATGATAATTGGCCACTAGGAAAAAAAAAAAAAAAAATTTTTATAACAATAATAATGTTTACCTTTCATTCACTTAGACCTTCATGTCTAGCATATTAATCATAAAGTGGCAAGGAAGCCCACAAAGAAACTAGATTGCATATGTAAAGTTTCAGATTTACTACGTGAACAACTGAAAGACCCAATTATGGTCAAATTGACCACGCAGTGAGCCACAGAAACTACTATTTGGAGGACAATTGGCTACTAGGAAAAATAAATATATATATATTAATTTTTGACACAATAACAATGGTTGCCTTTCTTTCACTTTGCCTTCTTATGTAGCACAACCCTACTAAAGGTAGCAAGGAAGCTGGAAGAATAAACTACACTGGATATGTACAGTTTGAGATTTACTACATAACTAATAGAATACATCTTAATCTACATATGTTTTCTTTGTATGCTCTCTGGCTCACAAAATAAAACTCTGCCCTACAAGCTAAACCAAAAACATCTTCCTTATGCATTCCTGTGTAGCAAAATGGAAAGGTGACCTAGCAGTGAGCTACACCAACTACTATGTGGAGGACATGATGATTGGCCATTAGGAAAAAAAAAAAAATCTTCATTTTCACAACAATGATTGGCTTTCATTCACTTTTGGTCTTATATTCGGCGCAATCCTACTAAATGTAGCAAGGAAGTCCGAAAAATAAACTAGACTGCATATATAAAGTTTCAGAATTACTACATGAACAACTGAAAGATGCATTTATGGTCATATGATTATGTAAACCAAGAAACAAATCCAAAAAAAGTGCAAGACTTAAAAGAAAGAAATCACATTAAATCTGATTGCCACTTTGTAGTTATAGTTAGTATTCCTCAAAGATAGGAATTCCTTTCATAGTAGCTCCCTAATAACTTACTATAAATTTGACGAATCACCACAAAATGTTCCAGACCTATAGAATTTTTTACACTTTGGGATTATGTCATTTTTATGGTGAATCGTTAAGGGGGTTCAAAGATAAAGGGGGGTCGCAAAACTTGTTTTTCTACTAATGCATTTTCCATAGACCATTCTATTTGATGTAGACTGAAAACAGCTGAATGGATTTACATGAAATTTGGCAGGATTATGCACTATGGTGCAGAGATTATGCTTTTTTAGGTACTGCATTTAAGTAGGGTAAGTATGTTTGAAGTTACAAGGCATTTAAACTTAGTGATATCTGTCACACTGGTACTTTCATAGATTTCACAACATTTTGTGTAACTATGCAGTACATGGCCGTAAACTTATTTCAAAATATATATACAAATATAAACACATTTACCAACCTATTACCACTTTAATAAAGTAGTAACACCTGGGGACCTACAACTTACCTACATCTAAGGCTGTAACACTGAAGAGAGCCAAAGTGTAGTAAAATCCATACGACTGTCTTTAAATTCTGTAAAAATAGCCATTACCCAATTATATACTGGTTTGTCATCATCCTGTACCACGGTATACTGCAAAGTTATCACAGTATACTATGCCCATAATATAACTAAGGCCTAACTGTATTATTTGATTGCAGTACACTGGCTTCACTCATAGTGTTGCAGGGGTAATCCAATGCTTAATTCAAATTTGCAAAGGAGCATGGCTGTTTTGCGTTACTCTGCACACCATAATCTACATGGCAGTTACATTCCACATACATTTGTATGCTATGTCACTGTAGCCACTCCACTCTACGCTATTCCACTCTACACCACTCCACTCTAGGCCTGTCTACTGTACAAGACTCCATTCTATGCCACTCCACTCTATGCTATTACACTGTATGCAGCACCACTATACACTACTCCAGTTTCTTTCACTCCTCTGTACGCAACTCCACTATACACTACTCCTCTCTGTGCCATTCTACTGTACACCACTTTAGTCTACTTTATTCTACTGTATGTTACTCTACTCTAGAACACTCCACTGTATGCTATTCCACTGTATGCTACTCGACTATATGCTACTTTACTCTTCGCCACTCCAGTGAATGGCACTCCATTCTAAGGCACTTTATTCTACATTATTCGATTGAACCCCGCTCCAATTCATGCCACTCCACTGTATGCTATTACACTGTACCCTATGCCACCATATGCCATTTCAATCTATACCACTCTAGTATATGCCATTCCACTGTACGCTTCTCCACTATACACTATTACAATCCACACCACTGCCCCTCCACAACACTCTACTATACACCACTCCACCACACGCTGGACTACAAAACTCCACTGTAAGCCAGTCCACTCTATGCTATTACACTGTATGCAAATCCACGCTATACCTCTTCAGTGTATGCCATGCCACTGTAAGCTACTTCGCTATACCCTACTCCAGTATATGCTAATCCACTCTATGCCATTCCTGTGTATACCACTCCAATATATGCTACTCCACTCTACGCCACACCAGTGTATGGCACTCCACTCTACGCCACTTCATTCTACACTATTGGGCTGGACCCCACTCCAATATAGGCCACTCCCCTGTATGCTATTGCACTCTACTCCACACCACTGTACACCACACAAGTCCACAAGTCCACACAATACCATTATACACAACTCCACTGTACTCTACTCTACTATACACTCTTATACTCTATGCCACTCTACTGTACAACACTCTGTTCTATGCCACTCCACTCTACGCTAATACACTGTACACAACTCCACTCTACGCCAGTCCACTCTATGCTATTACAATGTATGCAGCTCCACTCTTTGCCTCTTGAGTGTACGGCATTACACTGTATGCCACTCCACTCTATGCTATTCCATTGTGTTCCACAGTATTGTATGCAACTACTCTATGTGTCATTACACTTTTTGCCACTCCACTGTACACTCCTAGACTATACACTATTACACTCTATGACACTCCACTGTATGCCACTACAGTCTACTCTACTCCACTCTACACTATTATACTTTATACCACTCTACTGTACGCTACTCCTCTCTACATCACTCCAGTGTACTCTTCTCCAACCTATGCCACTCTACTGGACTCTACTCTATTCCCATACACTCCACTGTTCCAATTTGTATTCAACTCTCTGTCCGTGCACTCTATTGTACAACACTATACAGCAGTTTTCAACACTTTATGACACAGCACTCCCCTCTACTGTATGCAACACCATTCCAATGTATAATAGTTTCCTCAATTCTACGCTATGCTACTTCAATACATGACACCTCACTCTATACTAATCAATTATACCCAACTCCACTCTAACCCACTCCAGTGTACACCACTACACTCTATGCTATTCCACTCTATGCAACTCCACATTTCTATACTCCACTGTACAATATTACACTGTGCGCTATTACACTGTATGCTAGTCCACTTTACGGTAATCCACTCTACACCACTACAGTGAATGCCGGTCTACTCTACACCACTCCATTGTATGACACTCCTCCACTCTATAAAAGTCTGGCACACTTCATGACACTCTATGACCTTCTACTCCACTCTATTCCCTTACACACCACTGCCCAACTCTACACTACACTCTGTGCCTATACACTCCAATGTACAACACTCAATTCCACTATACAACACTTTTTTCTACAACAAAGCACTCAAGTCTACTGTACGAGACCCCACTTCAGTTTATAAGAGTTTACTACCTATGCTATACCAGTACACTCCATTCCATGCCTCTCTACTCTACAACACACAAATATACTCTATTGTACTTTACTCTACACTACGTTACACCACTCCACTCAACTTTACTCCACTGTACAAGACTTTACCTCACTCTAGGCTACTATAAAACAATCCACACTACGCAGCTCCACTGTTTCACATACTACTGTACTCTATGCAATTTCACTCTATAAACCTCTACTGCACGTTATGCCATTCTCCAACACTCCTGTCTATACCCCTTCAATCCAGTGTACAACACTGTACTATAAGGTAAGCCTCTGTACAACACTCTACAATACTCTAGTCCACTATACAACACTGTAGGCAACTCTTTCTATGCCACTGCATCCTACTTACTCCGCTCTACTCCAGTACTCCACTCTACTAAACTACTCTACTGTATGGCACTCCACTCTACACCACTCACTGCTGTTGTACTATATAACATGGTATGCCAATCCATTGTACCATATTCTACAACATTGTACTGTATTGGACACCACTCCACTCTACAAAAACCTACTTGACTGTATGTCACTCTACTCTACTGCAGTCTACATCACTTTCCAATACCCCACTACAGTCTACTGCACTCAATGTCACCATAGTCTGACACGTCACTACTCTATGTACACTACCCACTGCAGTGTATCCCACTATAATCCACTTTACTTCACTTTGTCCAATTCTACACAACTGTACCATACTCCACTATATGCCTCTCCGCCATGCAACACTCTACTCCACTGTATGCAACTCCACTCTACATCACTGTACGCCACTCTGTGACACTGTACTCCACTCTATGACACTGTACTACACTGGTTGACACTCAACAATATGCCACTCAGCTTCTCTCTACAACACGACATTCCACTTTATGACACAGCACTCCACTCTACGACACTCTCCTCCACTGTACACAGACACAGTGCACAGTAGATTAGTAAGTTATAGTTTGTGTTGTCTGGTTAATGAGATGAAAAAGGTGTGTAACCAGGTCCTTTACTTATAATAATTTTAAGGTGGTGAAATATTATAAATGAAAGTTATAACTATAATTTTAGAAATTTTAAAGTTTGTGTAGTTTAAACTTGGTTTGTGTAGGGAAAATAGGTGTTCCTAACTATAACTAAGTTTCAACCTTTGCTTTTTCTTTAAATGTATATACATATAAATTTTTTGAATGAATTAGTATTTTTACCTTTATGCTACTTTTATACTCTTTTTTTTTTTAAAGTGTATGTTCTTTGATTTCTTTATATTTTAGATGTTGAGAATTTGAAATGTAATTTTAATTAGTAATATTTATGTATATGTATTTAAATGATTATAAATATAAATTACTGTGTTTCTTTTGATTTTAGTGGTAATTATATTTCATCATTTTATTGTAATATTTTATATTTTATTAGATTATTTTATATTTTTCAAGGTCTTTGGACTGGAAATTATAAATCTATCTTTTCTAAAGCCTTAAAACTTGTATACTGCTGGTCAGGTTGGAGTGGGAATAGTAAATATGATTTCTCCAAAGTTCACACTTTTTTTACTCTTACTTAGGTTGGAGTGGGAATAGTAAATCTGATCCACCCACAGTCTAGCATTTTCTCTTCTGTTGCTTAGGTTGGAGAAAAATAGCAAATGTCATCCCTCCAAAGTCCAACACTTTCCATATTGTTGCTTGAATTGAAGTGAGAATGATAAATATTGCCCCTTTGGAGGGCAGAACATTTCTTACTGTTGCTCAGTTTGGAGTGGGAGTGGTACATTTTACCCCACTAAAGTCCAACACTTTCCCTAGTGTTGCACAGGTTATATTAGAAACAGAAACTCTGACCCTTCAAAGTCCAACACGTTCCATAATTTTATTAAGTTTTGAGTGAGTGAGTGAGTTAAGCTTATTCCTGAAGTCAAACACTTTACCTATAGTTTCTTAAGTTAGAAATGGGAATCCTAACTCTGACCTCTTAAAAGTTCAATGCATTTCTCAACTGTTGCTTAAGATAGATTTGGAACAATAAATCCAATCCTTCTAAAGTCTAACACGTTCCACAATTTTGTTACGTTTGGAGTAGAAATGGTAAATGTTATTCCACCAAAGTCCAACCTTTCTCTATCGGTCCTCAGTTTTAAGTGGTAATAGTAAACATAAGCCCTCCAAAGTCACATATCTTCTTTACTGTTGCTCACATCAAGGTGGGAAATATAAATTTGACCGCTCCAACTTCCAACACCTCACCTATTGCGGTTCAGGTTGGACTGGGAATAATAAATCTGACCCCTCCAAAGTCCAACTCTTTCCTTAATTTTGTTAGGTTTGGAGTGGTGATAGTAGTTATGGGTCCTGTGAAGACCAACACTTTCCCTCCTGCTGCTTAGGTTGGATAGGGAACAGTAAGTCTTACCCCTAAAAAGTCTAGCACTTTCTATAAATGTGTTAAGTTTGGAGTGGGAATAGTGAATCCTATTCCGCCAGAGTCACACCTTTCTCTGCTATTGCGTAGGATGGAGTGGGCATTTTAAGTTTGATTTTATTTGATATATATGTTTTTATATTTTTTGTTTGAATATAATTATAATGGTTTGTTTCCTTTTTATATGTAGGTTTTATAATTTATCAGATTGAAATTCAAATATTTTTCTCTTTGAATCTAAATTGTCTCTATTGTTAATATGTTTTGTTCCATTTTATTTATTTCTGTTTATAATTGAATTGCTTTTTATTTCATTGTTTAAATTCTATTTTCTAGCTTAGTATTTTTAAATATATTTGAGTGATTTAATGTTAAACTTTATATTTGTTTCAATTTTTTATTTTGATGTTATATTCTTTCATTTGTTTTTCTAATTTTGTAAAAAACTATACTTTCAGTAAATTTACTTTTTACATTTATTTTTATGATTTATTAATTATGTTGTATAATGTTGTAATGTATTTTTGTATATCATATTTTTACATAATTTAAATTAACATTTGAATATGTCTAGTTCACAAAAATGTTTTTGTTTAATATTTCTATTTTTTATATAGTAATTTTAGAATGTTTCTTTTGTGTTGTTAAATGTATTTCACAGTTATTTTGTTACTGTTTTAAGTTATTAAACTTATCTTTACACCTTATTTATTCTATATACATACTTATTTATAATCAACAATTAATATTGTTTTAAAGTTATTTTTTATTGTTAAATGTGAGATACTTTTAAATATATATATCTAGTTATATAATATTAACATTTTTGTAGTTGATAATTTTGTACTTTACCTAGTAAATATGTAAAGTCAATGTTTATTCCCTCAATATTTGTTCAGTGATATTTTTGTGTCATGTCATTTGGACTTCAATATCATGTCACAGAAGAGCTTTAGGATAGAAAATCAGATACTTTCAAAATAACTTCTGTCCCCAGTATTTAGGGGACTGTAGTTATAATAATAAATTTGCCTTTCCCTGTATAAGTACTCAAAATGTTTGTTAGAATAGAGAATACCCACCCCCAATATTTGCACTTTGACAATTGTTTATGGAATTGTGGTTAGAATAGTAAACCACCCCGATATACATTCACTTTCCTCAACATTTGTGTGGCCAGAGGCTTGCATAAGCGCTCACTTGCCAGTGACTGGGACAACATGTTAGAAGTTCTCTAGGGAGTCACTCAAAGATGACAAAATGCGACAGTAGATTTCATTATATTCTCCTTGCAAGCCTCTAATTGCCTATATCTGGGCCACAGAAGAGACTGTGTCCATATGTGGAGATTAGGAGCTAGATCCTTACAGGCAGCCCAGACAATTCAGCCTTGATATCAACCACATAGAAATCATTGATTCTCCACCCTCCCTGAAACCAAGCCATTGTCTCTCGTTTGGATGGCACGCATCCCAGTCACCCTTTAGTTATAGGTTATTCTCTTCAACCTGAGGATATATCCAGTCCATCATTGTCTTCATACCTGCTTACTTCCCAACTATGGTTTTGTTTCCTGGTTTAAAGTTATGGTATAGAAGTAGAACACCTTTTTTCTTTCATATGTCAAACCCTTAGTTATTGACAACTATCTGTGTAAACTGACAGCCTTCTTTCATTGCTTTTTGTCAACATGTATTCTATTGATGCTTCTGAAAACAGCTGTACCATTGTCAGGTTACTCCTTATCCTGCAGTTGATAATTGGCAAACATCCTAGATTGGTTGGTGATCTGTTTATGCAGTTTAAAAAAAATGCAAATGAAGATGTTTTAAAAAATGAAATGAGACAGCACAGTCCCAAGTGAAAGTTCTCTTTTGGACTTGGAGAAAATAAATCTGTCAATTAAACTAGCCAAAATCTAAATTGTTCCAGGGAGAAGTCAGCATGACTTCAAAGAAATTCAAAAGGTTATATAAAATAAAAGAACATCAAAATGATTAGGTTTTATAGTAAAGCTAAAAAATACCTTCACACACAGTCTAGCTATTATCCTGAACAAGCATTTAAGAATAACAAAAGAAGATCCACTAAGGGAATTGTGATCTTTTTCAGAATGAACCACAGCCTCTATCTCTGATAGGGCACAGGTTGAACTTTCACCTAGGATCTCTTCCTCAAGTAGTGGCAAACATAACCAACCAACAACTTGCATGTATTTTATATATCAGTACAGAGAGAGAGGACAGTCTGGAGGGCAGAGGGTTTGGGTTCAGACCAGTATACACCTGGTCAACATCAAATCTGTAACCAGTTTTACAAATAGGGACTAAAATTCAGGACACCATGAATACAATTCAAATTTTTGATTTATCATCCTACACAACAGCCGTAATATTTGCCTACTATGTAGGAGCTTATTATTTGTTTGCACATTCATTAACAACCTCTTTTACACAAAATTAGAACTCTTTAAATCATGTTGTTCAATAAGTTTAAACAACTTATTTAGAGACCGGTTTGTGACCCAATAGCTAATGTCAGAGGCGTAGACATCAGTAGTCAAATCTGATAAACATATCAGTTATGTGGAAACTGTATTTTAGTAATAGGTATTTAGTTGCACTTTTTCATCACAATTTTCACCTTCCATGTCAAAGTCACCACTAGAGTTCTATACAATCTCCATAGAAACACTCCAACTTCACACTATCGCAATCAAGTGAGCTAATTTTCAATTAAGAACAAGGCCCTTTTGATCCTCAAAGCCATTCGTGTGACTTCTTCAGGCTATCTTTCAGATGTATCTATTCCCACAACTTATCACTTTCAAATTGCACTTAAACCACTCTGAGCGTTCTTCTGATTCTGGTCTTCCTACCTTCTTTAGCCCAATGTTGCCGACCACTAACAACCAGGACAGCCCAACACTACAGACATTGATGCAGCTGGATTATTTCACTTGTGACTCCCAAATCTCACATTTTAACCAGGGAGCTATTACTTCATCATTTACTAAATTATCTACTATTTAGTGCAGGTATTATTTTGTAAACCTTTGACGTTAAGACTACACAACTTTTTTTATTGCTACTGTATTGAAAGGGAAGAAAATGACATCAAGACCAGTGCTAGGATTTAATCCCAGCCAAAAGTCTCACTTGAACCTGTTGTGCCAAATTTGGATCAGATCTAATTATAAACTGTTTCCAGAGACAATTGACAGGGCAGATTATAGCGAATGCTTTGACACAAACACATGAAGAGACCAAGCATGTTGCATAAGCCACTACTGTTACGCTAGCCAACAAGCATACCTATGCCTTGGAGCCTAACACTAAATGAAAATAAAGTAATTGTGCATGCTCCGGAAGAAACAGGCATCAAGAAACCAAGACCACTTGATGAAAAAGAAAACTCAGATGAACTTTCTGGGCATTGGGAGCCAAGTATTGTAGCTGATCAGATGAGCTTAATAGGTGCCTCCAGTAAAGAGTATACCATAGGAATCCTACCAAATGAACTCCTTCCCTTGGTTTGCTCCCCTGCAGGGCTTGACTATACCCTCCCAGATGTGCTGGTTGTCCCAGTTGAAGTAATAAATAAAGCAGTTACTCAAGCACAAGGGAACAGTATACCTGACGAGTGTGTTTTTGAACTAAATGCTGACAATAGTCTGGGCTTCCAGTCAGGAGATTCAGGTGGTCATTCTGAGTTTGGCAGTAACCTGACCGCCACGCCAGCAGCGGTGTAGTGACCATAACAAGTAAGGAGGTGAACCCAACGAACACAGACAACTTATCGCCAGTACCGCCACTGTCGACGAGCAGCATCCGGCAGCGGTGGGCAACTTCAGGCTGGCTGGAACCAATGTCCCGCCCACTCTATTATGAGTCACGAGACTGTCAGGATATCTGGGGCAGGCTGGCCTAGACGAAAATCTTGGCGGAAACAGAAAGTAGAAAAGGAGACACTCACCTCCAGGTACACAGACATGTCTGTGGCCGCCATGGCAAATGAACTCCAAGTCTTCCCAGCGTTGTATCTCACGATATACCTTCAGGGCCAACAACAACAATTAAGATGACAACCGTAAGTATGCCTAGCACAGAGTGGAGGAAATGGCAGTGATACACACCCACACATAACACACATTCCAGGCACGGACAGCGAAGGCCACTCACACATGCAGATAAATGTACTGTAACAGCACACACACACACATCCACACACACACATGCTCACACAAAATACGTAAAAGCCAAGTACCCAATACACACACACAGCCAAGCGGATACATGCCAAACATACAGCACAATGCACACACACAACACCAACACAGTCATACACAACACCTCATAATCACACAATGACAACTAGACCACAAACACCTCAACGCAGGCATAGACAGGCACGTTGTGAAACACCACACATCCACACATACCATAAACTGTATGTAGCAATGACACACAATCAATAGCAGTGAACACGCATCCAAACAAAGACACAGGTGACACATCACATACAACAACATACAAGGAAATGCACAGATGCAGCACCATACACACGGATGCACACAACACCCCATACAATCCCACAAGCAAGCTGTCAGACACATAACAACATGCCATGACACAACCAATCTGCCCAACGCATGCAGCAACACAGACGCAACCTATACACAGACCTCACACATCATTGCATACAGATGTCACACCACCATGTAGAAGGAAACCAGGACAAGCATCTCAACTTTACAACCACAGTAATGTGGGCAGATGTATTAGGAACCATCAAAAACTGTTAAAATATATACAAAATGTGCCAATTGGAAAGTCCAATGTCCAGAAATGCAGGACACATTGTCCATATATAATGGCCTCAACTTGACTCCTGACAGCAAATAGGCCTCAACGTCATTGGGGCATCAATTGGAAATGCAGGCCCTCAGGGGTTTAGGGGTGATTAGGGTGGGGGTGGCTTGGATTTGGAGGGGAATGTCTCTGTTTGGGCTTGGGAGGGGGGACTTTGGCTCTAGGAGGGGTGGATTTTTTGCTGGGTGGAGGAGCAGGGGAAACACCAGAGGGGGCACCCGAGGAATGGGAGGTGGAAGGGCCTGGGAGGGGCAGGGGACACGACATTTAGGGGTAACCCAGGGTGGGAGAGGAGTAGGAAAGACGTCAAGGGTGGCAAGGAAGAATTTCTTAGGTACACAGGGGCAGTCACATGAATGAGGGATGGGAGTGGAGGTAGAAGGAGTGCTTGTGGGACGTGTTGGTGTGCTGTACGTCGATGCTGGTTGTGCAATGTGTGCATGTCTGTGGCTGGGTTGGTGAGTGGGTGTGTGTGCATATCTTGTATGTTGGGGTGGTGTGTGCAAGTGAGGTGGATGTGCTGCAGGTGTCAGAAAAGGTGGTCGTGGTGAGTGGGGATGTGGTGTGTGGGGTGGGTGTCTGTGAGTCTGCTGTTGTGGTGATTGAGGGTATGACAGGGATGCTAGCAGGACCAGTGTGTGATGATGCAGTGCTGGCAGGTATGAGTGGTGATGTGACCGTAAAGGAGGCAGTGTGTTAAGTGTCTGTTGTTGTGTATGCAGATGTGTGTTGTGTGTGTGCATGCCTGTAGGTTTGTTTGAGGTGTTTATGTTTGTCTTTGCACACCTTGTGTGTTGTAGTGGGTGTATGCTGGTCTGTAGGTGTGGCCTGGACGGGTGTAGGGAGAGGGGTTATAGATTGGGAACAGGTAGATGGAGGGGGGACGGAAGATAAAGGGACACTGGCTGCCGTCAATGAGGAGGCCAGAGCCTGAAACGATCTCTGTAGGCCAGACAAGACACTGTGAATGCCTTCCAGGTAGGCATTGGACTGCTGCATCTAGGATGCCAGTCACTAGATGGCATTCACAATGGTTGTCTGCCCCACAGAGATGGACCACAGGAGGTCAATAGCCTTTTCATTGAGGGCAGCAGGGCTGACTGGGGGAGGGGCAGAGGTGCCTGCAGCGAAGGAGACGCCCACCCTCCTGGATGAGCAGGCACGGGCAACTGTGTGGGGAGCTACAGGAAGGGTGGTGATGGTAAGAGGGTGGCGGACAAGGATGGTGCTGGGGTGTTTCCAGATGGGTCCACCACTTCCAGGGAGCCACCATTGGAGGAGGAATCTGAATCAGATGTGTTGGTAGCTCCAGTCTCCTCTGTGGTGCTCCCCTCACCCTCCGTCCCACTGGTCCCTTCAGCTTCGCTTGTGCGAGCCTCCTGGTCCCGTGAGCTCCTGCATCCCCTCTCACTGGTGCCCTTCCTTTTTCACCAGATGATGCTAATGCACACATAGACAGAGGTGGAGAGAGAAGGAGGTTGGAAGAAAAAGAAAGGGAGGAAATGGTAATAACCCACCTATCCACTTCACATACAAACAATACATACATTTGCCCCTGTCGGGAAAACAAGAGATCATTTTGCAGTCATGAACAATACAGTCCTGCAAGCCATACCCAAACTTATCACCGATCACCTCATCCTTGCAGCCTAGACACCTGATTGAAAAGTCCTACATGCCTGTCAACTGGCTAAATGACTGATCCAACAATGCAACCCATTAGCATACCAAACCACATGTCAGTCATGACAGGATGAACCAAATCTGACCTCAGAGGAACAGTGCACACAAACTAAATGACACAAATGTGTGGAGTCCATTTGGTACAGAGGTCCATTGATGTTGTAATTGAATCAATTGCAATGTTAAGTAAACATACCTGTCATTACCCAAATACGGTGCCAATAAGATCACCATGGACTACTACAGTATACACAAAGATGGAGTATGCAGCCAGTAAAATGCTTGAACATTTGAGCAACCCATATGTTCAATAGAATGTGTGTAACAGTACCACCAGTTCTGTTCCTGCATTGCTTTACATAGCTAACGTGTCACACTCCAACATGATTGGTGTGACAACCAGAACTGTACACTCCCCAAATTTCATCTGACCACGTAAATGCCAACTCCAGTGAGGGTCACAGCACACAATCATGCAGAAGTCACCTAACAGTCTACACTTACCACCCTGTGGCTGCTGTGCTGCCCTCAAGCACCCATCCAACTCTGAGTAGGCCACCATCAGTATGTGGGCCATTAAGGGGGGTCAGGGTCTGACAGGCACCCCTTCCACGTTGGGAGGCCGTCCCAAGCTGAGCCTCTGCAGTCTTCCAGCCCCAGCGTCTCAGGTCCTCCCACCTCTTCCTGCAGTGGGTGCTTCGCTGGCTATGGACCCCCAGGGTCCACACTTCCTTGGCGATGGCTCTGCACAACCCTTTTTTCTGGTGGGCGCTGGCCTGCATGGGAAACATTCCGAAAATGGGGGACATGATGTAAATTATATCAATACAGCTGCAACCTTTGGCGACACACAACATACACGAACCACGCACACTGCCAATATACCACACACATCATGTGCATGCAAAATCCCAAATCAGTCATCATATGTCCACATGCACACACATTCATCGTCAAATACCACCTGAAATGTGGGGCAAAGTACGTTGTACTGACTTGTGGCCCTGGAGCCCCATACTATCGCCCATACAGGGGTAGGACCCCTTCCACCAGTTTATCCAGCTCTTCAGCTGTGAAGCCTGGGGCCCTATCTCCTGCAGTGCATGCCAACATTGCTACAACATTCAGGACAGAGCAGCACACAAACTGGAGGTCTTCCTTGCCCGAATGCCAGGAGTCAAGTGAGCTTGCCCATACAAAATGGCGGTCACGACTGCAGTGGTCATGGCCATCACGCTGGTGGAGTTCGTCATTGGTCCCAGTTCCCGAAAGACGTCAATGTTATCCAATAAGGAGTTGCACAGCGGTTCCGACCACCTTCCGCCATGAGGACTCCCGCCGGCGGAATGAGGTCTTCTCCATCTGTCCAATGCATGCATGACAGGCGGATGCCATTTTGTTACATGACTGTCCTGGGTTCACACTGCATCATTACCTGCATATTGTTACAAATTGATTCATGTAGGTTACAATGTATAGATAATCACATATGTAGTGACTGTCAGGTGACATCCCCACACTTGTCACTACATATGTATTGACAGTCCGTATGGTGGAACACATGGAAGGTGTATGTTTACATGTCCTGTACACATCCCTTGTCACAAGGTTTATGTGGCATTGTCTGGCTAGGAATGGAGTGTGACATAATGCGTCTTTCCACAGCATGACAGCCAACTTACTTGACCAATACTTCGTGATAGTCGTATGTCATATTTGGTGCACAACATTGTGAGAGGTGCCCAGACTGTTGTTTTTCTCCATGCCTAGATACCGCCAAAATGGAGTGATGAGGAATGCACCAGTTTACCAGCCCTTAGTAGATCTTAAAACCATGGAAGAACGCCACATCATCCTGACTTATCGACTGAACCGCGTGTCCATCACGTAACTGCTCGCCCAATTGGAGCCAGACCTCCTGCCGGCATTAAGAAATCCTCATGCCATCCCTGCAACAGTCCAGATGTTGGCAGCCCTGCATTTTCTGGTGAGTGGCTCATTTCAGGTGACTGTGGGACTGGCTGCAGGGATGTCACTGCTTATGTTCAGTAAGGTGTTACAGGATGTGCTGGATGCCCTACTCAAGCATATGAACAGGTACATTAGGTTCCCATAACGTGCTGAATTGCCCACTGTTAAAGCAGCCTTCTAAAATATATCACATGTCCCACATATAATAGGGGCCATTGATGGGACTCACATTGCCTTGGTACCTCCGAGGGCCAATGAACAGGTCTACAGAAACTGCAAGAACACATATTCGCTCAATGTACAAGTGGTGTGTCTTGCAGAGTACACATGTAAACGCAAAATTCCCTGGTTCGGTACATGATTCCTATGTCCTGAAGAAGAGCAGTGTCCCAGCATTGATGTTACAGCTACAGGGAGAAAGGGCCAGGCTAATAGGTATGTCTGCTGCTTTCCATGTCAGGAATTTGAAACCCATCCCTACACAGTCTGCACTCTGTCTAGCACTGTTATCTAACGTCATATTTCCTTTTCTACACAGGTGACTCCGGATTTCTCAACCTGCCCTGCCACTTGACACCTGTTAGACATCCAACTACATGAGGGGAGAACAGGTACAATGGGACACATGACCGGACGAGGTGAGTGATTGAGAGGATTTTCGACCTCTTGAATGCTAGATTACATTGCCTACATGTGTAGGTAGTGCCCTATAATACCAACCAGGGAAAGTCTTCAAGACCTTTGATGCATGCTGCATTCTCCATAATCTGGTCCTCAGAAGGCACATCCCACTGTTGGAGGAGGGGGACATTGATGCTAGAGCAGTGTTTGGGGCTGGTGACTCTGATACTGAGGAAGAGGCATACGAGGATGAGGCTCATGACAGCAAGACTGACCTGATCACTACTTACAATGATGAACAGGTATGTGTGATTTGTATGTCATCTGCACTTGGACTATATCATGGTAAAGGCAGTCTATACACAGATTTTGCGTGCATCAATGTGTGTGTGTGGACTACTGCCTTCCATCTTGGTTTCCGACCTTGAAAGCTAGCTGACTTATCATGAGGGGTAGTGGAGATGCATTGCTGCTAATGACATGTGTGAAATGCTAGTGCCATAACAGAACATCCTTATGGTTGTACCAAAGGTTTTGGATCCTCAGTCTGCCTGTTTGTGTAAATGTAAGGGGGACTTATCAGTCTTGTCCTGCTGTGTAGGCCTATCATGCTGCATTGTCAGCTGCTCTGCGGCAACTACCTGTTCCTGACTACTCAGGAAGGTGAACAGTAGAGGATGTTGCCTATGTGATATCTTTACTTTCTTACACATGTATGTGAGTGACTATGCAGGCCCTTACACATGTGGTATCATAGCTGCTGGGGCAGTCATCCTGTGTTTGTGTTCAACTGCTGTTGATGTATGACTATGGAGTACATGCCTTACAACATTGGTCCTCATTATGACTTTGGTGGTCTTCACAGAAGACTGCCAAAGCCGCGGGTGACAGAAGACTGCCAGTGCTGGAGGTCTTATGCCCACCATATCACAGGTACTTCTGGATTTCTGCCACACTTTGGGCGGAAATCCAGCAGTAGCCGTGCTGGCGGGTGGATGTGCTTTGGCGGTTCCACCATCGCCCCCCGCCAGTAGGACTCCACCAGCCACATTATGGGAAATAATACGGCCTGGCAGTCTCTTGCTGGCGGGTCGCTGCCGGTAGTGGAAGGGGCGCTCCCCGGACAAGACAAGGTGATAGTCCAACAGGGGAGGGGGGTGTTGTGTGTGAGTACGTGTGTGTGGTTTCTGTGAGTGTGCATGAATGTGTGTATACGTGGTTGTATGCGAGTCAGAATGTTGAAATAAGTGTGTGCATGCATGTAAGTGTGTCTGCGTGTGTATATGTGAGTGTGAGTGTTGTGGTGAATGTGCGTTTCTCTGTGTGTGAGTATGCATGTTTGGATGGGTGTGAGTATGTGTGTTTGGAGGGGTGTGAGTATGCATGTCTGGATGGGTATGAGTATGCATGCTTGAATGCATGTATGAATGTTGAAGTGAATGAGTGTATGGATGCGTGTGAGTGAATGTGTGTATGTAAGTGTAGGTGAATGAGTGTATGCATGGTGCGTGTGAGTGTCTGTGAGCATGTACATGTATGTGGGGAGGGGGCACTGTGGGGGTCATTCTAACCCTGGCGGTCGCCGACCGCCAGGGCTAAAATGACAGAAGCACCGCCAACAGGCTGGCGGTGCTTCCTTGGCCATTCTGACCGCAGCGGTAAAGCCGCGGTCAGAAAAGGGCAACCGGCGGTTTCCCGCTGGTTTACCCCTAGCCCAGGGAATCTTCCATGGCGGCGCTGCTTGCAGCGCCGCCATGGGGATTCCGACCCCCTTACCGCCATCCTGTTCCTGGCGGTTTTCACCGCCAGGAACAGGATGGCGGTAACGGGTGTCGTGGGGCCCCTGGGGGCCCCTGCAGTGCCCATGCCACTGGCATGGGCACTGCAGGGGCCCCCTAACAGGGCCCCACTAAGATTTTCAGTGTCTGCAAAGCAGACACTGAAAATCGCAACGGGTGCCACTGCACCCGTCGCAACCCTTCGACTCCGCCGGCTCCATTCGGAGCCGGCATCCTCGTAGAAGGGGGTTTCCCGCTGGGCCAGCAGGCGGCCTTCTGGCGGTCGCCCGCCGGCCCAGCGGGAAAGCCAGAATGGCCGCCGCGTTCTTTTGACCGCGGTGCGGTCATTCGGCGGTTCCCGCTTGGCGGGCGGCAACCGCCGCCCGCCAATGTAGGAATGACCCCCTGTGTCTAGAGTGGGGAGGGGGAGTTTGGGGGTGGGCAAGAGTGGCTGCGTCTGGAGCGGGTAGAAGGGGAGTGCTGTGGCTAGAGGGGAGAGTGGGGGTCTAGTGCTTGCTGGGGGGTGGGGGAGTCATCTACCGGTGAAAGGGAGAGAAATTCTCTATCACCAGTAGCCTTTCTGTCATAGTTTTCATGGCGGTGCTACCGCCGCAGAGACCATGGCAGAAAGGTGGCTCCTAATACCGCCGGCAGTCTTCTGTGGACCGCCGGGTCAGAAAAGATCATTTCTGAGCTGGCAGTTCCAACCACCATGGCGGTATGAGTGGAGATGTGGAGGGTTCGCAGCGGCCAAGCTGCCACACTCATAACATTTCCCTGGCGGTCAGATGATCACCCGGGTCAAAATGACCACCATTGTGCCTAATTCCATGTAATTTTCCCTCTTCAGGTCACATGTCTGTTTGCAAGCTGCTTACTGATTTGCCTGTTGGCATAGTTGACACGGGGTGTTACTACAATATGGATGTACTTACACACCTGCTGGAGATTCCTACTACATCTGTCACTTTGACATTATTGTTGTGCCAACATGTGTATATGATTGTTGCTTGTAAACAGAATTGCCACTTTGAAAAATGAAGACACATGCACCATGACTTGTGCAAATTGGTGTTTATTGAGTGTAATACATCACAGTCCAGAGGAGTGGGGACTTGGTTTAGGTGAAGATCAGAGTGGGAGGTCCAGCTGTTTGTTTCACAGGTCCTGTATCGATTAGCCTTGGGATGATTGGAAAACAGGATGAAATAGTGACACACAAGGGTGACAGCTCAGGAGAGGGATCACCTCTTGGTGGGGGGATTGTCTTTGCCTCAGGTCCTGCAGGATGTCTTGTTGGCTGACCTCTTTTACGGGAGGTCCCTCAGCTGCAGGAGTAGGGATGATGTAGAGGGCAGTGGTATTGTGTGACTACTGGATGGAGCCTGATGTTGGGTGGAGGATGTCCACAGGATGTTGTTGAGTTCCTTGAACTCCCCTAACATGGAGATCATGGTGCCATTGAATACCTGCCACTGCTGCATAGCCTCCTGGTGGTACTCCTCCTACAGCCTTTGGGTCTCCTGCAAGGTGGTGAGTATCTGGCCATCTTGTCCTGGGATTGCTGGTAGCCTCCCAGGCCTCTGGAGATGTCCTCCTGGCCAGTCGTGTCCTGTTGCTGCCTTTGGTCCATGATTGCCCTCCCACAGCACCTTGCACCCTGGTACAGTGTGCCCCCTCCCAATGACACCAGGACCGTCATTGTCTTGGGATTGCACTCTTGACTCATGCCCCTGTCCTGTGGGGCACACTGATGTTTGATGTGACCTTGGGACACAGGTTTGGGAAGGTTGGCTCTGCTGTGCAATTGATGCCACAGGGGAGGTGGTTTCAGTTGTGGGCAGGGTGAGGCTGGTGGTGGACTGACCATTCATCTCTGATGGGCCAGGTTCATCATCCCTATCCAGACACCCAGGGGATTCCTCCACTATTGCACCTGCTTCCAGGCCTGGGCTTTCTGTCAGTGGCATCCTCTGCTGTGTGGCAGTACTTGGAAGACCTGTGCAAGGAGAGGTATTGTGTCACATGATAGTAGTGTACAAGTGATACACATGGGTGTAGGGTGGCCTGGACCTTCTCTTCCCACAATGATAATCCTGGGAGAGGTGGTAGGGGTCCACCACCAGTCCTCATGATGGCAATTTGGTGCCTGGAAGCCATGGCCCGTACTTTCCCCCGTACTTTCCCCCGGAGGTCGTTACGCCTCTTCCTAATGTCCTCCATTGTGCGTGGATGGTTCTCCACAGCGTTCACCCTGATGAGGATCCTTTGCTAGAAGTCGTTTTTCCAGGCTATGGATGTCAGCTTGACCTGTGCTTCAAACAGTTGCAGTTCCACTCTGATGATTTTGTCGACCATGACCCTCAGCCCCTTGTCTGTGAATCGTTGGGTTTTTTGTGGTGCCAAGGTGGCTGTGTTGTGGATGGTGGGAAGTGTGCTGTACAGGGATGCTGGGTGTGCTGTTTGTTGGTATGAGTTTGGGTAATAGGATGTGCGTGTGGTTTGTGGTGTTTGTGTGCAGTGGTGATGTGCTTGTTGTGTTTCTCTTGATTTTGTGTGATGGGTGTTCAGTGTGATGGTGCCTGTGACATCTAGGTGCAGTGCCGTCTTTCAGTGTGCTCTTGCCTTGCTCTGTCAAAACATTTCCAGGTGCGAAGGGTTCGGGGTATGTGTGGGGGTGTGTTCTGTAGTGCTGTGGTCAGGTGTGTGTGGTGTGTGCATGTGTATAAGGTGTGGGGTACTGGTATTGTCCAATGTGGTGCAGTGTTCTGGTGGAGGTGCTTTTTTCCAGTGGCGGAATTTTCTCACATAACTAGAACGCCATCAGTGGTCAGGAATGATGTGGAGGGGCTTCTAACTAGCCACATTGAGGGCCTGTCATGTGAAGAACCTATACTGTATCAGATAAACTAGGCCACAGAAATGGGGAGGAATAGAAGATGTTACTAGGCCACACTGGACAAAAACAGTAAAGAGAGGCTAGGCAACATCCAAGACAGGGGTGTTACACCTGGCCATGTGCTAGCTGCTACAGAGAAAGCAAGAATGGAAGGTTAAAAAGGCTTAGGAGCTTGACGCTATCTATTTTTTAAGGAGGCTGGTATCAGTCAAGGAAGAAGAAACATCAAAAACTTATGGATCTATATATGACTTAGAAGCTCTTACATGTATGACACCAGCCTACAGAAGTAACAGTAAAAAATAAGCAGTTAATGGATACGTAGAGGCTGTCCCTACCAATCCTATGTTTATAGCAGAAGTGTGCAGGCCAGATGATAAGAAACATTCCTCGAAGCTGGAGGAAAAACCTGGAACAGCCTCTTCACACACCTCCGGATCATCACCTCACTTCCGGAATTCCGAATGACCCGGGAGATTAGCTGCTCTTTGTCAATCCTGATTGATTGACTAATTGAAGCAACAATCTAAAGAGGCCCAAACTAAGCAGTCTAAAAGCATAGAATACAGAGTAAAAAGCGGCTGCACAAGAGAAGGAAAAACTTTACGCTATAGAGGGGTAATAAAGCAAACTTGACTGGCACAAATATAAATTCCAGTGAAGTTACAACCTCTCAAAGCGAATGCACCTTGTCAGCAACAGATACAGAAGATCTAACACAAACCTTAAACCCACCGGCCTCACCATTTGCTATGGGGAAGGCAATGAGTGGAAAGAAATATATAAGCATGGGGGCTGCCTAGAAAATACGATAAAAAACAATGCTATTAGTGCTACGTACCACAATTAATTTGTTGACCTGTCCTCTGATGTTAATAAATCGAGCCCCAGAATAGTTCTTGCCTTCAATTCATTTTTACGCAGTGCCAGCCGTCAGAGTGATAACATCACAGGGCATTAAAAAAAGTGAGGGGTCATTTTGACCTTGGCGGTCTTCTGACCCCCCAAGGTAAATGTGGCGGTCCCACCTCCAACAGGCTGGCGGTGAAGACAGTCATATTATGAGTGTGTCGGGTTTAGCCGCTGCCAATCCACCACTTCTCCACCGCATACCACCATGGCGGTCGGAACCGCTGGGCCAGAGATGATCATCGCTGACCTGGTGGTCCACAGAAGACGGCCGGCGGTATTAGAAGCCACCTTTCCACCAAGGTGTCCTGTGTTCAGTACACACGTAGAATGGTGTCCCCACACTCACAAAATGGTCCTGGAGGTTGTGGGGGCACCTCTGCTAATGCAGGGGTGCCCTCACTCACAGGTACCCTGCACCCTGCCCTCAGGGCTGGCGGGCCTGCCATAGGGGTGACTTATAAGTGACCTGGTGCAGTGTAAGAGGCAGTGAAAGGGTTCATGCACCTTTTCACGCAGGCTGCAATGGCAGTTCTGCAGAAGCCTTTGCATGGGCATCCTATGGGTGGCAAAAGATATGCTACAGCTCTTAGGGATCCCCTGGAACTCCAATGCCCTTGGTACCTAGGTACCACATACTAGGGACTTATAAGGGGGTACCAGTATGCTTATTGTGGGTGAAATACTTAGTTACCAGTATGCAGCAACCATAATTTAAGGGAGAGAGCATAACTACTGGGGTCCTGATTAGCAGAATCCCAGTAGACACAGTCAAGCACACTGACAAACAGGCCAAACGTTGGGGTAACCAAGCTAGAAAGAGGCTGCTTTCCTACATAATGGCATCATGGTATTGATATTTTTTCGATTTTTACTGGGTAGCAGGTGTCCTGAGAAACTGTGCTTACCATGAGCAAAAGATGCCATCTATCGGGGCTGCCGGCATTTTAGGGTAACTCACTGTTTTTCTGGATGTGCGGATGCACTCATGGGCTACAGCACTGTAAATAGACTAAGCAGAGGCTTCTGGGCTCTAAAAATTCACATTACTTATTCCACCGTGCTTCTAAAGAGGCTTTGAGTTTATCACATCGGTTGTCATTCAAATCAGTCTGGAGGACAGTGGTAAGTGTGAATGGGAGAGGTATTGCTGCACACTGCAATGGGTGTGACAACTGTCAATGAGACAGTGCCAAAGTTGCTTCTGATTGCCGAAACGAAGATGATTGGGTAGAGTTTAATTAACTGATTGGTTGATCCATACACTGGGTTAGTCATCATTTACATGGTTCCTATTATCGTGGGCAAATAATATAATTTTAAAGTTTCACAGTTCACTTTATTTTAAAATATAAAGCTGTACATACTATTTTATAAATGTTGACAGGTAGAGTTTTCTTATAACAGAAGACAGAATATTAACTGCTTCTTGTTTCATGAAATTGCCAAACTAACGCACTACCAGACACGCTCTTTTGAAATATTGGCTATTCCTGCTTATGTTTTAAGACGACCCACTTAGCAAACCAATTACAGGGCTCTGGAAAAAAGAGTGAAATTCCAGAATGTGCTTTGTGGTGAAACTTTCCCATAGCCAGAAATGGACCATATATCTAAGATCGAACTGCCTCAACTGGCGACCAGTAAAGGATTATTGTGGCACGTTTAGCCTTTCATATGCCTCAGTTAATCAAGTTCTGGATACCTCCAGAACAAAATCCTACCATATATGTTAGGGAATAAATAGGCTTGGCACTCCTTGTCAATCTATCCACAAGACTAATGTCTCAAGGTCAATGCATCTCCTAGGTTAATGCAACTCGGGTCAGGAAAGTCCTTCCAAAGCAACTCATTTTATTCCTTTCAATAGGAGCTCAAAGCTTTCTTCTCTGAAGTATGGGTTCAGCCTGCGTTCGTAAAGTCAACAGTGCACACAGGTACTATATTCCATAATACACAGCACATAAGTGTAACTCATTTATTCATTCAACTAAATGTTTCAAAAATACTGAAATAGGCTTTTATTCCTGCGAAGAGGTTTACTGAGAAATTCATAAACAAGGTTCCAAATATATTAGCCCATTCCAAATTCCGTTAGGAATTACGATACAATAACTTTGGCGTCTCTGTTTTATATAAGACCAAAACTCACATTTCACAGGCTTTGCATATTTTGCTCTAATTAATTCAAGGCAATATTTTGACTCTATGTGGTTTTGGCAAAAACGTCTATTGGCGGGAAGACCAATAGGATGTTTTGGGGGCACGAAATGTTTATGTACAGATGGTGATTATATCATACGCACAGCAGAGACACTCAGTCCCATGTTTATGGAAGGTTTGCGTCGCCTTAGCGCATTTATTTTGGTGCTAAAGCAGCGCTAACCTAACTCCATATTTATACTTTGATGCTAGACCCATCAAGAGTCAAAGTTTTGATGTTAGTGCTATTTTTAGGACGCACCAACCCACCTTGCATCAATGAGATGCAAGGTAGGCATTCCCTTCCTAAAAATGATGCTAGCCGCCCAGCGCCATATTTAACTCCCGACACAGAAACAATGTACAACTAGGAGGTGGGCCTAACTAATGGTGCTAAGCCCGTTTAGCGCCATTATTTAATGCCAGGTCAGACCAGGCATTAAAGTGCAGGTAGGCCCATTTCCATAGGGAAACACCATGGAGTGGGCACAAAGATACCCACCCCAAGCCACAGCAACACCACCACTCACACCACAGGGACACTATAGGAAGAGGGAGCCCATAAGTTGCAGGTAAGTTTTGTGTCTGTGTGTGGTGTGCCATTGGTGGCCCCTTGCATGGGGCCCCCTTCCTGGCACTGACTCTGGTTCCCTGTGGTGGGCATTGGGGTTGTAGTAATGACTCCTGTCTATACTTAGATAGGAGTCATTTTTTGGCTGCTTGTGCATCAAAAAATGATGCTAGGCTGAATAGAAGCAGATATTTTGCCACTAACCAGCCTATCGTCATTTCTGAGCCACTAGCGGCACTTCCCCTAACGCCATCCCTCACTGGCTAGCGTCTTTTTTAGAGACGCCAGCCATTTCTTAGCACCATCGTGCGTCATTTCTTAAATATGACGCTTGCATGGCATTAGGGAATTGCGTTAGCTGGCGCTATAAAAAATGAAGCACAACTGAGTTAGCGCAGTTGTGTGCCATTTTTCCTAAATATGGGCCTTAGCATGCACGTGATAAGAGTGCAGTAACATGGCTCGTTCTGTCATATAATGACCACCCTTTAGCTCAGTGTTACAAGCCAGAAGATTCATATAGCAAAAATCAAGACACACAAATAACATGAAATTTCTATAACGATGTCAGTCAAGTCTCTGAGTTTGCCCTGTGTGCATTTCACAGCTTAATTCATCTGCAGTGTATTTAATGTATGGCAGAAGGTACTCTAGGTAAATGCAGATGGCTGCAAGAGAACTCCTCTGATTTTCTCTATTCTAGAAGCACTAACTCGCTACACCGTCTCAAATGTAAACTAAGTCACTACACTACAACATGTCCTACAGAGCTTACACACAACACCCTGGTAGACTATTCATACTGCACTGCATCCGGTTGACCCTAACTCATCACCTTGCAATGAACACTTGGATCACTAAGGAATCAGCTCTAATGGCATTCTAGGTGAGTATTGCCAATGCCGAACTTTCAAAATTAGAGATGATTGACACATGCCTTAGATCTAAAATAATGACCGCTACATATACATATACATTTAGTCCAACCACTGAATTAACCCACAGAACTATGCATGCTGCCTGTTTGCTCCTTAATCAGCAGACAGAAACTGTGTTTACTCATCCAGGCAGTACTTACACATCGTTTGACCTTAGAGAAGCTCTCTGCGTCAACTCAATAAAACATTTAAAAGATGACAACCTTCCTACTGCTGGCCATCTTCAGTGGCTACGTCTAAATCCTCGACTCTGAGGAGACAAGCTGCACCCATTCACCTAACCCCCCCAAGACCAGAGCAACACCAATATGTCCAAAACCTGCAATGAGTTTGCATCAAGGAATTGAACTGCCCAGGGGATGTGAGGATCTTGCAGACCTGGGCAGAAGGGATCACGATGGAACCATATGATCAGAGGTTCGCAGCATGCACAGCAGCATTTCATTCTACCTACGGTGTGGTTAGCCCTGTCATCACTTAAGAAGTCAACCTATGATTAGTGTATTATAAATCTCAATTTATAGGCTTATAAAGAAATTTCAGCTTATGATTTTTAGCAACTCGTTTTTTCACAACCAAATGCCCATACGTTTCTTAAAATATCCAAATTTATCTCTAATACAAACTTTATTTTTTGCACTAAACTCACTTGCCCCCAAACATCGGCTAGTCACTTTCTGAAAACACCTACTTTTGCTTTTGATGCCAGCCCTTCATTTTAACCAAAGGCTGTGGCTTTGCACTAAAAACAGCATGCCAAATTCATCTAGTTAGATAATGTCTGATACTTGCACGTAAAAGCTTGTACATCCATGTGCCACATTCACATACCAACAAGGTCTTTGTTAGCCCGGGTCCCTCCAAATGTTCCCATGTTGAGCCCCTCAAGCTGAAGTTCTGCCTCACATGCTTAAATCCAACTTCACATGGCCATGTCCAACCCTGATAAGTCAGGGATGTGTTTCATGTCGTGGATGGCAGTGCCGGCAATGACCTAGCCCATTATAAAGGAGATGTAAAAAATATATCTGAGATTGTGGCCATATACTAGGAATAGTCATCATATACTTCAGATGGCCACAATGTGTTAGGTATTCAAAAGCACCTACCCCCACCCTCCTGCACCAACTGCCAATGCCAAAGTATCTTTACCTCTAGGTGCCACATCTCAGCCGTGCTTAAAATGCCATTGAAGTTGTGCTTCAGGATTGTCTTCACATTATATTTATTGGAGATGACAAGGAGGAACAGGCTGTTAGGCTTCCTATGCAGGTAGTCCTGTGAATAGCAGATTATTAACTGTTTACTAGAGTACAGTTGGAGGATGCATGACTGCAATTTATAAAAGTTAACACAATCCTTGACACACTGGATATGAGCCATGTCATGAAAATCAAATCAGTGGTTCGAGCACTGTGCTGACTTCATTACCAGTCTCAGCTCCAGGGCTCCCTCAAGCAACACAACCTTTGGTTTACACATGGGTGCTGTTTGCTGTTACTGCCTACCTGTCCAGGCAGCATGCGGGTTAGTATACAGCAGTTTTCTGCTCCATACCACATATATCTTTAAGCTGGAGCTGCCATCTAGTTCCTGAGGCTGCTCACATCCTTGCAAAACAGCATGCGCTGGTGATGCAATAGTCCTTGCACTTTAATGCATTAGCTTTACACTGTACCATACTACTGCCCCATTCCACTCTCCTCTGCAGTTATTCTCCAACCTCAGAACAGAACGGCTTGAATCTATAGAGGGAGGACGAGCCACCTGACAAATGCCAGGTAGCCACCCCTTGCACAAGGTGCCACCTCCCTGTCTGCTAGTTATAACTCTTCCCCTACAGAAAATTCTTATTCAAATGAGTAGACTCCTAAAATAATTCACCTAAAATGTTATGAAGCAGAGATCATATTCTTTTTATGGATCACCAAGGACTACAATGGCGGCAGGAGCCTCCCTCTGGAACGGAGGGAGGGAGCTAGGTGCATTTAGCCTACTCTACACATAATTGTATCAAATTATCTTCATCATCTCCTGTCCATCGGTACTTTGCAGAAAATTCTAGCTAAGTGACTTTAACATCGGGTGGCTCAAGGTAGGGTCATGCGCCAGATTTTCTGCACTCTGCAGTGCACTAGGAATTCAGCTTCTTGTGTGAGGCCTGGAAAGGACTAGGCCATAACCTCAGCTAAGTTAATTCTACAAATTAATGCAAAACATAGGTTATACATCTTAATATGACATATTACTACATTATTCTTTCATATTTTCATTATTTCACACAATTATAATTATTTTAGTACAACTTCGTATAAGTGTCTGCCACACCCTGTGGTCACATTTCCAAACGTGCACTTTACTTTCTCTACAATTAATTTCTTTACAAACCTTTCATTAATCAAAACACATAAACATTGTGTGACGGGCTGGAACCTGTTCGCCCGTACTCGGACTTCACTTGTGCTGACACTGCCACTGGTGGGCCAAGACAGCCCAGTTTACCGTCCCGTGATTGGCTGGACGTTTTCAAGTGGCGGGATGTCAGGAAGTTAAAATCGCCGCTACCGGAGTTTACGGTGTCCGGGGTTTGTGAGGAAGGAGTTAGAGGCGATAGAGGACCAGTGAAATACCATCAAAACGAGGAGACGGACGGCAACCATACAGACGTCAGGAGCGGAGGACGGAGCCAAAGGACTACACGGAGGCAGGTGGAGCACTCGTATCTTGGCAGTGACGGCTGGAGACGAGCAGCAGACATCCTGAAGCCCAGAGACTGGGAGGACGAGCTGCTGCATCCCGCCACGCTTCCGGAGAAGCGTGGCTGTACAGGTGCGTGGGATCACGAGCCTGAACCTGAGTAACAGCGGAGAGAGAGAGAGAGAGAGAGAGAGAGAGAGAGAGAGTCGAACGAGGGCACAAACACAGCACAACAAGGGGGGGAAGGAGTGAAAGGAAGGGAGGGGAGGGCTGGAAACCCCACTTACCACTAACACCGTAGAGTACAATAAGAGTCTAAATCACCGAAGTCATCGCGCACAGGATCACGAGCACTATAGAGGGGGAGAGAACAAAACCATAGTAAGAAAGGATGTTAAACATAAAAAAACACTGGAATGACTAGTAGCAGGAATAGAAAGTGAGGATAAAAGGAAAAGAAACTCAATACTTACCATTCGACAGGAATACCTAGTCCACTTACCACATCTGTTCTCTTCTTTCTGCATGTACCTCCCGGGGAATCCCTACGGAAGTGGAACAGAGAAGAGGAGAGTGAAGACCTGACTACAGACAAACCCTCACCACCTTCTACCCAGCAATTAATGACCAGAAACACGTACCTGCACTTACTTCATCCATAGTATTCCAATAAAACCTCTTTGTTTTTACACTTGGAACTCTGTCGGAGTGATTCCTTCAGTACCATCCGGTCACAAGTGGTGTCAGAAGTGGGATTTGAATGAAACCGCCACCATGGAGGAGAAAACGACAATAGCTGATGTTATCGACCAGTTGGCTGAAGGGCAACGGCATCTCCAAATGATATGGGAGCAACAAATGAAAGAAGCCAAAGAAGAAAGAGAGGCGTTGCAGACCGCACTTAAAAGCCAGGCAACAATTATGGCCAATAATCAGCTGGTACATGAAACCGCATTAGGCAAGCTCACTGATACCATTGCTCATACTAAAGTACATCCTACGGTGCCCAGTAGTGTGTTACAAAAGTATCAGGAGCAGGACGATCCAGACTCTTTTTTCACAAACTTTGAAGGAGTGGCCAGCACCGCTAACTGGCCTGAGGACAAATGGGGTCAGTATATCGCCCCCCTGCTCACTGGACAATTACAAACCACATACCAAGCCATTAATCCAAGTGGTACCTTGCCGTATAAGGACATTAAAAAGACAATTCTAGAACGAGTGGGCTTAGATACTGAAAGTTATCGTACCAAGTTTAGACAGACGAAATGGCAGCATCAGGAGAACCCCCGTACCTTATATTACCGAGTTCAACATGCTGCCGGGAGGTGGTTACAACCCACGGAAAACACAAAAAAAGATATGTTTAATGTCATAGTATTAGAACAGTATTTGGATGCTTTACCACCCACCACCAGGAACTGGGTAAGACAACATCCCGGGCTAACAAACAAAACTGCAGTAGATCTTGCCTGTGCCTATCATAGAGGTTCAGACTTCCGTGCTACCACTAGTCGGGTTCCCCCCCCTCCTATGCGACCAACTATAACAGGAAATAATCTCCAGCGACCTGTATTGACACAGGGTACCGATAGATCATCTGCCACAGGCCCAGGGCTACCCGGAAATGCGGGCCCTGGACCCCAATGTTACAGTTGTTCAGAGTGGGGACATATTGCCCGTAATTGTCCGCATAAGAAGGAAACCGAAGAACCCATGGAGATAGGGCTGACTAAGGGAAGGGTGTTCTGGTCTGGAGGGGACAAACCCAAATATATCCTTCCCATTATCGTCAATAATGAGAAAAGAACAGCCCTCATTGACTCCGGTTGTAGTCAAAGCTTGATAAGAGGAAATCTAGTATTGCCAGGACAAATAGAAAAAGGACAACAAGTCCTAATCACATGTGTACATGGAGATCAGCGATACTATCCCTTAGCTACAATAAAACTGCAATGGAGAGAGCGGTCAGAAGACCTCAGAGTCGGGGTACTCTCCAAACTAGAGGAGGACATAATCCTTGGTACTGACTATGTGGATTTTTCCTCCTTTTTGGAGTGAGCAGGGAAAGAACACATGCTGACGTCTTGGTGGGCGGAAGCACCCGAAGGAGACATGACGGAGGGACCAGGAAGGATACGAGTTACCCTCAGTAAAAGACAAAAAAGAGAGCAAAGACACTCATATTTGCAAACCCTCCCGTCCGATGAAGATTCTACTCTATCTGGGAGAATTTGTACGATTACAGGAGATTTCCGGCAGAATCAGAATGAGGATCCCTTCTTAAAACACGCATGGCAGCAGGCACAGTCTGGGGCAATACAAGGGGTAGGTCCCGGATTCATAATTCGTAACCAATTACTGCATCGCAATCCCACACCCACCCGGGGAAATGACCTTCAGTTAGTGGTACCCAAAAGTCATCGTCAACAAGTATTACAACTAGCACATGGGGATAACGGGGATGGACACTTGGGAAGGGAGAAAACCGAAGAGGCAGTACTTAGACGGTTTTATTGGCCAGGGGTTTATGGTGAAATACGTAGACATTGTGCGGAATGTCCCAAATGCCAATTATACAACCCTTCTTCCCAAATCCCTGCTCCACTCCAACCCCTTCCGATTATTGATATCCCCTTTACCCGAGTTGGGATGGATCTCATTGGCCCCCTCACGCCCTCCACTCGGGGTAGACAATACGTACTTGTGTTGGTAGATTATGCTACACGGTATCCGGAGGCCATAGCTCTTCCCAGTATACACACTAAAACCATTGCCCAAGCAATGATTTAATTTTGTTTCGAGGGTGGGTTTCCCGAAAGAAATATTGACAGACCAAGGGACCCCATTTATGTCCCGACTGATGGCGGAAGTATGCCACTTATTTGGGGTCAAACAAATTCGTACCTCAGTCTACCATCCGCAAACCGACGGACTGGTCGAAAGATACAATAAAACTATTAAATCCCTCCTCAGAAAAAGTATATCAGACGCGGCCAAAGATTGGGAGAAAAAAGTTACAGTTAGTCTTATATGCCATCCGTACACATTTACAGGCGTCCCTAGCTCACAGCCCATTCGAATTACTGTTCGGCCGCCAACCTCGTACATTGTTGGATATGTTAGCCGAACAATGGGAGGATACGGAGGAAGAAGTAAAAGATTTGTTAACCTATACCCGAGAGTTAAGAGAGAATTTACATACGGTATGGGAAGAAGCCCATACTGCTTTGCGGGAGGCCCAGGATAAACAGAAAAGACTATATGATACCCGAAGCACAGTACGAACCTTGACAGTAGGAGACAAAGCACTGGTGTTACTCCCCAGTACAGATAATAAGTTGTTGGCCCGATGGCAAGGGCCATTTGAAGTGACAGCTCAGATTAACCCCACCACGTACAAATTGGTCATACCCCAAGGAAGTGGCAGGGAACAGATTTATCACATTAACCTGCTTAAAAAATGGTTAGATCCTACAGAGGACCGTAACATTCGGTACATCAATACTGACATTAATGAAGACATTCCATACCCCACCCTAACCAAACCTGAACTCCCTAACCCGTCCTTACCCTGGATCAATCCTGACCTTACTGGGTCTTATTACAAACAACTAACTCACCTAGTACGACACAATCATGATGTCTTCTCCAAATATCCAGGGAGAACCCCCCTAGTCCAACATCCCATCCACCTTAAAACAAATACGGTTCACCGCCAGAGACCATACCGCATCCCTGAAGCCAAACAGACGATTATCGAAAAAGAAGTCCAAACCATGTTAACAGCAGGAATTATAGAACCGTCAACCAGTCCGTGGTGTTCGCCTGTAGTACTGGTACCTAAGCCAGATGGCAGTACCAGGTTTTGCATAGACTATAGGGGGGTCAATAATGTAACCTATTTTGATGCATATCCTATGCCGAGAATTGATGAACTCATTGAGAGACTGGGTCAGGCCAACTACTTATCTACCTTAGATCTTACTAAAAGGTACTGGCAGATACCCTTAAGGAAAGAAGATAAAGAGAAAACCGCGTTTGCTACCCTTTCGGGATTGTACCACTTTACAGTCCTCCCTTTCGGACTCCACGGAGCTCCTGCCACCTTCCAAAGACTCATGGACAAAATCTTATGACCTTTTAGACAGTATGCCGCAGCCTATCTGGATGACATTGTTATCTATAGCAATTCCTGGGAAGAACACATGACCCATCTCAATACCATTTTACAGGCTTTACGAAATGCACAGTTAAATGCCAATCCTGAGAAATGCCGACTAGATCAAACGAGCATCAGATATCTGGGTTACATTGTAGGGGGTGGTAAGATCTTTCCCCAAGTCGAAAAGGTAGAAGCTATCTCCAATATTAAGTTCCCTAAAAAAAAGAAAGATGTTAGGGCTTTTCTGGGATTGGTGGGTTACTATAGACGTTTCATTCCTCACTTCTCCACAGTAGCAGAACCCCTTACGGAATTGTTAAAGAAATCCTATCCAAACACCCTGGGGTCCCCTTCAGTGACTGCGCTGCGAAGCTTTAACCGTCTTAAAGCTGCTCTTATTTCTGAACCTGTATTATGTTGTCCTGATTTCCAAAAGCCCTTTGTGTTACTCATTGATGCCTCCGACGTGGGCCTTGGGGCTGTCTTGTCACAACCCCAAGAGGATGGGACAACCCACCCCATTCTCTACATCAGCCGGAAATTACTGCCCCGTGAAACACATTATCCGATTATTGAGAAAGAATGCCTGGCAATAAAGTGGGCTGTGGAATCTCTCCGATACTATCTATCTGGCAGACCCTTTACCCTCATCACTGATCACGCTCCTCTTACATGGCTCGCCCATAATAAGGACAGTAACTCCCGCGTTCTCCGGTGGCTTCTTTCCCTACAGCCTTTCTTATTTCAGATTCAACATCTGCCCGTAAAACAAATGGTGACTGCGGATTTTCTCTCCCGCTATCCGATCTCAGAGCGGCTCGACAGGCCACTCTCTAGGGGGAGTGTATGTGACGGGCTGGAACCTGTTCGCCCGTACTCGGACTTCACTTGTGCTGACACTGCCACTGGTGGGCCCAGACAGCCCAGTTTACCGTCCCGTGATTGGCTGGACGTTTTCACGCGGCGGGATGTCAGGAAGTTAAAATCGCCGCTACCGGTGTCCGGGGTTAGTGAGGAAGGAGTTAGAGGCGATAGAGGACCAGTGAAATACCATCAAAACGAGGAGACGGACGGCAACCATACAGACTTCAGGAGCGGAGGACGGAGCCAAAGGACTACACGGAGGCAGGTGGAACACTCGTATCTTGGCGGTGACGGCTGGAGACGAGCAGCGGACATCCTGAAGCCCAGAGACCGGGAGGACGAGCTGCTGCATCCCGCCACGCTTCCGGAGAAGCGTGGCAGTACAGGTGCGTGGGATCACGAGCCTGAACCTGAGTAACAGCGGAGAGAGAGCGAGAGAGAGAGTCGAACGAGGGCACAAACACAGCACAACAAGGTGGGGAAGGAGTGAAAGGAAGGGAGGGGAGGGCTGGAAACCCCACTTACCACTAACACCGTAGAGTACAATAAGAGTCTAAATCACCAAAGTCATCGTGCACAGGATCACGAACACTATAGAGGGGGAGAGAACAAAACCATAGTAAGAAAGGATGTTAAACATAAAAAAACACTGGAATGACTAGTAGCAGGAATAGAAAGTGAGGATAAAAGGAAAAGAAACTCAATACTTACCATTCGACAGGAATACCTAGTCCACTTACCACTTCTGTTCTCTTCTTTCTGCATGTACCTCCCGGGGAATCCCTACGGAAGTGGAACAGAGAAGAGGAGAGTGAAGACCTGACTACAGACAAACACTCACCACCTTCTACCCAGCAATTAATTACCAGAAACACGTACCTGCACTTGCTTCATCCATAGTATTCCAATAAAACCTCTTTGTTTTTACACTTGGAACTCTGTCGGAGTGATTCCTTCCCTACCATCCGGTCACACATTGATTAATAATTTCTAATTAGCATATCTGCGTCAACAGTCCCTCCTCTGATGACTAAATATGTCATCACACCTTTCTTTATCCATATTTCACAATTCTGTCTCAGCTGTATTTTGCCTTCTTTTCAAATATTCCCTATAAATTCTTTCTCTGCTTCGTTCTTCCCTCCTCTGTTTATTTTTTAGATCTTTTCAATTTTATATTTTGACATAATTTACATGTACCCCATACTCCTAATATGCAATCAATCACAATTAATATTCCCTGTATGATTTTCAATAATACCCCGTTCCAAATTTGACTAAGCCAATTACCCACTGAAGCAAATCCTTTTCCAACCTTTTCCCAAACACCTGGTTCCTTCAATTCTTTCAAATCCTTACTAGAATTAGTTAAGTTAGTGAGTAAGGGGGTCATTACAACATTGTCGGTAAAATCTGCTTACCGCCGTGCAGAAGACCGCCAACACACCGCCGCGGAATTCCGCCACAGCTATTATGACCCACATCTCAGAATCCGCTAAAACTCAGACACCCACACAAGTCCGCCACACCAAAGGTCAGTGATAAACTGGTGAAATAAAAACCTTCACCGTCACGCCAACAGAAATACGCCCACACTATCACGACACACGAATCCATGTGGCGGTTTTTCAACCGCGGTATTCCATTGGCGGTACACACCGCCGCGCTCAAAATACACACACATCTCCAAAACACAGCCACATTGGACAATTCCAAATACACACATCTGATACACATACACACACCACTCCCACACATCCAATATAATATAAAACACACACCCACATCACCCACAAACCCTTACAACCACATTTACAGAGAGAAGGCCAGAGAGAGACACCACCATCCACAAACTAGCAGCCACGGGCACACAACACCATCACCCACACAACTTCCACGCACAAAACACCACATACCACTACATATCACCACACTTATCACCACACACACCACCCCACACATCACCTACACCACCCCATGGCACGGCAAAGACACCCCAGGTTTTCGGAGGAGGAGCTCAGGGTCATGGTGGAGGAAATCGTCTGGGTAGAGCCACAGCTATTTGGATCACAGGTGCAGCACACCTCAATTGCAAGGAAGATGGAGCTATGGCGAAGAATAGTCGACAGGGTCAACGCAGTGGGACAACACCCAAGAAATCGGGACGACATCAGGAAGAAGTGGAACGACCTACAGGGGAAGGTGCGTTCCGTGGTCTCAAGACACCACCAGGCGGTTCAGCGGACTGGCGGCGGACCCCCACCTCCTCACCCACAACTAACAACATGGGAGGAGCAGGTCTTGGCAATTCTGCATCCTGAGGGCCACGCAGGAGTCGGTGGAGGAATGGACTCTGGTAAGTCAAATCTTAACTATTACATCCCCCACCCTAACTGCATGCTATCACATACCCACACCCTCGCCCCCACCCCTATCACTCCAACTCCTCACAAATGTACGAATATCACAAACCACATATCCCAACACCAAGCCCTGCATGCAACAACAACGCATGGACACCCATCACTAAAGCATGCCCACTGCACATACACATACACCCCCATAAACCATCATCACACAAGCCCCCACACAGGAATGCCAGCACTGGGGTACATGGTCACCCACCCATTGCACACCACGACACACACAGATGCAATAATCATGCTTTTCAACCCCTGCAGGACCACTACCCAACATCACCAGACAGGAGGGTCCAGACATCTCCACTCCACCCACAGAAGAGGCCCACAGTGACGACAGCAACTCTGTCCAACTGGATCTAGATGACCAGCCCGGACCATCGTGGGCCTCGGGACAGTCGGTTCGCCTCACACAGGCACAGGCCACCACAGACCTTCCCCCCTCTGGTAACACCAGTACAACACCCACCCAGCGGGCCCATACCTCCGTCCCCAGGACACGTCAATCAGCTGTGTGTCCACCACTACAGGGAACCCAGGATAACCCACCACCCCAACAACAACAGGGACCTGGGCGTAGTGGCAGTGGGTACACGGTCCAGGGGACGGAGGCCCAGGAACACAGGGGAACTGGGAGGGCTGCTGTGCAACGGGGCGGACAGGCCAAGGGAACCCACTCTCCACGAGGCCCTCTCCTCCATCATGGGAGCATACCACCACTCCCAGGAGACAATGGCAACGGTCCTGGCCAGGTTTCAGGTGCCCAGCGCATGCAGGAGGAACAGTAGTTGGGGTTCAGGGAGGAACTCATAGCCATCAGATCCGCCCTGGCACCATCGTAGGGGTGCTGAAGGAAATACTCAACACCAGGAGGGACACTGTGGCACTACAAGGGGCCCCTGACACTAGCATGGACGATGAACTGCCCACCACCTCTGCCGGCGCTAGTGGCCAGGAGGCACCACCACAGGACCACCACACCAGCACCCCACCCCCTGCAGACGGAGAACTACCCCGCAAACGCTCCCTGAGATCCAGGAACAAGACAGAGCACGACGCCAAGACCCCCGCCAAGAAATTAGACCACCCTGATTGTCATCCCACTGTCCCACTTTGTCACCCTGTCCATAATAAAACTGCCCCAACTCCACTTCCTATGCCCATATGGGCAATGCACCTATGAGACTAATAGACTGGACACTCCTCCGCCATCACCCCTCACCATTTGACTTCCCCCTCCAATATTTTATATGTAAATAAACACACCTAAAGCACCAAAAGATCTGGAGTCTGTCTGTGATTTCGAAATAGTGTATTTGCAATTACAGTGACACCATTTTCAGGAATTAGTAATGTCAACATACCTATGTCACACATCTCTAGTCCATGAGGAATCTAAGCAGATGACACACGTTGGGACCCACACCTGTGAAACCGTAAGGGAAATTGACAACTCAGTGACCATACACTGGGTGAAATCGACAGACAGGATAGAGGTAGAAGTGTAAAAGTACTTGTAGTAGGCAGGAATGTATTCTCACCTGTGTTTCACTGGAAATATTGATGGATGACTGAGTCCCTGTTGGCAATGTCTTCTTCCTCTGCTTCCTCCTCATCACTGTCCACAGGCTCCACAGCTGCCACAACACCACCATCTGGACCATCCTCCTGCAGAAAAGGCACCTGTCGTCGCAAAGCCAAGTTATGAAGCATACAGCAGGCCACAATGATCTGGCACACCTTCTTTGGTGAGTAGAATAGGGATCCACCTGTCATATGAAGGCACCTAAACCTGGCCTTCAGGAGGCCGAAGGTGCGTTCGATCACCCTCCTAGTCCGCCCATGGGCCTCATTGTAGCGTTCCTCTGCCCTGGTCCTGGGATTCCTCACTGGGGTCAGTAGCCATGACAGGTGGGGGTAACCAGAGTCACCTAATAGGTGCCTCTGTAGTTGACCCATCACATAAGGGATGCTGCTATTCTGCATGATGTAGGCGTCATGCACTGAGCCAGGGAACATGGCATTCACATGGGAGATGTACTGGTCTGCCAAACATACCATATGTACATTCATCAAGTGATAACTCTTCTGGTTCCTGTACACCTGTTCACTCCTGTGGGGGGGGGAACAAAGCCACATGGGTCCCATCAATGGCACCTATGATGTTGGGGATATGTCCAAGGGCATAGAAGTCACCTTTCACTGCAGGCAAGTTCTCCACCTGAGGGAAAACGATGTAGCTCCGCATGTGTTTCAGCAGGGCAGACAACACTCTGGACAATATGTTGGAAAACATAGGCTGGGACATTCCTGATGCCATGGCCACAGTTGTTTGAAAAGACCCACTTGCAAGGAAATGGAGCACTGATAGCACCTGCACTTGAGGGGGGATTCCTGTGGGATGGCGGATTTCTGACATCAGGTCTGGCTCCAACTAGCTACACAGTTCCTGGATTGTGGCACGGTCAAATCTGTAGGTGATGATCAAGTTTCTTTACTCCATTGTCGACAGGTCCACCAGCAGTCGGTACACCGGAGGATTCCGCCATCTCCTCACATGTCCCAGCGGACGGTGCCTATGAAGGACAACAGCGAGCACAGAGTCAAACAACTCAGAGGTATGTACCCACAGTCTACACAGAACACGATTCATACACAAAATCTGGCCTGTATGTGTGTTGAGAGTAGGCCTAGGTATGTGTGACGCAGTTGGTAATTAGGCCATGTGGGCCCCTGAAATGGTGGCTGCCTGACCTCTAAAGTGGGACAGTGGGATGTAAGGTAACTGCGCTGGCGTTGTACACCGTCGCGGTAGGCTGTCGAAGACCGCGGCGCAATGCTGCATTGGTTAACATTGGACCCTATGGGTCCCAGGAGCCAATGACGATGTACGCCGGTGGTGATGGTACGCACCGCCTCGGACGTGACCGCCATTTTCTAGCTGTTGAATCACTCAATACCTGATCTTCAACAGGAGAGGACCTACACTGCAAGTGCTGCTGTGACCTCGGTCTGGAAGAGACAATGGCTCGTGCGTCTGGGGAAAGAGCCCCTGCCTTCACATCGGAGGAGTTGGAGAAGCTCGTCGATGGGGTCCTCCCCCAGTACACGCTACTCTATGGTCCACCAGACCAACAGGTAAGTACACAGGGAGCATGTTGTATGGGCTATGCCTGTGTGGAGAGGGCTAGTTGTAAGAAGGAAGGGGGCAGAGTTCTGAGTGCATGAAAGACGGTGGGTGCATGTGCCACATGGCAAGGGTAGGGATGGGGGCCACTCACTTTGACGGTGCAGTTGGTAATGACTTCTCTTCTTCCCCTTTACATTTCATGTAGGTCAGCGCCCACCAGAAGAAGGATATTTGACGTGCCATCGCCAAGGACTTCCGGACCCTGGGGGTCCACCACAGCTGGAGCACCCGCTGCCGGAAGAGATGGGAGGACATTCGCCGCTGGAGCAAGAAGACGGCGGAGGCTCAGCTGGGGATGGCCTCCCAACATGGGAGGGGTGCCCATCGAACCATGACCCCCCTGATGTTCCGGATCCTGGCGGTGGCCTACCTTGAGTTGGATGGGCGCTTGAAGGCATCACAGCAGACACAAGGGGGTGAGTACACTCTCATTCTGCTGACTTTGCGTGCAGTGGAGGGGTCTGGGTGGGGGAGGAGGGCTGGGCCCCCCCACCCCACCTCTGTAGAGTGCCAAGTACAGCTATTCATGCACCTGTGTCATCTATGTGTGCAGATGTCGTCTACAGCCTTGTAAGCCATTTCCCAGGAATTGCACTGTAGAGCCCAACAGCGCGACGTAGTGCAGGGGGCTGCTGTGTCTGTCTTGTCCACCAACGGTAGCGGTAAGCCATGCACTCAACCTGTCTTTCTTCTGTTTCCCCCCCTTTTTTTGCAGTCTCCCTGTTCTTGTATGCATTAGCATCATCAGACGGAGGAGCAGTGGCACCGGAGCACGAGGGAGCTGCATCCCACATGGGCATGGAGGCCCACACTACGGACTCTGAATACACCAGTGGGACGGAGGGCGAGGGGGCGGTCACAGGATCTGCAACTAGCGAACAGACTCGTCCTCCGATGGGAGCTCCCTTGTGGTTGCGGCAACATCTGTGCCCCCCACTTCTACAGGTACAGCCGCCACCCCCCCTACCAGCACCACCCTCCCAGCAGCCCCTCAGCCTTCGCCCCGTGCCCACTCACCCCGGAGGGTGGGCATCACCTTCGCCCCAGGCACCTCAGCCCCTGCCCCTGTCACCTCTGCTGCCCTCAGTGAGGAGGCCATTGACCTCCTCAGGTCACTCACTGTTGGGCAGTCTACCATTTTGAATGCCATCCAGGGTGTAGAAAGGGAGTTGCAACAAACCAATGCATTCCTGGAGGGCATTCATTCTGGTAAGGCTGCCCTTCATCGAACCTTTCAAACTCTGGCCTCAGCACTGATGGCAGCCATTGTCCCTGTGTCTAGCCTCCCCCCTCCAACTTCCTCCACCCAGACCCAATCCCCTGTACCTCTGCCTATCCCAAGCACACCATCAGACCAGCCTGCACACACCTCACCACACAAGGGAAGCTCAGGCAAACATAAGCACCACACATCCCACAGGCACTCACGCAAGCATCACACACATACAGACACACCAACATCCACTGCCTCCACTGTGTCCCCCTCCTCCTCGTCTCCCTCCTCCCACCCTGTCTCATCTCCACTCACACCTGCATGCACTACCACTACAGCCACTACGTCCCGCACCAGCACACCCACCACCACACCCCGCTCACGTGCACTCACCACCCCCACTACCATTCACACGTCCCCTGTGTCCTCTCCCAGTGTGTCTGTGACGCCCCCTCCGAAGATACATAAACGCAGACACACACCCACCCAACATACATCCACCTCACAACAGCCTCCAGCGCATGCACCTGCACCCAAAGCCACAAAACTTACACCTCCTACAACCACCACCTCTTACTTCACTCCCAAACCCCCTCCAGCTACCCGTCCCAGTGTCTCCAAACAACTTTTCCTGCCCACCCTTAACCTATTTCCCACCACCCCCCGTCCAACTCATAGGTCCCGTACTAGCACTTCAGCCACAAAATCTCCGGGACCAGTGGTGCCTGTTGTCACAGGTATGTGGAGTGCACCGGCCACCAGGCCAGCCAGTCTGTCACGGAGCCACAGAACAGCCAGTCCCCCCCAGTGTCTGGCGTGAGAGGGGGAAGACTCCAGCCAGCCAAGCCGTTCACAGGGGTCACGGGGGGAGTGTGGACTCAGCTGTGACTCCTCCCAAGGTGGGGAAGGGGCAGAAGAAACCTGCAAAGTCTGGGAGGAGCAGCACGGCGGAGAAGACCGCCATCATCCCCACTGGCCAGGAGGGCCCCGATCAGCCCCATCGTCGCTGTCCAGGAGGCCACCGCCAGACCCATCGTCGCTGCCCAGGAGGCCACCGCCAGCCTCATCGTCGCTGCCCAGGAGGCCCCCGCTACCCCCATCGTCGCTGCCCAAGAGGCCACCGCTAGCCCCATTGTCGCTGCCCAGGAGGCCGCCGCCAGCCACAGCCCAGCTGCCCAGGAGGGCCCCGCCAGCCACTGCCCAGCTGCCCAGGAGGGCCCCGCCTGCCACAGCCCAGCTGCCAAGGAGGGCCCCGCCAGCCACAGCCCAGCTGCCCAGGAGGGCCCCGCCAGCCACAGCCCATCTGACCAATGAAGGACCGCTAGCCACAGCCCAGCTGGGCAATGACGGACCGCCAGGGCAAGCACCGCTGAACAGGGCAGAGACCGCCAAGGCAAGCACCACTGAACAGGGCAAAGACCGCCAAGGCAAGCACCGCTGAACAGGGCAGAGACCGCCAAGGCAAGCACCGCTGAACAGGGCAGAGACCGCCAATGCAAGCACCGCTGAACAGGGCAAGCACTGCTGAACAGGGCAGAGACCGCCAAGGCAAGCACCGATGAACAGGGCAAGCACCGCTGAACAGGGCAGAGACCACCAAGGCAAGCACCGCTGAACAGGGCAAAGACCGCCAAGGCAAGCACCGCTGAACAGGGCAGAGACCGCCAATGCAAGCACCGCTGAATAGGGCAAGCACCGCTGAACAGGGCAAAGACCGCCAAGGCAAGCACCGCTGAACAAGGCAGAGACCGCCAAGGCAAGCACCACTGAACAGGGCAAGCACCGCTAAACAGGGCAAAGACCGCCAAGGCAAGCACAGCTGAACAGGGCAGAGACCGCCAAGGCAAGCAGCGCTGAACAGGGCTGAGACCGCCAAGGCATGCACCGCTGAACAGGGCAAAGACCGCCAAGGCAAGCACCGCTGAACAGGGCAAGCACCGCTGAACAGGGCAGAGACCGCCAAGGCAAGCACAGCTGAACATGGCAGAGACCGCCAAGGCAAGCACCGCTGAACAGGGCAAGCACCGCTGAATAGGGCAAGCACCTCTGAACAGGGCAGAGACTGCCAAGGCAAGCATCGCTGAACAGGGCAAGCACCGCTGAACAGGGCAGAGACCGCCAAGGCAAGCACCGTTGAACACGGCAAGCACCGCTGAACAGGGCAGAGACCACCAAGGCAAGCACCGCTGAACAGGGCAAGCACCGCTGAAAAGGGCAGAGACCGCCAAGGCAAGCACCGCTGAACAGGGCAAAGACCGCCAAGGCAAGCACGGCTGGACAGGGCAGAGACCGCCAAGGCAAGCACCGCTGAACAGGGCAAGCACCGCTGAACAGGGCAAAGACCGCCAAGGCAAGCACCGCTGAACAGGGCAGAGACCGCCAAGGCAAGCACTGCTGAACAGGGCAGAGACCGCCAAGGCAAGCACCGCTGAACAGGGCAAGCACTGCTGAACAGGGCAAAGACCACCAAGGCAAGCACCGCTGAACAGGGCACGGCCCGCCAACTCAAGGACCGCTAGCCCATGAGCGGCAGGGGCAGTGATGCAACTGGGAACTTCACGGGGTGAGTGATGCACTCTGGGCACCAGTCCTCCTCCAGAACCAGTGGAGAACAGCATCCACTACCTCTGTCCTGCACAGGATGAAGCACTCTGGGCACCAGTCCCCCTCCAGAACCAGTGGAGAACAGCACCCACTACCTCTGTCCTGCACAGGATGAAGCACTTTGGGCACCAGTCCCCCTCCAGAACCAGTGGAGAAGAGCATCCACTACCTCTGTCCTGCACAGGATGAAGCACTCTGGGCACCAGTCCCCCTCCAGAACCAGTGGAGAACAGCATCCACTACCTCTGTCCTTGGCAGGATGAAGCACTCTGGGCACCAGTCCCCCTCCAGAACCAGTGGAGAAAGGCATCCACTTGAGAGACTGTGGTTTTGCACTCCCAGGATGGAACAGTGGGCAACCCACCCACTGTAGAGACATGAGAGACTGTGGCTTTGAACTCCCCAGGATGGAACAGTGGGCAACCCACCCACTGTGGAGACTTGAGAGACTGTGGCTTTGCACTCCCCAGGATTGAACAGTGGGCAACCCTCCCACTGTAGAGACTTGAGAGACTGTGGCTTTGCACTCCCCAGGATGGAACAGTGGGCAACCCACCCACTGTAGAGACTTGAGAGACTGTGGCTTTGCACTCCCCAGGATGGAACAGTGGGCAAGCCACCCACTGTAGAGACTTGAGAGACTGTGGCCTTGCACTCCCCAGGATGGAACAGTGGGCAAGCCACCCACTTGTGAGACTTGAGAGACTGTGGCTTTGCACTCCCCAGGATACATCAATGGGCATGGAGCCCCCTCGTGGATCTGGCGTTGTGTACTCATCCGGCTGAGGTGCCCCCCTTCACTTCCCCCTGAGGTGCCTGTTGTATTTCTATCTGATGCCCCTGCAGTGTTCTTTCCGTCATGTTCGAGTATCTTGTGTGCGCCTCGCCCATGCATTTTGGGCCCAGTGGTCCACGGACTATGAATGGTGCAATACCTGGACTACTAATCGTGGTGTATATTTTGTTAATAGTGTATATATATATATATATATATATATATATATATATATTTTTTTTTTTTTGCTTACTGATTTTTTATATATTACAATAGTTACACTCATTTCCTTTTGTCTTTGCATTCTTCCTGGGGGGTTGGGGGGTATTACTGTAATGCATAGATATGCATTGGTGTGTGTGTTGTAGTGGGTGAGGGTGGGGGTTGGGGTGTTGCGTGTGAGTGTCCCTGTTTTTTCCCTCCCCTCTCCCCTATTTCGAAGGTGCAGTACTCACCGTGGTCTTCGCTGCCGCCGTTGGTGCTCCTGGTAGAGGAGCAGGAAGACTAGCACAGGGAGAATATTAAGTTCCGGCTCTATGGTGTCCTCCTTCCTCGTAGAGTGTGTAGAGGTCAGCGTTTTTCCTTCGAAATGCCTGTTTCCGCCGTGTTTTTATCCGCGGTGAATCCGCCCCGGAAAAGGTGGTGGATTGGCCTGTCATAATAGTGTGGGCGGTACATTGTCTCCCGCCTGTCTGTTGGCGGTGACCGCCACGCTGTTTGTCTGTATCACCGTGGCGGTCGTAGTGTTAAAGTGGCTTTCTTTGTTGGCGGTTTCCGCCACAGTCGTAATTCCAAAAGTTTTACCGCCGGTCTGTTGGCGGTCTTACCGCCGCTTTAACACCGTCCGCCAGGGTTGTAATGACCACCTAAGTCTCTTATCTCCTTATCATTGTTCGGAATATACGAACAACAATACCTAGCATTAATCATTTTACAGACTCCACCATCTTTCGCTAAAAGAATGTCTAAAGCAAGCCTATTTTGAGGCATATTGCTCTATCCGCGGCTAATTCAGTATCTAACAGGAGTGTTGCCTCTGTAAAATTTGTCAGCATGTTATCCACAATAGTAGACAACTTGTGAGTTTAAAATGACTTCCACTGAAGGAATCACTGCACCAAAAATATCTCCCACAATTGCAGAAGAGGTTTCCCTCCTCTGTCGCTTATGATGTAATTCAGTCAATTTCGGAATTTTCTTTAAGTCATCTATCTGATATATTTTAGGGAAAACTATCCCCAAATAACATGTCCCATACCATCCTCTAGGAAGACGGTAATAAGCATTAAGTCCACAAATATAGTAGATTCCAGGAATCGCAGGGTCATGACCCTTCAGCATAAAAGTCCATTTACTCTGAAACAAAAACACATGCCTACATTCACTCGTTTCCACAAATAAAGTGTCAGTGCGTGATTTTGGCCTATATATACAAAGCTTCCCTACGTGTAATGCATCTAATGCTGATTTCCCTTGGGTTTTAATAGCGGTGTAAGCATAATCATTCTTATACGTTCTCTAACCCCTTTTCTAACTTCTCCTTCAATGCCTTTCTCCTATCACCAGTATACCCTATAAAGCTATTTTCTAAAGGTGTGAGCTAGCATGGCAATTTGGTTCTGTGCACGTATGTGGTTCCAAAATTTAGTGTTGGTTCAAATAATTCTCTAACTAGTACTATTTCATGTTATTTAGCTACCTTACTCAGGTATCTAATATTAGGAACAAATTAAAACACTAAGGGCCTGATTACAACATTGGAGGAAGGTGTTAATCCGTCTAAAAAATGACGGATATACCACCAGCCGTATTACGAGTCCATTATATCCTATGGAACTCGTAATACGGCCTGTGAAGCACCAGAAGTTGGCCAGTGCATTTGGGACGGATTAACACCTCCTCCAAAGTTGTAATCAGGCACTAAGTCATAATTTGAGTAAAAATACTGTATGTACTCTTGGTCATAGAATCTTGTTAGTAGCAAACTACAGCTTATTCCAGGTAAAGTGAATGCTATGGTACGTAACTCCTTCCTCTACTGATGAAGGAATTTGCGTACACACAAGACAATTCCTCACATCCATTGGCTCAACATACTCCCTCAACAAGCTATAGAAAACATTAGAAGAAAGCTCTTCTTGAGCATTAGTATAATCATGCAAGTATTTCTCATCTAACTTAAACCTCTCTAAAGCTGTTAGTGTAGTAGTTTCATGAGCAAAAGTAATTGTAGCTCTTTTCATATCATGAACAGACATTCCCACAATCATTATTATAAACATTATTCCACACATAACTGCCAATCCAATGCTTATGTATCTACAGCGCCTAATATTTCTATCTTGATTATTTAGCTCAGCCATGATATGCAAAGAATCAGAGAGCAGAAGTAACTCTTAGATAAAGTGCAACAAAAATAAAAAATCAAGGAAAAAATTATTTTCTCACAGTTCAATTTCACATCCAGGAACCCCTTTTTCTTTGTCAAAATCGATCAAAATCGATTAGCAGCTTGTCACATCCGGGTTTTCAATTGTCAAATTAGGTTATCAATGTCTCTTTCAGTTTTATTTTCAACAGTCACTTTGCTCAACAATTCAGCTTCTTGATCACCTTCAGGTTACGTCAAAATACTGACGCAGAACTTCTCTATCGAAACAAAAGGACATAAACTTGTGTTGCCATTCATTGGTAGCTGCAGATGCCCATTCAGGACCTGCGTAAAGTCGACTTGCTATTCTTTTTCTTTTCAACTTTCGTCACCACTTAATTCTCCTTCACTTAATTCTTCCTTTCTCGTAGTATCCACTTCTTCCTCTATTGTTTCATTTATGACCAGTTCCTTCTTCTTCCCAATCTGTGATTCAGGCCTATTATCCCCCTTTCTTGTTCCTTCTGTAAATATTCTTCTCAAAATTGGACTCTTCTCCTCTTTCTCTATGGTGTTTTCTCCTGATGGACCTGCAACGGGCTCAGGAGGATTCAAATAAACTTGACTTTGATCCGTCTCTACTCTTTCACCCTCTCGGTCTGGCACTTGCTCTGCCTGCTTTTCAGCACCGTCTGCTTCTGGGAGAACCTCTGCTGAGCTAGGCTATCCTGCTGTAACCGCCAAGATGGACTCTTGCACACCCTCCTGCAATTATTCACTCTTGTCTCTTACACAGGATATAGAACCATCTTCCACAAATTGTCCAATTTCAGGCTCTGTTGGCTCTCTTTCTGGCTCAGGTGTGCCGACCTGTTTCCCTGTTGGTGGTGCTCTCAACAACACTTCTTCATGCTCTGGTGGACATACCACTCTCTTTTTATGGCTTGCATGTATTCAATTCGGGAGTCCTGCACACTTCACAGCTGTCGTAGTTGTTAGCACCACCTGGTAAGGACCCCTCCAGCACGGTTCCAAACAGGTCTTGCGTACGTGCTTTTTGACAACGACCCAGTCTCCGGGTCTCCGATTGTGACCTGGATTGTGGATGGGTGGCAGGGTGGTGGCGAACCACATCAGCCAGACCCTTGCAGCAGTCCAACACCATATCATCTGTAATATTGACAAGTGCATTGGCTGGAACTGCTGGTAATCTCATTGCTCTGCCCATGAGGATTTCATGGGGCGATAGCCCTGTCTTCCTGTCAGGTGTGTTTTTCATTGATATCAACACCAAAGGTAATGCATCTGGACATGTCTTATTTGTAGCTGCACATATCTTGGCAATTCTTGATTTCAAGGTACCATTCATCTGTTCCACTAGTCCTGATGCTTCAGGGCGATAGCTACAATGCAACTTTTGCTCAATGTTTAGTGCTGCACATAAGAGTTAATCACCTCGTTATTGAAGTGAGTTCCACTATCTGATTCTAAAGAGATCGGAAACCTGAAACATGGTATCAACTCCCTAAGCAACAGCTTTGCTACTGTGAGACTGTCATTCCTTCTTGTGGGGTAAGCTTCAATCCAGTGACTAAAGAGACACACAATCACCAACACGTACTTCAAACCTCCACATGCAGGCATTTCAATGAAATCCAGTTGCATTCTGCTGAATGGACCTCCTGCTCTTCCAATGTGGCTAAAATTCACCACTGTCCCTTTTCCCACGTTTAGTTGCTGACAAACTATACAGCGATGACATACTGCCTCCGCTGCTTGCCTGAATTTAGGATTAAACCAGTCAATCTTGAACAATATAACCATGGCATCCCTTCCAATATGTCCCTGTCCATGGTAGTACCTGGTCATTTGGGACAATAAATTATTGGAACTATCTGTCCTTCTTGAGAAACCCAAATTTCATCAGGTCTTTGGACACATTTGTATTTTACCCACAGTCATTTTTCTTCCTTATCAACATTACTCTGCAATGTTTTCAAATCTTCTAGAGTATCAATCACCTTCAATGCAAAACTTGTACATGTATTGTCATCTTCTGTCATCAATTCCCACTTGTCTTTAAATGATACACAGTTCAATGCGCAAAACCTTGCGACTTGATCTGCGTGCCCATTTCCCAATGAGATGTAATCCTGTGTCTTTTGATGTGTGCTGCATTTTACCACTACAATTTCTTCAGGTAACTGTATTGCATACAGTAACTCTTAAATCTTGTCGCCATTTATCACTGGTGTACCAATAGAGGTCAGAAACCCTCTTCCCGACAACAATTGACCAAAATCATGAACAATTCCAAATCCATATTGGCTGTCAGTATAGATTGTGACTCCCAGCCTTGCAGAAACATAGCATGCCCTAGTAAGCGCTACCAATCCTGCCACTTGTGCAGAATATACACCTCGAAGCCAGGAAGCTTCGAATGTGCCTGTGATTGTGCATACACCATATCCTGCTCTCAATGTCCCTGTACCATCTCTGAGACATGAGCCATCGACAAAAACAATTTGATAATTTTCCTCCAATCGAGTAACTCTGATGTCAGGACTTGGTTTTGTATACAGTTCAGTTACCTCAAGACAATCATGCTCAATGTCTTCCTCTTTTTCAATTTCAACAGTATCACTTGGAAGTAATGTTGCTGTATTTAACATTATACATCTTTTCAATGTTACATTCAGAGCACCTAATATGCTTGTCTCATACCTTGTCAGTCTTGCACCAGTCAAATACTGTGTTTTCGTCCTTGTCAGTAAAAGTACCGTCAAAGGGTATCCCATCACTATCCCTCACATTGAGAAAGACTTTGACCAACTGCGGCAACCGCACACAGACAACCTGGTAAAGCTGCTGTGACTGGGTCCAAGATAGCTGAAAAATAGGCTACTGGGCGATAAGCACATCCATGGACCTGTGTCAAAACAGACAAACAACAAGCATCACGTTCATGACAAAACAATGTGAATGGCTTTGTGTAATCAGGCATTACCAGCGCTGGAGCTCTGCACAAACTCTCTCTCAACTCAATGAACGCTTTCATCTCATCCTCATCTAATGTAATAGGGTCTGTAACTTCCTTATGTGTCAGCTGCTGCAATGGTTTAGCAATCTCAGCAAAATTTGGAATCCACTGTCGACAATACCCTACCATTCCCAAAAACATTCTGACATCTCTTTGTGAAGTCGGAGGATTTCTTTGCAGTATCATTGTAATCCTCTCTCTGGAGATTCTCCTTGACCCTTTCTCAATCTGGTGTCCCAAGTATTTCACTGATATCTGACAGTACTGTAATTTCAAAGGTGACACCTTATGTCAGAATTTTCCCAAATGATTCAACAGGGCAAACGAGTCATACTTAAACTTGTCTCTTGTCCTGGATGAAAGTCATCAATGTACTGCACTAGAGTCGATTGGTATGGTAGTTCCAATGACTCCAGATACTTTTCCAGGATCTGACTGAACAGAGGCAGTGACTCTGTATACCCTTGTGGAAGTCTGCACCAGCTGTATACTCTGTCTAGGAATCTGAAACTAAAAAGAAACTGACTATCCTCTTGAAGAGGCACAGAAAAGAAAGCTTGTGACAAATCAACCACTGTGAACCACTCTGCCTCACATGGAATCTGAAACAGTATCACTGCTGGATTTGGCACTACAAGACAACACTTGATCACCATGTCATCACTTTTCGCAAGTCTTGTACAATGCGTACTTACCCACACGGCTTCTTTAAGCCCATTATCGGTGAATTACATGGACTGCTCAACACTTCCTTCAAAACTCCTTGTTTCAGAAAAGTGCCACTTTCATCAGAACATCTTGTGCCATGTTATACTGTGGAAGCTGCGGAAACACAACGGGCATATTTATACTCTGCGCCGGCTTTGCGTCATTTTTTTTAATGCAAATTTGGCGCAAAGCTAACACTATATTTATACTTTGATGCTAGACCTATCTAATGTCAAAATATCCCAGTGTGCGTCATTTTCTAGATGCGTGAAAGTGCCTTGCGTTAATGAAATGCAAGGTAGGCGTTCCCGTCCACAAAATGACTAAAACACCAGTGCGCCATATTTATCCAACCGCGCAAAAATGGCGCACAGCTAGGAGGCAGAGCCAGAAAATGGTGCAAATCCCGATCTGCGCCAAAATGTAATGCCTGGGTCAGGGCAGGCGTTAAAATGGGGCAAACACACCAGTAGTTAAGGAAAACCCACAGAAGTAACATCAGAGCTCAAAAAGGAAGACATGGAGGTGATATTCATCCAGCATGCACGAAGATGCAGAGCATAGGAGCAACAGCTGCAGCTTCCACCACACCAACAGGGACCCTAACGGCAACGCCGAAGACAGGAGAGGATATTCAGGACCAGGACAACCCTTCAGGGCCTCAGGGAACATGACAACGTCCAGAGGTACAGACTAAACTGGCAAGCCATACAGCAGCTGCTGCGCCACATTGAGCCACAGTTGCCACCCACCTTGCAGACACCCCACATCATTCCACCAGAGACCAAGCTTCTAGCTGTCCTGTACATCTTGGCAAGTGGCTCTTTTCAAACTACTGATGCCCTGGTTGCCGGGATCTCACAGCCCTTATTCTCTGCCTTCCTCCCCAAGGTACTGGATGCCATCATCTCCCTCACACCCCGCCACATCAGCTTCCCCAACACACAGCAGAAGCAGCGGGAGACCAAACAGGGCTTCTATCAAATCAATGGCTTCCCCCAAGTGCTTGGTGGCATTGACTGCACACATTTACGGATTGTGCCGCCTGCTGCAATGGAGCATCTATACTGCAACAGGAAGTACACACACTCCATCAATGTGCAGGCCATTGTGGATCACCGTGGATTGATCACCAACATCGTGGCAAAATATCCTGCGAGTGTACATGATGCATTCATCTTCCGCCACTGCACCATCAATCAACACTTCCAGGATGGATGATATGGCAATGGCCTACTTGTTGGTAAGTACACAAATTTAGTCATTTACACACAGCACAGCAACCCTGTAGGACACACAACACTTACACCACTACATTGACACGTGGCCAAGAAGACACTGATGTTGTGACACTGGTAGTCATGTTTGATATCCTGAGCCAATGGGATACACACCTATGGACAAATGACAGATGAAAATAACAACAAATGCCACTCCAGAGCCATAACAGACCAATTTAAAACCACACAGTGACAATGACATGGCCTTATCTGGCAGTAAAACTTGGAAGATTAATCTTCCAATATCACATCAATATCACTCAATCACACACCGTTCCAAGCAATACATACTGTGTAAAGGGTGTGTAATGTGTTTCGCTGCAGGTCAAATACCATGAGACACATAGCATGATGATGCTGACTCTAATGAAGGTGACATGGAATCATTGAGGCTGTACCAACATCCCACATCACTCCTGGGGTGACATTGCCGGCTAGCAATAAGGAAGTGGACTGTGCTATGAAAACAAGTGGATGTGACACTAATGCAAAGTGCACACTGCTACAAATACGGATTGAGACAATTCCACATATACATAACAGATGTACAGGCACATGGACCTTCTGACACTAAAACCTTCACTCTCACAACCATGTTAGCCAGCTTACCTAGAGCAAGTTCAGTAGTGTAGGTACATGTTTGCACATGAGCCAACTCGGTGAGGGCACAAAAATAGGTTTGCATAGAACTTCTCACACATGGGATAATTGTGCATTGTCAATTGTGAACACTTCAGTGCTGCCAATGTATGGAGATGGGTTGTACATTGTCACCTAGCCAAAATCATAGGGCCTCACTGTTGCATTTCACATGTGATTACATATGTCTAATTGCATGGGATGTTCAGCCCATATAGTGCAACCGTGTTACCACCACAGTGAAATCGATTGTGTGTGTGGAAGTATCATGTCACCTCCAGTGAAGGCACATGGACACTACTTTCACATGACATAATGCATGGGAGATACACAATAAACTGCAAGTCTAGAAATATACCGCTGATATCAGGTAAATCAGCCAAACCCCAGTTTGGACAGTTAAACAACCCAATGGAGAAAGAACATCTTAGAAGCATAGGATCCCACACAATACCACAAACACAGATGAGTCACAGACGACACAAGATAACAACTGCCATGCAAAGTGATAATCAAGGTGCAACCAACAACCAAATATTTACCCTCATTTTCTCTTTCAGCTGATCAGGGTTACAGGATGCAGCCATGGATCATGACCCTATTTGTAAACTTAAGTACAGCAGCAGAGCGTGCCTAAAATTGAGGCACATCGTAGGACACGCACCATAGTTGAGAGGACTTTTGGCATCCTAAAGTCCAGATTTAGGTGCCTCGACATCACCGGAGGCAGCCTCCTATATTCACCTGAAATGGTCTGCAAGATCATTTTGACCTGTGCCATCCTGCACAACATTTGTGTAAGGAGGAACATTCCCCTCTATGAACCAGACCCACAAATGCCTGAAGAGGAGGAAGAGGAGGATGCTGTCCGTGAGAATGAGGGGGAACATCCAAACACTGCTGCAGGATTGCGTCACCGACAACACATCGTACAAAACTTCTTCTAACTATAGCCACCATCACCATTTGGTTATCATATGTCAATAAACACCTACCTTCATCACTCAATCATGCTCTGGGTAATTTTTTATGCATCACATGATCCCTAGGAATCATAATCAGAGTTTAGCCTCATGGAGCATTGCAGAAATACAGATTAGGATCTTGAAAAAGCCACATCACATTTGATGGGTATGAATGTACAACCAACATCACACACTGTGTACATGACATATATCCTGTCTAATTCACATGTGAAGGGCAATATCAGAGGACCACAGCTATGAGACACATCCATGTTGCAAACATGGTCCATTGCAGCACATCACACACAACTAAGACACCATCAATCATAATGAAAAAAAGTGTCTCATACATGAGGCAGTAGATGTGCTATTGCATTGGTAACAGGAATGTATGACCAGACCCTTGACAGCAGTAAGTGTGACATCAGCTATCTCTGCAAGGAGCATGTGTGACAAGAAGTCCATCTAAGCTGAAAATGGATAGCATGAGTGCCCCAAGTATGACATCATTGCTCACAAAACATGCCCTGCACAGTCCATCACAGGGAATAAGTCGTGCCACTGCCATGTTTTAAGTGTCTGCCCACACTTCTCTAGGTGGCCCTGTAAGTGGACTATTTGTACCCTGTGATTCTTCAGCTACACACACCCAGACTCCCATTCTGACTCCTATGTGCTTCCCACTTTAGGATGGCATGCCATAGTCATAGTTCATCAGTCTACATGGACTTCAGGTCAAATAATGCACTGCCTGGTAGTAGGTAAGACCTGTAATCTGCTGTCCATTGCTTCGCATGTGAAAGATCCACTTGGCCCTTTGAACTTGATTCTCAACTCCACGACTTCTGATCTGAGAGACTGAAGCTGCACACACCTGTGAGCACTACCATGCAGACAAGCCATTTGAACCTGCCCTGCCCTTGCTGCTGCCTGGAACTGCTTAGAAGTTGCCAGTTTCAGAATTTCCTTGTTGTGCATTGCATACAAATCACTTGTGTTCCAGAGCCCTTGGGGGATTGTGGAACGTTGCAGAACACAGCACAAACTGTTTTTAGTTCCCACAGTGTAGTTCCTGCTTGTCCCAGTCTGAGTCTGCTGACTGTGTATTTGCCTTGTTCATGTTTGTCCCTGACAGAGCCTGCATCCTGCTAGCCAGACTGGTTCCAGTCTTTGTGTTAAACATAGAGGTTCCCTGTGGCTACATTTGTCTCATAGTTGCTTTCCATGCCCTCTCTTGCCTCATGGGTTATTGTGTGTGGTAGATCTACAATGAATCCTCAAATAGATAGTATATTTTAATCATGTTACTCATCGTAATCTGTTCTGGGACATGTATTCAAATGGGCTAAACCAACCCCCATCCCTTGTCTGGTGTTGCCTGTAATTATGTTTTTGTGACAGTGTGCTATGGCTGTATGCATGGATTTGGTACGGTGCCTCCAGGACAGCAAACAAGGCTTGCCAATGTGTATGTGAGGACAAAACATGTTTCTGCCCTGACGGTCCACACACAGAATCACTTTGTCCACCACCTTTTGATGGTGCTTGCGTGGTGACTAGCTGTGAGATTAATTAGCACAGAGGCACTGATGTTCCCTGTTGCAGTGGGAATTTTCAAGACCACCCTGTGTACACATGTTGTGATAAAAACTGCCTGTTACCTATTATTCATCCATTAATTTTTTAGCACACCAAGGATGCCCTGTTGTCAGCCTTAATAAAGTTCTGCAGTGCCACAGCTGGGCTATCACCATGTGTTTCGTTAGTTGATCTTTGGCTTTAGATGAAATCTGCTTTGAAGGATACTCTGTTAATTGAGGGAATGGCTCCACAGACTCATGACTAGACCTGCACGTAACTATGACAATATGGAGGCCAATACTGACACATATCATGGCTGTACCTCAATGAATGGCATCTGATGGTTATCCACAATTACAACACATTCATACAAGCACATTATGCAAAACAATTCTTGTGAAGTTTACACAGAGGCACAACAACAATTGAAATAGGCAGTTCACAGACATAAACACACAGGCCATGAGTGATTTTTCTAAGTTGCTTAGCCTTGCTATCCTCTATTGATGCAACACCTGCTCAAACTAGGAAATACCAATTTTATTGCAAATGTTTGTGTTGTTGTTGCGTCAGTTGAGAGAGCTAATCCGGCACAACAACATCAGTATTATGGTCCGTAGTAGTGTGGTCTGCCACATGTCCCCAAAACACTGGAACACAAACAGCAGGTCCTACCATCCTATCCTTGTATAGTTATAGCCTTCATGTATGTTAAAAAAAGAAAAATGACACAAACACAGTTATACACAGATATTCTGACGCAAAAGTGTTCCAAAAAACGCATATGCATCAAAATATGATGCATATACGTTAAAAAATGCCGCTCACACGCATTATACATCAATTGGTCCCTAGCGTTAATTCCAACACTGCGTCCCATGAAATTGGTTATCCATAAAATAAATATTGATCCTTGAATGCAGGGGAAATTTTAAGCATATGCATCCAAAAATATTGACGCATAGCCCGTAAGCGTCATAAAATTTCACGCATCATAATAAAAACGCACTGCATTTGAGACAGGAAGTAAAGTCCTGTTTACAGGAATGGTATAGTGGGTGTACTTTCACTTTGAAGTCTGTGATTCTTCTAGACTGTGTGGCTGTGTAGAGTTGTTCCTGTCCATATTGTGCTTTTGTACCCTGTGTGTTATTTCCATTGTCATCTGTTGTTTTTGTAAGTGTCTGTTTAAATCAGAGTAAGTGTATTTTTGTCATTTTTCGAGATTAGATTTGTCTTTGCACTGTTGGGAGTGTGCTAGTGGGTATTGTTAGTTGGGGTATTGTTGGGCTGTTTGTGGGTTCTTTAGGTTTCCTATTCATACCTCCTTTCCCTGTATTTCCATCTTTACCCTTTCCTATCCCTATTATTTTTTAGATGTTGGGAAGGCCACATTTGGGGAGAATGGGTGAGGAGGAGCTGGGGGCTTTTATTTGGCTGGTGTGCCACTTCCTCCGCCTGATGTTGGAGGCTGGTGGCAGGGTGATACAGGTGTATCACACCGAGGCTAGGAGGCTCAGGTGGTCAAAGGTGCTGTTCCACCTAAAAAGACTGTTCAACAGCCAGCGCAATGACCACCAACTGAAACATCGCTGGGCTGACCTGGTGTCCAGAGAGCAAGATCTGCTGGATCACCTGGATGTGGTGATTGGTGACCCTGTTGGTGAGTACAAATTAGACTAATGTGTACAGTTAAATGCTCTGTAGTGACAGTATCAGATTTGGTGACATGCTGCATGCAATGTTTGTGGACATGTGAAATGCAAGTTGAACAAACTGTGGCCCTGATGAATACTATTTTTGCTACGCATTACCCTAATTTGTTGACGCAAAAGCTGCACAAACTTACATAAGACAACTTTATCTTGCTAATAAGTGCTGCTTTGACGTCAATAGATGATGGTAATGCGGCACACACAAAAGTATTATTCAGGGCCTGTGAGTGTACCAGGAATGAGATGTATTTCATATGCTAATGCAAGTAACCAAAGTCCACCACAGTATGCAGGGCCCTACGTACAAATATCTTCCTAACCTCTGTTAATGTCTTAGGCTCATATTTCAACTTGGTTTGTGCAGCATTTAATTTAATGATGGATGCCAATGTAATGCACACTTGATAATATCTAAATTTGTTGTGCTACTTCCCATAGCTGTTGCATAAACAAGTGAAGCAAATGCTACACATAGAAAAAAACATAACATCTGGTCCAAATCCAATAGTTTCTGTGTGTTTACGTCTGGACAGATAATCTTTCACATGGCCTAACGTAATTGTGCCCGGATACTACCCAATTGCAGTAGCAGTACAGAGGTTCCTCTTGTGGCTTTTCGGAGTAGGCATAGAATTCCTATCATTGAGTAGCATGGCCCAACAACATTTTTGCCTTGAGCACAATTGCAGGTACAGAGCTGGTGCATTTGCCATCTGTGTCACTTTATAGCCAAACAATTTTCTAAAGTTAATGGGTCATCATGGGATCCCTGAACTTTGTGAATGCATGGTCAGAAAATATTCATTTGCATGATGTTGTGCAAGGGACCACTGACTGTTTCCATCATACATTTAAAGTCACAAAATAGTTTGCTAGTTTACGTTTGGTACACCCCTGCTGATCTAGTGCAGCATATGTACAATTGTCAACTTCTCAGTATGAAGGCTATCACAGACATGGTTGTATGCTAAGATCAGCAGGCCAGCATTCCTGTGAGTGCCGCCATTCCCAAGGTGCTTACAAATAGAAACCTACGTCATCAAGATTGCAGAAGTAGGACATCTTCTAAACCATGTTTCAATTAGGGGACAGTGTCAGTTCGGTTGTATAACCACAGATCAACCAACTTGGCAAATGTAAGCTAATGAATGTGGCAATCTGTGATCTACAATACCTGATATAGGTACACAGGGCCCAGAGTAACACATTTTAGGTGCAATGACTACACCTGTGCCCATGCATTCTGTGACGGATGATCAAATTAGACACTGTCAGCATATATTTATTTGTTGTTTTGATTTAGATAAATGGCCAACCCATGTTTAACGTAACATTGTCATCAAGTAACACACAGGATCCCTGCCATCATGGTGTCATAGGGGACATATACTGCTCTGGGTACACAGCCACTGTGGCATATGTAACCTACATACAACACAGGCACACATTTAATGGACCATTGAAAGCACAATAATTCCAGATCTAAACTCAACCCACATGAGCATCACACAGTTACTCATTCTCCCTTGATGCACAAGCCACAATACCTGAGTCACTGGTATTGCAGTGCACCAGGAATGTGGCTTTGCATGTCTTTGATAATAACAAATGATGAAATGGAGTACCCTCTAAAAATAATTCTGCACTAAATTGAGTAATCATGTTTGGTACCACATGATTGTTAGGGCCAGTGCATGTGCGCATATGGGTGTCTATCACTCACTGGAGTGACAGTGTCCATGCATGTTTGCAGTAGTATGTCTATTGGGGTGTCTACATGCCTGATGTGCTGCTCTATCATATAAAATGTCACACACAGTAATTTGTTAATCCAAGTTTTGTACAGGGAGCAGACATTGAGCACATTTCACCCTTCCATGTTTTACAGGTGGACCAGCCCCCTACACAATTGGTGAAGTGGCTCGATTTGCGGACCCAGACGTATCCAGTAAGTGTTGATATGTTTGTCCTGTGTTGTGTTTGCAGTTGTTGTTTGATTGACTCCTGAGTGTTGGACTCATTGCAAGGTCTGATGTGCTGGCACATGATCTGATATGTGACTTGACTGGAGGTTGACATTTTGTTCCATGTTTGAGTTGGACATTCTGTGGTGCAGAGTCATATATTGGGAGTCGAGTGCTGCGCTATAGGCATGGGCAGGTGAACAGGGTGATTTTTTGCTACATGTATGCCAAAGATTAACTTGGAGGTGGCCAGTTTCATGATTTAGTCAGCAAGTCATACCCTGAGTCACACAGACCAGTGTTGCCGAAGTATTACCTACAGACTTGAGCATCCCTGTTAAGTTATGAACATGTAGGACTGTATGTTTAACTTCCTAGCAGCATCTAGCTCCACATGTTGTGCTCCGTTTATGTGGCACTTAAGTAGAATGTCATAGGTGTGCATGCAGCTAAAGCCCAGATGGGTGCTTGCAGCTACATACTTGTTTTTGGAAAGGTATCAGTGAGATCAAATTATGTTGACAATTGTCTGCAATTAGAAACATAAATATGGATGTGATTGTCCAATGTTTGAGTCAAACCTAGTTGGCAACCCTCCTTACCAGTGGACTGACTAAACCCACGGACAGGTGTTCAAAGCCTCCTGGCTGTCCTTGATGTATGAAAGTATGTGTTGCATGTCTATCCACCCCTGAGGCACAGGGTTGGGGTTAGGAAATATGTGTACCTAGGTGTGAGGATCCCAGTGTAGAAGACAAACATGTAATTCAAACATTCACTTGTTCCAACCTAGGATTCCTCCTAATGATTAGCAACTGCATACCGTCCAGGCAATTCCATTTACAAATCACAGGTCTTGTGGGCGTTGATTGTCATCCAGAAGATAATAATTAGTTGGCCTGACACATGTGGAGTACTTGCAGCATTTGTATGTGACTAATAACAGTACAATGATACACAGATCATTTAAGTAGGTACACACCTTTTTGTGCATTGCTGTGCTGTTAGATAGTAGATGTGTAGGCTGCGTTGGCATGTCATTCCTCAGGGACATTCTATGATCTGTACTGTGATTTCGACTGTATCAGCTATTTTTGAGGAAGTATTACAATATCATCTGTAATGTATCACATAATGATGTCACTAATGTTTGGCTTTCTCTATTTTTACAGCTGCCAACATGAATACCCATGAGATCAGGGAATTCCAGAGGCAGGCAATGCGCTACCGCCACATACTAGATGTGGAGTCTGCATTCCGAAATGTGGCACGCCGGTATCGCCATGAGAGAGCCACAGGGGTCTGGAGGGCATTTGCCCAGGGGGGCAGTCTTGCCCACAACAGCCACCACTAGCACTACAGCTCAGACCACAGTCACCCAAAGGATGACAGCCACTATTGAAGGTCCCTCAACCTCATCTGCTCCAGGCCCACAGGCAGAAGCTCCTGCACCTCCTCCTCCAAGCACGGCACCAGCAGTGGCATCAACAAGTGGAACACAGACAACCCCAGCTGCTGTGATCGACAATGTTGAATTTCAGAACGTGAGACGTGACATGCAACGGATGTTGCGCAGGATGGACAGGCTGCAGCAGGAGGTGTCCCGCAATTGCAGGAGACTGCGGGGTATTAAGAAGATTCTGCGGAGGGCCAATTTGTGACTTTTGGATCCTCACCCATGGTTCCCTCCCTCCTCTTTCCTGGTTCTTATCTTTAGTGGGTTTACGGGGCTTAGTGTTAGGTTAGAGTAGGCTGTTAGTTTAGTTAGTATAAGTGGGTTGGGGTGGAGGGGTTGGTTATATTATTACATGTTTTTTATGTGGGTGGGTGGTGGATGATGTTGGGGTTTATGTGGAAAAATATATATTTAAAAAAAATATATATATATGTATATTTGTTTAGGGTAAGTTAGTCTGTGTTTAGGTTAGTATATGTTGTCCTACATGTGTCCCGTCATATAAGGAGGATGGGGGTTGAAGTTTAGAGTGTTTAGTCAAATGTGTAGTTAGGATAGGTTAGGTTAGTTAAGGTGTTCCGCTAGTTTTAGTATCCTTTATTACTGTGAAATAAAGTTTTAGGTACTCCTTTACAGTGTGTGTCATATGCTTGGGGATCAGGGCCTTGGCATGGGTGATCAGTGTCAATTTAGTATTTGCATATGTGTTCCATCCTGCATCAGAATCCCATTATTGACATAGTTGTTCCCAATTCTTAATGTGCTGTCACATTGGCAGCTACACCAAAGCTACTTCTCTATGCATCTGCCATCCATTGCACCCACCTCTAAAGGTTACTATGGTTCCCAATGCGTTGTGAAGTTTGGATGTGTTTTTAAATCTGTCATCGTTTGAGTCCTGATTTGATATCTTGGGCATGATGGAACGTCTGCCTGCAGTCTGCTGTTCATGTGAACCCTGATAAGCTGAGTGATGTTATAATCTTATGTAGTATTGTATACAGAAATCACAACTATCATTTCTTACATTGTACTCCCGGGTTACATATTTGTTCATACACTCGTACACATCCATTCCTGCTGTATGGTGTGTGTGTGTGTGATGAAAGTTTATAGTCAGATGTCACATACATAAAGATTGTCTTGAAGGGAATGTTGGCCACATTGAGTTTCAGCTTATACATACCTTGAAGTGGACTTTTTCTTCCTACATAGCATTATACTGTTTGTTTTCAATTTACTTCAGAAATAAGCCTCAGGAAGCGCAGATGATGATACAATCCAGACCCCAGTGCATAGTTATCAGCCCACAATCTTTCAACGCAGTTGTATTGACATTCTATGGCCACTGACATGTGACATACATCACTAATCTACTACACAGTTGATGTGTCACATTACACAGAGACAAAGTGGTTGTGTAAGTGCTATTTATTTTAAAGTGCTGTAGTGCAATAATTGCATAGTCCAGGATTGTGAGTCCATTAGTGTGATGCCTTCTATTGTGATGCAACACAAGTGCAATGGGACATGTCATTGGACATGCTGGGGTGAAGTGTCATACAGTGCAGAGGAACATGAATTGCCAATGAGGTAGTGAGACACAATCACAGAGCATAGTGTCAAGGTAAACAGTGTGCTGCAGAACAGTGCATGTGACCAACTGTAGCAAGACTGGCATGTTAACAAGCACAGGACCTAGAAAATCAGTGCCCACGTGGCATGGACTGGTGCTACTGGATACTCCTACGGGTGAAGGTGATCTGTTCAACTTCTTCATCTTCTGATGTGTGTGTCGTCTCCTCTGCCCTTGGTGGTGGTGGGTTTGAAGGGGCAACACACACTTCAGTGTTTGAAGACGTGGAGTCAGAATTCCCGGTAGCTGCCAACTGTGGGGCTGTTAAGGGCATTACTGCAGCAGCAAGGAGGAAATGCTGGTTCTTGAGTATAGCAGCTGCATCACTGTTATAAGCAGCAAGGTCGGCACTGAGGGGGTCATGATTGCATTTGTGCACAAAGTGAAAGGTTTGGGATGCCAGGTGTTGTGGCAACTCCCTTACTGCTGTGGTGAATTCCCTTAGACATTGTTGTAGTCCTTGCAGGATGTATGGTAGCGCTTGCATGGCTGCTGCCTGTTCTGCAGATGGCATGATGCACGTGCGCATCCCCTCAAGGCTGGCTGCCATATTTTGCATCCCCACCTGCACTTCCTTGGCCAGCTCCCGCTCTACTCCCACTACAGTCCTCCCAAAGGTGGTACCAGTGTCCTCAGAGTCCTCAGCTGGGTTGGAGCTGGCAGGTCGTACTATTGGGGTGGCGGGTGGGTCCTCTATGATGGCTGCTACTTCTGTGCTCCTTCTTGCGACTTAAGGTGGGGTCTGGAGGGTTCTAAGGACATCTTGGAGGTTCTGCTGGCTAATGTTTGTCAGCTCGTCATCCATGTCATAAGGGAAGTCCAGGACAGGCATATCCCCAGGAGAGCCATCGTGCTCTGCAATGAGATATTATACAATTAGTGTGTCTGTGTTGTGGCATTTGTAAGGTGAGGTTACTGACTTCCTATTAGTGGAACATTGTAATTTTGGTTCCTGTCCATTGTTCCTGTCATTAATTAAGATTAGCATTCTCCCAGGCCTAGGCCCCACCAGCATGTCACATGTAGTGTGGGCAGTTTGGGGACTTGTCTGCGTCACATCCTCCAGGTGTAGGTTCTGTCCAAATTGTATGTTGCCACCTTATTGTCCTACTCAACCCTCCGTCTACTTCCATTACCATGGTGAGGCCTTGCACTGGCTGTGGGTGTTCTGATGCCACTGAACTGACCCAGTCTCAGATATTCCACATCCACCTATATGTTGCTGAGACCTAGCATATTCGATATATAGCATTGGCATAGCACGATACAGGTGTCAGCATTGGTAGTGTGTAATGTTGATGTTGGGGAATGTGTGCTACATTGGATTGCAGTGATGGTCCTACCAGTGTTCCATTTCCTCTGATGACTGTGCGGGTGTGTTTAACTAGCTGGACACATATGCCCTCACCCTCAATGCTGTTGCAGTATGACAGTTGGGATGTTGTAAGGTGCCATTGTAGCTATTGTAACAAAGGCACGGGTAGACCCTGAAATGTGCAGCATGGGTATGACATTACTGCTGTGTACTTCATAATGTAAGTAACAATACCTGATATTTATTGCGCCTATAGACATGAGCATTTGACAGGATTTGCACTTTGTTAGGAATTACAGGGGATTGATAACGTCGTCATCCTGAACCCTCTATTTTGTGTGTGTTTGATCCATGGGCACGTAACTGCCATAAGCTACCTGACCTGCACACACAGCACAGGTGACAACTGTTGTCATTGGTAAATACCACTCGCGGATATGGCCTGAGACTGGTAATTGAGCCCTAGTTCATGTAGCGATAATACCAGCTGTCTTGTGACAGCAGGCCAGTTTTACGTTGTACCCTACCCTCCTGGAGTGCCTTTGCCTTTCCAACAACCTTGCAATGGCAGAGTACCACCATGCAAAGGTTGTTGGTGTAGTGTTGTGCTGTGCCCCTGGTTTTCCCTGCACAGCCCATGCACCCTTGCCGTGCCCCTTTGCCCTTTCCACTACCTGATTATCATGGCTGACATGCATTGTGTATTAGGTATGTCCCCCCCGCTTACAGTTAACATTTAGGAATTTGTGTCCACCATGCAACTTACCCTGCATCTGTGTGGTTTCCTGATAGTCTGCACTGTCCTGTCCTTGAGCCCCTGTGACGATCTTCTCTGGGATGACGGCTGCCACCATCTCCTCCATGTGGTCCAGGGTCCGGTGCTGGGCTCCCACCTCCAGTCGACAATGCTGCCTTCTTGTTCCTTGCCATTTTTTCCTTGGTCCTGCGCTTGCAGTCATGCCAGCGTTTCTTGCACTCAGTGACTGTTCTCCGTACTTCTGCCACACTGTTTATCTTGTCGACAATTTGTTGCCAAATTGCCTCTCTCCTCCCAATTGGCAATTTTGAGGTGACAAAAAGTTGATGCTGGTATTCCATCACCTCTTTCACCAGTATTTCCTGCTCCTCTGCACTGAACCGACACTTCCTTTTCTTCTTCTCCCTCTCCTCGGTCTTGTCTGGGTCCTCCTGACTGGTTTCTGGTCGGTTGTAGTCTTCCTGGGGTCTCTCATGGCTTCTGGGATCCATTTTGGGGCTCCTTTGCACATTTTGCTGTGTTTGCACGCTTTTTGACGCTATTGCTGGGAAAAACACGCGTATCCGGTTTGCGACGTCATAAACCAGATTAAAGTCATTTCCGCCATGTTAACGTTGTTTTTCTTTATGACGTGGCGCAATGGTTTGAGTAAAGAAAAACCTCTAACCCGTGATTCAAAAAGTATAAATATGGCCCTACATTCAGCTTCAAAGTGATCTTAATCGGCTCCATTCCCTTAATCAAACCCACATCTTTACCTGTCAGGTCCCACACGTTTTCCTGTACTGTCCCCTGCAAGTCTGCATGCAATTCTTTCACAGTAAACATCGGGAAGAACTCTATCAATGGGTATTTCTCATTAACATTTTCATTTGCTGTTTCAGATGTCTGTTCTTCCTGATTGTCACTATTAGTCTGAACCTCTATTCCAGCTGTTGAACAAATAATGGAGCATTTTGTCATATACACTAAGCCGCTTCCCAGTAGGGATACTAGACTTGAGTCACAGACTACAAACCTATGCAGTCCCTGGTAATTGCCAATCTCCACCTGTACCGGATCTGTGATTGAATTTGTCAACTGTCTGTTTTCTACCCCCACAAACTGAACTGTTCTGCCTGAAAGAGGTAAGTTTGAAACTTTCGCACTTCTTACTGTAGAGCGTGTAGCTCCTGTGTCCACTAAGAATGAGACTCTGTGACCCATCATTTTTCCCTTCACAAAAGGTCCTCTCTGATCTACTTCTAAGGACGCTGCAAGCATACATGGCTCTTCATCCAAACTCATGCTTGTCCATTCATCGTTTATTTCATTCTCACTATGTAATGGGAATTGGTGCACTGTGTCATTATTTCTGTCTTGTCTCTGACCTGTGACCTATTGAGTAAGAATCATCTGTTGCTGTTCCATCAGGGCTTGAGGTAGCTGCATTTGCTGTCTAGGTACAATGGGAACCTGCTGCTGCATTGGTTGCAATTGTGTCAATTGTGCACGCAGCACTTGCACCTGCTGCATGGGTTGGAAATTTTGCACTTGATTCTGAAAATTCGGATTAAGTCCTCTTATTCTAGGGACTTTCACAGTTTAAAATGTATTGACATCACCACCTTGCTGAACAACCACATCCTGCACCATCAACGGACACTCCTGCTTCCAGTGTCTCACGTTTCTGCACAAATGACACAATAACATATTTTTCATCCCCTGGTTATCATTCTGAACCACTACAGTATTCAAATCCGGGCCACGAGTCATGTTGACTCCACGACCCCTACCTCTCATCTGAGGTTGGAACATGACAGTTCCCTGCTGCTGCGGCATCTGTTGTACCAAAGTTCCTTGCACTCCTGTTTGAGCTGCCTTAATTTGTATCACCATCGCTTTCTCCTTCAGCTATTTCTGCTTCAATTCAATCTGATCACCACAGTATTTTGCATACTGCAACATCTCATCAATCAGCTTTGCTTGCCAACAAATCAAATGACTCTTAATCATCTGCCCTATTTCTGGCCTCAATCCTTTGATGAACCTGAACACAAAGTGCAACATGTCTTTCGGCTCAATTTCTTCCTTGCCACTGTACTCCTTGAATGCTTTCAGTAATCTTTCATAATAGGTATGTATCGACTCCTTTGCTTTGTGCACTGTCATATCAATTCTCTGCCAATCAATATTTTTAGGAGACATTCTTGTCTTCAGGAACTCAATCACCTTATAATAATGTTTCATCACTTCAGGTGATGGTGCACCTGTAACCCTATCCCTTTCCGGTTCACTCATTGGCCAATCCACTGCTCTCTTGAATTCAACCCACAAATCAGATGGAACCACTATTTCCAACAAGTTTTCCCACAGACATTTAGAAAGCTTCACAAATCTATCTGTCTGCTGATACCACTCAACCAGTTTCTCCCTCAGTTTCGGGTAATCATTTGTGAATGACAGTATGTCACTACTGTGCCATGGGACATGAACAAACTGCTGTCCTGGAATTTCCCTCATCGGTAAAATCTTTACTTTACCTTTTTCTTTCTGAACACCTTCAGACCCTTCGGGGCATATTTATACTCTGTTTGCGCCAGAATTGCGTCGTTTTTTTTTACGCAAATCCGACGCAAAGCTAACTCCATATTTATACTTTGGCGTTAGACCCGTCTAGCGCCAAAGATCTTGGAGTTTGCGTCATTTTTTAGCGTGGACACCTACCTTGCGTTAATGATATGCAAGGTAGGCGTTCCCGTCTAAAAAATGACTCCAAGGCATGTGCACCTTATTTAAACTCCCGTGCAAAAATGGCGCACGGGAGTGGGCGGGTAAAAAAAAATGACATCCAGCCGCTTTTGCGTCATTTCTTAACGCCTGGTCAGGGCAGGCGTTAAGGGACCTGTGGGCTCGGAAGGAGCCCAGAGGTGCCCTCCCATGCCCCCAGGGACACCCCCTGCCACCCTTGCCCACCCCAGGAGGAAGCCCAAGGATGGAGGGACCCATCCCAGGGAATTTAAGGTAAGTTCAGGTAAGTATTTTTTTTAAAATTTTATTGTGGCATAGGGGGGCCTGATTTGTGCCCCCCTACATGCCACTATGCCCAATGACCATGCCCAGGGGATAGAAGTCCCCTGGGCATGGCCATTGGGCAAGGGGGCATGACTCCTGTCTGTGCTAAGACAGGAGTCATTTCAATGGGGGTTGGGAGTCAAACAAAATGGCGCAAATCGGGTTGAGGCCAATATTTTGCCTCAGCCCTGACTTGCCCCATTTTTTGACGCCCAAGCTCCATTTTCCCCTACGGCGGCGCTGCCTGGTGTGGGTCATTTTTTTGGACGCACACCAGTCAGCTCCGCCAGCTAACGTCATTCCATAAATAAGGCGCCCGCATGGCGCTTTGGAAAGGCGTTAGCCGGCGTTAACATTTTTGACGCACAACTGCGTTGGCGCAGTTGTGCGTCAAAAAGTATAAATATGGCCCTTCTTGTGAATCTCATTTCCGTTTATCCTTCTTCTTTGCCCATCTAACTTCCCACTTCTCTAGTGCTCCACAAATCTGAGCACTCTGCAACAACTCTTTTAGGTGAGCCTTCATCCCTGCTGACCTCATGTGCTCGAAATCCTTTGCATCAAAAGCTAACCTGTAACTTTATTTCAAATGTTTTGTTCTCTCAATCTCTATTTCATGTTTGTCTGCCTGCTCTGCCAATTTCTGAGGTATCTTACTCACTTCCCTTGTAATCCTTGGACACAAGTATCTCAACACTTCTTCTGTGTAGGATTCTAACCTGTTTATTCCCATTGTTCCCTCAACTAGCTCTGTTATTTCTGTAGCTAGTCTTACACGATTTATCTGCTCTTCACCCTTGGATGTATTTCGAGGAGTATTCAAACTATCCAACCACTCACTCAATTGCTGTGCTGTTCATCCCTGTAACGAGATGTTACTTGAATTTGGCAATGGCGCCTTTTGCATCGCAGCACCTGGAGATTGTGGTGTCAAGAGTTTCAAACTTTGATTCGCACTCTGGCTATTTGCTGCATAGAGAAACACAACAAGTGGACTAAGATCCATTAAAGGTCTAGATCCATCAAAGGTCTTACCCATAGACGATATCACCTGCACCGGATCACTCACTCCCCTCCTCATGTGGCTCTGGGACATTTCACCTTGCTCTCCTGCAAATTGATTTCTTCTGTGCAAACAATGGTACCACTGGACCAACTGTAATCTGTAACGATATTGCATCTGGAGCTGTTCTGACACTCACATTTTGTGGAAGAGCTACTCTTATAGTCTGATTCATCACTGGTGTCACATCTGACTGTTTCCCTGTCATTGGCGTAAACTTTGGCAAACCCTATGGCTGAGCCTAAGGCAACAACATTGGAGTCGGTTCAGTCTGAACTAGCATTGGCCTCGGAAGCACTTGCTCCTACAGCACTACTAAGTTCAAAGTCGTCTCAAGAACTGGTACATCTGGTTAGATCCTCCGTATCAATGGTGCATCTGAGCTTGGCCCACCGAAGTAGTCGGTACTACCCCTTGGAGTACTCTGCACTACCCCTTGTACCTGTCTATTATCTGTCTGCACTGGTCCCCCTGTCTCCGATGCTTGTGCTGGAGCAGGTGGGGCAGAACTAGTACTTGGACCCCCTACATGTGTCGCATATGGTGGAGGTCGATCCCTCAACAATTGTGTAATAAGATCCTCAACGTCTGAATCTTCTTCTTCTACATAAGTCTTTTTCTTCTTCTTAGTCCCTGAACATCTATCACTCTTAGCGCCATCTTTGTTTTCTGACTCACCCTCCTCTGTGATTGCAGCAAACAACTTAACACCCTGTAATGTCTCCGTTCTCCACTTTTTCTGTTCCCAATCCAACCTTGCTACTGCCAAGGACTTTTCTACCTTCCTTATTCTCCTCTGAAATGTCATCTCTTGTTGTTGTCTTGCTACCAGCTCCCAAGCCGCTAAAGCCTCAAACTGTGCAGGCCTCGGTAACGGCTTTGTCTCAAATAATGTCATTCACAATTCATCCAAAACTCTCAAATTAAACGTTCCATGCTCTGAAAACGCTGAAGCTCCCAATTTCTCTGTCAACTTGTACCACTGCTTCAACCAAAGACATGGTGCAATACCTCGCTCCTCCATCACAATATATGGCGGAGAATTTTCCAGTGGGGTCGGCTCCCCCACTGTCGCCTTAATGTAAGAATCACCCTTCATGGCACTTCTGAACACTTTGAAAAACTTTATCTTCTCTGTTATATTTATTCCGATTCAATAAGGAAATGACTTTTACTCCCAAGATTCCTTTCACCCGCTTTCTCAACCAATTGCCTCTTACGGACGGCTGCCAATCCGCTCGCTTCTCACTAAGCAACCTATCCCAGCACGGCACACTCTGACATCACACTCACACACTGCGGTTGACAAACACTTGTGGCTTGTCCTCCTAAACTTCAACTCACACGAAACTAATGCAAAATTATTGCGAGCACTTAACCAAAAACCAATAACCAAAAACAAACCTGTTGGTTTACTACAGGAAGGTACACAGTTGCTTCACAGACCTTACAGATTTTCACTGATGGCACTAGCGCTCATGCAGCTATTCCTCTTTCTCAGTCTCCCACATTCGCAAGTAAAACTCGACCCGCAAATTTTACTCTCAACTGATCAATGGGTCTGTCCTGGTGCACATAGGACTCGCCAAATCTCAGTCTAAAATTTCTCTTCTCTTACTCACTTAACTTATACACCGACTTGTTGACCATACCCGATCAACCTACTAAACCAGATTACAACATATGATCAAGTATCCCCTACACTTGTCAATATAATCCGGAGTCTTAGACCACGCAGGGTCTGTACATCACCAACTACCACGTGGACAATTTTTGAGCACAAAGCACCACACACATATGAAGTTCGACAATTTCCCTACTCTCATACTGCGGAGTACGCATACTCCTACTAAAACTCATCTGGAGTACGCAAACTCCCTACTTTACCTCACATACATCACAATTCACCTGCGATTTGCTTAAGCCTTTGCAAGCGCAACCTACTACTTTCACACTATCACAAAACACGCCAAGAACATACCCAAATTTACGAGCAGGATCCAGGATCTGGGAAAGTCATTTCTGGGCTTAAGGGGACATCATCCTTGTCACAATTGCCATTGTAGAAAAACAAAATTCAAACCTCATAAAATACGAACAACTAACCCTAACTTAAACTACCAACATAACCAATATTCACCACATAACTAGTTCTCCAAGAAAACTAACCATCAAGCTGCTACCAAAAACAGCTAGTGCACCTGTTCCTTAGTAAGAAAACTTACAAGGGGACGCATATAGGCCAATGAACCTTTTGGATCGCATGGAGTATCCTAATTACGTAGTGACCAATGGCATCAATAATCAGTGTAATCAATTAGTAACCATTAAAATCATTAGTCAATAAACAACTATAACCATCAATTCATGAATAACCACAACTTGATAAAGCGTTTAACAATTTTTATTTCCCTATTAGTTACCAAGCCAAATCCTCAAGTTAGATCAAACTTTATTCAATCCATACAGAATTAGTTCATTAATCACAATCAATATCAGAAACTAATCAGAAATTGAGAAAACATATGGTTAAATGCTTCAACATAAGCCAATAAAGATGAAGACAACAACATTAATAGCAGAGTTCAGCGAGCAGTCCGTCAGTCATTTGTCACTGTCAAATGTCACCCATAGGAAGCCTACCTAACCCAGATTAGCATCGGCATGTGGGCTTCATGCAAAACAATTTAGAAAACGTGAATTTGGAAAACATCTAACTACGAGAAAAACTATAAACAGCTCAGTGGGTACCTAGAAGAAAAGGCACAAAGTTAATCAGTCACATTGTCATAGCTACCTACCCACGGAATGAATCAGCAACAAAGTCAGTCTTCATCTTCAGGTCATCAATAGATCAGCAACGCATCAGGCTCTGAGGAGTATGAGCCCAATGACAGAATCTCAAACCGCATCTCTTGACGTCATCAATTCTCCCCTCGCATCTGAAGTTTTAGCCCCTTGTCATGCCTTTTTATTAGAGTTTTTCAGTCCATCCCCCTAGTTCCTAATTGCTCAGTCAGTCAGCATATATGACTCTAACCTAGAATTATAATTTTTCAAATCTATGAGTTCAAATGTTTCTTCTTTCCCAGTACACGGATTGGTCCACTATACGATGTCCTCATCATCCGGCTCTTCAAGTATCAAAAATGTTGCATGTTCCTCTTCAGTCAGTTTTCTCATTGTTCAAGTCCTGGGAAAGTACATTTAGCCTACTCCACACATAATTATATCAGATTGTCTTCGTCATCTCCTGTCCGTCAGTACATTGCAGAAAATTCTAGCTAAGCGTCTTTAACATCGGGTGGCTCAAGGTCGGGTCATGCACCAGCTTCTCTGCAGTGCGCTAGGAATTCAGCTTCTTGTGTGAGGCCTGGAAAGGACTAGGCCATAACCTTAGCTAAGTTAATTCTACAAATTAATGCAAAACATAGGTTATACATCTTAATATGACATATTGCTACATTATTCTTTCATATTTTCATTATTTCACACATTTTTAGTTATCTTAGTACAACTTCGTATAAGTGGCTGCCACATCCCTTGGTCCACCCAATGTAGATAGTAGGATATCACTTCTATACTTTTAATGGAATACTCATCAATGAATATATCGCAAGAGATACAGCAGGGAGGACAAAGGTTCTCAACTGCTTTAGAGGCTGTCCTTAAGATTTAATGCAAAGAGCTGCAACAAATAATATGAAGCATAGGAGAACCAAAGTAACCACCAGCCTCAAAAATGCTGATGAATCTCAGTTTACAAGAGGGTATCAGCAATATCACAATATCATAAGAGAGATATTAGATAGTAACTATATTTAGAGAGGTTGTCTTCTGGTAGATCGGTTCAGACTATTTAAGTTCCAGTTCGGTCCTGCAGGCCAATGCAAGTTGAAACGAACACAACAATGTTGTGAAGAAAGATGCCAAATTGCAGAATCCTTCAGTTTAGAGCAACCACATGAAAAGCCATTACTTTTAGGAGCATTTCTAAAACATGCAAAAGATAGGCTGTTATTTGACCGTCAAAGGTTTTCACTTGCTTCTGGGGAGACACTTTGCCTGGTACTCAAATGCCTGCATGGCCTGGGTAGAGGGGACTTGGGACGAGTCTATGATATGCCAGAATACAACCTTAAGGTGCAAACCAAGACGGGTGCAGACGTTCTCTGTGATAGAATGGAAACATGGAATGGAAACATTCCCATTGTCTTCTCACGTTACGTTATTACAATTTAGCAGGATGTGTTTTATATATAATCAATCATGACCACATTGCTGCTTGTGAAAGGAACAGATACTTTAGGTCATATTCCGATATGGTCAGGCTGTGTAAGATATTCCTGGTGGGTTTACATTTTCATTTCTTGCTTCATCAGCTTCACTAAGCGTTCCTTTTCTATTCGTGTCATCTTCTTTTGGTCGCTAAACTCTTCATCAGTTCACCTCTAAATTATAGTTTGCATGCAGGCTATGTTGTCTCCAAAGAATGGGCAGAACTAGGTCATGTTACTGGTGTTAATTCACCAATTTACAGCCAATGACTTCTCTTTTTGCTGCCCTGGCTGAGCCTCTGCACCCCCCCTCTCCTGGACAAGCGCTGTGCCAAGCCTTTCATGACAACCGGGGCTGAGCCCCGAGGACACTCCTGCACCACCTGCTCCTGCTCTGTTCACCCTGGCCCCAGAATCCAAGTTTTGCACAGGATTGGAGCTTTCTGAGACGAGTCTCTGACATCCAGACCTGTCTGGGAGGGGCCTGACCTTCAGTGCATCTCTGCAGGTTTCCTCCGCTGGTGCCCACTCCCAACATGCCACCCACGACGTGAATTGTACCCATCTAATATGATGCCCCACTCCTCTGCTACCAACGACGTCGGCCCTTTGTACCAGAGTCCTCTCTGGGGCCCAGCTGCTCATGCTGCCCTGTCTAGTGCTAAGTGGGCTGGGTCCCCCCCCCCCGGGGACTGCAAGGTCACTGGCACCTGTGGCACTATGGGCAAGGGCAGATCTCTCCATCCAGTGGCATCCCAGATCTGCATGGAGCAATACACTACTGACCAGGGAATAGGATGTCAGGGTGGAAGTGGCATGGAGGGGGGCCCTTTTTCAACTGGAGACCTGGCTACCATTCTTCAGACTATCCAGACCTCTCAGACAGCCGTGGAGGCCAAGCTAGGGGAGGTTCTAGTGGATGTTGCCCATCTGCGCCACGACCTGTGCAATGCAACAGCCCAGATCAAAGAGGGCGAATTCCGTCTCTCGATAGTGAAGGATGAGGTGACCACTTTAAAATCCCAAGTGTGTGGCCTCCTCACGCAAATAACAGAACTCCACTGCCATGCAGAAGATGGTGAAAACCAATCCTGCAGCAACAACATTTGTCTGCCTCATCAGGATCCTGGAGGGCAGTGAGTTGCAACAGGTTGCGGACTTCCTGGAAACGTGGTTCAAGATTTGGATGCCACCAGACCAACTCTCACATTGGTTCGCAATAGAGAGGCCCCATAAAGTCTTGACCCTGAAACCGTCCCCATAGGGCCCTCATTGGCGTGTCATTTCTCCCATCCTTAACTTCAGGGATGCAGACACAATCCTGCGAGAGGCTCGGTCCAACCCAGACCTCCATTGCAGGGATGCCAAAGCCTTGGTCTTCCCCCAACTACATAAGGGAGGTGCAGCGGCAGTGCTGATCCTACCTACCGGTCAAGCAAAAAGTTTGCACCCTTGATCTCCCCTATTGTCTCCTATTTCCAGCCAGGGTTCAAGTGTTTTTTGCAAACAAATCCCACTTTTTCGACAGCCTGGACATGGTTCCCCGAGGAGGACCCACTCAGCGCGACAGACACACCCCCTGCCAGGGAGAGGGACCTCCTACCTTGACACAGGCTGGTGCACCCCCCTACACCTAAGAGGTACCACACCCGCTCATGGCACGACCTTAGCACAAAAAATCTAACTCAGCCTCTGAATCCCCCATCCGGCAGGCCCTCTCTGGGTCCCCGGCTCGCTCTGTGGCAGTCACCAAAGATAGGCACACCCCCTTGCCAGGGTAATGGACCCCCCTATGTTGACACAGGTGGTGCAGCCCCTAACCCTAATAGGTATAAGACCCGCTCATGGCACGGCCACAACACAAAAAGATCTAACTCTGACTCTGGATCCCCTGCCCGGCAGGTCCTCTCTGAGTTCCCAATTCACATCGCAGCAGGAGCGAGGCATTACTCTGGACCTCAGGCTTCTAGAGGCGCACCATTTAGCATTTCTTCTCTTACTGTACTTTATGTCCCCACCACAGATGGGTCGGATTGATCCTGCACCTTGCAGGGGTCCACCACTCCACTCCTGTTTTCATGTTGTATTGTGCTTTTGTTTCAGGTCTTTGGGTGACAGATGCTTCTGGGGAGGAAGTATGGGGTGGGAAGATTGCTGGGAATGATATTGCTTTGTTTTCTGTTTTGCATTGTTCGCCTATTTGTTTATTTACCATTGCACGTAGACAAACACATGCCATGTTTTCTTTCCTACCTGGGCCCTGACACGCAACCATGGGACAAGTGTCACCAAAGCACACCTGAGCCATCTTCTACCATGGGTGGGACCCTAGTGTCCCTTCCCCACTCACACGAAATTCTCCCCTGGGTAATGCCATTGTCACGTCTTGTCCTGGAACACCAATGAACTGCTTGATCACATAAAACGTATGGTGGTCCTGGAATACACTCACTAGTTCTCCCCAGAGGTTCTGATGCTTGAGGAGAGCCACCTCCTGGGAAGCTGGGGCTAAGACAGAGTCTTTCACTCCGGCTTTGCCAGGGGCTCCGGGGGTGGACATCTTTCTACGTCGTTCCTTCCCTATGGCTGCCACTCTGGAGGTTAGGGACCCTCAGGGGAGATACCTTGCCTTCACTGGCATGGTTGAGGGCCAACCCATCACTTTAGTAAGTTGCTAAGTGCCCCTAGCGTCCCTGGATGCCTTTCTGTAACATCTCTCCACAGTCCTTCTCAGCCTCCCTCTGGGCCTGACGGTCATCGGAGGGGATTTCAATGCACACCTTTCTCTCGAAGTGGACACCACTGGTTCCCCATCTGCTGCCCGTCGTGCCAGGGCATGCTGCCTCTCTGATTGGGCCATGACCTTGGGCCTTTGTGATGTGTGGAATGTGTGGCATTCCCACCCACTTCAAGTTACACAAACCTCTGCAGCCCACCATTCCCACATTGATATTAGGCTCATGCCAGCACCAGACTGCCATGTAATTTCAAACATCCAGATCCTCCCTCGTGGCATATCGGATCATGCCCCTCTCCTCCTTCACCTTGGCCCCACCAAGGGAGGCCTATACCCCATGTGGCAGCTTAATACTTGGTATCTCCAGGACAAAACCTATAGGCTCTTGGAGAGGACTTGCAGGCAATGTAGGCTGTGTTGACTTGGCTGGTATCCTATGGATGGCCAACAAGGTGACTATTTGGGGCTACACTAGGGGGCATATCAGAGCAATGGAGCACACCCAATCCCTCCACATTACACAGATGAAGGCTCCCACACTCTGACTGACCTGCCTACTGATCTTCTGGATGAGGCCTCGTGACAGTTGAGCTTAATTTTTGAAGAGATCTGTCTCCACTCTCTATAGGCCACAAAGCATATATGGTGTGCGATTACAGCTAGAGTCTATGGCTGAGGAGATAAAAATGGGTAGCTCCTATATTGGCTGGCCTCCTGTCCACTTGTGAACAGGACCATCCCTCAAATCGTGGACAGCTCTGGAGTGGCTCCCCACTCCCTCCCTGACGTTGCCAACAAGTTTGCACGCTACTTCCTCTTTCTCTATGTGGCACCCCACATACCGGACCCCATTCTGGCCATCCAGTTCCTATGGACATGCCCCTACCGAGGCTATCCCGACCGGAGAACCAAATGCTTAACAAGATGTTGACAGCCGAAGAGCTAGGCACGTTGATTTCCGCAGTTGCCTCTGGGAAAACCCCCGGCCAGACGGCTCCCTCATAGAATATTACACCAAGACCTTGATTCCTCACCTCATGGTCTACTATGGCAAGGTGGAACGGACTGGTACCTTCCTGCCTGGGCTCAATGCGGCCAGCATAGTGGTCATTCCATAAAGGCAGCCTCCCTCCACCTCTTGTGCAGACCATAGCCCAATTTATCTCATTAATGGTGAAGTCAAAATATTCACCACCCTGTTGGCCACCCACCTCAAAAGGGTTCTTTCTACACTCATTCATCCAGATCAATGCAGCTTTATGCAGGCTTGCAGTACACAGCACTGCCTTTGCCGCCTTCATGTTGCTCTAGCCCGTCGTTATCGCTTTCCATCAAACCTGGCCTTGCTTCTTATAGACTTCGAGAAGGCCTTCAATTCGGTGGACTGGATATATATGAGATGTGTGCTGGAGCGCGCCAGCTTCGGGCCCTTTTCCGAAGGGTTATCCAGACCCTTTACACCAACCCCACCACTTGGGTCCAGGTGAAAAGGGTGCTCTCTGAGGCCTTTCCATTGGGAGGGGGACTCAACAGTGTTGTCTCCTGTCCCCACTCTTTTTGCATTGGCTATTGAGCCACTAGCGCGTCTCCTCCAATACGATGCCCAGGTGCGCGGTTGGCGCTGGGACGACAGCCACAAGGACCACATAGCACTATATGCTGATGATGTCATCCTTTACATAGCAGACCCTACGGTCAGTGGTCCCCGTTGCCTACATACGTTTCACTTATTTGAAGATGTTTCGAGCCTCTGGAAAAACCCAACGAAATTGGTGCTGGTGCCTCTGGGCCGTGGATGCGACTGCTTTGATTGGTAAGATCTTAGCATCCGCTACCTGGGCATCTGGGTGACGCTTCACCCAGAGCTCACATGGTCCCTAAATATGGAGTCACTGACCAAGAAGGTCAAGGAAGATCTGGATGAATGGCAGGTCCTCCTGTTGAATGTGATGGGCCGATAGCACTATACAAGATGATCCTATTGAGATTTCTTTGTTTTTCAGAATTTACCTATTCCCATATCACATTCCTGGTTCCAAGCCCCAGATAGAACTGTGACCTCCTTCCTCTGGTGCAAATCTAGGTAGGGTATATTTTTGGGTCATTGTCAACATGTCCCTTTCGATGGGAGCCAGGGGATGACCAATCTCTACCTATACTATCTTGCATCCCAACAACTGGTGATCACCAACTGGGTCACTGGAGGTGGTCTAATCCTGCCTTTTGCTTGGAGGTGATGAAGCTGGGTTTCCATTGGACCATGGTGCTGCTTTATGATTCATAGGTTTCTGCTGCTGTTCCGGCGGTGATCAGGATAGTCTTTCCTTTGTGGAGGCCATCCCTGCACTATACTCACTGAGACCGACGCTTTACCCAACAGACCCGCCACTCACATGGCAGCTGGCTCCGAGAGGTGAAGGTGCTGGAGGGCTTCAGGAGACGGGACCTTATCAGTGTGATGTTGGTTGGGGACGTGTGGACCGGGACCCACATGTGATCCTTCCTAGACCTTCAAGCTACCTACAAGCTCCATTCTACACAATTTTACAAATATTTACAGCTGTGAAACGCACTCCAGGTACAGGTACCCCAAGATGCCCCTCTCCCGGAATTCAATCAATTCCCTGTGATCTTTGGATCATCTTCGGACTTGTTAGGAGGGGTGGCTGGGTCCAATCAATGGATGATGCGAACTGGCGGGATGTTCTGATGGCTACCTGAGTCCTCACCATCTCTTCTCTGCTACTGTTGATCGAGACTTACTACCTCTACTTTGCATACCTCGCTCAGACACAACAATACAGAGCAGGAGCCATGCCTAGTCCTGCTGTACACATGCTCCTACTGATTTCTTTCACATGATGTGGCCCTGCGCCAGGGTCCAGGCCTGCTGGGCTGCAGTGGTAACAGATCTGACCAATGTCGGGGTAGAAGGTGAATTAGTCGTAGCTGATAATCCTGTTTGGAGTGATGGAGGGTTCAGGGAATTCAAGGCAGAAAAGGACCTTTCTGGGAACTGGACTCATGGTGGCCATGAGGAACATAGCTACCAGCTGGAAGGATCCTGCTCACCCCACTTTGTCTCAGTGCTGGCGCAGTGTGGAATGGGATGCCCAACAGGAGAGGCCTGTGTATGAGACCCGTGGCTGCCCAAAGAGACATGATTGAGAGAGGGGGAAATGATTGGGACAACTTGAGTAAAATATGGCCTACCTCGTGCGTTTTGTAGTATACCTACTACAAGCCAATGCCACTTTGTTTTCATGGTTGTTGTATCACAGTCCTGTAATGCCCAATGGGACTGTACTAATTGCGTGTCTTGCAGTACACTGTTTTTGCTTGGATAATTTAATAAAACTGTTTATCAAAAAAAAATCACGTCAATGGTTTACTATCTAATATGGTAAACTCTACATTTGCTTTTCATTTTGATGCACCTCACTTGGCTGTCACTTCCTACTACTAAAAACGTCCCTTACCAGTTTTGGTTTCAGATTTCAGCCTCCTTTTGGTGAAAATGTATCTCCTGGATCAGTGCAACTTATGCTGAGCTAGACACTAGGGCCCAGATTTACGAGTGCTAAAAATAGCAGCACCATGCTGTACCACTTTTGAAACGCAGGGATGTGCCGTATTTACAGGAACACAGCACACCCCTGTGTTTCCCCCTGCACCAGCGATGAATTAAGCTGCCTTTGCCAATGCAGGCATCCTTGCACCATAGTGCAAGGGTGTCTGCGTGGAGGGGATCGATTGCTTATGTGCAGGAAGGTATCCACTTCCTGCACATAGACAATCTACAATGGTGATTTGGCACTTCAATGTGTGTTACAAAATGCAGCACACATAGAAGTACCAAAGCGTCATTTTGGAATGATTGTTTATGTGCAGGAAGGGACACCTTAATAAACAATAATTCATGGCCATTTGCTTCTTATATGTGTGCTCCTCGTTGTTCCATGCTAACGCCACCCCTAAGGTGGCATTTGTTTTTGGGTCTGCCTCAGATTTACGCCTTCTTGAAAAATTGGGTGCGTCAAAAGCAATGGGTGTTGTGGTGGAACACCCACAGCAACACCCATTGCATGCCGTCTGCTGCACAAAGCTGCATCAGAGGGGCCCATAGTTACAAGGTGGCGTTAAATCACAAAAAGTGTAAATATGGTGCAGTGGAAAGCGCCACCGAAGCATCACTGAGAGTGACGTTAGAGTGGTGCTAGGGCTTTGCAAATCTAACCCTAGGTGCCTCACTGTGAGTGCCCAGTTCTGAGGTGTTAACTCTGTATTGCTGGAAGTTAGTGATATGGAGGAGCCTCTTAGTTTCTGGAATGTAGAACTAGCAGTGATTTTGATTTGAACACTTAGGCCCGTATTTATACTTTTTTTAGCGCCGCATTTGCGCCGCTTTTTGACGCAAAACGGCGCAAACCTACAAAATACAATGGTATTTTGCAAGTTTGCGCCGTTTTTGCGTCAAAAAACGACGCAAATGCGGCGCAAAAAAAGTATAAATACGGGCCTTAGAATTTAAGAATAACTGAGGAATTATTGGGGGAATTGGTCATTTGTGGTATGATTCCTCTGGTCATTTTGCATTCCCACACCCTGCAATTCCCCCCAGAGATTTCAGCCAGAACCAGCAGCTGAAGTTCCCTAGGAGGAGCCATCAGAGTTTCTGGAAAATTCATAATTCTGTTGTAGGTTGTTAATATCCATCTATCACTTAATATAGTCATGTGATTATGTGACACCATCCTCTTCTTCCTTAATTTTCAATGTTTTAACCCTACCATGTTGGTTAAAAGGGCTAGTCAGGCGTCTAGTGATATCCTTTTTATGGGATTCTAGTATATTTAATAAGCCAGCTCTACTGTACATTTATTATAGCGCTTTGACTTTTTAGAAAGCTTCCCATGGTATTATCTCTTAGCCATCCTCTCTCCTTCACCCATTCCTGAGATCTTTAACAATTTTGTCTCTGTGAAACTTTGTTTTGATTGTTGCTGAAGACATGATCACAAGAGATAGGCTAATGAAACAGCCTACTGGAGTTTTTATTAAACCATTAGAAAATTATGAGATTCTGAACATCATATTGTGCTGGAAAATACTCAAGCCTAGAAATGTTCTTTTTTTATTAGGGAGGGGGTTTCCAAAGAATTAGAAAAATTGGTTTTGGCTGGTATTATTGATTGATTTATCTATTGATGATAGCAAAATGAAGAAATAAGGCAATAGGAAAATTAGATTATGTGTAGGCCTTTGCTATCTAAATTACAATAGAACTGTTGATAGATTTACATTACCACGTATTAGTGAGATGTTAAGCTTGGTTAGAGGTGATAAGTGGTTCTCTATGATTGATTTTCCATTAGTATATGATCAGATTACTCTGGAACCCGAAGAGTAGGATGTACACAGCATTTATATTACAGGAAGGGTATTTCTAGCTTAAACAGGTATCATTTGGTTTGGAATCCACAAAAATAGTGCTTTAAAATTTGATGCTCCAGTCATTTGGAAAAGTAAATTGTGATGCTTGTGCAGCGCTTCTTAGGAATTATTCCAGCTCTAATTAGGGATTGCACTTTACATATTTATTCTTCTTAAGATATTTCAACATAAAAATCAGATAACCATTAAGGCTTGTTATTTTCTGTCTCTCTTCTATCACAGTAAACACCATAAATGTGCACTGAGTCTCAATTTCCGGTCGCTGGGCACTGTTCTCTCCTGGCTCTGCCTCCAGTTGCCACTACGAAGATGCCATCTCCAAGTCTGGCCCCTCTTTTCTTCTTGACGCCAGGGTCAGTACCTGGAAGTTATCTTCTAGCGGCTCCTCCTCTTCGGAATGTAAACTTCTCTTAAAGGGATGATATTCATCCTGCAGGGGAGAAGAGGGACGTATTGAGATCTCGTTCTCCCGGTGATTGGACAGTCACTGACATAAATGGTATTGGATGTTTTCAAGATGGCATTTTGATTTACAGGAAGGGCAAACAAGAACATGATTTGCGCTTGCAGCATGTATTAATTGTTTTGGAGAAAATGATTTGACAGTAAAATCCGTTCGGTACCTAGGGCATGTTTTGTGATGGTAATTGTCAGAAGTACTGCTCTGAAAGGGTTTGATCGGGAAGTACAACGTGTAGTAACTAAAAGAACTGGTGCAGTTATTTCACAGATAAACGAACAAGCAAAAGAAAAGATAGTTTTTTATGGCTCCAGTTCATTATCACCAGCTGAGGAAAAATACTCTGTCATCAATGTGAAACATTTGCATGTTGGCCTTGGACCATTTCAGAGCATATGTTTGTGACAGATCCTGTATAGATTGTTGTTAAGAAAAAACTTTGGGTATAGTGTTGATGACATAAGGAGTAATAAATGTATCTGCAAGGAATGACAGGTTGCAAAGTAATGAGGTTGTAAGATTTTTGTTTGAAAATAAACTAAATTCCAGGTAAGGAAAATGTAATTGCTGATTTCCTATTTTGTATGCTGAAACAGTTGGAAGAATGTGAATAAGATGCAGAAAGTTAGTAGTATATTTCTTTGGTACAGGATGATGTTTATCCACCAATTAGCAAAGATTTGTAGGAGCATAGAAATAGTGAAGATGTGATATTGCAGTACGCGAGGAGGTACATAGAGAAGGCTTGTCCAAGGTAGGAGACACTGGAAGTGAGGTTAAGGCTGTTTTGGGACATCAGATCGGAGTTGTCTATGGATAAGGAGGTAGTGTTAAGGGCTGGAAGAGCAATTACTCCTGAGACTTTGTAGGAGAATGTGGTGAACTTTGTACAAGAGGCACATTTTTGCATTTGGAGAATTAAATACATGGTTAAACATGCCAGGAATGGATACTTTTATTGAGAGTTTTGTAAAAAAATAAAATAAAATAAAAGTGTCCATTGTGCTAAGGCTATGCAGCCTTTAAAACCTTGAAGCCACCAATGTGTGGTCGAGATCTACAAAACAAATCCTTGTGAGTCGTTGACAGTGAATACCATGGGGCCAATTGGTCTGCCTTAATTGAATTGGATGGTGGTAAACGTTATGGAAACGGTGGATACGGATACTGTTCTGAAGGCATTGGATCAGGTATTTTTGGAAGAGGGCATTTATGCTTTGCTGTAAAGTAACAATGGTGTATAGTTTGTGTCAAGGAAGGCTACATTGTATTTTGAAAGACTAGGGGCATATTTATACTCTGTCAGCGCCGAATGTGCGTCAAACATTTTGACGCACATTCGGCACAAAACTTGCCCCATATTTATACTTTGACGCCCGAGCCCGCGGACGCCAAAATCCTGCCGTGTGTGTCATTTTCTGGATGCGGGAAACCGCCTTGCGTTAATCAAATGTAAGGTAGGCATTCCCGTCCAAAAAATGAGTTAAACGGCCGTGCGTCGTATTTATGCTTCCGGGCAAAAATCCTGCACGGCCGGGAGGCGGAGTCTGAAAATGATGCACAGCCCGATTTGCGTCCAAAATTAACGCCTGGGTCAGGGCAGGAGTTAAAATGGGGCAAACACACCTGTATTTAATCAGAACACACAGAAGCAACAGCAGAGCAGCAAAAGGGAGACATGGAGGTGCTTCTCATCCAGCGTGCATGCAGACCCCAGCAACAACAACAGCAGCTACCACAACACCAGCAGGGTCCCCAAAGGCATCGCAGAAGGCAGGAGAGGATATTCCGCACCAGAACAACCCTTCATGGCCTCAGAGAACATGACATCATCCAGAGGTACAGGTTGAACTGGCAGGCCATTCAGAAGCTGCTGCGCAACATAGAGCCACAGTTGGCACCCACCTTGCTGACACCCCGCACCATCCCAACAGAAACCAAGCTGCTAGCTGTACTTCACATGTTGGCAAGTAGCTCATTTCAAAGCACGGGTGCCCTGGTTGACGGACTATCACAGCCATCATTCTCTGCCTTCTTGCCCAAATTACTGGATGCCATCATTGGACTCAAACCCTGCCACATCTCCTTCCCAAACACACTGCAGGAGCAGCAGGAGACAAAACAGGGGTTTTACCTCATTAATGGATTCCCACACGTCCTTGGTGCCATCGACTGCACACATGTACGCCTTGTGCCACCTGTTGCAACTGAACACCTCTACCGCAAAAGGAAGCACACACACTCCATTAATGTGCAGGCCATTGTGGATCACCAAGGATTGTTCACCAACATCATGGCAAAGTATCCTGGGAGTGTCCATGAATCATTCATCTTCCGTCACTGTACCATCAATCAACACTTCCAGGATGGACGATGTGGCAATGGACTACTTGTTGGTAAGTACAAAAACCTACTTATATACACACTGTACAGCAACCCTCTAGGACACACAACACATACACCACGTCAGCAACATGTGGACAGGAACACACTGAGGTCGTGACATCGCTAGCCATGTTTGATAGGTCTGCAGTGAACCTGTCACGCATATGAAATTAGTGTACAGTCTAATGTTAAGACGTCAATGATCACAACGTATGGAGAGGTTTGGCTAATTGTCACCTTGCAAAATGTAAGCGTCTCACTGATGTTTAAATTAATCCATTGCACATGTCTAAAGGTATGGGATGTCCAGGGTACATAGATGCTAACGTGTTACCACCACTGTCAATTTGAATCTGTGTATGGAACTATCATCTCACCCCCAGTGAAGGCACAGGGACACCTGTATCACAAGTCACAATGCTAGGGAGTGCACACTGTACTGCAAATACCCAAACATACTGTTGACAACTGGTCAGCAGGCAAACACTTGTTCAGACAAGGAAACAACCCAATGCAGATGGTACATCCTACAAGCCTAGGAAGCAACACAATAACACAAGAGTCACAGACAACACAAGACAACTACTGCCATGCAAGGTGATATTAATGGGGCAAGATACATCAACATGATCCCAATCATTTTCTTTTTCAGCTGATCAGGGGTATGGGATCCAGCCATGGATTATGACACCATTTGGCAACCCAAGCACTGCAGCAGAGCGTGCCTACAATGAGGCACATAGGAGGACACGCACCCTAGTGGAGAGGACCTTCGGCATCCTCAAGTCGGGATTCAGGTGCCTCAACATCACTGGTAGCAGCCTCCTATATTCACCAGAAATGGTATGTAAGATCATTTAACATGTGCCATCCTGCACAACATTTGCATACGAAGGAACATTCCCCTCTTAGAACCAGATCCACAAATGCCTGAAGAGGAGGAAGAGGAGGATGCTGGCCTGCAACATGAGGGGGAACAACAAAACACAGCTGCTGGATTGCGTAAGCGCCAACATATTGTGAACAATTTCTTTTAAAACAACTCACCATCACCACTGTATTAACAAATGTAAATAAACACCGATAATAATCACCAAATTATGGTCTGGGTAATCATTTTAGCTCACCTTTATCTCTAACTATCAGTCTAGCCTCATGGAGCATTGCTGATATACCGATCAGGACACCGAAATTTCCAAAGCAATTGTGATGCGTATTTTTCAACAGTCACATACACACACACTGTAAATGGAATATACCCGGTATGTTTCACCTTTGAAGGGCAATAGCAGAGGACCACACCAATTTCACACATACATGTTGGCAACATGGTTCATCGCAGCATATGGCACACAACTAAGACACCATCAGTCTATAAGGGAAAAAAATGCCTCATACATGAGGCAGTGGATGTGCTATTGCATTGGTAACAGGAATGTATGACCAGACCCTTGACAGCAGTAAGTCGTACAGCACCTATCTTTGCAAGGACTATCTATGACTGGAGTTCCATAGAAGCAGAATATAGACAGCACAAGTGCCACACCAATGACAAGCATTGCGCACATGGCATTGCATGTACATGTCAGCCCATTTCCTAACTCCTGACACACCCATGCTCCTGGTCTCAACCCACCTGTCTTTAGAGGTACCTGGAATGGTAATATGTGTACCGCAATATTCCCTCCTCTACACACACAGACTAACAATAGTAATCCAGTGTGCTACACCCTTTCCTATGGTATGCCATTGTCATAGTACATCTGACTGCATGGTAGTCAGGTCAATTAATACACAGGCTTGTAGTTTCTAAGCCCTGTTATCACCTGTAGATTGCTTCCTGTGTGAAAGGTACTGTTGGCCATTTGAACTGGAATCTCACCTACAGGCCTTGTGATAAACTGATGCAGCACACACCTGTGATCACCTCCATGCAGACCACCTATTTGAACACGCACTGCCCCTGCAGATGCTTGGAACAGCATAGAAGTTGCCATTTTGTCAAATACACTGTTATGCATTGCTAGTAATTAAGCCGTGTAACACAGCCCTTGGGTTTATGTGTCACCTTCCAAAACACATTTTCCCATGTCAACTGTCTTGTTCTTCCTCCGACCGGTGTAAGTCAGACCACCGAGTATGTACCTTGTGAAATTACTGGATCCTGATTGACCCTGCATCCTGTCAGCCTGACTGGCACCTGTCTGTGCGTTACCCTAAAGGTTCCTTGTGGCTACATATGTACCACACTTGCTTTACCAAACCTCACATTCCTCATGGGGTATTTTGTCAGGTGCTTCCTCAATGCATACCCAAATACATTGTATAGCATAATCTGCTTTTTAATTGTACCATATTTGTAAAATTTTCTTGGAATACCAAAATCATGGCCTATCCCTTGTCTGTGTCTCATGTATGCATGAACAACAAAGTGTGACAGTGTACCAGGGCCGTATGCAGGGATTGGGTATGGTGCCTCCAGCAGAACCAGCATCCTCTGATAATGTGCATGAAAAGTCCACACATGTTAGGACCCTGGCAGTTCACACGCTGAATCAGATTGCTCACAACATATTGATGGCCTGTGCGTGCTGAATAGCTTCAAGATTAATTAACACAGAAGCTATGATGTTCCCAGATGCAGTGGGAACTTTACAGGCCAACCTGTGTACAAATGTTGTAATGACACCTGCCGGAACATGACTCCTGAGATATGATCTCACTCAGCACACCAAGGTTGCCCTGTTGACAGTCTCATAACACGTCTGCAGTGACAGGGTGGGACCATCCCCGTGTAGGTTCTCATGTCCTCATCGACTTTACTTCCATTGATCTCAGAAGGATACTCAGTAGATACAGGAATAGCCGCCACTGACTCAGGATGAGACCTGGACGTAACTGTGACAACATAGACTCCTAAAAATAAACAGGATCAACATTGGACCACACACATGAACCAGACACCTCTGTGCAATTGATCCCTGGAAATATGTGGCCACGTGCTGCCTCGTCTGCTGGTCCACCACTGCCACAGGAGAGTTGTGGCTCAGTCATATGACCACAACTGTGGCGTGATATTACAGTTGTGGGTCACCTTTGGCTGTCTGTGCCAATAACATGGTACCTACTTAGTCTGTACATGTGCCTGACTCACGGTGGGTTCACCAACAAGTGCCTAGGAAGCAGTTTCCAAATTTCCAGGACATGGGATGGGCAACTTTTGGACCATTGACATGAACAAGCGTCTGCCATCTATCCGGTGCATGCTTTGTCATTTGTAGTGTCTACGTTACCCAAAATCTTGGAAGTGCACACAACAGATGTTGCTATATGTATGACTAACACATGTCCTCTCTCATTTCCACACTGACTTGCATCTAAGATTTGAATGCATTGACTTCACATTCATACAAGCATTTTTTCAATAATGCATCTTGTGATGCACACACACTGGGTCAACAACTACATTAGTAGACAATGCACACACATTGAGCCATAGGCATTGAGGTATTGTACTTATGTGCGTCACCTTGCTATCCTCTCCTGATGCCAAACATGTCCAATTTGTGCAATACATATATGTAGGCCACGCAAATGTCCATCAGCCAAGAGTATAAATATGCCCCCTAGTCTTTCAAAATACAATGTAGCCTTCCTTGACACAAACTATACACCATTGTTACTTTACAGCAAAGCATAAATGCCCTCTTCCAAAAATACCTGATCCAATGCCTTCAGAACAGTATCCTTATCCACCGTTTCCATAACGTTTACCACCATCCACCACCAATTAAGGCAGACCTATTGGCCCCATGGTATTCACTGTCAACGACTCACAAGGATTTGTTTTGTAGATCTCGACCACACATTGGTGGCTTCAAGGTTTTAAAGACTGCATAGCCTTAGCACAATGGACACTTTTTTTTTTTTTTTTTTTTTTTTTTTTACAAAACTCTCAATAAAAGTATCCATTCCTGGTATGTTTAACCATGTATTTAATTCTACAAATGCAAAAATGTGCCTCTTGTACAAAGTTCACCACATTCTCCTACAAAGTCTCAGGAGTAATTGCTCTTCCACCCCTTAACACTACCTCCTTATCCATAGACAACTCCGATCTGACGCCCCAAAACAGCCTTAACCTCACATCCAGTGTCTCCTTCCTTGGACAAGCCTTCTCTATGCGTCCAAAAAAATGACGCACATACTGTATGCGTCAAATTTTTGTGACCCATAATGATAAAAACGGTGGCCATTTTTTGGAGGAAGTGATATAATAGGATATCCTGTTTACAGATTATGTACAATGGGTGTACTTTAACTTTCACTTTGCAGTCTGTGATTCTTCTAGACTGTGTGGCTGTGTTCTGAGTTTTGTCTAGTCAAATTGTGCTTTTGTCTCCTGTGTCATCCATTACTTGTTAGTTTGTGAATTAAATATTGTTGTTGTATCCTGTTTGAGTGTTTATTGTGTACTATTGTCCAGTATTGTATTGTCTTTGTTGTTTGTGGGAGTCTGTTGTGGGTAGCGATAGTTTGGGGATAGTTGGGCTCTTTTAGTTGTTTAGTTTACTTTTTTCTTATTCTACTTTCCCCCTATTCTCCTTTGTTCTTCTTTATCCCCTATTCCCCTTTTTCTGTGCTAAGATGTTGGGTAGGCCACGTCTTGGCAAGATGGGTGAGGAGGAGCTTGGGGGGTTCATATGGCTGGTGTGCCATTTCCTCCCCCTTATGATTGAGGCAGGTGGGCGGGTGATACAGGGGTATCACACTGAGGCACGGAGAATCAGGTGGGGAAAGGTAAGGTTCTGCATCACTTGCAACGTGTATATCGGAGCCAGAGGAATGACCACCAGCTGAAGCACCGCTGGGCTGACCTCATCTCCAAGGAGCAAGATCTGCTGGACCACCTGGGAATTGTGATTGGTGGCCCTGTTGGTGAGAACAAATCATGTAAAGTGCACGATTAAATGCTCTGTAGTGACATCAGATGATTTGTACAATATCTGCCGGCTATGTTGTTGAGTGTGTAGAATGCTTTGAAAACATACAGGGTCATTGATGGACTATGATAAGGACCACAATTGCTAGCTGTCAGGAAGCAAATGCTCTGCAAACTTACTGAATACTTTTGCTTAATGTAAGTTGGTGCCGCCTTTGTGTCAGACAGCAACACAAATCAGGAGCCAATTATGTATATATAGGTCACATTTGCCAGTGAGGTATAGATTTTCCAAAACATTACGGACCTTTGTTGACGCAACCGCTAGACTGACTTTCAAAACACTTAATGATGCAGAAAATGAGTGCAGGCTTCAAGTCAATTGATGATAGCAATGTTGCCCAGACATATGTCTCATGTGTGTTTGGTGAGTGTGTAAGGAAGGTGATCACGCAAGTTCTATAAATGTTAGGGATTATTGTGGTCCTTCATCATTTCGGATACATGTCAGATCTGGATTTGGAGACATAGGGAAAAAGTGCAAGGGGCCCTCAGCTAACATCTTACACTGGTATTTGGTGTATGTTGTTCCACCTTTCGTTTAGGGATGGCAAGCCAAAGGTATGCACATTGGTTCATATCTCTATGGTTGGTGCAACTCATCATAGCTGGGCTATATCAAATGAAGAAACTGTAACAACATGAGGGCTTACAAATGTCCCTGCCCCTCTGTACATTGTACCTATGTGTCATACATTTGTCATGGCCACAATGGCTGGTTGAATGGTAATGCACTCCTCAAGGAAACTGGCTTTGGATGTCTCTCTTGGATACACATGATGAGACGAATACACTCCATGATTATGTCTGCTCACTAATAAAGGAGCATGTTTGCCACTACATGATAGTAAGGGCCACTGCATGTCTGCATATATGTGTGTGTAACACTTACTGGAGACCCATGGTATGTAAAAGTTAGCCATGCTATATTGGATACTGTATCATCATGTCCGAGTGGATTTACTTACTTATGTAATCTTACACATAGTATTTGTCTTTGGAATTGTTGGTCAGTGCACAGAATTTGAGCACATTTCTCCCTTCCATGCCTTACAGGTGACCTGCACCCTACACTGTGGGCGGGTGGCTTCATTTGAGGATCCCGACAACTCCAGTAAGTGTTGATATGTCTGTTATGTGTTGTGTTTGCTGGTGATGTGTGATGGACTCCAGTGTGTTGAACAAATAGCAAGTTGTGATGCGCTGGCCCATCATTTGTCTTGTTCCATGAGTGGGATTTCATTTTCTCACCATTTTAGAGTTGGCCAATGCTTATCCTATTGTCTTATTTAGGGATTTTAGGTCAGTCTTGTAGGCCCCGTAATGTGAATGGGGATGAGTCATGTGGATAACACTTGTATCAGCAAGAGTCGCACTGGACCTAATCTGTGATTTAGTCAGCCTCTCAAACCCACATTCTCCCAGAATGGGGCTGCAAGATGCTTACCCACAAATTCTGCTTCCCTATTCACTAATGTACCGATTAAACTGTTGGTTGAACTTCCTAGCAGCATGTAGCTCCACATGTAGTGCTACGAGTATGTGGCACTTGAGTGCAATGGCCTAGGTGTGCATGCAAATCATGGCCAGGGGTGTTCTTGCATCTCTGTGTTAGTTGTAAGTCATGGCTTACTGGAAGTACATGATGTGGACAAAGGTCTGCATTGCCAGACATGTGTGGCGCTGGGATTGGTCAAGGGTTTGCTGTCTCCTATTTGTAGATACACCTTACCTGTGGTGTGTGTGTTGAGCCAAACACATCTCCAGCTTTCATAAGCTTCCTGGGTGTCCATGTTGTGTGAAATTGTTAGCTATTTCTCCACCGCCCCCCCCCCCACCCTCAAACACAGGCATGGGTTTGTGAATAGTGTACCTAGGACTGATGATACAAGTTTGTTACACAGACATGTAAATCAGTGAATCTTTGGTCTGAATCTCGTATACACACTCAGGTTTAGCACATGAGTACTATACTAGCAAGTCCATTTACAACTTGCAGATCATGTGGCCCTAGATTTCCATCCCGTACACTGACATTTTTAGCCCTGGCATTGGCTGAGGATGTGCTGCATGATTGTTAGCTGACAACTGGCAGAACTCTGATACCAAAACATGGCAGTTGTTACCCATCTTGTAGGGTTTGGATGTGCTATGTGTGATACAACCTTTGTAGGCTGGCCTGCTATGTACTTCCTCAGGGACATTCAATGATCTGTATGATGATATGAGCTGTTACAAGTACAGTAGATGTATTGTCTGATTTACTTCTTGTGCCATTTCACACAATGCAGTTCCTAATGTAATTTTTTTCATGTGTCTTCACAGCTGCTAATATGACACCCATCCAGGTGCGTGAATTCCAGAGGCGGACAATGCGGTACCAGCATATACTGCAGGTAGAGTCGGGTACAGAAGGATGGCCCGCAGATACAGGAACGAACTGGCCTCTGGAGCCTGGAGGGCATTCCCACAGGATGGCCCTTCTTTACCCACCACAGCCACCACCAGCACCACTACCACTACCACCCAGGTGGCACCACCAACAGCTGTGACCGTTGTGGCAACAACATCAGGAAGTGCTTCAGGCCCTAGCACTGGACCACCTTCAGGGCAGCCCACAGCCATTGACCATACACGGCCCCACACTTCCTCAGCTGGCACACAGACCACCCCAGCTGCAACAATTGACCCTGCTGCTTTTGTGGACATGCAGCGCAAAATGGACCGTGTCCTCAGAAAAATTAGTCACCTGCGGCAGGATGTTCGCCATATCAACCGGCAGGTGCGGTCCATTAAGCGGCCCGTCCGGAGGGCCAACCTCTAGACATTTTTGATGGACATGATTCCCTCCCCTCCCTCCTCTTTCCTTATTCTTGTACTTTATGGGTTTAGGGGGCTTAGTGTTAGGTTAGTATAGGCTGTTAGTTTAGTTAGTGTTATTGGGTGGGGGTCCTGATTATTTCAAATGTTTCTTTTTGAGTGTGTGGTTCTATGTTGGGGTTCTTGTATGTTTTGGAAAAAAACAAAAAAATAATTATTATTTTAAAAAAATTACAAAAAAATCTATATTTGTTTAGTATAGGATAGTATGTGTTTAGGTTAGTATTTGTTGTCCTCCTTGTGTCCCGTCTCGTAAGGGGGCTGAGGGGTTGATGTTTAGAACATTTTGTTACATGTGATAAGTAAGTTTAGCTTAGGTTAGTTAGGGACAGTTGTGGGTAATGAGTAGTTAGGGTAGATTAGGGTAGGTAAGGCTTTTCCCCGAGTTTTCTCTTCTGTTATTACCGTTTAATAAATATGTAGTGAACCCTTTACAGTATGTGTGAAGTGCTTGTAGATCAGGGCCTTGGCATAAGTGTACATGAATTCTGTTGTATTACATTTGTGGCCTATGCTACAAACAAATCCCAACTGAGCTGTAACATTGGCAGCTACCCCAGAGCTACCTTGCAAAGATTTAACCATTCATTGCAACCACCAATCACACTTACTATAGATCCCAACGTGTTTTTTTCATTAAGTATGTTTTCAATGTCACATACTGTGCTTCCAGATTTGGTATTGGGGACACTGTGTTATGTCTGACTGCAGTGTGATATTCAAGGAAACCCTTATTAGCTGAGTGGTAGTAAGCACTCTTGTACTATCGTGTTCATGACTCACATAGATCATTTGTGACACTGTTCAGCATGATTACTTATTTGAATGTACACTCAGGCACCTTCATTCATGCAGTTTGTTGACTGTTTGCTTAGATTTGTGGGCAATGTTATATGTTTTAGTATTGCATGGTGGCAACCTTATGCTGCCACTATTTAATGGCTTAGATATCCCTTGAGGAAGCATTATTCTGTCCAACACAGCATTATGGTGTATGGTTTCTCTTTTCATCAGATATTACCCACAGGAAGGGCAGAGTATGGTGCAATCCAGGCCACTGTGCATAGTTAGCAGACTACATTATTTCAGGACAGTTGTTTTGACAAGCTATGTAATTTGACAGGAGGCAAATTTCAGTGATCTACTGCACGGTTGATGTGTCACATTACACAGAGACAAAGTGGTTGTGGAAGTGCGATTTATTGAAAAGTGCTGTAGTGCTATATGTACATTGTCCATGATTGTGAGTCCATTATAGTGACATCTTAAATTGTGATCCTACACAAGTGTAAAAGGAAAATGCATTTGACATGCTGGGGTTATGTGTCAGACAGTGCAGAGAGACAGGATTTGCCAATGAGTCAGTGAGAGACAAGCACTGGGCAGGCTGACAAGATATACAGTGGTTTGCAGAACAGTCATTAAGTACAGTTGTTGCAAGACTAGCATGTTACAAAGCACTGGACCTTGGTAATAGGTGGCCATGTGGCAACGACTAGTGCTTCTGGGTACTTTTACGTGTGAAGGTGATCTGTTCCATGTCTTCTTCTTCTGATGTGTGTGTTGCCTCCTCTGTCCTTGGTGGTGGGGGTTGTGAATGGGCAACACACACCTCAGTGTTTGAAGACGTGGAGTCAGACATCCCGGTCGTTGCTACCTGTGAAGGTATGAAGGGCAGTACTGCTGCAAGGAGGATCTGCTGGTTCTTGAGAATAGCAGCCACATCATGATGGTAGGCAGCCAGGTCGGCCCTGAGGGGTTCAATGTTGCATTCGTGCACGCGTTGTCAGGATTGCTGTTGTAGGTGTTGGGTCAACTGTATTACAGCCTTTTTTCTACTTCCTACAAGATAGTTGTTCGCCCTTGCATAGCTGCTGCCTGTTCTTCAGTTGACATCATGCACGAACGCACCCCCCCCTAGGATGGCTGCCATAGTTTGCATCCCCACCAGCACCTCCTTGGTCAGCTCCCGCTGTACTCCGACTACAGTTCTCTCAATGCTGGTGCCTGTGTCATCTGAGTCCTCAGCTGTATTGGAGCTGGCAGGTCTTACAAGTGGGGTTGTGGGTGGGTCCTCTGTGATGGCTGCTTGTTCTGTGCTCCTCCTTGTGACAGAAGGTGGGGTCTGGAGGGTTCCAAGGACATCTTGGAGGGTCTGGTGGCTGATGTTTGTCAGCTCATCTTCCATGTCATCAGGGTAGTCCTGGACAGGCATATCTGCAGGAGATCCATTGTCCTCTGCAATGAAATAGGGTACAATTAGTTTATCTGTGTTGTGGCATTGGTGAGGTGACATGCCTGCTTTGTGATGATTTCACATTGTGATCTTGTTTCCTGTTCACTTCTCCAGTCTTTCAGATGGGCATTCTCCCAGGCCTTTACCCCACCTGTACGCCAAATGTATTGTGGTAAGTTATTAGACTTTTCGCCATCATCTCCTCTAGGTGTTGGTTTAGGCCAAATAGTGATTTGCCACCTTCTTGTCCTACTCAACCATCCATCTACATCCATTCTCATGGTGAGACCTTTCACTGGCTGTGGGTACTCCGATGGCACTAGCAGCACACTTAACAATCTGGACCTGCCCCAGTCTCTGATCTTCCACATCCATTTATATGTAGTTGAAATGTAGCGTATCCTATGCATTGCATTGTTATGGCACGATATGGATGTTAGCATTGGTAATGTGTACAGCTGATGTTGGGGAATGTGTGGAGATTGGATTGCCCTGATAGTCATAGCAGTGTCCTATTTCCTCCTCTGACTGTGCAGGTGTATTTCAGTGACCAGTTACATGTGTCCTCCCCCTCAATGCTGTTGCCTGAGCAGTATGACATTTGGGAAGTTGCATTGTGACCCAGGCACAAGAAGGACCCTGGTATATGCAGCATGGGTGTGACCTTAGTGCTGTGTAGCTCCTACTGTTGATGACAGTGGCTGATGTTTGCGGCAACTATGGGCATTCACAATTGACAGGACTGGAACATTTGTCTTGTTTCAGGGGATTGTTAAAGTTATCATCCTCAACCCACTAATTCAGGTGTGTATGATCCATGGGGACGTTACTGCCATTGGCTACTTGACCAGCACACACAGTGGAGGTGGTAGTGGCAACTGTTGTCACTGTTACATTCCAGTTGTCGGTATGGCTAGAGGTTGTTAATTGGGCCCTTGTTAATGTAGAGGGTATAGTGGCTGACGTGTGACGGGATGTCAGTTTGACATTGTGCCCTTCCCTCCTGGCATGGGTTTACCTTTGCTCCATTGTTGGCATGGCAGCATACCCCCATGGAACTGTTGTTGGTGTTGTGTTATGGTGTGCCCCAACTTCTCTCTGTACAGGCCATGCCCCCATGTCATACCCCTGTACCCATGCCACTCCATGTATATCATGACTTCCATGCATTTTGTGGTAGGTGTCCCCCCCGGTTGTAGTTGACATTAGAGCATTTTAATTCCCCATGCGACTTACCCTGCATGTGTGTTGTCTCCTGGTAGTCTGCACTGTCCTGTCCTGTGACGATCTCCTCAGGGATGACGGCTGCGACCATCTCCTCCATGTGGTCCAGGGCCTCCTGGTGAGCTGGACTCCCACCTCCAGTCTGCAGTGCTGCCTTCCTGTTCCTGGCCATCTTTTCCTTGGTCCTGCGCTTGCAGTCATGCCGCGTTTCTTGGACTCGATGACTGTTCTGCGTACTTCTGCCACACTGTTAATCTTGTCAACAATTTGTTGCCATATTGCCTCTCTCCTACTGATTGGCAACTTTGAGGTGACAAACAGTTGGGCTGGTGTTCCGTCACCTCTTTCACCAGAATTTCCTGTTCCTCTGCACTGAAGCAACACTTTTTTTTTATTCTTCTCCCTGTCCTGGTTCTTGTGTGGGTCCTCCTGGCTTGTTCCTGGTCTGTTTTCATCTTCCTGGGGTCTGTACAGGCATCTGGGATCCATTATGGCTCTTCTCTGCTGAAATGGCTGTGTTTGCGGGGAATTTTGACGCTATTGCGTCAAAAAACGCCACATATCCGGTTTGCGGTGTAGTAAATCGTCCCACAGTCATTTCCGCCGCGTTAACGTCGTTTTGCTTTACGACTTGACGCTGTGGTGTGCGTAAAAAAAAAAAGACTTACACCTGTGGTTTGCGCCACCGTACGTCAAAGTATAAATTTGACACCCGCACGGTGCACCGAAATGGCGTTAGCCAGCGGTAATATTTTTGACGCAAAACTGCGCCGGAGCAGTTTTGCATCAAAAAGTATAAAGATGGGCCTAGGTGTCAAGCATAGAACATCTTTAATCAATTTAAGTGGAAATGGGATGGGGGAAAGATTTAATAGTGTCCTAAAAGGTGCCATTTAGCTGGCTATACAAGGTGGTATGGTTTGGAAGGTGCATGTGGTGGAGGCAGTGTGGGTTTACAGAGTGACTATGAAAAATATAAAAGGTACTCCCCATTTGTAATAATGAAGGGTCACAATCCGATGACAGTGAAATTGTGGATGGCTGTTCCATTCTGAAGTAGAACATTAGTCAGTGGAAGATGTAAGAGAGAGAATGTTAAGGGCACTAAAAAGAAAACAAAGGCTTATTATGATGACAAAAATGGAGTAACACCAGGAGAATCTGTTATGGGGTTTGGGTTCATTCAAAGGAACATGCAAAAATGTGCAAAGGTGAAAGTAAATGTTACAAACCTATAGATGTTGTGGAGGTGTTGAAAATGCTATCAGGGTGAATGATGGGAGAATTTGTAATCTTAATAGGGTTACATTGAGAAAGGGGGAAGTGCCAGAAGAGTTTTCACAGGATCGGAACAGTGCAATGTTTTTATAGTTTGGAAGATGAAAATGGTAGTGTGCTAATTTTGATAGAAGAGAGTGAAGATCTGGGTGATTTATTGGAAAAGGAAGCGGATAGTACTAATCCAGCAGTGGAAATGAATAGTGCTAATTGTCCTTCTGGTAATGGAAAGGAATCTATTCAAATCACTTTGAACAATAAGAAATGACATGAAGATGATGTTTCCGAAAGAGAAGTTCAAAATCCTTCTACAGATAAGGAGAGTATGTCTTATATTCCAGCAAACCCAAGAGGATGGATGATTACTATACAGATGAATATTTTGAAGAAGCATAGTATTTTTGTTATAGATTTGTTCATATTTTGTATGGTTTGTTAGGGAAAGGATGTGTTGTGATGGCCTGAGTCTGTTGAGTAATGGGTATGGAACCTGTGTGTGTGTGTTTGGTACATGAGTTAATAATGTTCTGGAAGTAAGCGGGAGGAGAGAGCTGGTGGAAAATGTTGGAGCAGGCGTGTCTTCCTTCCTTGCTGTTGAAATGAACACGTTTATCAGGATCTTTCTAGGTGTATGTCTTCAAAGAAACACAATAGTAGTCCACCAATATCTCCTCTATACCGCCTGTGCTTGCCCCCTAACAAAAGCCCTATGGTTCTATTACTGATGTATAGTCTGGGTAAAAAGAGCACTATGGAGTTATCTATTATTACAGGGCCCACACAGTGGGCTTTACACAGGACATGTAGTGGTCTTTGTAATGAAGCAACCTGGCTCCGATCATCCTGGGTTGGCCACCAGTTAGGGATGTACTGCTGTTCCCCTGTGGACCCTCCCATGACAAAAACATTAGACAACTATCCATGGGTATGACCATTTTTAAACATTAGTACTTTGATCCTGTTTTGTCTTGGTGGCCTCTGGTAAACTCTGTTGTGTTCCATTTTTGCTGGACTTCGGTTTGCTCATTATAATGACTCTTTGGGAGTCCTGCTCTTGGATCCCTGGGGGGCAGACCCATGTCCCTCAACTGGTTAGGTAATTAAGCCGTGTGCTGGATCAATTTTGAGAGCACAGCACCATGAAGAAATCAGGTGCAGTCAGTAACCTCAGTAGGTCCTCACCTGAATGCAGTTTATGTGTCAGGTAACCTGTCTATTGATCCCAACTGTCGCTAATGGGCGCACTACAAATAAAACAAATGACAGCCAGCTGTCAAACTTTACTGTTTGCTACACCCTCTTTGCCACTGAGCAGTGTAACCTTGTTGCCAAGCGGCCTCTAGATGCCTTGTGCATGCAACAGTGAGAGGGGGCTGGTGAATATGACCATTTACAGGCCTAGTACACAGGCTCTGCCCCTATTCACCAAAGAAAGTGTCCTGAGGGCATCTCAATATAGAAATGAGTTCCTCTACATTTACCACTTTTTCAGTGTTGATTCATGTCTGGCATCAGTGCAACGTGTCTTAGCATTGACATCCAACTCTATGACACAGCTCCTTGTCCCCTATATACCCTGCCCCAGTACACCACTTATAAATAAGTTCCCTGCACTTTGTTGGGAACAGAGGCCACACAGGTGCCCAAATGCTGCTTAGATCTACAGTTTGCATAGAATCAGTCCTCATTAGGGCCTACTAAGACCCCAATGTCAATGTGCTCTAATGCAAAACTAGGCTTTATGCCAAAGCCCCACTGTAATGGGCTGGATCCACTGCCCACCTACAGGACACGTCTGGCATGCTCACATACTCCCAGTCCCTAAGGGCTTAACACCTGTCTCCATCTCCCACCCATGCCTACATGCACTGTCACAGCCACCCTCTTATCTCCAATGGTGCCCCCTAGCCAACACACTGGTACTTCAGGACCCCGCACAGGCCTGCCACATGCCCCCGTGGGTCCCTCTACATGTGGAAGAGTTTACATCATCATCATCTTGGTCTCAGGAAGAGCTGTGCTAGCCACCTTCAATCCAACAAGGTGGCAGCTACAAGCCCTAAATTTCAGTTCCCACTGGTTTCCGGGACACTCTGCAGTTCTGGCCCATGAACAATTGAGCAGATTGTGCTGCCAGGATGAAGGACAGTGGTGGATTCAGTGAGGCCGCCTTAGGAGCCAGTGCTTGTTTTAGACCAGTGGGGCGAGACAGGAGGCTGTAGCTAAGGAAAGCTCCATGGGGTAGAGTACTTGTTGGTGATGCCAAAGTAGCTTCAAAAACCCGGTGAAAAAGCTTAGGGCAATGCAAACTGGCATTCTGTAGTTGGCTAGGTGGTGCTTTTTTCAGGGAACCTCAATGGCCTGTCCTGGGTCCTCTAGAATTCAGAAAAACTAAACTCCAATAATGTGTGATACTAAGCAGGCTAATGGGCACCAGGTCTCAATCCAGCCAGAGCTTCCAGTGTAGTCCACTGGATCCAGTGTAGTCCACTCACAAATAGACAGATGGCTCTTCCTCACGGGACAGAGCCCTTTCCAAATATTTGGGACCCTTAAGGCAGTGAGCAGGATAGCAACCAGATAACCCTTTCATTCCTTAGGTGCAAATGGAGAACAAGAATCCTTCAGGATTCTTTCCTCAGCAAATCATGAACAGTTACTGCTTTTTTCAGTTGTTCTTCCAGAATCAGAATAGTTTTGATGAGTTGGCGAGGAGGTACCATTTTTATATTGTGCATTAGCAAGTGATTAGAAAATTCCCTAGGCCGAACCTGCCAGTATTCCCACCAGATCTAAACACTATTTCTGTGCTTTCTTGTTCATCATACTGCAAACCTTCCCAGAGGCATCCATTCAAAAGGCAAAAGCTCTGGATCCTCTTCCATATATCCCACTTCCTGGTCTGGGAAAAAACTATTTTTTGTAACTTTTCACCGTGGGGAAATACTTTTCATCAACACTTCTATAAATAAAGCAACTACCCAGTGGGCCTGCAGAGTACACTTAGGGATGAATTAGACAATGAATAAAAGTAGGTTTCTCTATATGGCAGATCATGCTAGTAGGAGGCTGGCCTGGTTTGTATTGGGTACCTCGGGTACTTACACCTTATACCAGGTCCAGTTATCGCTTATTAGTGAAATGTAGTGGTGTTCTAGCAGCTTAGGCTGATGGAAGTAGCTATAGCAGAGCAGCTTAGGCTTAACTAGGAGACATGCAAAACTCATGCAATACCACTTATAGTTACACAGTACTTATACACAAGTAAAGACAATACTCAGTGTTACCAAAAATAAAGGTATTTATTTGGGTGACACAGTACCAAAAATATCTTAGAGACAATACTCCTTCTGGAGGTAAGTATTATACACAATATATACATTAGACTCCAAAATTAGACAAGTAAATAGTCATAGAACAATGCAAACAGTAGGAAATCGTATAGAATACAATGTGAGAAAATAGGTCTAGGGGCAACACAAACCATATACTAAGAAAGTGGAATGTGAATCATGAATTTCCCCGTAGGCAAGTGTAGTGTGTGCAGAATCGCTGGGAAGAATACAGTAAAGGTAAGTAAATTACCCCACCACAGAGCCTATAAAAGCAGGAGTAAAGTACTGCAAGTTTCCTTAGGACACACTACACCTCGTTTTTGGGATTTTTCAGCAGCCAACCAAGTCTGCAAAGAACAACTGCTGGATTATTGGGCCTGAAGACCTGCAAAGGAACGGGACCAAGTCCAGAAGTCGAAAGAAATTCCAGGAAGGACAGGAGCCCCTGCCAACCCAGAAGAGGGTGCAAAAGAAGAGTCCCCAGTTAGTCGAAGACTGCAAAAATGCAACCTAGGAAGATGCCAGTGGGTTCTTGCATGATTCAAAAGATTCTCCATGGCGTGACGATCGTTGCAGATGAGATTTTGTGTTGGAAGGCACCAACAAGCCTTGGCTACGACAAAAGTGTGTTTTGCATCAAAATGGCACTGGATGGACCCAGGAGGGACCTGGGGCCTCAACTCTGTGTGAGGACGAAGAGGGGGCTCTCAGCACTTTAAAGAGCCCCCAGGATGCCAGCCAGCACCCCCAGAAGCCGTAGGATCTAGGTTCAAAGGAGGTGCAAAATGCGGTTGATGCAGCACAACACAAGAAGGTCCCACGCCGCCGGAGAACAGCTCAGCGAGTTGAGTGTCGCAGGATGGAGTGCTGGGGACCTGGGCCAGGCTGTATATGAAGGAATTTTGCAAAGAGTGCACAGAGGCCTCAGGAGGTGAAGAAGACACAGTACACAGGGGTACCGTTGCTCTCGGGGAAGACAAGGTCTTACTTCCTCCAAATTGCGTGAGCAGGTCCTCAAGACAGTCTATGTCAATGATGTCCACCCTCTGTGTCCTTAGGAGCACGCTCGTCACTGTGAGAGGAGTCCCAGGGTACCGGTCGTCATCTTGGAATGTGCCTGTTTGGAGCAGGGAGTGACTCTGTCACTCTACAGGAGATTTCTTCAGTCCTTCTGGTGCAGGATGAAGACAAGGAGTCCCCAGAGCGTGCACACCGTGGAAACTGTTGCAGTTGCTGACTTGGAGCTGAGGTTGCTGAAGAAAAGTGTCTCTGTAAGACACTTTGTTGCAGTTACAGTGTTTCTGCCCAGACCCCAGGAGGGCAGAACCCTGTATGTGAGGTGGCAGCAGCTGTAGCTGCAGTGCAAGCCTCAGAGAACTGGTTTGGCAGTACTGGGGGTCCATGGTGGAGCCCCCAGGATGAATGGAATTGGCTCCCCAATACGAGATTTGGAATGTGGGGACGATTTAATGCTCTTAGACATATTACATGACCAAATTCGGAGTTACCACTGTGAAGCTACATAGAGGTATTGACCTATATGTAGTGCACGCGTGTAATGGCATGCCCGCACTCACAAAGTCCGGGGAAATGGCCCTGAACTATGTGGGGGCACCTTTGCTACTGCAAGGGTGCCCTCACACTTAGTAACTTTGCACCTAACCTTCAGCAAGTGAAGGTTAGACATATAGGTGACTTATAAATTACTTAAGTGCAGTGAAAGTAGCTGTGAAATAACGTGTGCGTTATTTCACGCAGGCTGCAATGGCAGGCCTGTTTAAGGGTTTCTCTGAGCTCCCTATGGGTGGCAAAAGAAATGCTGCAGCCTATATGGATCTCCTGGAACCCCAATGCCCTGGGTACATAGGTACCATTTACTAGGGACTTATAAGGGGGGGTCCAGTGTACCAGTGGAAATTGGTAAATGTAGTCACTGGCCTACAGTGACAAATTTAAAAGCAGAGCGAGCATAAGCACTGAGGTTCTGATTAGCAGAGCCTCAGTGACACAGTTAGGCACTGCACAGGCATACACATTAGGCCACAAACTATGAGCACTGGGGTCCTGGCTAGCAGGATCCCAGTGAGACAGGCAAAACACAGTGACATATAGGTTTTTATCTGCTAGCCAGGACCCCAGTGACACAGTAAAAACACACTGACACACACTCACAAACCGGCCAAAAGTGGGGATAACCATGCTAGAAAGAGGCTACTTTCCTACAATGCTTCTCTGACATGTTACTGCAGTGGCTTTAAATTTCCGCTATCTTGGACACAATGGTGTTCTCTGGAGCCATACATTTTAGTCACATATGCGGATGCTGTAATTACATACTGCATCCTACTTATGACATTTGACTTTCACACTACTGGTAATTCCCCTGTACCAACTTGCCATGACCTTCCTGGAAGGTTAAGTAGCCAATTAATTGGATGCAATCAATTTTACCTTAGAGTTTAAGGGAGAAAGCATGTGTTGTGTCACGTATTGACAGTATCACAGCACACAGCACTCTCAGTAAATGTAGTTAAGAAAATGAGGGGCCACAAAAATAAATTGCATGGTCAACAGTGAATGCTGGCCATTACCTAATAAGGTTAAAATATCTTCCAGATTTTTACCAGTGCTATTAACGTCCAATAGTTGTTGCAGACTCCTGACTGCTGGATGCCTACCAGTCTCTTTATACAACACTTTGAAGCACAATAAAAAACAGTCACCATAATTTTGACTAAAATGGGGTGCATCACAAAAGGCACTGGAAACATTTTGAATGAGGTAAACATAGATTTCTTACGTATTGAGTGGGAAACAAATTCCCTACTGTGAGAAATGCATCAGCCCTGCTGCAGTCCATCAACATGTGGCTCTACGTTTTGTCTTACCAGAACTACGGGTCTAAACTCATTCCATTCCCTCATTTATTCAAAGCCATGTGAAAACCTGCATAATTTAGGAGACAGTTGTGGCTGCTAAAGCTATCTACAGCAATTTGTCACTGCAACCCGCAAGTTAATAGGTCTGATGTATTTGATTCTGGCCCTATATGCTTTTACCTTTCTGTCTTTAAACTTATTGGGCCAGATGTATCAAAGAGTTTTACCCATTCTGTGTCTATGGGAAAATGTGTTCGTACATATGGCCCATTATGTCTTATTTGTGTGTTCTGATTGCAATGGAAATCTTCCTTGACGATCATAATCTTCTCCCCATGACTTCAGCTCTCATCCCATCATAGGGCCTCACCATTCTCTTGTAGCCTCTTTACCAGTATTGTCCCACTTAAGTATTATCTAGCACAAATTCTATTAGATGACACTGTATGTCACAGGCACAGCCCTGTTCCAGTTCTTCCTATGAGAGCCCTTTTCAGGCATCCATCAGTCACAGAATTTTTACTATCTCTTTTCACTCATCGCCCTGGCCTTTCTTAGCCGGAAGCATATTTTCACCATTATCACCTTCTACGGCTCATCATCTGCCTAACAAAGGTCCTGTTAGACCTGACAGCCTTAGGGTGGCCACTCCTAACTTTATTCTGCCTCCCTCCACTTTTTGGACACTGTTTTTGCTGGTTTTAGGATTCTGCGCACTTTACCACTGCGAACCAGTGCTAAAGTGCATATGCTCTCTCGTTTAAAACAATGTTGACATTGGTTTAGCCCCATGCATTAAAACAAATTATACATTTTCACACATATTTTGTGTATAAAAGTGGAACACCCATACTAGTCTTTTAGTTGATTCTTGCTAAATGTTTGTAATTTCTTTACATTGTACCTAAGCCATTGTGATGAGTAAATGCTGATGACTCAAGCAGCATGACAATGCGAAGCTACAGTCTGTCTGACTGGGTAATTTGTTATATCAATGTAAAGGTAGGTGTGATACCAAAATAGTATTGTTATATTATTGTCTGGCATAAATATTATGTCCTAAATATCACTTACAAAAATGTTGTCTATTGGAGTTAGTAACAGAAGGTCTACACCCAATGGGATGATATTTTTGTAAACAGTATTCATAACACAATATTTATGTCAAACAATATTCCTGTAAACAATATTCTAACATACAATCCATGTGTAAAAAATAATAATTAGAATGAAGATACAGAGGCTAATATTATACAATACATCTTTATTGACTCTCACTCACAAGCAAAATCTTTTACTTTCTCTGTAATAACAATGGAGTTTGGGGGGGCGATGGTCACGTCCTTGCACTGGGGTGCAGCAAACCCCCTGCAAAACAGCTCAGTACACCAAGCATCCATCATGACAGGAGAGGAGCAGATAAAAAGGGGAGAATCCAGGGCCGATTGCTGAGCAGTTTTATTTTGACAACTTTATTTTCATTTTGAAGCCACAGAAAGGGACCTCCGTAGAAGCCATAAATTTTTTAAGACAGTTCAACAGGTTATAGCATCAAAACACACGATACATGCAATTTTAGATTATAACTTTATATGATGGTCTGGGCAAACACCTCTGTTAAGCAGAAGCAGAATTATCGTCTTCACATGATATATAATCAATATCATTCAGCAAGATAGTTCTGAGTCCCTATTCTCTCCTCTTGAAGATGATAGGTCACATATTTGGGAACAATGGAGCACATCAAGTAACATAGTGTATGTAACAAAGGAAATTAAGCAAAAGGAAAGCCACATCCTATCAAATTTATAGACTTTGTAGTTGGCCATCACTGAGAGTTTTTCAATTGCAAAGATGGATCACACCTTACCCTATCACATGTAAATCGACTGGGCTGTTCGCTGCTTTCACATATGGGCTATGGAGAAATGGACTTAAAGTAGTAGATGAGAGGTCAGTTTTCCCAATGAGGTGGGCAGCATATAGACATTTTCCTCTAGAGAGTCTCCCGGCAGTAGTACCAGCATTTGGGGGGAATGGTGATCCCTGTTACAGCTTTGGTATGGGAGACAATTGTGCTTCAAAATTGTTTTATGCAGACACAAGACCAAAAGTGGGTCAGCATACCTCTTTCTCCACAGCTCTTTCATCAGGAGTCTGAACCCCCAAAGATCACCTTTATCTCTCCCAATCACTTTAGGTCTCCCAGGCTCCAGGATCGAAATTCAGAGTCCATCAGACCTGGGGGAATTCAAGACTGTAGAGCATAAGAGACAAATGGGGTCTATGTGTTGTAGAATGTTTTTCTACGGGTTGTTTTTTGCTAATAATCTAGGAGATAGAAGTGGATTGGAGGGTGGACGAATGCCTAGGTACTTGATGGGGGGGGGTCTCTGACTATTTCAAGTCTATTTTTTCCAGCTATGTGGAACTGTTGTTCTATGGGTCAGTGATGCTTATTCTCTAAGACTCAGAGCAATTTTTTAAAAATCTTGAGAACACTTTGAGGGTCTCTAATTCTGTCTTAAGGGGCTGCAACAACACATTGTGGTCAGTTACACAGCATAGGATATTGTCCATGAATAACGCCTGACACATTTTATAAAATGCACTGAGGGAGTCCATCATTGGATCAAAAAGCAAGGGGGGAGAGAGGACACCCCTAAAACGTTCCCCATGAGGTTATTATATCAGCTTATAGTTCCCAATTTATCTTGATTTTTGTATGGGGAATTCTGGATGTAGGTCTTCATTTTGGGCCACGATAAGGGTTTGTTTAGTACTTTTGTGAGATAAGGATTGGTTCCCATTGAAGGCATTCTCTGCATCAAACAAGGGAAGGACCATACGAAGGCTGTTCCTCTCTGCCACCTCAATCAACCAGAGCGCCAGAGTTTTCAGAATGCAGGCACTCTGCGCTATGTGGATTAGCGCGGATTTCCTGAATTCTGCCATCCAGTGTGAAGCGGAATTCTTTGTTCCCATTCACACGCATAAGATTTGTTTTTGGCGCTCAATTGCATGCGCTACAATATTCTCAGGCTGCTAGCAGGTGCGCCTGAGATTCAACAAAAGTGCCAATATAGTACAGCTCCAAACGCACCTCTAGTAGATTTTCTACTCAAGAAGCACAGTTCAGTACTTTTTCTCAATATTTGTTATAATTGCAATATTGATTTATTTTACTATGTGGCCTAGTCTACCAATGGGTCAACCAGGCAGTATGCCCAGCACTATTCATCAGTGCATGAAAGAAATGTTTCTGTGGTATACATTTTTAAAACTTCATTTTAGGTAGGGATGGCACTGGATTAAATTAAATTAATCTTGGCTATTGTTTGTATTTCATGTTGTTTTTTTCTGCAGAAGTGTATATGTGGGGTAACATTTGATGTAATATGAGGATGTGTGTTGTAAAATTTTTATAGCTGAGTTCTTTATTTCTGCTTTGCGTTATTGAATTAATAGTAGTGTTTTCTTCACTTTTACCACCATACCTGCTATTTCTGGCCCAATGTGTGTGTGTGTTGGTCATCGTCCACTCTTTGTCTTTGTTTTCCATTCCATGTGGCAAGGGGCCATTTTGTGTAGCCTGAGTCAAAACGGCCCAAATGTGTTTTTTTGCTCTTCGTGCCTCCTTGCTCATTGTTGTTGTTTGACCATGTGGCTGGTAGGCATTTCGTGCAGCCAGGCAATGTACATTTGCAATTAGGCTTGCATGTATTCTTTGTTCCCCATGCTTCTTTACTCGCTGCTGTTGTTTGGCCATGTGGTTGGCGGCCATTTTGTACATCCAGCAAGAGTGCTTTTGCCATAGGATTGCATGTGTTCTTTGTTCCCCATGCCTCCTTGCTCGCTATTGTTGTTTGAACATGTGGCTGACGGACATTGTATACATCCAGTCACTGTGCTTTTGCCATAGGCTTATATGGATTGATGTGATCAGTTTAAAAATAGGCTTGAGGATCATTGTAGTATATGTATATTATGAATATTATTTTGTTGAACAATAATTATATCACGTGCATCTTTTTGCATTTTTGCTCATGTACCTCCTTGCCTCACAATAGGTTTTTTTCTCATACTCCCATACAAACATCAGTAATTATTTATCATTTTTTAATTTACATTTGTATTTTTTTTTCTTAACATTTTAATTTTAGATTTTGTAACTTTTTATTTTAATATTTTTTATTTTATTTAGCTTTTTTTTAAAAAAAATTGTGAAATGTGTATTTTGCCTCGATCCATCCATCCACCATAAGCGCACATCCACACAACAGCATTTATTTTTTGGGGTACAATTCCATTCCCTCCTGGACACCCTGCCTGAGGCGCACTGTAGACACATCAGCATAATTTATTTTTTAATGATTATTTGATTTACCCTGGACCACCTTGCCTGCAGTAGAAGCATATACGCCTTCATTTTTTTAAGGATTATTTCATTTACCAATTCACCTCCTTGACTGCCACAAGTGTCTCCTTTAGAATAGATGGACATAAAGCAAAGAGCTACATCTGTATGTTGTGTTATCTTGTTTGGAAATTAAATTTTAGGGTCTGGTGGTGTGGTTTGACTTAAAAATGGTTGATTTAATATTACCTAAGTAACCAACCAATCTAATATTGCATTTGTCTGTACTAATTCAAACTGCAACTATGTCACATTTCACTAAATGTTTTTCTTGTTTGTTTGCTTTTAGGTCCACAAGAGAAATAGAGACATCAGCCACTATACTGCAAACAGAAGGCTTGTACAGTGACGTTAATCCTCTCTTCCACTTGTACAGCTTAGTGACACTGCCAACTGAGAGCTTTAAGATGGCCCTAAAGAAAGTTGTTCCCATGAAAGTGGTCATTGAGAAGAAGCAGCTTTCTACCAGTGGCGTGCCAACCACCTTTTTCAGGACACGTTTGCCTTCCGCGCAGGCCTCCAGAGAGCAACCTGGGAGCAGCACTCCCACATCAACAGTATCATCCCAACCTAAGTCCAAGTCCATGTCTGTCAGTGAGGCAGCCACTGTAATCATGGTGATGTCAACGAGCATTGGTGTTGAATTGAATTTGTTCCCTTTGCAAAGTAGTACCTAATCATTTCAGAAAACAGAGTAAAGTGGACAGAAGCCACAGCCAGCACTAGTAGATCTTCCTGAAGTTGGAGCAGAACAGGAGGTTGAGCTTCCGGTCGAGCAAACTTTTTTTACGCTTAGCAAACAGGAGAAGAACATTGCAATATGCTCCATTGGCAAACAGGAGAAGAACATTGCAATATGTTCCATTTGTCACTGTTCACTGAGGTAAGCCTGGTTTCCATTATGGTACTGCAGACCTACGAACCCATATGAAAAAACTTCACGCAATCCGGTGAGAAGAGCACCTTTAAAAAATTGCTCAACGTGGTTGTGGTGAAGGGGAGGAAAGCTGGTTAACATCAGCTACAAGTCGAATAACTGTGGAAGGTCATGAGGAAGAAGATGGTGACATCTTCATGCAAAGCAGCCCTGTCCCCGGCAGTGTGTCAGAATCACCTGCCTAAGTGACCTCAAAATGGCACAAGACTCTGGGTCAGATGGAAACATCATGGCATACAGTGAATGCCCCATGGCGCACACTGAACCTACCACCACCTACTTCTTGAAAGTCACCTGCTTCAGTGGCCCCAGAAAAGAAGAAAATCCAGGCTACTATTACAGGCATGTTTATGCAGGAGGGACCCTATGACCGCAACAGCCCCATGGCACGTTTGTACAACAGGAAGCTGGCAAAAATGTTAGCTCTGGACCTCCTCTCTTTCTCTTTTGAGTTTGTGACGGCCATCTGCCCAAAATGGAAGGTTACAAGTCAGACCTATTTTGCCAGAGTTGCTGTTCCAGTGCTACATCACAATGTGCTGCAATTGGTTGAGGCAAAGTGCCATTCACACTACCCACCTTACAACAGATATGTGGGCCAGTTGTCAAGCAAAGTGATTATATGTGCATCACTGCACACTGTATCTCTTTTGCAGGAGTAAAGCAACAGTTATCTTCATCTCAGCCCTGAAGAATGTTTTAAGAACTTCTGGTGGCATGCAACAGTAGCCATGTTTGCCATGGAGAAATCACATACACCTGAAAATATCTTGGACGAACTTAACAGCATGATGTCAGAATGGGCTCGACCCAGAGGTCTCCAAATTGGATTTGTTGCCACAGACAACGACAGTAACATAGCCAAGGCCATGACAAACGGTGGCTATTGCAGGGTCCTGTATTTGGTGTATTGCATCCACCTGGTTGTGCAAGAGAGTCTCACAAAAGAAGACATAGGGCCAGATGTACAATGCTTTTTTCTGGTCGGAAACAGCCTAATTCGCAGAATCAGGCCATTTGCGACCAGAAAAAAAGCATTTCTGGATGTACAGACCTCATTTTGCGATTCTGTAATCCATTACCGTATCACAAAATGTTTTTGAGAGTCACTATTAGGAAAGGGCGTGCCAAGGGCATCCCTTCCCAATAGCGAGTCGCAGGGCCACGTGAGATTGTTTTGCAACCATGAATGTGGTTGCAAAACAATCAGTTACCACCAAATTCAAGTTGGTGGTATCCCATTAGCTAACAGAAGGGGTCCCCGAGGGACCCCTTCCCCTTTGTGAAAACAAGGAAAAATATTTTTTCACAGCAGGTAGTGGTCCCACAAATCTCTGCGTACTCTGAAAACATGAAAAGAAAACTTTTCATTTTTTTGTTTGAAATGCATCCTGTTTTCCCTTAAGGAAAACGGGCTGTATTTAATACAAATATTTTCTTTACTTATAAAGCAGTCACAGACATGGTCGTCTGCTGTCCTCACAGGCCACAATCCCTGTGAGTACAGCCATTCCCAATGGGGTCACAAATTGCAACCTACCTCATGAATATTGATGAGGTAGGTCTTTTCAAACCCATTGGGAATCACTAAATGTGTTTGAGACACATTTGTATATTTCATTTTGCGAGTCTCTAATTGTGACTCACAAAAAGTCCCAATTAGAGACTCACAAAATTAAATGGTCACACATCTGGCCATAGTCAGCAACATACTGACCACCTGCAGAAGAATCTGCACTTATTTCAGCCAGTCTTTTAAAGCCCCAAAGCAGTTGACAATTATTCAGCACGCTAATAGAGAAGCAGGTAAAGTCATGATACAGAAGGTGCCAACATGTTGGAACTTGACCTTTTACATGTTGCAATGTCTATTTCAGCAGTACAGCCAGATCAATAACTATAACATTCAAAAAACAGAGGAGACGCAGTTGGGAAAGCTGTGACCATGGATGTGGACAAATGAGGCCAAGTCAAATGCCCGACACAGATGCTACTCTCTTTTGAGGTTTTCACACTGGAAGCTAGCAAGGAGGACAGTACGATGGGCAAAGCTAACCAGTTGTTGCATCTGATCCACGACCAGCTAAAGAAGGTGTCTAAAAGGTTTGCAGTTGCGGGTTTAAACAAAAACCCAGGAGTGCATGCCTTGGTTGAGAGATTAATCCTTCGCTTGGTTTGTAATGCAATTCTGCAAAATGACATCATCTTGTGCAAAAAGTACATCGGTGCCACACTACTTGATTCATGGAACAAACAAATTCTGCCCACTTTCAAACCTTTTTCTAAAGGGGATGTTTTAAAATAAGTGAATTGTTGAGCAAGCAGGAGACCTGGAAAAAGAATGGCTGGAACCTAAAGCCCCACTCCGAAGTTCTTGGGTGCCACCTTCAACTTCCAGAGAGGGCAGTCTTGTCTCACAGCAGGCAACAACCGCAACAAGAAGACCGTCAACAACAGCAACAGAAGAATCACACCCAACCTCTGCAGTGGGTTGATTTCAAGTGGCAGGTCAAAGTCCAATGCAAAGGTGAAGGCAAAAGAGGTAGAGCAAATGGCAGCACCAATTACTATTAGAAGGATAATCCAGGAGTATCTGGTTGACCCAAAAGAGGTCTATATCGATCGAAACTCATTGGTGTATTGCTATGGGAAGACGTGCTCAGCTGGCAATAAAGTTTCTGGCTTGTCCTGTAGCCAGTGTATCTGCTGAGAGTTTGTTCAGTGCAGTTGGTGCAGTTGTCACAGTCAGAAGAACCAGTCTTTCGCCTCAAAACGTGGAGAGACTGACCATTATCCAAATGAACCAACATTTCATACCTCACGATTACACCATTCATGAAACAGCACAGGAGGAGGAGAAGGATGACTGGTCAGAATCAATTGTGTTAGCTGACCAACATCTGGGCAAACCACATGAGTTTGAGGATAAACTCTACTTCCTAGAGTGAGTATGCCAGTGCCACCATAGAACGTTTTAATCATTTATCATTGAACTTTTTTCTTTGCACAAAAAAGTAGCTAGTGGAATATTATGTTTGTGTTTGATTTATGCTGCCCCACAGTATTTTAGTCATGTGTATGGCCAGTATGGAGTTGGACCAGTGTACAGTGAAGAAGCCTCAATAATTTCTTCATGACATTGGAGACAATATCTGCCTCCCTCGAATGCCTATCCTTTTTTGCATTACTTTTCAGGGCTGCCCCAGAAGATCATTCATTTACAAGACTGCCAATATCAAAGTTGCTTGCAGCAAAGATCCAATTGTATACCTACCACCGTGCTTGGATTGGAAAGAGGTAACTACAACGATTGCACCAATGAGTGAGTGATTGTGAGTGATGATTTATGTGGTGGCAGATAGTGAGGGGGGTGTTCAACTAATAGTAAACTTCATTTCGATGAATTGCAATGTTTGGTGCCTGATGGATGATCATGTTTCCCAAAGGTGACTGACCTTACAAGTTTACTTAGCAAAAATGTACCTGCAGGGTCCACTTAGTTTTTATGGCTCTTGAAAGACCAGACCAGTCACTTTAGTAAGTTAACAAACAAAAAAAACAATACAAAATATTGCGATTCTGTTTCTCTACTTGTTCTTCAATAGCAGTGCACTACAGGTCTATCTCGCTTGGGTCGGGACTGAGACAGAGTTACTCAGAGTCAGGAGGAGGATGGAAGGACTCATGAAAACCATGATGATGAGTACTCTGAGGCCCAGTACTCTGCCATATGGAATGGAGAGAAGTGCGTTGATTTGGGAAATGCTGCTAAGTGTGTGTTGCATTGGTGGTAAATGTGAAACTCCTCTTATTTTTGCTCTGCCTCTGAGTTTTCTTGGTACACTCCTCATGAAGCTTACCTTCCTTCTGTCCTGCTCCTTGACTCTTCAATACAGTTTCTCTTTTACAATCCGCAGGCCTTCTCATTTCCTGCACGAACGAAAGTCGAAAGCTGAGCTCAACCGCCTGCTGACCTACCAGACCAATGATGGACATTCCAGAGGAGAATTCAGATGCACTGCACAATTTGGCAATACAGTATCATTTTTCTTTTAACAATCTTATTTTTTAGAACTGGGTGCGTTCAATTCACTCCTCCATGATTTTATTTTTTTCAAAGGTAGATGACAGAACATTTAGATATCTAATAACTTGGGTCTCTGGGGCACAAGGATTTTTTCCAATGCGTTTAACTGAACTGTGTCATACTTATTCCCTCATTTCCTTCCACAATTTATTGATGATGATGTGCTGCTCATCACCCTGATTAATATTGTTCTTGTGTTGCATTTGTCTCTGTCACACTTTTCCTCAAATTCCCTTTCACATCCATTCATCAAACCCCTAACCGGTTTTCCCAGTGCTGTGTGATTTTTTGAAGTCTGTCTAATTTACACCAAATAGATCACACACTTGATGGAACGGATGTGGTTAGATGTGACACCAACTCACTGTGGGATCTTGAATTACCTGAGCAATAGCCCACTCAGCCCCACTTACCCAACCACACATAAATAAGAATGTCAGTCCTCAGTGTCAACATCATCATTCAGGCCTTTGTAATGCATAAATAAACGCTCAACCCTGTTGACTACAGAGTACAGACTTTTAGTACACTTTTCTTCATGACTTGAGGATTTCATAACTTTGGCTTTCATTCAATTCCATGCTCACCATTGCTCTGAATAATTTACTATTGCTAGCTTTTGTTATAATATGTGGTATTCTTTGATGAGTCATGGTGGTAGTAGCCTGTCCTCAGTCGTTCTAAAGCTATAATATAAATGTATATGTACAACCTACTAACTCCTGTTTTTTTCTTTCAACATATCCCATATCTCTCCCCATCCCCAACCAATGTCCAACATAAATATAAATGTACAAAGGTCCGTAAAGAAACATTCCCTGCCCTAATTCTCATCCGCCCCACCCACAACAAAACTCCATCCCACCCACAACAAAACTCCATCCCACCACAGCAACATAAAATTAAAAAAGGGCTAGTAGTGGGCATTCTTGATGAGGTTTCTCAGGTTCTGAATCTGGGCCATGAGGTATGCCATCCTACTGCCCAAGTGTGCCAGCTCATGCAGCACTCAGCGACGGTGTAGCGGGTCTGAAAGAGGGACGGCAATGGTGGTTTGGGGTCAGGGACAGGCAGCTCCAAGCTGCCAGGGGCACTGGCATGGCCTGAAGGTGCAAACGGTTGGCTGGTGGAATTGGGCCCCGTAGCAGGGGCATGGCCCTGGCCCTTTTCATCCACTAGCCATTGGTAGTGGGCCCAAATGGCCTCCAGCCTCTGCCACCAGAGCCAGGCCGCTATCTCCTGCCGGGTCAGTGGTGGTGGTAGACCAGCAGGAATAGGTTTATCAAGAAAGAAAAAAAACAAGAAACAAATACAAATTGTAAACAATGTTCTGTGCAAACACTTTTTTTTATTTAAATATACAGTGGCATCGAATAAGTACAGTGCTGGTCCCCTAAGGTGCATAGAATTTTTGATGTGATTAGGAAAGTCAAACGGACATGATTTTACCAACACATGCCTTGCATAAAAGCAATGTTGACTGAAAGGAGCCAGCATAAGATCAAGAAAACAGAGTGATTGTTTTTCTTGCGAAGGATTTCCTAAACAAATTATACCACACAGACACATTGTGTGGAAAAAAAGAAAAATAACTCTGATTAATGAGTAAGGCATCATCCACTCTAGAGTACAAGTCTTCTATTCTTGTTGTGCTAAATGACTGGAAGCGTGCTAGCTAGTGCATCGGGCACAAATTTGCTATTGTCTGCAGCAGGGGCAACTGCAATGGACAAAAAAATTATCTTTGATTCCAATGGCTCTGCTCTTCTCCAAATGCCTTGCTATTCTACCCTGACTCCAAAGAGGCAGACAATTAATATGTCACACACATCATGTGTAACATCCGGGTAAAAGATATCCTATCTGCTGTAAGTAGACAGGTGGGACAAATGATGCACTGCAGTACAGAGAAAGACATTGGATATATGGAGCTTACTGGGCAGGTTCATCACAGAGTATCCCATCCGCAAAACACAAAATCACAGGCACTTAACCCCACTTTACTTGCGGTCCTCACCCTCAGGGTGTGGTACAGGGAAACGGCCAGGTAAGTACAGTAGACATTTTACTATAGAATAATGGGGGGTGCCAGAGATGATGTAACTAAGCTTAGACTTAGTCAGTCACTGTAGTTGAAACTGAAGCTGATGAATGTCAAAAGGGAAAATTTTGAACAGGCATCAATCCATTATGGAAGCCATATGAACCACCTGTCCTGTAACATGTGGCACATGACAAAATATTTTTTTCAATGTTTTTGGCAGGCTGAGACAGAATTTGGGAATGAATAAAGGACTGCAAGACTAGGAGGTAACTGAGTGTGCACTGGGAGGGAAGGTGAAAACACTTTGCTTTCATTCCATTGAAAGCTTTGTAAATGCACCATTAACAAAAGCACACACATATTGCACAGCCAATAGTGCAGTGTTGAATTGAACCATGCTGCAGATTGGGTCATAATGGTCCATGGGTCATGAAATGCCAAGGTCAGAGAGGTCATGGATGATGATGGGTGGGATTTACCTCACTTAAATACAGTGGGTATACTAGTAATTGTCAATAACCAAGTAATGTGACTTAACACAAACCATCTCTGCCGGCGCAGAGAGTCCCCCTTCAGGTGCTGCAGCATCATCTGGCACATTACTGCTAGCATAGGTGGTCTGTGCGGCTAGAAACATTACTCATTTTTGATGCTAGATAGACCTCACCCTTTTTATTTTGTTTTTAACAAAATACAACCACAATACATGACAACAGTTCAGTTCAAAGTATCTTCTCTCCCATCTGAAATATCACATTGGGCATTTTGTTGGTTGACAATGTTTAGGAAATTACCCTCTTTTTGTCATGGTTACCCCCTTTTTCTGCCTGTCAGTGTGCTTGACTATATTCACTTGGATCATGCTAACCAGGACCCCAGTGATTATGCTCTCTGTCCTCTAGATTTTGTTGCTCCATACTGGTAACCCAGTATTTCACCCAAAATTGACATACTGGTGCCCCCTTATAAGTCCCTAGTATATGGTACCTAGGTACCAAAGGCATTGGAGTTCTAGTCGATCCTTATGGGTTGCAGCATTTCTTTTGCCACCCATAGTGAGCCCATGCAAAGGCTTCTGCAGGGCTGCCATTGCAACCTGCGTGAAAAGGTGTATACACCCTTTCACTGCCATTTAAACTGCACCAGGTCACTTATAAGTCACCCCTATAGCAGGCCCTCCAGCCCTCAGGACGGGGTGCAGAGTACCTGTGTGTCAGGGCACCCCTGCACTAGCAGAGGTGCCCCCACGACCTCCAGGACAATTTTCCCGGACTTCGTGAGTGCCGGGACACCATTTTACGTGTGTACTGGATATAGGTCACTACCTATGTCCAGCTACATAATGGTAACTCTGAACATAGGCATGTTTGGTATCAAACATGTTAGAGTCACACCCCAAGGCTTTTGCATGCATTGGTTGTATGATTCCATGCACTCTGGTGACTCCTTAGAGGACCCCCAGTATTGCCATTCCAGCCTTCTGAGGTTTTCCAGGCAGCCCCAGCTGCTGCCATCCCTCAGACAGGTTTCTGCCCTCCTGTTGCTTGAGCAGCTCAAGTCCAGGAAGGCAGAACAAAAGATTCCCTTTGGGAGAGGGGTGTTACAACCTCTCCCTTTGGAAATAGGTGTTACAGGCTTGGGAAGGGTAGCCTCACCAAGCCACTGGAAATGCTTTGAAGGGCACACTTGGTGCCCTCCTTGGATAATCCAGTCTACACCGATTCAGGGACCCCCCCGTCCCTGCTCTGGTGCAAACCTGGACAAAGGAAAGGGGAGTGACCACTCCCCTCTCCATCACCACCCCAGGGGTGGTGCTCAGAGCTCCTCCAGAGGGTCCCTGGGTTTTGCCATCTTGGATTCCAAGTTGGCAGGGAACTCTAAGAGCATCTGAGTGTTCAGTGCCAGCAGGTGACGTCAGAGCCCTCCCCCAAGAAGTGCTTACATTTTTAGCTGACTAATCCCCCTTTCAGGGCTATTTAGGGTCTCTCTCTTGGGTGGTCCTTCAGATTCAGATTGCAAGACTCCAGCAGGAATCCTCTGCATCCTTTACTTCACATTCTCACCAAAGAAACTGCATCTGGACCCTCCAGGAACTCTACAAACTGCAACAAAGAAGCAAAGACAACTTCTGCAACATTGTATCTTCAGCTCCTGCCAGCAACTGCAACCCTTTCCCAGTTGTGCATCCTCAGAGGACGGCCTTTCTTCAACCTGCACCTGAAGAACGAAGGAATCTCCCTTAGAGTGAAGGAGTCACTCCCCTGTTTGAGCAGGCACCTCGCTGCTTGCAGCGAGGCCCTGGCGGATTATCACCGCCGGGGCTAAAATGGCGGAATACCGCCGGCCCCGGTGGTGCGACCACGGCGGTACCGCCGCAGTCAAAATATGGCTTTTCGTACCGCCAGCCTGTTGGCGGTACGAACGCCACTTTAATCCTGGCGGTCACCGACCGCCAGGGTTGTAATGACCCCCTTAATCTTCTAGAAAATATTTTGACAGGCAAAGACAAAAGCACTAACATATTGACATTGTACTTTTGTAAATCAGATTGCCTATATTATCCAGTTAACCTATTTCTAATTTCCAAAACCTTACCTCAGCCCTATTTCAAAGTTCCTAAGCTACATTTGGAAATGCTAATGCTTTGCAACGAATGATCTTTGCTTTGCAAATCGCAAACCCCTTTCCTGAGCCAACTCAGTCACTTTTCCTTTTCAATGCGTAGATGCATACTACACATCATTGGGAGATTGCTTGGGACTGTACAAGCTACATAAAAAGAAAGACATAGAGAACGCAAACTCACTGATATGATATTACTACTACTACCACAGTATCGCTATCTTAGTGGCAGGAAGATAGAGGAGTCAGCATAACTTCTTAAATATTCAATCCAAGTGAATGCCGCCAGCAAGAGCAGAACTAGGTAGCACCGAGCACCTGGCTCGCTCAAATTTAATAATATTTATAATGTTAAGTGAACTTAACTTACCTCAGAGTGTGGGCAGCATGCTATTAAAAGTAAATAGCATTGTAGGACACAACAAAATTAGTAATAATTACTTCTACTCACCAAGCTCCGCAACCTGGACACCCAGCAGGTCGAGCAGGTCCCGCTCCCGGGCAAGGATATCGGCCTAGAGGTGCATTAGCTGGTGCTGGGTGTGCTGCACCCTTCCCCACAGCAGCTAACACTTCTGCAAGGCCGTACCCACTCCCAGACCTGCCGCCTGATGCCAGCATAGAAGGGAGGCCGCGCAGCACAAAAAAACCAAGTGCGCCCACCACCTCCTTGCTAAAATTGGCACGAGGCTGCACCCCTGGCACAGCTAGCATCCACAGGGTGTGCGGTTCGCTGCACCCCGTGCACTGGCTTCACCTCTCCCATGTTCTGCCTTAGCACTGGGTGGGAATAAAATAAAAGACAGGAGGAAACAGAAGGAATAGAGAGGAAATAATTAGGAAGTTAGGGGAAACCAAAAAAAGACACAAAAAGACACAGAAAATAAAAAAAGAGCCAAACATTTTAAATACACCAACACAAATACACACAATAAGGAAATAAATGTAAAACAGGGAGGATACGAAGGATAAAGTAAGGATTGCAAAGATATAGATTGAAAAGCAGACCAAGCACCATTCTCAGAATAGGAAAAACAAGATGGTCGCGAGTGCAGGCAACTGCGTGGTGCATTTCATGCTTGCATTGCAACGTGGAGTTTGCTACTCACACCAATGAGTGGGAACAGGCAGCCAAGCACAACTCTGCCCATTTGCGGAGCTAGGCAGAGGTTTTGGGCAACTTTGCAGAATTCTGTGTAGTGGAACTCCACAAACTCCGGACAGGCGTAGTTGATTTTTGACAAACTGATTGCTGCATCAATATCAGTTTTGCCCACACTTTGTGGACTCTATGAAGTAAAATAGAAGCTAATAGTTGTACATTGCAATTTAGAAGTGCTATAGGACGATAAGAACCACATCACAGCAGGTCTTTATCAGGCTTCAGTAGAGGGGCAGCTAGCATTGAGTGTGTGACAGCAGAAGTCAAAAAGTGGTTGAATACCTTAGTAAGTCTGCTAATGTGTTAAAAAATGTTTTGTCGAAAGAGACAGGAAAACAGTCAGGTCTCTGCAGTTTCAGGTTGGCCATATTTTTGATTACCCCCCTACCATCTCCACGTGAATCACCTGTTTGCGCACCTTCAAAGTGAGATTGCAATTTAGGAGTGTTAGACCTGGTATTATTGGTGTGGTTTTCCCCGAATGTTTTGCCTTCAGACCTCCTGTATTTGCTCAATTCAGCTTTTGCTGGCCTAAGGATTCTGCAGTGCTTGTGCTCTTTCCCTGAAACATGGAAACATTGGCACTTACTCAATTGGCATATTTAATTTACTTGTAAGTCCCTAGTAAACTGCAATACATGTCCCCAGGGCCTGTAAATGAAATACTACTAGTGAGCCTGCAGCACTGATTGTGTTACCCACTTAAGTAGCCCTATAAACTTGTCTGAGGCCTGCGCTGCAGAGCCCATGTGTGCAGTTTTGAACTGCCATTTCGACCTGGCGAAATACATGTTTTGCCAGGCCCAAATCTTCCTTTTTGATGATACAAGTCATGACTATTCTAAGCCCTGGACCTCGAAAAGGGCAGGGTGAAATGTATTCAAAAAGTAGGACATGTACTTTTTAGTTTTACATTTGTTTTTTACCACTGGAGGGTCTGTCTCTTCCAAAGGTTAACATTGGAATTCCCTTATTACACTTTATAAGCCTAAGTTCCAAATAGGAAGAAATAATTCCTTAAAGTCTGGTGTCTTTGGAATAACAATTTTAAATTCTAATTTATGATGAAATTGCAATTCTGAAAATGCTACAATGCCTTAGCCATTGGGTGCCTGCAGCCTGTCTATGATCACATGACTGGGTGTGGGAGGCAGTTGGGCTTTGTGTATTTTCCACTCACAGTGGGAGCTTAGGTGTGTCTCAATGGGCCATCACTGGCTGGATGGGAAGGAGGAGCTGGACCCAGCTTTACTTAAACCTGAATAGGCTGTGTCCTGTACCCACACAAAGGCTTGCATATGCCCTATAGTTAGTCTCGAGCCAGTGCATGGAGGGCTGGACATCCATGAAATTCAAGAAATGTCTTTAGAAGTCTCCTGCAATTCATAGGAACCATTTGGTATAAATACTGGATCTCAGGCACCACCACTTCAGTACACTTCTAGACCTGGGATACTCTACCAGGAAGAAGGCCTGCTGTCCTGCTGAAAGACTCCCAATCTGCTGGACTGCACTCTACTGGGCTCCTGCTTTGTTATGCTGGCCTGCTGCCCTCGTGCCTGGGTGAGAAGGAGTGGACCTGCATCTCTTCTGAACCCAGAACAGAGTGATTCCAAGGGCTAGTTGGCTGACATTGTGATCTGGCGTCTCAGGAACATAACAGACTTCTAATAATCCTGCTTCTGCACCAGGACGCTGCCATCTATGAGTCTACCTTGGCAAGCAATGTCACCTTTGGGAAGTTCTGGACCTTTAGAAGTGAGTCTGAGGTGCTTACCAGCAGAACTGGAGCATGACCTCTGCTGAGCAGCTCATTCCTAAGCCGAACCGATGCATCTCCTCTACAGATCGGTGCATCCCCGAGCAAAAGTGATGCATCGCAGTTGCTGGGTGGACTGGACATGTCACATGAGTCACATTGCTGCCACATCCAGTGTCTCGCATCTTGGGCCTGGTGCATCAGCTTTGTAATTACCACTGCACAACGCTCCCACAGAGCAGATTCTCACATCTGTTGTTGACGGCAGTCTCGACAATGACGCTGAGCCTCTGCATCGCTGGCTTCTTCGCTCTTCGGAATCAACATATCACCTCAACTGCGCATTGCATGTCTGACACTGGCCTTCACATCACAAGCCCCGATGACAGGATCCTAGACATTGATGCAACAGGACTTGCATCGTCCGCCTCGCCGCATCTCATAAGCGATGCATCGCCTCAGCTGTGCAATGTAACTTCAACGCAGAGCCACGCATAGCTCTGTAAACCAGGATTAAAAGCAGTTTTGTTCAGCTGGCCTAACTGGGTCCCTGTAGCCAGCCCCAGCTGCATTGCCATCAGACTGAACTTGTGACTTTGTCCCGGTTTGGCGTGACCAGATATCACTAGTCGGCGCTTTATACTCTTAGGTGTTAATCTACAGTTTATTCTTTAAAAAACATATCTTCAGGTATACTAATTGGATTTTTGTCATTTTGGTCTTGTTTTATTTATTAAATTTCACTATATTTTTGTAATCTGGTGTGGGAGGGTTTGTGTGGTGTTTTCATTGTTTTACTGTTTGAAGTATTGCACAAATACTTTGCACATAGCCTCTAAGTTATGCCTAACTTCTCTGTCCCAGGCTACCAGGGGGTTGAGCACAAGTTCATTTGGGGCTTCCGTGTGCCTTAATCTGACAAGGATTGTGGTTGCTGCTTGACCAGGCTCACACCCCACTCAACCAACAAGCCAATTTCTTACACTAAGTATAATGACCTTTGGTTTAAGTGATCCTTAGTGCTCCTTCCGATCTAAGGGACAAGTGACAAGGATCTGGATCTCAATTGATATTTCGGCGCAAATTTCAGCTACCAAGGTGGAGACTCATGAGCCTTCATGGATAAGGGCACGAGGTGTGGTAGTGTTTGACTCCTTTTTGCAGGAGCCTACTCAAATCCATGGCCTTGACACATTGTCACCCGGAGCCTGAAGGTGGCGGTGCACCAGACACAGAGGTTTGTTTCCCTTGTAGTATTTGGGCTGGATGGCCTAAGGCAGTTGGGTAGGAGGGCTTTGGAGTGGTGCTCAGTGCCTGGGTACTGCTCACAGCCTTGTATGTAGCCCCATCAGCATTGATGTTGCAGGTGTTCCCTTGAGCTCTTCCACCCTGGAGAAGACACAGTGTATAGGATTTATATCGATTGATGCACTGGTAACCTAGATGGTCCTGCTACCTTTGTTTCAATATCAAGGAGCTGTTATTTGCTGAAAACACCCAGCATCTTGGCGGATAACTGGTGATGCATCTTGAGAGACACCCAATGTCATTCCATCCTGTACCTTGGTGCCTTTTTGCACCTAATGGCAATACAGGATTTGCAGGCGGCCTCAGATTGCAAATGCCATGGTGAGGAGTTTATGAGTTCTTGGTGTTGGACCATGAACAAAAGAGTAAGGGTGTTAATCCATCATCCTGTACCTGCTGACATTCTCTGAGTCGCCGCACTGATGACAAAGGGGGACTGAGCTGAGACTCTAGACAGTTGTGTGAACTGCCTCCATTTCGATTTCGATCTTTCCTTGAGGACAACGGAATCACAAAGATTGTTCCTAGATCGTTGGTGTCAAAGTTACCAAATAGCTAGGCCTGAGGAAGTCACCTGGAATGCATCAATTGCTGAACCGTTACCGAACACTTCCAAACACAATTGCAGAAAAAAAACAATCCGAAAGGTGGATATGGTGCCCAAGCATATTGTAAGACTAAGGGAGGATTCACTCAGCATCCTGTGACTCAAAGCTTATTTGAAGAAAAACAACTTGTAATGTTCAAGACCAGATGGCAGGAGCATGGATAGTGTGTTTATCTACAGCCACACATGCTACAGATATATTGTTATGCAGGATAACCAGCTTTCTTAAGATGGATACCTCTTTCTGCAGATTCCTCACTTTAAGAATGAATCTCAAAGCAACATCCTACAAGAGGTGGGATTGAGTAGAGCCAGTTAATCACAGAAACGCTGCAACAAAGCCCTGGAAAAGTATGTCACAGTAAGCCTGAGCTGTGAGGCAGAGATGTTAAGAAAAATATGTAAGAATAACCACATGGCCACACAGTAAATGTGAGCCACCACAACACCTCTGATTAGAGTAGCAAAAGCTGCCGTAGCCATCGTGCAATGAGCACAAATGCCATCCAGGGGGCAGTCCTTGGACTGGGCAAAGCATATCTTAATGCAAAGGATAACGCAACATGATACCATGTCTGGTCACTGCTTTGCTCTTTGTGTGCACAAACAGCTGCCCACCCACTCTGTCCTCTTGTTTCCAGTCGAGGTGCCACATGCCAGATAACTATGCAGGTGCTCCTCATCTTTGGTTGAAGGAAGAAAAAGGATGGGATAGTAATGAACTGCCCATGGGAACAGCTTCCATCATTATAAAAAGCCCAGATAACCCTCTAGAGTTTGAGCAAACACAGTCTAAATAAAAACAAAGAGAACTCTAGTGGGAAGGATATTTCTTTGGTGCTTAGTCAACAAAACATATTCAATCTGTATACGCAAAACGTATTTTTTTAAATGTAACTATCGTTATCAATATTTGTATCAGTGATACCTATTTCTGAAACCTGGAAGTTGAGTGTATACTCAGATCATCATCACAATTGATTTCTTCTATTTGGCATTTATTAATTTACAGATCATTAATTTAAAAACATCAGTCTTAAAACGCACTGTCCTTGTGGTTATCAAAGCTGATGTGACAGCCACATTCGTTGTCCGTCCCGAGATAATTCTCCTTATATATATAGGTAGTCTGTTCTCTTAGATTCCTTAGTGGCTATCTGAAAATTAATAGTTTGGATATTCCCGGTGGACTCCTCCTTGTCAATGGTTAACACATTTTGGCCTCGCTAATTCTCCTCAGGACATAACAAGGGAGTGTATAATCACTTCAAAGATGAAAGGAAAACAATTATAACTATATCTCTAAACAGGGTAAGACCACAATTCAAATACTCGCGGCGCCATGTGTTCTACAACAAGTGAAGCTATACAGTGTAGCCAGGTGAGGTGGCAATTAGTGGCTGCTACGCCGTTTGAGCGGAGGAGCACCGACCCCCCTCCCGCCAGCAGCAGCAGCAGCTGAAAAAGCTTTGAAAGAAAACGCTAATAAACTATGCTTATTTGTGTTTTCTTTCAAAGGTGGCAGGGCCATGGGGGTTACGTGCACTGAGGGGGAGTGCTCAGCACTCCCCCTTCACAGCATATGTGTGTTTGGCCGCCCGTCTCAGGCCGGCCACACACACATGCGCTGTAGGCTCTCTCCAGCCCAGCAACACAGTAGAAGTTGGATCTAATACTGTATTACTATTTTAGAAATGCCACTTTTAGAAAGTGAGCATTTCTCTGCACTTAAATACTTCTGTGCCTTACAGCCTGTCTCCAATCCATGTCTGGCTGGGCTGGTTGACAGCTCTCCTGTGCATTTCACCCAGACAACCACAAAACACAGGATGCTCAGTCACACCTGCACACATCTGCATTCTGAATGGGTCTTCCTGGGCTGGAAGGGTACAGGGCCTGACACATTTGAAAGGACAGTGGCCTGCTCTCACACAATGGACTGCCTAACCCCCTACTGGGACCTGGCAGACAGGATTGTACTGAAAGGGGACCTTGTGCACTTCTAAGCCACTCTTTGAAGTCTCCCCCACATCAAAGGCACATTTGGGTATATAAACCGGGTCCCTGACCCTACCAATTCAGACACTTCTTGACAAGATACCTCCTGGGAAAGAAACCCTGTACCAGAACCTGCAACCTGCCAAGAGAAGCTGCTTGGCTGCCCTAAAGACTCACCTGGACTGCTTTGCTTTAAAGGACTGCTCCCTTGCTGTTGCCCTGCTGCCTTGCTGGCCTCTGGCTCTGCTGAGAAGTGTTCTCCAAGGGCTTGGATTGACCTCGCATCCTGTTGCTGAAGTCTAACGGCCAAAAAGACTTCACTTTCTGCAAAGAAATCCTTGTGCGTGTAATTTGTGACGCACACCAGGTACTTTGAAAACCAAGCATTAATTGTCTGTTTCTTATGCAAAGACTATTTTAAAACTCTTGAAAGTGTTATTTCAACTTGTATTTAGCAAGTCATGGTCGTTTTGACCTTAATCTACTCAGATAAATATTCTATATTTTTCTAAACCTGTGTGGTGTATTTTTGTGGTGTTTATACTGTGTTATTGCTTGATTTATTGCACAAATACTTTGCACATTTCCTTCTAAGTTAAGCCTGACTGCTCAGTGCCAAGCTACCAGAGGGTGGGCACAGAATAATTTGGATTGTGTATGACTAACCCCGACTAGAGTGAGGGTGCTTGCTTGGACAGGAGCTAACCTGACTGCCAACCAGAGACCCCATTTCTAACAGACAGTATGTAATGAGTGACCAAAGTGCATCATGGTTATTAAGTCCTCTTATGGACGTTTGGAATTTTTCTATGTATCCTGACTCAGGGCAAGGTGATAATGAGTCATTCAAGTCATTGCTTCCATCACTCTAAGCCACAATGATCACAGTCCATCTTAGATCATTTTTTGAGTTCCCTGTGCTCTCATAATGCTGTAAGGTGCCCCTTCAGTTTCAAAACAAATCCTTGATCTATGTTGCAAAGTTTTTACCAGTTAGCAGGTATGACCAATACAAGTTTTATCACAGGGGCAAAAGATACAGAACACAAATGTTTAGTATTAAAATTAGCACATTTGTGTTGGGGATGTTTAATGCCATTTATTGTTATGTCTTTGAAGTTAGTGGTAAGCTGACAAGCAGAGCATTGTGTTGCCCACATCCCTGTCCCTGAATGGCGGGGTGGCAACTTCAAGAAATATGACATCTTTGGCAGGTGATTTTCTCACTGCCCTAAGTTGATGTTTTTGTATATTCTTGCCTCTTCTGAAAGAAAAGAAAGGATTGAGTATGTTCAATGTGGACAGCATTTTCCAAATGGCTTTGATGATCTTCTTAATATTTATAGCTTTAGGGCTGTACATAAGGATGCACTTTCCCAGAGGGTGAACCAGGCACATGCAAGTGCGGTCTTCAACATTTCTTTGAGTATCCTCGATTTATTTGTATCTGGCACAAAACTTCACTGTTGGTGAAGTATTCATCCTTGTGAGTGCAATTCTAGTGAATACCCAGGAATTGCCCATACAATACATTTTCTTTAAGGGTTCTTGGACAGTTACTCTCGAAGTGTAAAAGAGTGTTTTTGTCTGTAGCTTTGGTGTAAAAGCTCATTGTTCATTCTCATCCATATCCCATAATTCTAAGAAATTGACTTTCTCATTTCTAAATGTCAAGTGAAATGTAAGTTAGGTGTCCAATGATTGAGCCAAATTTGGAAACATTAAGTGGAAATTATCCCTTTCCAAATAAAAAAGATATCATAAATATATCTGTACCATTCCTGTCTGGTCATTGAATGGATCTGCCTCACCATATTTCCATTTCTCTTCAAAGTGAGCCATAAAAATTTTAATATTGGATCAATCGATGTCAGTGTGCACAGTGATACGTATTCATACACGAACAAAGTCACATCACCAGTGTTAGATTCCCCAGTTGTGAACTCTCCCTCAACCCCAGCAAATAGGTACGTGGTCAGGCAGGCTCTGAGACCTAGGCCTGAGGTTAATGACTGACAGGTCCCAGGTGGGGTAACACTTAGCCAGCAGCCAAACGCACAAACAGGAAAAAATTTGATCAGATCCCACAGGTAAGCAGCAACACCACAATAGTCCCAGGAGATTAGCCCCAATAAAACACCAGAGGGATGTGTGCATTACCAAAAACACCATAAAGTCAGTTATCACATGTAGTTAGGCACACCTGGCTAATAAGGACACAGCACACACAGTTACCATGTGCCCCTCAGGCCGGACATGTATTAGTGGCCAACATTATGTCCATGCCAGGTCGAGGCCTACCTTCATCCACTATCTGGAAGTGTATTTACAGCTTCTTGACAACTGATGTACAAAGAGAGACAGCCTTCAGATCCGGGTTCTGTAATTGCTCTCCCGACCGTAATGTTTAATTATACTACCCATGCCTGTTTTGCTAGACGCTCGTCTTTTGGTTTTTAAGGTAAATTCTCATTCAAGCAACATTTTAGCGAGCCAGGTAGGAGCTGATTGTTTCTTTCAGCCCAACTGCGACCAAAGGAAAGGAACCCCACCTGGAAGGATTCAAATTTGCGCAACAAGAAACTTGAGCAATTAATTGGACATTTTGCTGAATCTGCAGGGCGGAAGTCCCTTTCTTTATTGTCAGGAAGGGTGATCTTTTGGACCGCTGGGCATGACACAGAGGTTACGCTTGACCCCTGTGTGTGATACAGGTTTTTTGGGTAGCTGGCCACTTGGACCCCTGGCATGACACAGATGGTACGCATAAGGCTCAGAGTGCCTTCTGTTTTCAGAGGTGCCTTTTGCTTGGACTGCTGGACGTGATGAAAACAAAAACAAATGGTGGACGGACTACGGAACCAATCAAACATTCACCCTCAATCACAGATCTGGGTTTAATCCATCAATTGTGCTGTGTTTGTTTGCTTTTGTCTCCATAAGTGCGCTGAGTATGCCCAGACTTGGGTCCTGGGCTCACTATGCCACTGGATTCAAGCTAGCCTGGCTGATGAAGGGTGATACCATGAAACTAGTCCCAGAATGCTTGTTTCCGGTCCAGGGAGTATTTGGCCTGGCAGTTCGGCTGGACTGTTCCCATGGGAAACAGGGTCAAGACTGATTTGCATATGGCTGGGTCTAAACTGGGGTGGCATGGTCAGCAAAAGAATTAAATCCAAATCTGTGAATGGGGGTGAAAGTTTGATTGGTTCCGCATTGTGTCCATCATTTGTGTTTGTTTGCTTTTGTCACCTCATGTATGATGCAGGTGGTACGCATAGGCTGTGTGTGTGGTATAGGACCCACATCTCAATCTTATTAGGCTAACCTGGTTTTCTCAGTGCCACCAGTTTCTTAACACTGGTGGTATTTGAAAAGAGTGAGAGGTGTGTTCGCTTGGACCACTGGGCATGACACACATGGTACGCAGGACCCCTAGGTGTGACATAGGGGGAATTTATACGTTAGGGACCTAGAACAATTGGGATCCAGGAGACTGGGCATAGCCTCTGTTTTTGCTCAGAAGGGACTTTGGTAATTGAAAGTGATTTCCTTCTTCCTCTGCATAAATTGTTGAAATGGTCACCTCTGAGATGATATCAACAAGATTATCCGACTCCCCTAGTCCCGCACTGCACAGAGCTTCCCTTGGTCACAGGATAACGTGCACTAGGAGTGAGCTATGGTATTGCAGGCAAGCCATTCCCTTTATTCATGGGGCCTAGTCGGCTTCTCTTGAGCCAGTTAAAATTGTGTCATTTTGATATTGTGATACAGGTAGATCAATGTGACTGTGTTTGTCTTAAATGTTGATTGTTGTGTCTTGTCAATGATTTAATACATTTTGAGGTTAGTGCTGATTCATAAAAAAAAATATTTGATGCCAAAGTAAGGTTTGCTATTTCGCCACCAAATTCCAGATTACTGTGAGATAACAATTGCACTTTGTACTAGAATTGTGATTCTTCACATGCATTTGTTTGTTAAATGTTTATTTTGATGCATCTGTGGATAACATTAAGCTAATTAGACCCAGGAATCCCTGTGTGTATATCCTCCTCTGTCAGATTAGATCCAGTAACTCCCTTGTGTATATTTCCGCATTACCGGAATAGATCTAGTAACACCTTTGTACATATTTCCCCACTATCAGAGTACAACTTAGAAAATCCTTTAAAAATAAAAAAGTTAGAATGTGTATAACTTAAAAATTCCCTAAAAGCATAACAAAACCAAAAGAAGTGACTATCCCCTAAAACACTACCAGAACCCATCAAGAAAACCCCTTAAAAGTATATGCAGAGTAAATTTGTCACTCAGGCTAAAAAGCTTGGCAAGCACTGCCATGAGTTACATATACACACCAAGGCACACACATTCCTTCAACACCAATATAACTGAACACACAAGAACATACGTACAAACAAAATACACAAGGCAAAAGAAGGACAAATGGGAAGCATTCTTATAACTATGGGGCCATCTTTGAGGAAGCCCAGGCTGATAACATTGACCCACCATCGGCAAGCAAGGCATCCGACCTTCCCCACCATATGTAGGTGGTCTCCCTGATGCCTTCTATCCCCATATTAGGATACACTAGTCCACCAGTCAAGGGAGCCCAAGGGGCCCCCACCAAACATCAGGCTCTTAGGTCTAGGCATAGTGGACTAACAGGCCCAGACACTCCCTGCGCCAGCCCAGCACTAGAGCATACTGAAGATCAACCCCCCCCCGCCCATCATGGTTGACAGACCGGCCTCAGCAGCACACGCCACCGCTGTTTCCAGGGAGCAAGCTCGAGTGAAAGGGAGATTCATAGCAGGCTTGGACAGCCAGACAGCTAGCAAAAGTGAGGAGAGGGGTCCCAGTCCTCCAGGATCTGGCTGCGAGGAGGGAGCCACAGGGTATGCTCAGGAAGCCGAGGAAATTACGGAGGATGAGCTTGGGAGCAGGTTCCGACTTAGAAGGACAGCACGTAGCTCTGAGTAGAGGCAGTCCAGATGGGAGTCAGAGGAAAGGCATGTACTGAGCAGGGAGAGAGAGAGACAGTTCGCACTCTGGACGCCCAATGTCAGAAAGAGTAGAGCAGCTCACCTTCCGCCTGAGGGGTATAGGGGTATTTACACAGCTCCAGTCATGGATGAATCCAAGGTAGAATCAGAAGGAAAGCTTTTGACTGGAGTCCGCACCTCACTAGAGCGCCAGGGAAGAAGAGGGGCTGACCAGAAAATTAGGGACCAAGGCAGCCTGGTGCAAACCCAGCTCAGACACAGAAGGACCAAGATGGCACCTTTGCGTGTGCACAAGGAGAGCAGCGACGAGGACGTCCATTTCTTCCCCTGAACGAACAGAACTGGTAAATCACCACCAGGTGACATAGTAGCTTCAGGAGGATGTGAAATCCTGCTAGCCCACTGGACAGAAAGAAGTGATCAATATGACAGACCATGGCCAGAAAAAGGATCCTTCAAACCAAAGGGCATAGCGAATGTGGAAGGTTGCAACTGTTATGGAGGGAGAGATCCCAAGTGGAACTTCACCAACGTGTTTGAGAAGATGGGAGCGCTATGTTGAGGGAAAACCACTGCAGCTGACCAAAACGAGAATATGCCTGTTACTACATAAGGGCACGTCAGGGACCATCTATATGCCATGGGCTAAGATGGACAAGGAAGGGCTAAGATCCAAACTGACGCTGTTGTTGGATAGGGCCAGGAAATGGATCTCATGCTTTGAGAAGAACACTATGGGAATAGCCCTACAAATAGGCTATGTTAAGAGTCTGCTAAGTAGCATTATCGGCAAGCAGAATAACACAGTGCTCGCCGGTGCTCACATCCCATTGATCACGCTGACCAAGACAAAGCACAACGGGGCTGCATTCAGTAATATATGCACCACATATGGACGGCTCTCAGGGAAATATTCCCTGACTGCCCAGATGTAGGAGGGTTGATGGCTGAAACCATGAAACCTGGGCAGACCATCACAGATTTTCTAGACAGGATGGGAGAATGGTAGGGACAGGAGAAAGGCTAACCATGGACCGATAAAGGCCCTCAGGACATCGTCTTCTACAATATCTACAAGAAGGGGCAGCCCACCGAAATACAAAGCGGTTTGGACATTATAGTGTGGTTAGACACTAAATACGGGTGGGAAATACAAGCGCACATATTGCGTTTCCTCAAAAGGAAACAGGAAAAGGATAAGGATTAGGAGAAACAGAAACAGGCCCAGAGGGATAAAGCTAAGTTGGTCCAACATATGCTGAGGAAGACTGCTCTCAAGGGGGCCACGCTGGCCACAAGAATACAAATAGCACCTGTTCTGAAGGGAGCTCCACCACAATACCCCAGAGAGTTCCAATATGGTCATAATGATAGAAACCAAGGAGGTTGGCAGCAACCAATCCTCATACAATGCTACTATTGCCACATAATGGGCTACATGGAGGACAGGTGCCAACTAAATGCACACCATGAGAAGAATTCAATGAGTCAAGGACAGGCCCGCAAAATCCCCATCCACAGAATCAAGCCCAGGGACAGGGAAGTCAGTCCACTTCTGCACTGCCGCAACAGGGGTCGGGTAATTGGCCCAATGCATGGCATCAACAACTACAGACAGGGCACTCAGCCCAACAAGTATCTGGGCAACACACCGTGGCAGGGAGAGGTAACTGCTTGGTGGAGTAATGCCTTGCGCAGACATAGAACACAAATGTGCAATAAGACTTACCACCCCAAAGCAAAGTATACATTTTGTACACCCCTTAAAATTCACTACAAGTAAAGTTCAACAGAAAGACAAACAAGGAAACATCAAAGATTTCAAAAAAAAATCCTGCATCCGGGGAAACTCAGGGTTGCTGTGTGGCTAACAACCAGGTATCCTCACTAGGATCCACCTTTCTGGGTTGCTGTGCGACTATCAATCGAGTATCCTCACTAGAGTTCACCATTGAGGGGTGCCAGACCAGAGCCTAGGCCCTACTCTGATGCTGGTCCACCAGGGCGTGGCTAGTTGACCACAACCCAGGAGGGGGGCTGTAGGAGGCTGGCCTGGCTTACACAGGGTACCAATGGTACTTACACCTTGTGCCAGGTCCAGTTATGCCTTACTAGTAGAGTAGTAGTGTTCTAGCAGCTTAGGCTGATAGAGGTAGCTATAGTAGATCAGCCAAGGCTGAACTAGGAGACATGCAAAGCTCATGTAATACCACTTATATCATATAGGTACAATGTGCCAAATATTTCTCAGAGGATATACTCCCTTAGGAGGTAAGTAAAATGCACAAAATATACACAACAAACCAAATCAGGTAAGTAAAACAGTCAGAAAGTAGTACAAACACTGTAGAATACAATAGGATGCAATAGGCCTAGGGGCAACACAAACCATATACTAAGAAAGGGGAAAGAGAACCACAAATGGACCCCTAGGCTAGTGTAGTGTGTAGAGGGTTGCTGGGAGTGTACGAAAACTCTCAGGGTGTCCAAGATACCCCACCCTAAAACCCTGGAATGTAGGAGTAAAGTACTACTATTTCCCCAGAAACACACTCAATTTGTGATAAGGGATTTTGCAAAGACCACAACAGACTGAAAAGCACTGAAGACGGATTCCTGGACCTGAGGACCTGCAAAGGAAGGGGATCAAGTCCAAGAGTCACAAAAGTGTCCAGGGTGGGCAGGAGCCCACCAAACCCCAGATGAAGGTGCAAAATGGCTGCCTCCGGATGGAAGAAGCTGAAGATTCTAAAAATTGTTAGGAAGTTCTCCTTCATGCAGAAGATGTCCCACGGCCTGCTGGGGGATGCAGAAGTGTATTCTTGGCAAAATACTGCAACCAAGCCTTGCTAGCTGCAAGAGTTGCGGTTAGAGAAAAAGGGTGCTGCCCGGGCCCAGAAAGGACCAGGATGTCGCCACTTGGGAGAGGAGACAGAGGGGGCCCTCAGCAACATAGAGAGCCCACGCACACGCAGGAAGCACCCGCAGAAGTCCTTGAACATGGGGGTTCAAGAAGACTGAACACAGCGGTCGTCTCAACACTGCAAAAGGAGGTCCCACAACACCGGAGATCAACTCAGGAAGCTGAGCGTTGCAGGACAGAGTGCTAGGGACCTAGGCTCGGCTGCGCATGCAGGATTTCTTGGAAATGTGCACAGGAGCCCTTGTAGCTGCAGTTCACACGGTGCACAGGATTACTGTCTGGAAAGGGGAGGCAAGGACTTACCTCCTCCAAATTTGGACAGTTGGACCACTGGACAGTCTGGGTCACTTGGGTCCACCACCTGTGTTCCAGGGGCCACGCTCGTCAGGATGAGAGGGGTCCCAGAGTACCGGTGAAGCTGAAGTTTGGCGCCTGCTGAAGCAGGGGGAAGATTCCGTTAACCCACTGGAGATTTCTTCGTAGCTTCCAGTGCAGGGTGAAGGCAGAAATCCCCCAGAGCATGCCCCACCAGGAAACAGTCGAGAAAGCTGTCAGGATTAGGCGCTACAATGTCGTTGGAAGTCTTCTCACTACTTTGTCGCAGTTTTGCAGGTGTCCTGGAGTAGTCAGTGGTCAATTCTGGCAGGAGTCGAAGGGAGAGGTGCAGAGGAACTCTGGTGAATTCTTGCAAGTTGTTATTGAGGAAAAGCCCACTGGAGAGACCCTAAATAGCCCTCAGAGGAGGATTAGCAACCTAGTCAGGTAAGCACCTATCAGGAGGGGTCCCTGACGTCACCTGCTGGCACTGGCCACTCAGAGGCCTCCAGAGTGCCCTCACACCTCTGGAAACAAGATGGCAGAGGTCTGGGACACACTGGAGGAGCTCTGTGCACCACCCCTGGTGTGGTGATGGACAGGGGAGTGGTCACTCCCCTTTCCTTTGTCCAGTTTCACGCCAGAGCAAGGACTGGGGGTTCCCTAAACCGGTGTAGACAGACTTATGCAAGGAGGGCACCATCTGTGCCCTTCAAAGCATTTCCAGAGGCTGGGAGAGGCTACCCCTCCCCAGCCTTTAACACTTATTTCCAAAAAGAGAGGGTGTAACACCCTACTCTCAGAGGAAATGCTTTGTTCTGCCTTCCTGGGACTGGGCTGCCCAGACCCAAGGAGGGCAGAACCCTGTCTGTGGGTTGGCGAAAGCAGTAGCTGCAGAGAAAATGCCAGAGAGCTGGTTTGACAGTACCCGGGGTCCATAGTGGAGCCCCGGTGATGCATGGAATTGGCTCCCGAATACCAGATTTGTCATGGGGGGGACAATTCCATGATCTTAGACAGGTTACATAGCCACATTCTGAGCTACCATTGTGAAGCTACATATAGGTATTGACCTATATGTAGTGCACAAGTGTAATAGTGTCCCCGCACTCTCAAAGTCGAGGAAATGACTGAACTATGTGGGGGCACCTTTGCTAGTGCAAGGGTGCCCTCACACTTAGTAACTGTGCAACTAACCTTCAGCAAGTGAAGGTTAGACATATAGGTGACTTATAAGTTACTTAAGTGCAGTGTAAATGGCTGTGAAATAACGTGTGCATTATTTCACGCAGGCTGCAATGGCAGTCTTGTGTAAAGGTTTGTCTGACCTCCCTATGGGTGGCAAAAGAAATGCTGCGGCCAATAGGGATCTCCTGGAACCCCAATACCCTGGGTAACTAGGTACCATATACTAGGGAATTATAAGGGTGTTCCAGTATGCCAATCGAAATTCGTAAAAGTAGTCAGTAGCCTACAGTGACAAATTTAAAGGCAGAGAGAGCATGAGCACTGAGGTTCTGATTAGCAGAGCCTCAGTGACACAGTTAGGCACTACACAGGTATACACATTCAGGCCACAAACTATGAGCACTGGGGTCCTGGCTAGCAGGGTCCCAGTGAGACAGGTAAAACACACTGACAAATAGGGTTTTCACTATGAGCACTGGGGTCCTGGCTAGCAGGATCCCAGTGAGACAGTAAAAACACACTGACATATACTCACAAACAGGCCAAAAGTGGGGGAACAATGCTAGAAAGAGGCTACCTTCTCACAAGGGCAGACGGATGAAGAGGGGCAGGGTGTCTCCCCCAACCACTGCTTAAAAAGCAGGCACGCCAGCCCCATGTACCCACAAATGGGGCAAGTTCCAATCACCAAGTCGGCGGATCCCCATTCTCAAGCCCCCAGCCCTGACCGAAGTATCTTTTAGCCCCAACAGCAATAATGCCTCCTACAGTGAGATAAGGGCCCCCTTTTGGTTAAAAAATAAGGTGTCCTCCACTGTTGGAGGCCAGACTTTCAGTGCGCTTCGGATAGCGAAGACCTCATAACATTTAGAGCGCATGCATGAGTTCTGCAGCATCGAGTCAGTAGAGGGGGTACGCCAAGACATCCAGCCATCCCAGTCCATTCCCAAAAACTGAGTAATCTCCAACAAGTTCCAAGCCTTGCTCCAGACTGTCCATGCGGTGATATCTTTGCCCCCTTCTTTCCCTCTAAGCTTCCCACTAGCAGCAGGGAAATGTGGGCCAAAAAAAGGATACTGTCTGAGGGAGAGGGGGTGCCAGGGAAGGGGGTGCCTCACTAAAATCCCAGAAATGGAGGAATTATTAATTGGTCACATTCAATGGTGTAATGTACTTTCTTTCATTACAAACAAACTTAGCTCTTGCCCAACATCTCTGTAGCCGCTAAGTGCACCACCTTCTCAGCAGCCGCACCAGCACCCCCAGCAGAATAAAGAGCCACAAACTACTCCAAAAGAACTTACCTCTTCAACAGGATCAAGAGCCTCAAACCACCACAAAGACTTTCCACATCCATACCCCCAACGGGATCCCGAACCACACCTTGCCCCACAAACGTTTTTGAACTGTTGAGCAACTAGGGAATTCCCATCCAGAAAGGAGCAGACATCTCTGCCATACGCATCTGAAGACCTACGATGTTTTCTACGTTATGTGTTTTTATGGATTTATATATCCTCTGTTTGCTAGGGATTCTACCACATCCATTCATTTCCAAAGAACAGTCTAGTCTAATGGAGTCAATTAAAAAAATGTCAAAACACTTGTAGGGGGACCTCTCTCATGCCACCTTTAATTACAAGGCACCCAACACTAGCATCCTGTGTGCACTACACAGCGCTCTTCTACACGTGTGGTATCAGCATATGACCACAGTGGGCTCCAAGACATCAGCTGGGTCATGTTGTGTCTGTTCACTGATACTACATTCAGTAGCAGCAGAGACACTTTACTTATCCCAAGAGTTGGCCCCTGAAAAAAAAAATGCCTCCTACATCTGTACCTGTGTAGAATTAGGGCTAAATTACAACCTAACAGAGTAGAGCCCCATAGGGAAGTAGTAAATGTGACCCACTATGGGACCAGTTCTACAGCACCATACCTTCTCACTGAGCCTAGCAACATACAAACTGAGCTAGACAGGATGTGTAGGAAGGGAACTACAGGGAAGGACACTGTTTGGCCATGAGATTTTCACGAGAAGAGATTCCTGGAGGTAGCTAAACCACCTAACCAGGGCACAAACATGTCTACTCCTGCTTGCATCTGTGGTCCCAGGGTGGCCCTTACCGTGTTTGGGCGGTCTTTAATAATAAAAAATGGACCCCAGACATGGAATTTTAGTGGAGGGCCATGCACTGCGATGAGATTAAGGGAAATGGGTCTTGTAAGGGAGGATTAAATAATAGCGTAGATACACCATGTCAAGAGATCTGGGACACTGAAATAGATAAGTACACATGGATAGAAGGAAAGGGGCAACCCTTAATTGTATGGACACTCACAGAGTATTCCTTATGTTTCAGAAGCAAAGAACCCTTCAACTGGGCAAGAATGAGAATTGTGGCACAATACTGCACATTTCGGACATGCTATGGGCACATCCATGCTGATGGACACCTACTGGCAGTGCAGCAAGTTTGCTTACACCGAGCTCATCCCTGGATGGTGTGTCCTGTGCTCCCTCGTCACCATATACACCCCAACCCTGGTAATCTGTGGACATCTGTCTGAACTGTACCAACAGCCGTTAAGGAAGAAAACAACACTGTTGCATTAGGCTCGAAGGAAAAGAACGGCTGATTATGTTGGTTGGGTTCAGTGCAAGGACATTCCTGAAGAGTTTAAACTATTCACCAATGCCCAAGTATCGGCAGGAGGGTCCAAAACCTTCTTCACCTTGCAGACAAAAGTGAATGCCCGCTGGTTGCAAATAACTTGGTGGGAAATTCTCAAAATGATGCACAGTACTGCTCGGTCCTAATGCAATCAAGTAAGAACTGAGAGCCATCTGCCTCATTGTGATGTAACCTCACTATGTGTTGGACTTAATAATAGCAATGAAGGGTGGGTGTGTACCAAAATCAGTGCATTCTGCTGCACTTCTAAAACTGCCAATGACATGGACAATGGAACTCTGACACTTGCCATTCAAGTACTGCGCCGACTACAGAAGCATGTGCGTGAAGAGGGCAGTGCCCCTGAGCAGGAGTGGTTCACAAACTGGTTCTCCTGGCTCCCCTGCTGGCTGACCAGTCTGTGCACTTCATTGTAGTCAATTTTCATTGTGTTACTATTTTTGTGTGGTTTTCTGCACTTGAGGATTTCCGGCTCCAAATTGGGTAGAGTACTAGTAGCGAGGGAGACAACAAGGTTCCAACAATGTTACTGTCATGACGTGTGAGTTTGATGGTGTAGTTGAAAATTCAACTAGATGGGGAATGTTAATATTGGATCTATCAATGTCGATGTTCACAGTGATACATTTTCATACATGAACAAAGTCACATCATCATTGTTAGATTCCCCTGTTGTGAACTCTCCGTCAACCCCAGCATGTAGGTGTATGGTCAGGCAGGCTTTGAGACCCAGGCCTGAGGTTAATGACTGACAGGTCACTTAGTCGGCAGCCAAATGTGCAAACAGGAAAAACTTAGATCAGATTCCACAGATAGGCAGCAACACCACAATGGTACACAGAGATTGGCCCCAAAAAACACACATGGGCGGAGGGATGCACCCATTCCCAAAAACACAATAAAATTAGATATCACATGCACTTAGACAATCAGGACACAGCTCGCACAGTGACCACATGCCCTCAGGCTGGATATCTGGCTGGTCTACACTGTGTCCACGCCCAGTTGTGGCCCACCTGCGTCCACTATCTGGAAGTGTATTACGACTCCTTGACAAAGGCTGGTGTTTTTTTTTTTTTTTTTTTTTACTAAGAAAAGAATGTCTTTGATGGTTTTATTGCACTCAGAGAAACATTAAAAACTTGCTTTCATCCAATGACGGTCCTCAGAACCCAGTTCTGCAACTGCTCTCCTGGCTGTAATGTTTAATTAAACAAACCAATCATGTTTTGCCAGACGCCTCTTGTCTTTTAAGGTAAATTCTCATTCGAACAACAGAGATGAGCTACCTCTGGGACAAAAGCACAGCCCACTGCTTCCCTTTTGCTTGCAGCAATAATTCATTCTTGAAGGCGAAAAATGTTTTTTTTAGGCATAAAGAGGCAGCTTGGATCAAAATGTCGGAAGGAAATGTCTCAAAGTTGGATCTCCTATATAGAGTATTGCTAATCATTTCTATGGCTTCTAACTGTAGAATACTGGAATAAAGGGATTTAATAACTAAGGTAACCAAAATTTGACTCTCTGGATCAAAAGGTAACCCCTCATATTTTGTAGTAAAATCCATAGAATCATGAACGCCTTGGTAAAAGGCACAAATGACTTAAGAAAAAAATCAATGCATTAGGCAACTAGTTCCAAGAGGGACCTTCATCTGAAAATTAAGGGCCAACCACAGGGATTTTACAAACATTTTGGGGAGTACATAAATTACTGGTGTAGAAGAGTTTTTTTCTGTTTAGAAAGTCACTTTTTATTCAAATCCACAGGTTGTCAAGGGCCCATTCAGTAATAAACAAAATCTGGTGTTTCAATTCAGCAAGAGGAAAATACCCTTATCATGATCTACACTGTCCATTATTACAATACCTCCCCTTTTATCCGCAGGCTTAATAATAATAGAATAATTGTTTGATAGTGCCAGTTCCAGTTGGCAGTTGTTCTGCCAAGGATAGTGCTGGACCTGATATCTTTGGCGAGGTTTCCTCTGAACTTATCGCCTTCAATCCTCCTGTTTTTGCTGGCTTTGGGCCTCCTTGCCCTTTACCACTACTAGTACATGGTGCTAAAGTGATTGTACTCTCTCCTTTTAAACATGTTCAAATTGCTTTAGACCAAATGGAACCATAAATGTACTTGTAATTGCCTAGTAAAGTGGTACTACATATAGCAGGGGCCTGTAAATTAAATGCTACTAGTGGGCCTGCAGCACTTATTGTGCAATCCACTTAAGTAGCCCTTTCAAACATGTCTCAGGCCTGCCACCACAGCCTATGTGTGCAGTTTAAAACTGCCATTTCGATTTGGCAAAATAAACCTTTTGCCATGGCCTTTCAAAGGCGGCATCACCCTTTGATGCTTGCATGCCTTTTGTGCTAAGTCTTAGCATCCCATCCAGTGAGTGGCGTCATAATTCCAGTGTGTCAACAGCCTTTGTCATTGGCTTGTGAGTCGTTCACGTCTCCCCAGGTAGACAGAAACCTGGCTCAGTCCTTGACTTTGTGAAGTCATGGGTCTAGCTGGGTCAAAGTATGGCGACTTCTGTGAAAGTGGCCAGCATTAAATTGTGCAAATACCAACTGAAGCAGTGATTGGCATTTGATGTCGCCTTTAGTTTGATACTTACATGGCATAGTTAGGTAGCCTCTGTCAGACGTTAGATGCATTGGAGTACTAACTGGTAACTCTGCATTTACCTTATAAGGCTACTTAACTGTCCTCAGCAAACACAAACACTTTAGGGCTTTGCAGTAAAGACATATCGAAAATATTTAAATCTTAACAATATACAGCTCCTTGCCATAGGGCTAAATAGGCCTGCCTTGGAGGAGACTTACATATATAGTAAAGGAACTTAAGGGACTTTGGCATTAGTGGTAATGACAAAGTCTGATGTGCAGTGGATGTTCATCCTCTTCAGTTTGCAATGGGAGCTGAAAGTCAGGTTTTCACTTTGTCACACACAGGGTGGCACAATCAGTGGTGCAGCTCTTGTGTGGGCAGCCAGACTTACTTGCTCTTGGTACCTGGGTACCATTTACTAGGGACTTATAACTAACAGCAGGCCTCAGTGCACTCTCAGAGTTGAAAACCAGCAGCTCATATTTGGGGCAAACCTGCAAAAAAGCCTGTTTTCTTAAACAAGGCATAAATCTTAGTTTTTAATATGTATAAGCACCCCTAGGGTAGACTACAACAGTCCAGAGAGCAGGGTGCAGTGTATTTACAAACTGGGCTATACTTTTAACTTTTACACGTGTTAGCAGTGAAAAAACTCAAATTTATTTTTTCATTACTGCAAAACATACCTCTTCTGTAGGATAACATTGGATTAACGTATTATATTTATTAAGTGATCGCTTTCAATTGAGAGTAGGTAGCAATGTCGAGTTTCATATCTAAGGAATTGTAATTTAAAAGCCTCTAAAAGTAAAGTCAGATTTTAAGGCACAATTCTGAAAATGCCACTTTTAGAAAGTTGACATTTTCTTGCCCTTACCATTTGGTGCCTGCAGCCTGTATCCTGGTTCCATGACTGGGCATAGCTGGCAGTTGATCTTTGTGTATTGCTCCCAGTGAGTCAAAAGGCAATAGGTGTTGGTAGGATGGTCCATCTCTGACTAGATGAAGGGGAGGAGCTGTCACCTACCACACTTGTACATCACAAAGCATCTGCCTGAGTACACTCAGAAAGGGTCTGACACTAGTCTTTTGTGCACCAAACAAGTGAGGACAAGGGTAGGGAGGAAGAAAATTCCAGACACCTCTAGCAGTGGAAACCTCCAGAACCTGCTCCTACGTCAGAGATGGCACCAGGTATAAATAATGGACACTCAGACCCAGCACTTCAGTACACTTCTAGACCTGTGGATTACTCAGGACTCTGTGCTGCTCCCTGCTGCTTGAATAAGGAGGACAGGACCTGCATCTGGAACCCATGAACACCAGAGAGACTCCAAGGGCTAGTTAGCTGGCTTTCTAATTAGATATCAGGTACAGAAGTGGTTCCAATCACCTTAAACCCAGAACCTGGACTCTGCTTGATGTGAGTCTTGCCCCCCACTTGGTTCCACTCCACACTTGGACCCTTGGAAGTAGGCCTGAAGGTGCTCTGCCAGCCCAGCTGTGGCCCCTTAGGCAGAGCTGATGCAGTGCAACGCCTTGTCTCGGAACCGCCAAGCAAGACACATCCCTGACCCAGGACCCCACCGCTCCTCGGAACCACTCGTAACCACTGTTGCATGACTCATCTTCAAAGCAGAACCTTGTATCGCCAACTGGGAAAGGAAAGCTGACTGGAAGGTTAGGCTGCCAGCAGCCAATCTAAAAATGGAGAACGAGCTAGCTCTGGAGGAAAAGAGACTAGCCAAGAAGAAGAGGTGAATGGACCATGAGCTAAATCTCAAAGGGCTGGACATCAGAGCTAAACAAGCAGTCTAGAAGTAATGGTGGCAGTGTACCAGCAGTGCCTTTGAGACAAGAGGGTCCACGTTCCCAAGGATCTGGTGCCGAACGTTGTTGTGGAGGATGACATTGCGAAATTGTTTGGAGCCTATGAGGTTGCTCTAGAGATGCATAGGGTCCCTGAAGAGGATACTGGGGCCAGTCTCTGGAGGCACATACATAGTGAGGCAAGAGATGACCTACTGGTCCTAGAGAAGGGGGAGCAGAATGAGGTACCCCTCGCCTACTCCTCACCTCCTTCCCCCAAAGGACACCCTTGTGAGGAAATATGGCCTCACCCCCAGGAAATTGCAGGCAGACTTTTAGGGACAGCTGGAAGCAGCCCCATCAGTACTGAGTGGATTGTGTAGATTCCTTTTGCAAGGCACTGGATGGTTGGGAGAATGGCAGTTAAGTGAAGGATTACCAAGGGCTGAACAATTTGATGGCGGCAAAAGAGTGCATGTTCAGTCTTTGGTTTACAGAGCTGACCCAGCACCTGATTGACAGTAAGCTTGATGACCGAAGGGACCTTGCTAAGAAGGAAGACCATTGGCTCAGCAAGGTATCCGTGGGTTGGGTGGGATCACAAGGGTGGGCTGGGTCCACAACAGTGGAAAAAGGGGGGATAAAGATAAGATAAAGGAGTTCTTTTAAGGTCCCCCTAAACAGTTCTACCGGTTAGGCTCTTCAATACCCACCTGTGAAAAAGAATGGGTTCGCTGATCATAAGTTCTTAGGGAAATACCCCCTCATAAGTGCTAGGAGTGCCATCAGGTTGGACACTTCAAGGGTGATGCCAAATGTCACAAAAGGGTGCTACTTCCACTGTGTGCAGACACAGGGGCTGACTAGTGTAGTGTTTGGAGAGGAGGCTGCCCCAGTTAGTATAGGGGTAGTGCAGAGGTTACCCTAGTGCCCCTGGGTGATGGAGAGATGGTGCCAAAGGCCCACATGCCTATTAACACTAAAAGATAAAGGCACTGGTTCAATGGGCAACAGGAGGAGGCTCTGATAGACAGGAGTCAGTATGATTACTGTTAGACTTGTCAGCTCTTGGAGTAATTTTCCCTGTCTTTTTGGCGTCTGACCTCCTGTTGTTTTTTGATCCTGTGCTGAATTTTGTTTTTGCTGGCTTTAGGACTCTGGGCACTTTACCACTGCTGACCAGAGCTAAAGTGAAAGTGCTATCTAAATTGGATTTCTTTTTCCATGATTGGCATATTTGATCGACTAGTAAGCCCCTAGTAAAGTGCCCTGTGTGTGCCCAGGGCCTATAAAACAAATGCTACTAGAGGGCCTGCAGCACTAATTGTGCCACCCATATGAGTAGCCCTATAAAAATGTTTCAGACCGGCCACTGCAGTGTCTGTGCATGCAATTTTGTACTGCCAGTTCGACCTGGCAAGTGTACTCAGTTGCTAGGCCCAAACCTTCCCTTTTACCAAATGTACCTCAACTAAAGGCAGCCCAATGGGCAGGGTGCAGTGTACTTAAAAGGTAGGACATGTATGAGTGTTTTACATGTCCTGATTTTGAAATACTGCTAAATTCGTTTTTCACTATTGCAAGGCCTATCCCTCCCCTAGGGTAACATGGGGATTGGATTGAAATATCTTTTAAGTGCAGTTTCCCGTTGGGAGCAAGTGCAAGATATTTAGTTCGGGATCTCTGAACTCACAATACATCTTTCTTTGAAGCTGGTTTTTAGACTGTAAGTTTGCAAACACCACTTTTAGAAAGTGGGCATTTTATTGCTTAACCATTCTGTGCCTCTGTCTGGCTACTGAATACAGATCTGGGTCAGACTGACAGTTGAGCTTTTTGTGAATTCATTCTAGACAGTCACACAAAGGGAGCTGAGGTGTGCCCTGCATATCCTGATGGGTCTTCCTTGGCTGAAGTGGAGCTGACACTTGCACCTGAATAGGGCTGCGCCTGCGCCTGCCCTGACACAAAACAGTCTCCAACCTTCTAGAGTGTGTCTGGGGCCTGGACAGGGAGAGGCAAGGTCTTGTGCACTACAAAGACTTTCCTTTGAAGTTTGCCTACTTCAAAGGCAGAAATTAGAATATGTTTTGGACTGCTGACCCCTCAACTTCAGAACACTTTTGGATTCAGGATTTCTACATCCTGCTTCCCAAGGTTCTCCAAGGGCTTGAACTGAGCTTGCCTACTCTTGTGAAGGCTCAGGGACATCAAAGACTTCATCTGCCAGAGCCTGGGATCCTCTGCTGAGAGCCCTGACTTGCCAAGTGGTACCAAATCCAGTCCCTGGGCCCTTGAAGTGAAAGCAGGTAACGTGAGAGAAAATACACACACTGAGGCCATTGCGGCAGAAAAGTCAATGCAGCACCTGCAACGTGGTTGAAAATTGCAGCTTCGAAATTGACGCAACACCTGCTTGAGCGTGGATCCATTGTTGCCGTGCGTCTGGATTTTTCATGCATCATTTTTCTTTATTGGCACTGCTTCGCAACCAGTAATCGACAACGACAGCTGAGAGGGTAAAGAACCAACGCATCGATAGCCAGACAGGAAAAGAATTCACGCATCGCCTGTCCAGAGTTAAAATAATCAATGCATCGCTTGCTTTTCAGACACATCAGCTCCTTTGCGGCACGCATCATCTTTGTTTTTTGAAGCATCCAAGGTGCTGTGTGTTATAAGGATACAACCACTGAATTATCAGGATTAAGACTTTAAACCTTTATAAAGTGATAACTTTATTTGTGTATGTTGGATTTCTGTTGTTTTGGTCTTGTTTTAATTAAATAAATATTGCCTATTTTCTAAACCGGTGTTGAGTATGTTTGTGGCATTTTCACTGTGCCACTGTGTATGTGTACATATACTTTACACATTGCCTCTGAGATAAGCCTGACTGCTTGTGCCAAGATACGAAGGGGGTGAGCAGAGTTTATATTAGGTGTGTGAAACCCATACCCTGATTATAGTGAGGGTTCCTACTTGGACAAGGTGTAAACTGACTGCCAACTAGAGACCCCATTTCTAACAATTACCATCAGATGTTGGCTGGAGTCCTCAGAGCAGGTAATCCCCAATGTAATCCACCAGGCTGTAGTAACTGGCATCTATGAGTCACTACCCACTGGCTCTGGCTCCCTTTAAATGGTGGGTGGGGGTCTCAAGTTCCTTGAGGGCAGCTGTGAGTACATCCATGCCAGTGGATTATCTGCTCTGTAATAACCAGGAGCACACTATCTGGACAGAGGTGGAGCCCCAATTCCACCTAGAGATGTTGAGGTTGCCTGAGTGGGTGTGCCTGTCCACATGGTCCATGGCCAAAAGAGATGGTAGTCAGGAGGACCTGGAGCCTAAAAGAACTGCCAAAAAGAGGAAGGGTATGGTACACTGGTAACAAACTCGTCAAACTCCCAAGGTCTGGGAGGAGGCTGAGCCTGAGGGCAATGCCCCAGAACCTACAGGTGAGGACATTGTTGCCCTGGGAAACCTACCTGAACTGACAACTGGCAGAAGGAAGAAGGACTCACCAGGGAGGACTTCTACAGAGCACAGGAGTCCCCTACTATGTAGGGCCTGCAGCAGCAGGTCGAGGCCCAGGCAGCTGACCATACCTCTCGTGATAACCTAATTTGCTGGGAGCATGGTCTCCTGTACAGCAAGTCTAAGATGCCTGAGCCTGTTGCAACCTGTGTGTTGGTCGTGCTACAGGATTTTCCTACTGGAGTTGCCTCATGATGTTCCCCTGGCAGCTCATCTGACAAGTCTTTTGGCAGACTTGTCACCTACTTTTATTGGCCCTGAATAAAATCAACCACAGATGCATTCTGCAGGTCATGTCCCAACTGCCAGGACAGTGGGAAGTCAGGAGAGAAGCTCAAAATTCCCCTGGTTACCCTTCCAGTCATTACCACCATCTTTGAAAGGGTGGGCATAAACATTGTTGGGTCTTTGGACCCAAAGACAACCTAGGCAACAGGTCCATCCTGGTCTTGGTAGATCATGGCTCGCAGTGGCTTTACCTCAGAGGACAGTGACTGCACCTGCAGTGGCCAGGACACTGATAAGGATCTTCGGTCGCGTGGAGTTCCCCAAGTAGGTAGAATCTAACCAGGGTACTGTTCAGTATTAGGGAAAGATGCAGAAGACATTGTAACGCGAAGGGTTAATTAGCTTGAGCAGTGTAGATTAGTGTAATGCCTGTTGAAACCCCCTCCCAAACATCATGGAAAAGTTCATGATATTATTTTCAAGCTTGTTTGTGTAGAAGACTCAGTCTCAACCTTGAGAACGAGAGTACAGGGAGAAGATGGAACGAAAACAAAGGCTGGAGAAGGGCAGAGCAGCCAAGTACTGATAACATAGCTAGAAAATGCCAGAATGAGATAGAATCCAAGCTTCGAGTTATTTAAGCACTGAACTGTGGGTGAGGGATTTGGAAGCTAGCAGATGGAATTCTGGAAGCTGCCATGGCCCAGCGCTGCCTCCCTGTTTGCTCGTGGTGTTTGAGGGGGAGAGAGGTCCAAGCAGGCGGTAGAGGGCTCCCCAGCATGTCGTGGATTAAGTTAAGTTTCCACACAGGGATAAAATACCTTTGTTTCTCTGCTCTATTATTATGACTGATTATTTATGCCTGCACTGTGTTTATAACCTGAAGTATTCAGCTCGTTTATATTTTGCTTTCTAAACCTATTAGTGTGAACTGCTACAATAACTGAAACATGCATTTTGGTGTGCAGTAAATCAAAGCTTATCTGAAGTATTCAACTCCTTTATATTCTGCTTCCTGAATATCGTAGTGCGATGCATTTTAGTATACAGTTAATCAAAACTTGTATCTGTCAATGAATTCTTTGCTTACATATATAAATAGATGCTTTTCATTGCTATTCTTATTCTACTATTGTTAATGTGCTAAATGCCTACATTTTACCTGCAATTCTAGTAAAGCTAAATTGTATTTATAATTGGCGTGTGGTCCTTCATTGAGCGTCCTTATTGACTTATACCGAACAGGTGTCAACCAGTCACCTGGATAAGACATTTGGCACCAGAAGTGGGGCATAAGTCAATAATGCCTCTTTGGGGACGTAAGAAAAGTGAGGCAGAGAGCGGAAGGCAGCATGGGGCAGAAGCCAGATCAATTCCCGGGTGGTTAGCAACTGACCCGTTCTCTGGTGTGGCAGGACTCCTGAACCGGTGGGCAGCACCAGTGGTATGGGAGGCATTAGATGAGAAAGTGACTCCTCTCTTAGTGGAAGATGCGGTTGAGAGTGTGAAGCTAAGAGGGGCGAAGCTGGAGCTGAAAGCAGCAGGGCAAGTGGGATGGCTTTTCCTGTCTGCGCTCCGTACGGTATACAGGAATACATTAATACAAGATGCAGAGATAATAAAACTGCGGGATGAGGTTGCAGCCTTGCAGGAAAGGCCGTTACTTATGAAAGAGACCATAGAAAGTGCAGTGACTCGGGGTGATCAAATGGAGGCAAGGTGCACCGCATTAGCAGTACGAGTAGCAAAACAGAAGAGTAGGCAGAAGCCTAAAATGCCCTCAACTGTGCAAGTGAGGGCACTGATACGCAAACAGAAGAGTATGCAGAAGCCTAAAATGCCCTTAACTGTGCAAGTGAGGGCATTGGTACAAAGAGAATTGGGATCCACATACTTGGGAGGATGAGGTGGAAGTACGTGTAACAGAACTAGGTGGAGTTGAAAGTGGAGAAGGACGTGTAGGTGAAATTGAAGGTGAAAAGGGAGCGAATGGCGGGCAAATACAGAATTCTTGTTTGGTAAGAGATTATACGCAGAGTGAGTTGTTGCAGAGAACCCGTATGTTTAGGCAGATGCCTGCAGAGCCTTTGTTTAAATGGTTGGTGAGGTTGTGGGACACTGGAGCAAAAGATGCATTACAGAATCCTTTTACTTTAGGTCCCATCACAGAAGGAGACCCGTTTGAGCTGGAAATGATAGTACAGGATGATGTAGATGATGTAGTGATGTGGAGCCTATGGCAGAGGCAGGAAAAAATGAGGGTGCCACAAGATTGGGCCTTAGTAGCAATAGAACGCATAACTGATAATCGGCCGGTCACTTTAAAAACATGGGTCCCCTTACTAGGTTGGACAAGAGACGGAGGGGTTGGCAATAAAGTAGGCAGAGCGCAGGAGTTTGCCATCGTGAAGTGGAAATGGTATCTGCAGCAGAGGGAAAAACCAGGACCAGCAGGAGTGTCGAAGTTACAAGAAGATAAACTAGGGGCAGTGGACTTGCAGGCAATGGCCCCTGCACTAGAGCCCTCTGAAATGGAATCAATGGAGTTCAAATTTGAACAACTCACCGAAGAAGAACGGCAAAATGCATGGTTCACAGATGGTACCGCCCGGTACTATCAAGGAAAAAGACAAAGGCAAACAGTCGCATTCCAGCCTGCTACAGAAACGATGTTGCTGCGAGAAGGAGATAATGAATCAAGCCAGCTTGCAGAACGGCAGGGGGTAGCAGCAGTGATCGAACAAGCCCCCATCAGAGAGAAAACATTTGTGTACACTGACAGTCGGGCCACTTACCAGGGACTAGCAAGCTGGGCCCCGACTTGACGCAAGGATGGATGAAAAATTAAAGGCACCCCTATTTCAGGAGGCGAACAGCTATGGGAAGAGATGTGGGAGAAAGGGCACAAATGTCAAATCTATGTGGGACATGTGGATGCCCATTTCCCATTGGACACTTCACTTGCATCCCTATTCGACAACACCGTAGATCAGATGGCCAAAACGCGAATGGTGGTCATCAAGGAGGAAGCTGAAGCCGCTTTAGCAAACAGGGCCCATGCAACATCCGGACATCAAGGAGAGAATTGCACTTATGCATGGGCACAGCTACGACAAATTCCAGCCACTAAAGAACAAGTGCAAAAAGCAGTAAAGGAGTACCCCACATGCAACCGGATTAGACAAATGCCCTTGCAAAAGAAGCCTAGCGGCCATATCAGAAGAGGAACTGCAGCTACTACAGTGTGGCAATTGGACTATATCGGGCCGCTACCAAAGGAAGGAGGAAAAAGCTACGTATTGACCATGGTGGACACCTACTCTGGCCTTATGTTTGGTATGCCCTGTAAGTCTGCAGACCAAAAGTCCACTTTGCAAGGGCTAAACTACCTGATAAAACATTATGGGGCACATGATGAGATCCAAACAGTTAGGGGCACACACTTTTCAGGGAAAACAGTGCAGGGCTGGGCGCAAGAACAGGGAATTCGGTGGATTGTGCACCTTAGTTATTATCCACAAGCTGTAGGTATGATTCAGAGATATAACGGATTGTTGAAAGAACATCAAAAAAAATAAAGTTATCAGCACATGATAGGCTTGCACAAGTGATTTGTGAACAAGCGTACACCCCTCACATTGAAGAAAGATCTGGCCACCCGATAACACCCAGAGAGGTGAGGAAGGATTTGGAAGCACAGGAAGAAAAGTATGGGTGAACCATCCAGGAAAAAAGCCAGAGGCAGGAGAGCTATTGAGTCAAGGGGTGGGGAGTATGCATATTATACTTTTAAAGAACTCAAATGTACCTGTATTTGTACTTGCAGTGAGACTTACCCCACGGTCGTAAATGAGGACATCTGCATCGATGACGCGGTTCATGATTATAACCGGAAAAAGTGTATGAGTCCGACCGAATATAGTCAGTCATGTCACTTGTGCACCTCAAGCAGCTAACATAACTGATGACCAGGGAAATGTTTTACTTTGCAACGTGGAGGTACCTGGAGGCAAGTGGATGGCTGCCAAAGCTGTGACCTGGAAGGTAACTGGACAGCAAATCCGACATGCCAACGGACTGAACAAGGTCGAGAGGATGCCAGCAACAGTACAGGCTTTTAGTTACATGCTAAACATGATATGTAAATATTGTGATACCAGGACACATGGTGGTTGTTACAATGAACAATAGAATACCAGCCTTCATGTTTTACATAACCGAAAGACGCATGGTTAACAACTTAAGCAACATTTCTATAATGCGATATAGAATAGGATGTAAGCAAGTTCTGCATGCAAGCATAATTAATCGTATTGTGTTACAGATAAATTTTGTCAAGGGGAATGTCTCAAAGTATGATCTATTATGTGCACCATGGACACCACAGTTATGGCCCTTGCCAAAGTTACGCAATATGAGAGATCTGGGGTCCTTGATAGCTGGGGCCACCGGAATCGGGATAGGGGCCCTGAATTCTTTTGATGTTGAAGCCATTAGGAATAAGCTATCTTCTACAGGATATAGTACAGGAGAGGCCATAAAAGTAATTTCTCAATGGGGGCCTACACACTCACAAGAAGTATGGAAAGTCCTGCGTGGGTTGTATCGTGATTGGCAATGGCATAATTTCACTTATGAACAATTTGGAAAAAGCTTTCAAAGCACCCAAACAATGCCCAAAAAGGAATTCAGTGCATACTATGGCAAAGTATTGTTAATCAACAGTAAGTAGACTTCAAAGCGGAATGGGGACAGCTTCAAAGTGAATATTGGAGACAATTGCATTTGCCTGAGGAAATATGGGTAAAGCCTATACAATTCCATTGTGAGGGAGTGATGTGTTATGCTCATTTTGATATAGCTAGAAGTAATCTTCCTCCTGAAATATGGCGCCCCTTTATATTGCTCCCTGTAGTAATAGGTGAAGAATGGTGGATACCTCAACACTGACAAAAAATTGATTGATCAAACAAATCACACCGTAGATCCCACTAGATGTGCAGATTGGTCTAAGGGGTGGGTATGTACCCACACTGGACGGGCGCTAGACCCATGCCTTCACCCAATACCAGGAGAATGTGAATGGTTACCTTATACTATTAATGGCACAGACTTATATCAGATAGGAACAGAGAGTATATGTTAAGTTACTAATCATCCCTTACTTATTAATGGATTTATACAAACCACTGGAGAGCAAGTAATGTGTACGAGCAACATTACCAGCATTATTGACATAAGCACTCACATCATGTACTGACCAAGTTCACCATAACCACATTACAGACGCAAATGCGTGCGCAGTTAGAGTGGAACATCTCGCTTGTTGTTAAGCTACCCAGATAAGAGGCAATCAAGCACTACGCACAAGTTACCTTTGCTAAATTTGATATGGCAGCTAAATACACCAAGAATACAGCCATACTGATGACCATAAACACTAAACAGCTTATGCGCACTGCTTCATGCATCCAGCAAATAACTGAGCACCATTGGTATGACATCTTCTTAGGCTGGGCACTAGGAGCTATAAAGACGCTAACTATAGTGTTACAACAGCTAATTTGGTTATTGATTGTTTGTGTTACGCTAATGACTATACTATGTAGACTATATGTATGCACAAAGCAGTTTTCATACTAAAGATGCAAGCGCTTAGAATAACGTTGACCAGTATTAGTAGCAACCTAGCTAGCGGAATGTCAAAGTAAATGATATCCGTTTCAACATGCATCACACTCATCTAAGGGGTGGAGTGTTCAGTATTAGGGAAAGATGCGGAAGACATTGTAACGCGAAGGGTTAATTATCTTGAGCAGTGTAGATGAGTGTAATGCCTGTTGAAACCCCCTCCGAAACATCGTGGAAAAGTTCATGATATTATTTTCAAGCTTGTTTGTGTAGAAGACTCTGTCACAACCTTGAGAACGAGAGTACAGGGAGAAGATGGAATGAAAAACAAAGGCTGGAGAAGGGCAGAGCAGCCAAGTACTGATAACATAGCTAGAAAATGCCAGAATGAGATAGAATCCAAGCTTCTAGTTATTTAAGCACTGAACTGTGGGTGAGGGATTTGGAAGCTCGCAGATGGAACTGTGGAAGCTGCCATGGCCCAGCGCTGCCTCCCTGTTTGCTCGTGGTGTTTGAGGGGGAGAGAGGTCCAAGCAGGCGGTAGAGGGCTCCCCAGCATGTCGTGGATTAAGTTAAGTTTCCACACAGGGATAAAATACCTTTGTTTCTCTGCTCTATTATTATGACTGATTATTTATGCCTGCACTGTGTTTATAACCTGAAGTATTCAGCTCGTTTATATTTTGCTTTCTAAACCTATTAGTGTGAACTGCTACAATAACTGAAACATGCATTTTGGTGTGCAGTAAATCAAAGCTTATCTGAAGTATTCAACTCATTTATATTCTGCTTCCTGAATATCGTAGTGCGATGCATTTTAGTATACAGTGAATCAAAACTTATGTCTGTCAATGAATTCTTTGTATATATATATATATATATATATATATATATATAAATAGATGCTTTTCATTGCTATTCTTATTCTACTATTGTTAATGTGCTAAATGCCTACATTTTACCTGAAATTCTAGTAAAGCTAAATTGTATTTATAATTGGTGTGTGGTCCTTCATTGAGCGTCCTTATTGACTTATACCGAACAGGTGTCAACCAGTCACCTGGATAAGACAGGTACCAACTTCATGTCCGCATACATGAACACCATGTGGAGCGAGAAAGGAGTAACAAATGTTCACCACACCCTAACATGCCCAGGCCAATGGGCTTGTTGGAGGGTTCAAGAAGAACCTCCAAGACATGACCATGGGAATGCTAGAGCCATTGAGGTGGAAGTGGGATGTCCTCTTACCATACCTTTGTTTCATTTACCAGTAGTTGGATGCAGTCCCTTTGAACTTCTGAACGGTCACTTTGTTCGAGGGTCTCTCAGCCAGGTAAAGAAGCATTGGGAGCAAGCTCCCAAGAAAGCTTCTCAGCATGTGGTCCGATATAGGCTCACCCTTAGCACCCAGATGAAGCATTTCTGGAAGAAGGCTTAAGCGAATCCGGATGCCAACCAGGAGGTTATGAAGCTCTGATATGACCAGTGGACCACTCTAGTCAAATTTCAGCCTGGCCAGAATGTTTTGGTGATGGAGCCAATGGGGCCCAGGACCCTAGAAGACTGATGGTCTGGACCCCATGAGGTGAAGGGGAATGTTACTTACCTGGTCGATCTCAAGACCCTCAGGAACCCTTTATGGGTCCTGCATGTTGATGGTCTCAAACTCCACTTTGCGAGGACAGAGGTTACTATCCTCCAGTCCACGGATTATGGAAAGGAAGGGGAGCGAGGACCTCCTCCTGACTTCCTTTCTTCTAAGGAGCAGGACAGGTCAGTGACTGTAGAGCAACAGAGGGACTGCCACCAGTTGTCGGGGACGTTTGCCTCACTTTTTTCGCTAATCCCAGGGCTCACATTGTGTGCCCGTGATATTGACAGTGGGGACAGTATGCTTGTCAAGATTATCTGACACGGTGAGAGCCAGCATAGAGGAAGTCTCCAAAATTTTAGATCTAAAGTAATTAATCTCTCAAGCAGCCCTTGATCCAACCCAGTATTGCTGGTCCCTCAGGCTGCCTCTCCATTTACCACCCTGAACTCCGATTCTGTGTAGATTAACGGGGGCTCAGTTCAGTTACTAAAACCAACGCTCACCTCAATTCCCCGAGCGGATAAGCTCATTGACTGGTTGGGGACTGCCAATCTCTGAAGCACTTTTAGGCTGATTTATGGATACTGGCAGATTACTTTAACTGAGGGGGCAAAGAGGTCTGAGTTCTCTACCGTAAACTGCCACTTCCAGTTTCAGGTTAAAGAACGCCCCTGGAGCTTCCAGAGGTTGTTCAAACAGGTCCTGGCAACGCTGTAGAACATCAGTGCTGCGTTCCTGGATAACATTTTGGTTTTCATCTCCAGCTGGGAGAACCAACTGTACCTACTCACAGAAGTGCTTCATGCTCTGCAGAGAGCAGGCCTGACTTTCAAGGCCAGTAAGTGCCAGATAGGGAAGGGTCCAGTGGTATACCTGGGTCACCAAGTTGAGGGAACAAGGTACAGCCCCTCCAGACCAAAATTCAGACCATTCTGGCATGGGAACCCGAACACCCAGACAGGGGTGAGGTCCTTCCTGGGCTTCACATGGTTCTACAAGAGGTTTGTTAAGAGTATGGCACCTTGCTGCTGCCTTGACAAAACTGGACCAGCAGCCCGTCAGGTGATTTGGATGGAGGTATGTTAGACCTTTTTTGACACCCTGAAGGCCATGTGCAAGACATAAGTGATCAAGGCTCCTGATTTCTCACAAGAAGTCATCATGCTGACGGACACCTCACAACATGGCACATGGGTGGTGCACTCACAGCTTAACGAAGCAGATCAACCAGTATCCTACATCAGCAGGATGTTGCCTCTCAGGGAGCAGAGGTGGAGTGCAATGGATAGGGAAGCCTTTGCAGTGGTCATACCACTGAAGAAGTCACATACGGGTTCAGACAGTCCACAGACTCCTCATATGGGTAATGCAGATGAGTTTGAAATCCAAACTGTTGAAGTGGTCCATCCACCTACAGGGAATAGATTTTATGGTGGAGCATCGGTCTGGAAAGGACCACGTCAGTGCGGATGGTCTCTCCAGGTTCTTCCACTGTAGCCACAAGAACTTCCTTGAGGCTGGGTAGTTCTTGCTGCTTTCAAGGAGGTGGGGGGGGAGGGATGTATTTGGGACAGATGTTGGACCCAACATACTTGACATGGTTTTCCCTCAACTTTTTGTTTGCTTTCAATCCTCCTGCATTTGCTGTCTTTAGCGCTCCTGCGATTTACGGCTGCTAATAAGTGCTTGTGCTTTCTCCTTTAAACATGGTAAAATTGACTTACACCCAATGGGCACATTTAATTTACTTTCAAGTCACTAGCACAGTGGTATTATATGTACCCAGGGCGTACAAATGAAATGCTACTTGTGGACCTGTAGCACTTATTGTGCCACTTACTTAAAATTAGCCCTAACCTGTCTCAGAACCACCATTGCAGCCTGTGTGCAATTTTAAACTGCTACTTCTACCTGGCAAAATAAACCTTTTGCCATGAGTTATTAATGGGGTCTTTGGTTGACAGTCAGGTTACCCCCTGTTCAAGCAAGGACCCTCACTCTAGTCAGGGTAAAAGAGAATCACCCTCAGCTAACCCCTGCTTACCCCCTTAGTAGCTTGGCATGACCAGTAGGCTTAACTTCACAGTGCTAGGTGTAAAGTATTTGTACCAACACACACAGTAACTTAATGGAAACACTACAAAATGACAACACAGGTTTAGAAAAATAGAAAATATTTATCTAAACAAAAACAAGACCAAAATTACAAAAATCCACAATACACAAGTCAAGTTATCAATTAAAAAGCAAAAAGTTTTCCTGTAGTTTTAAACACACACTAACAATGTTAGTGTGAAAGTGTACCTTGGGTGCATCAAAAATAAACCTGCACTGGCGAGTGTCCTTCAAAAAGGGCTTGCGATGCGTCTATTTCACTCACGAGCGAGACCTTGCAATGTTTCTCCTTTCGTCAGGTCAGGGCGCGTAATTTCTTCTCTCCGCAGGAGAGCGACCCGTCGATCCGGTCAGCACTCTCAAGTCCTGGCAGGCATTGCATTGTTTTTACATGCCCAGTGGTGCTTGAGTCGGAAATCCAGCTGCACAATGATCCGAAAACCATGCAGCGCGGGTTGCGGTCTCACCAGCCTCCATCAGCGATGCTGCGCATTTTCTCCAGCTCCGTGCGCAGATTCTTCGTTCGCGCTGCAGGCGAGCGACGATTTTCAGCCGCGAAGCCGGCTGTGCGCCGATTTCCCAGCCGCAGATCGGAGTTGCATCGATCTTTTCCCCGCACAGCATTCTGTGCGTGGATTTCTTCCTCTTAGGCTGCCAGCTTCTCCTTTCAGGGTCCCAGAAACTGGATGGACATCACTTGGCAGAGTAGGAGTCTCTCCAGAGACTCCAGGTGCTGGCAGAGAGAAGTCTTTGATGTCCCTGAGACTTCAAACAACAGGAGGCAAACTCTAAGTCAAGCCCTTGGAGATCTTCCCAAGATGGAAGGCACACAAAGTCCAGTCTTTGCCCTCTTACTCTGGGAGAAGCAGCAACTGCAGGATAGCTCCACAAAGCACAGTCACAGGCAGGGCAGCTCTTCTTCCTCAGCTCTTTTCCAGGCAGAGGTTCCTCTTGGTTTCCAGATGTGTTCTAAAGTCTGTGGTTTTGGGTGCCCTTATACCCAATTTCTCCTTTGAAGTAGGCCTACTTCAAAGCAAAGTCTCTTGAATGTGAAATCCTGCCTTGACCGGGTCAGGCCCCAGATACTCACCAGGGGGTTGGAGACTGCATTGTGTGAAGGCAGGCACAGCCCTTTCAGGTGTGAGTGGCCAATCCTCCTCTCCCTCCTGGAACAGATGGCTCATCAGGATATACAGGCTACACCCCAGCTCCCTTTGTGTCACTGTCTAGTGTGAGGTGCAACCAGCCCAACTGTCAAACTGACCCAGACAGGGAATCCACAAAACAGGCAGAGTCACAGAAATGGTATAAGCAAGAAAATGCTCACTTTCTAAAAGTGGCATTTTCAAACCAACACACTTAAAATCAACTTTACTAAAAGATGTATTTTTAAATTGTGAGCTCAGAGACCCCAAACTCCGCATGTCCATCCGCTCCCAAAGGGAATCTACACTTTAATCAGATTTAAACGTAGCCCCCATTTTAACCTATGAGAGGGACAGGCCTTACAACAGTAAAAACGAATATAGGAATATTTCACTGTCAGGACATATAAAACACATTACTATATGTCCTACCTTAACCATACACTGCACCCTGCCCTTGGGGCTACCTAGGGCCTATCTTAGGGGTGCCTTACATGTAAGAAAAAGAAAGGTTTAGGCCTGGCAAGTAGGTACACTTGCCAAGTCAAATTTACAGTTTAAAAACTGCACACACACAGACACTGTGGTGGCAGGTCTGAGACATGATTACAGAGCTACTTATGTGGGTGGCACAACCAGTGCTGTAGGTACACTAGCAGCATTTGATTTACAGGCCCTGGGCACCTCTAGTGCACTGTACCAGGGACTTACTAATAAATTAAATATGCCAATCATGGATAAACCAATTACATACACATTTTGTAAAGGAGTACTTGCACTTTAGCACTGGTTAGCAGTGGTAAAGAGCCCAGAGTAACAAACAGCAAAATCAGAGTCCAGCACACATCAACAACCTGGGGAACAGAGGCAAAAAGTGAAGGGAGACCACGCCAAGGATGAAAAGTCTAACACCATGTCTACACCTTTCTTTTTAATGCATACAAATCTTCCCTAAGGTAGGCCCTCAACAACCCAGAGGGCATGGTGCAGTATACGTAAAAAGTTGGACCTATACTTTTACATGCCCCAGTAGTGAAAAACTCAAATTCGTTGTCCACAACTGCCAGACCAATCTCTTGAGCTAAACCCTTAAGTGACAACTTTCAATGGATGGAGCACAGGGTCTGATACAGGGACAAGTTAGGCCCACTGAACTTGCGACTTTGTCCCAGTACGGCACCACCAAATAACTACAGTTGCCACTTTGTGCCTATAGGCACCATTTTCACTTATATCTTTAAAACTGCATATCTCCGCTTCTGACCGGATCTTTGTTGTTTTGGTCTCAAACAGTTTATTTGTTTTTACTCACTTCTTTAAACTGATGTGGGATTTGTCTTGTGTTGTTTTCACTTTATTACTGTTTGAGGTGCTACATAAATATTATACACACTGCCTTTAAGTTAACCCGGACTGCTTTTGTGCCAAGCTATGAGAGGGTTAAGGACTGGTTAATTTGGAACTGCTTATGACTTCACGTTGACTGGGACTGCGGTCGTTCCATGAGAAGAGTTTCACCCTCCTTAACTTGTAACCCTGTTTCCGACAGGTAGATTTTTGTGAAAGTAGGATTTCTTGAGTAATGCATCAATTTCGCAGAGAACAGACTCTTCAAAAGTGATCATTTGTGGGAGTGTTTCTGGAGCACGTCGACAGAACTGCGATTTTCTTTTTTTTTTATTAAAATTGAGTTATACTTGTTACACTAGTGTCTGCCAAGAAATTGACTTTTAAGATTTTACCTTGCACAAAAATTGGAGGCACTCTATTTTAGATTCAAAGGGATCTTGTATGGTGAAAGGCACAAAAGATAACCCTTTACTAAATAGGGATTGTTCAGCATCTGTGAGTCTATGTTGAGATCTTTTTCCATCCCTGCCCAAAAGAGTATGCTGTACTGGATGTGGAAAAGGGATGCTACCGTCACTCATGCTTTCTTAATGAAATCTCTCGTAGAACTTCTATAGAATGCACCCTAAAAGAAGATTTCTATAAATCTAACGCCTCCACTAACCTTCCATTCTATAGAAGACCAAGGCACCACTCGGACACAGAGTACCCTTGCCGTGCTGTCGCCCAGATGAGTACCCCAGCCCGAGAAAGCATCTGCAACTAGGGTAGTCCACAACTGCAGGGGAGAGAAACCTCACAAACAGATTTGATGGGCACATCCACCAGTTCAGATCTGGAAGAGCTACAAGTCTGCATCTAACCCAACATATACCCATCATGGTGTAGCCACTGTTTATTCAAGCACTGATGAAAGGGTCCTCATTCACAATCTGGCCTGCAGCAACAAAAAAAGAAATTAGGTGTCAGGTCCAATAGGCAAATTACATTCAGTTACGGAATCAGTGTCATAAATCTCTCAGTTGTATCCCAAGTGTCGAAAACCCCCTGAGGAGAAGAAAGAAAAAAAAAAGCATGTTCAGCACTGTATCCGTAAAGGTCAACCTCTGCTTCAGGTGATATGGGACTTTGGGGCTTTGTTGGTAAAGTCCAAGTCATGCAGTAAGATTAGTCATGCAGTAAGATTGAGATGTACTGAAAGGTTCTATGCCTAGCAAAGGGCACCCTGCCTTCATGAGTTAGTTGTCCAAGTACTGAAATATGTGGATACCTGACCTCTTTAGTGACTACCACCAGCATCTTTCTTAACACTTGAGAAGCACTGGTCAGATCAAATGATACAAGCACAGAGAGCCGAGACCCCACTGTGAACCTCACAAGTAGCTTGAATATGAAGCAAAGTCATGCTTGCATCCCTCTGGTGACCTAAGTAAATTTAGTAAAATGTCATGCCCGTTATGCCAAGGGCACTGAAGTAAGTAAACTGGCTATTCTTGTTCTTTCCTTAAGAGTTTATTTCCAGTTATAATGTACAGACAGATACATGCGCTCGCCATCCCCAAACCGGCACAACTCCGACCTTTCAAATGAAAACATTCCAATCCCCTGTCACAGCCTGCCCCAACATTCCACTGCCCCTGATGTCATAGCATTCTTCTTTTACATACAAACTAATACATCACTACACATCCCCTTCCCTTTAAAAAAAAAAAAAAAATCACAAAAAAAACAAGAAAAATAATATGTATATAAATAAATATATATTTTTATTTAATCACACACAAAATTTTCTAATACCTTAGGTTTTCTCAGAACCCTGCCGAAACAACTTTTCTTCACTTCACCACAAGCTACATTTTTATTCTGTTCACGCTCATTCACATTACATTCAAATTCTCCCATATTAATACGAGTCTGGACACCTTCCTGACAGCCCCTAGCTTCCAAATCCCCAATAACTCTGGAATCTTTGTTACCATCAATATAACACTCCAACCACCAATATTTGTTATTATTACCTTCCAGCAAATCATACTGCACAAATTGTTGTTTGCAAGACTTAGCAATAGCAACGTGACTCATGTGACATACACTGCCATCATCCAAAATGACAGTATTTCTCATCACTTTCTTAATTCTTATAGGCTCGCCAAACTTGCTCTCACCTTTAGCCACTTTCCTTACGGATTTCACTCTCACCCAATCTCCCACATTCAAATGTACTTCTTTAGTGCCATATTTATTATTAAAATATTTCTTGTGAACTCTTTATGCACTTTCTTACATGTTCCTTGCTCCAAAGTACTTGTCTGCTTCTTTGCATCCAACCAGGGTTAATCTTCGAAAATGGAATTCTACCTCGCATTATATCAAACTGACTTTGACCTATTGTCTCATGAGGTGTCACTCTATAAGCCCATAACATTTTCCTTAACTCAGAATCTATATTACTTTTGTTTCCATGCTTTGCAATTTGAATGATGCCCTTGAAAATCCTATTTATACGTTCCACTACAGCATTCCCCCTGGGATTATATAAAGCTGTAAACCTTTGTTCAATACCAGTCATTTTAGCAAAAGTTTTCATTTCCTCAGATTTAAATTGAACACAATTGTCCGTCAATAAAATTCTGGGAAATCCTTCCCTCAAAAATATTTCCTCCAAAAAATTAATCACTGCCTTGGTATCAATTTTTTGTAACACAGAAAATTCAATCCACCTTGAAAACAAATCAACTAAAACCACACTAAACTTTGAAGTCCCATCATGCTACGTAATAGGACCCATAATGTCTAAAGCAACTTCTTCCCATGGTATATTAGGACAACTTGAAGAAGAAATTGGCGGGTTAAGTGTCTTTTGAGCTTTGTCACTATTCTCACACTCCATGCAGTCACGTACATATCTCTCAATTTCTACATCGATTTTTGGCCACCAATAAAGTACTTTAATTCCTCTTTTGGTGCGAGATATTCCTGAATGACCTTCATGTCCAATAGCGATAAGTTTATTTCTAACACAACAGGGGGGGAATAATCTTCCCACCTCTACACACAAAATCACCTTCAATACTCAATTCATCTCTCACTTCCCAAAATGCTCTTAACATATCACTGCTTTTGACTTTGTCATTATACCAGCCGAACATCACTTTGTTTTTAACTTCTTTCAACACTTCGTCTTTCTCATACTCCATGATCCATTCTTCTTTTTGCAATGAGCTTAAAGTATTCTCATCAAACACACCAGCTACACACCAGTCATTCCATGGATGTTGATCCAACTTTCTTAAAGGTAAGGACATTCTACTTAAAAAATCTGCAGTAAATTTTTTTTACCCCAGGAACATACTGCACTTCATATAAGAAATCTTGTAGTCTCATAGATAGTCTAGCTATTCTCGCAGATGCTCTACATAAACCTTCTGTAGTTAACAATTTAGTAAGGGGCTTATGGTCAGTCCTTATGATGCATTTTTGCCCCCAAACAAATTTCCGAAAGTGTTCTAATGCCCATACACATGCCAAAGTTTCTCTCTCTATTAGAGTATTTTTCCTCTGTGGGAGACAAAGAACGGGATGCAAATGCAACCACATATTCTTTACCCACACTGTCACTCTGTGTTAATACACTACCAAGGCCCTTACCAATCGCATCCGTAGTGATAATAGAACAAGCTTTTGGATCGTATCCATGCAACATTGGAGCCCTCACAATTGCATTCTTAATTTCCTGAAAAGCCTTCTAACAACTTACATTCCATTCAAATTTCACTTTGTTTTTTAGTAACAATCTCATTTGGTAGGTCTTAGCTGAAAATGTTTCTACAAATTTCGAATAAAACTCGGCTAGACCTAAAAAGGATCTCAAATCATCTTTAGATGTGGGGCATGGGGCATTCTTAATAGCTTCCACCAACTTTTTTTTTTAGGTCTTTTGCCTTCATGATCAATCTCATGTCCTAAATACGTTACTTTTCTCTGTGCAAATCTAAATTTACTGCTCTCTGCGGTCAAACCTTTTTCTTGTAAGATGTTCAAAACATTCCTCAATTCCTTATCATGATGTTTCTTGCTACTTCCCATAACTAAAATATCATCCTGAAAGAATGTAACATTAGGCAAATGTCCAAATAACTGCGCCATCAACCTTTGAAAGACGGCAGCCGCCGACGCCAAACCAAATGGCATACGTTTGAAACGAAAACAACCCCATGGTGTACAAAACGTTGTAAGATGTCTGCTATGATAGTCCAACCTAACCTGGTGGTAAGCAGACGACAAGTCCAAAGTGGAAAACCATTTAGCATCTCTCGTGGCAGACAACATCTCATCAATACGAGGCAAATGAAACTGATCTAATATGATATTATTGTTCAAACCTCTCAAATCCACACACAAACGCACTTTGCCATTAGCTTTACGCGCAACAACCAAAGGTGAAACCCACTCAGAAGCTTCAACTGGTTCTATAATCTGTGAATTTTGTAACCTGTCCAACTCTTTCTTTACCTCATCCCTGACAATAAACGGAATATTCCGTACCTTATGAATTTTTGGTTTGGCATCCTTTTTTAGTCTAATCTGATGTATAAAGCCTTTCAGTTGACCTACTTGCACATTGAACACTCCTGGAAACTCTTGTGTGGCCCATTTTTTTGTGTCTTCTTCATCACACATTACTAAGACTTGCTCTACACTGTTAGGATCAAGCACAATATGCAGTTTCTTTTGGTCTTTCCAGCCTAATACCGACGGACCATCCTTAGCCACATATAATTTACATACTGCTCGTCTTTGCTTAAATTTGAATACCAGCAATCTAAAACCAATAATATCTATTCTATCACCAGTGTAACTTTCAGGCAAAATGTCCGAGGTTTCTAAATGTTCCCCTAAACTATGTACAAAATGCTTTTGCCATGTGCATTCTGAAACAATACTGTATGGGGACCCAGAGTCTGCTGCCACTTGCAGCATAACTCCCCCAAATGATACCCAACACAAGGGTTTGTTTGACGTTTGTCCTGAAATGTTCAAAACCACAGTTTTGTGACCCCTCAGTTTATAATTCACGTCTTCATCACTGTCATCAGAACAGTCTTCCAGCACTTCCTTAATGCAGGCCACTTTACTGTTCACCTTCTTCATTTGTTTCTTCCTGCACACCCTAGCAAAATGGCCTACAATTCCACATTCCAAACACTTAGCATTCTTAGCTGGACACCCATCAAATTTTGCAGAATGAAAGGAACTCCCGCAACGGAAACACTCATTTCTGGATCGATCAGGCATGTTAGATTTTTGATTCTTTGCAAAAGTTTGATTTTTCTCTTTTTTAAAGTCATTATCCCGCTTATCCATGGACCATTTGTTGTGCTTGCGATCACTAACTTTGGCAACGACTTCTTCAGAGTTCTTATCCTGTGCCAAAGTGATTTTCGCACATCTTTCGGATAATTCTGCTTTCTTCACTAAAGCAATAATATCCTTTAGACTGGATTCGCCTTCAATCCACAACCTCTCTTGAATAGATTTGTTTTTAGTATACATTACAATCTGGCCCCGTACCAGTTCATCATGTAGACCAGCAAACCTACATGAGCTAGCTAAATGTTTTAAAGCAGAAACGTAGCTCTCTATGTCCTCGTGTTTCTCTTGTTTCCTGTGGAAAAATGCGTGACGAGTAACCGCAATGCAAACAGCAGGAGAAAAATGATCATTTAAATCCAAAATAGCACTTTGAAACACATCTTCATCGCCTCTATCGGGTTTTTGTAGTGGATTATAAATACGAAGACCTTCAGGGCCTAAACAGTGCATTAAGATCCTTTTTTTTCTTTCAGCAGAGATTAAACCATTGCAATCTTCTAAGTTTGCGATGTAATTCAAAAAATATTCCTTCCACTCCTTCCATTGTACAGCTGGTTCACCAGGAGATGCTAAAAATTCCTTTGGTGTACTCAACTGCAAAGAAAGCGACGTCCCTGTCCCGGAAGAATCTCCACTCGAAGACATAGTGTACTAAAAATTATAGCTGTAAAATATAACTCTTTAGCGCGCCTCAAACAAAGTAAACAAACGGCAACTGTATTAGAGAAAGAGAAAAATAAATATAAAAAAAAAAAAACTTCCCTCACTTGCTTAAAATAAGTTGCCTTTAACAAAGCAGGTCCGAAAATAGCTGCTCTCTAATCCTCAGTCTGATGTCTGTAGCGTTGCCTTCCAATAATTGCAGTTTTCTCAGACCAATGCTTGCTGCTTTACGATCCTGCTCGTCGCCATGTGAAGTAAGTAAACTGGCTCTTCTTGTTCTTTCCTTAAGAGTTTATTTCCAGTTATAATGTACCGACAGAGATACATGCGCTCGCCATCCCCAAACCGGCACAACTCCGACCTTTCATATGAAAACATTCCAATCCCCCGTCACAGCCTGCCCCAACATTCCACTGCCCCTAAAGTCATAGCATTCTTCTTTTATATACAAACTATTACATCACTACAGGCACCATCTCTATAGCCCCTTTGCGCAGGGGAAAAACATTGGCATCAAAGATCGAGAGTTGTGCCTCAAAACACATTGTAGTGGAAGTGGAAGGTGGGCGGTTCACAGAAGACAGGAAGGTTTGGCCTCAACCCTTGTGGATTACCATGCTCATCCAGCAATCCATTGTTATCATTCTGCAATTGGTTTGAGAAACGAGAGGCGCTCCCCATTGGATGCAGGCAGGTAATCAAACAGGCAGAGGAATACTGCATCCGTTCAATCCGACTCTACTGTCTACTATTATCCACAGAAAAATAGCGAAGTATGAGGAAACATGGACATCATTTAGAACTTTGGTTAACCGTGCTGTGATTGGTCTAGCATGGTGCTAAGAACAGGATTATACAACTCAGATTCTTCTGGTTGTAACTGATCTCATGTATTGTGAGCTACTCTTCATGGTAACATTTTCCTATAAAATGTATGCAATGTTTAGCATTAAGAATGGGAGCGGGCATTACTAAATAATGTAAAGCGTTCCCTTCACAATCGGCCGTTTCTCGTACTCATCCCTTTGTATTTCATTCAGTTTCTCAGACTGGTCCCTCCTCCGTTCTGTGGTAAAACTAAAACTGGGAAGTTAAAAATAAAATGTTAAAAAACCCTTTAAAAGAGTTAAACATCTACTGAGGGTGCTTAAGTCGGCTGTGACGCCCATCTTGAACATGACAGCTGTGCCACGCAGAAACTCCATAACTTTTAGTTTTGTCTGTGAATGGTTTGCTGGGGAGGCAAGGCCACAGTGAGCATGCAATTCAGCAACTGTTTGTGAATCGCTCCAGGAATTAATCTGCTCTCTTTATTAAGAGCTACTCACTAGCAAAGGCCATGTTCATGAAGTTCACATGGACCTCTCCCACAAATCTGTGGCGTGCATGCAAGCACGACTTTGGGACATTTTATGTCCCAGTGTAGTCACACCCTAAGTACGAGAAGCTACATGACATGACCCAACAGTGCTGGAGGACTACAGCTGGCGGACAAGGTGGGGAATGTGCACCAAGCAGTAGCCATCAGCATAATGAAATTCTTGGGTTTTAGAAGACATGGCAGATGGCAGTGGGATGATCATCAATAATGGTTTGTTCCTAGCAAAAGTAGACCTAAGAGTTGGATAAATCAAGAAGCATCTGGAATCAGGAAGTGGCTTTGTGGTATGGACAGCTGTATGCATTTGGAAGCCTTATGATTTACCAGCAAAAAAAATGGAAAAATGGGAGGCCAAGGTTGCCATTTCAATGTCACCATAACACAATGATTTCCCAAGAAGAGGTGTGTTAAGAAGTCTGCACCTCTACAGAGACCTATTACAGTCAGAGATTTTAAATATGCAGTATTCCTATTGAACCCTAGTGGAGGTCTAGTACGAACACACAAATATGGATACAGTGTGTCTTATTTTTGCTATATTTTTACGGTCCTGAATATAATCTTCCAAATGCAGATAAAGTGGATTATGAAAATAAAATATTTTACCATGCTCTAAAGCCGCTTAGTAGTGTGAACACTCAATTCCACAAATAAAATCCCTCATAAATGGCCAATGCACCCTAATTACATTAAATTATATAACTCTTTCGGGATGGGAATATTGAACTGATAGCATATGTAAACATATCCATCTTGAGGACTTATCGCATCTCATCTTATAAAATTGACCATCTGTTGAATGTTAACAATATTTACACGGTACCCTTATTAATAATAGGCAAAATAAGAAACTACACAGAAAAAACATAGCAAAGTCAAACTGCTTTATTGGTCACAGTCTGTACAATACATTTTAATAAATATTGATCCCTAGAGAGAATCCAGCTTTCAGAAGAGTCGGTCCCTAAAGATTTGCACTGACATGGGCAAACAGGTACTGGCAAACGTTAAGTTGACAAACGGCAGGTAGAAATCAATTCTATTTTTTGGGCATAGCAGCGTTGAAGAGTTCAAAGAAAAGATATCCTGTTCCTGTAACAAGAAATAAAGTGTTGGTAAGATAATTTTGATGGCAACCTAACAGTCCAATTAAATCCATGAATATCTGTGGCTTGCAAAACACAAGCAAGGCTAAACAGGAATAAAATGATGAGATTTCATCCCCACGTGTACATGTGAATCACTACCATAGGACATCAACAGCCCAATCCTTTGGTCCTCGTGTTTTTGCCTGTAAACTGGCAACACAATCTGAAGATACAACTGCTTGTAAATCCTTCTGGGTTCATTTGGCACAAGGCAGGTTGGCTGCCATAATGCCTAAAACCATATGTGGATTTTTGCACAGAAGAGAAATGGACAAAGCTATCCCTTAGTAGGAGAAAGGGATTAAATGCAAGTATATAAAGTTTTTATGAAATGTGAGGCCTAATTTATAAACAAACTGTACATTAAAAGTTATCAAGTGACTTATTTTGCTAAATTAAGTACCACACATAAATTGGCCACAGTTATTTAACCAACAGGAGACAAAAAATGTTTCGAAAGCTGTGCACTAAAGACATGCTAAATATACGTGTAGTAATGCAGAAGCATTATAATGTTTATCAACTTACAATTCAGTCAAAATCTGTATATGTCTACAAAACGTGTGACAATTACAACTTAAATACAAACGTCTCGGCAGGTGATACACTGGCAAGGCACTAGAGATAACATGCTATACGTGGACTATTAGTAATGTTTCAAATATGAATCTGAAATTAAAGTCTGGCAAAAGTACCTGCAAGTGAGAGAACCATTGTGAGTCGGTAGAGTAATGCATCGCGTGCTCCTCCCTTCAGATACACTGGCATGCCATTATCCTCCTGAACAAAAGTTAAAGAAAAAAAATGAAAAAATAAAGCTCAAGATCAGTTATATCCATGCAAGTTTCATCCCTATGCCAAAATAATTTTTAAAAGCAATTACGGAAGTAAAAAACATACTACCCCGGCACACGCAGTTTATAGTTCCCTAGCACAATAACCAGAGAGATACAAACTACAAAAGAAAACCTGAAATAAGTATTTATAAGAGATGGGAGTTGGATACAGAAAGGCAATTCAGCAAGCATTTAGTTGAGGTGAAGGAAGGGTATTAATAGCTTTCTGAAGGGTGTGGAAGTCAGGTTGGTTTCTGATGGAAGTAGGGAAGGAGTTGCAGTTGCGAGGCTAGCGGCAGCTCCTGAGAAGTCTGCTTCACTTCTAAAGCAGTAGAGGCTGATGTTTGCTGCGAGATCTTCCTCACTAGTCCTTGCCCTCTGCCGGAGATAGTGAAAGATCGTCAAGGCAGGATCGGGTTTTGAGGTGGATGGCCTTTTAAAGTTAGACAAAACAGGAAGATGTGTGTTACGATCGTAAAGACTAAGCTACTGGCAATCACTTCCGCTGCCTTACAGTCAATTGTTTTTTACCCAGCATGCCACTATAGGCTGAGACACGACATATGCCAATCAGCCTTAGTCCTGCTCAATTAGGACAACCCAGGCCAAACTGCCAAGCCAGCTCCCCTCTGAAAACAAGCACAAGCAACCTCACATACTGATGAGGCCTAAGTAAGCCAAAATCAGTCTGGGGATCATTGTACTCTCTCTGTATCAGACCTGGCAGCTCTGGAGCAGATTTCTGGTGCACTGATGTTTTAGTGACCACAAGAGGGAGGAGTGCACTCAAAACCACACAGAGCACGACCCTGTAGCGGGAGGCACAAGCAATTCTACATGAGCACCGTTGACTAGCACTACTCTTGGCAACCACCCTATTGCAGCCTGGCTGCACCCAGAGAACACAGATGTACAGCATCACACACTAGCTTCGCTGGCGCTGACAGAGGACTTTGGTTCTCTGGCATGTATTGGGGCAAGTTGTCTCTGTGGTCTGCATACCGAAATATGGTTTGACCCCTGACTACTGCCCAAACTAGAGGGGAATTCACTTGGGGTGTGGAAGGAACGCGGCTTGCCATTGGCCATGGAAACCACTGCTGCGCTAATGCCAAGCTATGACACTGTGATTCACAGGAGGCATGTTGTGATGAGCCAGTCAATGAACTGTTGCCTAGTCGGATATCTCAAGGGGCAGCGGCCGTTTAATGCAGCAGCTTTGTAATAATACTAAGAAAACTTATGCCAGGGTCTAGTATGAAACAAACTGCCATTTTAGTTTGTAACGCCTACAACGACAGCACCATCCACCTGGTCCCCTGACGGCAGACATATGCAGTAAACAACTACTGGGTGCAAGACATTGCTGCAAAGGTTTTCTGGCAGCCCCTGTATCATGAAAGGATACTCTCTAGGCCCATTATGCACCTCTTGCATAAAGACCAGCCCTTGACCTGGGAGCTACAACTGACACTTTCCTACTGCCGAACCGCTCAGGCTATCCTGCCATCTCCCAACAGAAACCTCATGCCACATCGAAAAGAGGCTGCTGGCAGACGCCGATTCTGAGGCCTAGTATGATGGTGTGACCCTTACTGTAGAGTCTTGCACTGGACCCACAATGCACTGTGCATTTACTATGTACTCCAACCTTGGTAACCCACCCTGCTGCATCCAATCTACTCTGCCCATCATGCTCTACTGAAGGCATTATGAGTGCAGGAGGAAGGCTGGTAGACTACGAGCAGTGCAGCTGTGCCAGCCATAATTTCAGATGAAAACCAAAGCCTTCCGATTCCCTGGAAATAATTTGCTCACACAGCCCTTGGATACAGATGAAACATATCTCTCTCATAATAAGGCTCTATATAGCTCCATAACTAATGACACTGCACAAAAAGATGGCATTTCTCAGACCACAGTGGTTCCACGCTTTGTATCTGGAAGGTATAGACTTGCTTGAAGGCAAAATTACTAAAGAAGAAATTGCTAAAGTCATCCATTTATGAAAATTCCCATGAAAGATTGGCTTCAATGAGGAATTCTATTCGACTGGTAACCATCAGGTGACACCCCAACTGTATGATAAGGCAGAACGGACTGGTTCTTGGGGCCCCCATCTCTGAAAACACTACGTCTCTCCCAAAACGGGCAAGGATGTCCCCGGCTGTTCCAGCTACCGCCCCATGTCCTTGATAAAAATTTACATGAAATAAAAAAATATTGACTACAATTCTTGCCACCCAGTTCTGCAGGGTTATCTGATACCCTCCAAAGTGGGAGGGTTTTATCGTTTAATCCAGCCATTGAAAAACAACTGAGTGAGTCCCTTGTAACCTGAAAAACTAAGTTTTGTGGGGAAAAAAGGATGAATATTCACATATAATTGGTATTTGAGCCTGCTGGAATCAGAGAGATACTCGAATACCCACTAATGTTTGCTGGTGGCCAGGGAGACTGTGGCTTGATACAGGTACTTTAAGGATGGCCTACAGGTTATAGGTATGGAAAAGGCTGTCACGTGATACTAGGATTATCTTCGCCACTTCAGGACGCGTGGACATACTGCAAGATGTCACTTATGTAAAGGAAATGTCAGTTCATAGACTGCAATGGATAGGCACCTCATTATTACCAGCAAAATCATGTATCCTGAGGCACGGTCATAAAGTCATTTTACCCACAGTGAATGAACAGAAATAAGAGCTTTGTAACATCTTTTTGTGAGTACATGGTTTATAAATTCAGATCTAAACTAGGATTAAATCGACAAATGTAGCAGCAAGCTACACTTCTCATTTAATGCATAAAAATCACCCTGTGACGCTGGTCTGGGATTGTCAAAATCTACTACTACTACTGGGTGGTTCAATTGATGCCTATAAAAATTACAAGTTGAGAAACTGAAAAAAAAAACAAAAAAAGACCAGACTATACATCAGGAATACTAGATTTTCTCTATGGTGTAGCCATACTAAATACACTGCAGTGGTCACAACGCCTCCCCCCACACGCAATGCTGGTGCCAAAAGAAGTGGGATGGATCAGATAGGAGGACAAGCCTCCCTGAGAATCCTCAGAGGCACGCAATATGGCTGGCCCATGTGGCACGCGTAAACGGTTTAAACCCTAGGATTTAATGGGAATTACATAACTGGGCAACGTCTGGGAGGGTGAATACATGAAATTCTTCAATAAACCGGCATTGAATTCTCCCTTCGTAAGTCCCAATTAATCTCATACTTGCAGCTACATCACACTATGGAGGCACATATGAAAAACCTAACAGCTGGTCCCCACTGCAGTGCACTAGAGCCAAAAGGGACAATGCAACAGATGGGCAAGAAAGCAATCTCCAGAATTTACATGACCCTGCTATTAAGTATGCCCGACCCACTGGAAGATATAGTAGCTAGGTGAAAGATTGACTTAGGTGAGCTCAAATAACAATGAAAATATGTAGTCTTATGAAGGGTTCACGCTCTTTGTAACACCACCCTACATTTGCTTCATACGATTTAAATACTTCTACAGGGTTTAATACAGAAAGGCTATGCAAAATAAACAGAAGCCACAACCCTCACTGCTAGATAGAAAACGGCCTTAGTATGATACATTCAGACAATATGGGATTGCCTCACCACAAGTGAATATTGGTCACAAATACAAAATACCTTTAGGAGAGTGGTTGAGAACGCCTGTAGTACTTCACACGTGTTAAAACGTTTTTCGAAATATGCAAGATGTGCAAATATTTTGGAAATGTTTTAGTTTTAATGATGCATAGGATTTTAACTGATAAGCTAATGATATTGCATCTGAAGCAAGTTACTTAAGTCACTTAGAAGCAAATAATGCTATGAATAGCTACACCACACTCATGTAGAACATCATTACTATAAAAAGGATGCATTTTTTTGTGTTTTGCTCAATTTCTCCTGTTCATTCCCTCTCCCAATCAGTGTCCTGCTGCAAAGCCATCTCTCCTCTCTCTTTTGCAGTGCATCAAGTGAATGATGTAATGATTTAATAGCGAAGGACAACATTTGTAAGAAAGCGCATATTGTGAATGAAACTTGAATTACCCAAGGTATCATTTTTGAGGACTTCTGCTGGAAGTGCAGCTGGAGACGTGTTGGTGTTAGCTCTATGATCCATTGTTTAATAAATGCTTAATTTGAATTAAACATCTTCAGAGGGCAGTTGCTGAGAAAGCAAGCGGAAGACTTCACTTACCTTTAGAAACGGGTCAGTACTAAATTATTTCATTGTTTTCATTATTACGTTGTGCTTTCTGATTTGTCAAATGCGACCCTCATTATGATCATGCCATGCTGAATTTGAACAATCGATTAATAGCTTGTGTAATTGTTCTATAAAACCTCTGGGATTTATGCAGGATTACTTTGTAATTTCCTTGTAGGTGACATGCTATGATGTTGGTACTCTTTATGAGACAACACTTAATTTTTTTTATTGAGAACATGTGTAACTAGTGTTTTATGATTTGCGTTTATTCTGTACTTCTGTAATTTGGGCCTTCATGGCGATTCATGCATTTTTCTTTTTCTGTACTGCATTTTTATTAGACTCTAATACCTAACCTTTTAACTTCATTTTTGATTGAGAACGCAGTCATTTAGGTGTCCACTGTAATATTATTTTTAACCCAGCTTAATTGCAGTTTTCTGATGAGTGTAGTTTCTTACCACTAGATCAATTAGAGATTCTGGAGAGCCAAATTATATTGGTAAAGCTTTTGGAGTGAGGTACCCATACATATCTTTGCACTTAAAACTTCTCAAATATGACGTTTTATACAAAGATTTGTCATCTTTGCATATTGTTTTACCTATGTTGCCTCCACTGACTCCTTAACCCTGATCCCCCATTGTCTGCATTTCTTTTTGCAAACTCAAAAAATAAAAAATAAACACTTTTGGGGTGAGGTGATTATTATGGTTTGGCTCACACACCCTCAAGGTAGCAATCCTGGGGGATCATGGAGTAGGTGTGTGGACCTAAAGACACAAACACTTATGAATAAAGGCATGATGGTAGATAAGCATGACACTGCTCGTCACTAGCAGGCAGACAAAGTACTCTCTTTTGCAGAATGGCTTAAAGGCAAGGTCTACTGTGCTGAAACTTAGGTAACCGTTTACAATGCTAAAGATTGCCCAAAAACAATGGAAAACATTGAGGCACTGATGGCAACACTTTCACAAAAAAGACTACCCAACTAACATTACATACCAAGTTCCACAGACTAATAAGCAATGATGCTAAGTGTAACACTATAGTTAAAGAACACTACATCACAATGCATTAACAGTCTACAAACCAAATATCTCTTCTATAACGTGTTGTTTCTGTGCTCACCTTTGACCCAGTACCACATTTCACTACTTTTGGCTAGGTTTGTGCTATAGAAAACCGACACATATACATACATATTGCCTTCTATACACTGTGAGACGTACACAAATGACGATGGAACTGCTATACAGAGTGCAAACTGCTACCAGTTGTCCCGGTGCTAAGCTGGAAAGAGGTGAATTTAATCAAACAGTCACGTTTTTTAATGTCCTTAGAAATGTTTAGCTGGTCAGTTTGTAAGCAAAGAGACAGAGAAAGAATGCCACAGTTAAGGCCCCAAGTAGGAAAAGGCTCTTCCACCCAACGCAGAGCAGAAACTACAGTGAATAATAACTTGAACATCCGAATGCAGAGTTCTCCTGGACAAATATTGTTTGTTTCTGGATTTAACAGCAGCAGGGCTGAGTTTATGGTACGCTCTAAATAAAGCTTTGAAATACAGGGGCTAGGCAGGCGTTGCAGACTTTTAAAATGATGGGATTATGGAATAGCATGGGGAGAAGTGAAGGATTGGGGCTGCCAAATTCAGAAGAACTTGAAGGTGATGTAATAAATGTTGCAGCAGTCCAAGGTAAAGAGAATTTCAGTAATCAATACGTGAACCGATGACTGCCTGAACGATACTGCTGTGGAAGAAGCATGAGAAGGACTTTCTTTAACCCCTTAGCTGCTGGGCCTTTTCCCCCCCAGTGCTGAGCCCTTTTTTGGCTATTTGGGGTAGTTCGCGCTTAGGGCTTCATAACTTTTTGTCCACATAAGCTAACCACGCCAAATTTGCGTCCTTTTTTTCCAACATCCTAGGGATTCTAATGGTACCCAGAGTTTGTGGTTTACCCTGGAGGAGACCAAGAAAATAGCCAAAATACAGTGAAAATTTAGTTTTTTCCAAAAAAATGGGAAAAAAGGGCCGCCGAAGAAGGCTTGTGGTTTTTTCCCTGAAAATGCCATCAACAAAAGGTTTCTGGTGCTGAAATCACTATCTCCCCACCTTTCAGGAACGGGCAGACTTGAATCAGAAAACCACATTTTCCAACACAAATTTGGCATTTTACTGGGACATACCCCATTTTTACTATTTTTGGTGCTTTCAACCTCCTTCCAGTTAGTGACAGGGATGGGTGTGAAACCAATGCTGGATCCCGGAAAGCTAAACATTTCTGAAAACTAGACACAATTCTGAATTCAGCAAGGGGTCATTTGTGTAGATCCTACAAGGTTTTCCTACAGAAAATAACAGCTGAAATAAAAAAATATTGAAATTGAGCTGAAAACAACAGCCATTTTTCTTTATGTTTTACTCTGTAACTTTTTCCTGCGATGTCAGATTTCTGAAAGCAATATACCGTTTTGTCTGCTGGACTCTTCTGGTTGCGGGGATATAAAGGGCTTATAGGTTCATCAAGAACCCTAGGTATCCAGAGCCAATAAATGAGGTGCACCCTGCAGTTGGTTTTCATTCTATACTGGGTATACAGCAATTCATTTGCTGAAATATGAGGAGTGAAAAAGAGGTATCAAGAAAACCTTTGCATTTCCAAAATGGGATCAAGATAAGGTTTTGAGGAGGAGTGGTTATTTGCACATCTTTGAATTCCGAGGTGCCCATACTAGCATGTGAATTGCAGGGCATTTCTCAAATAGACGTCTTTTTTACACACTCTCTTATATTTGGAAGGAAAAAATGTAGAGAAAGATAAGGGGCAATAACACTTGTTTTGCTATTCTATGTTCCCCCAAGTCTCCCGAAAAAAATGATACCTCACTTGTGTGGGTAGGCCTAGCGCCCGCGACAGGAAATGCCCCAAAACACAACGTGGACACATCCCATTTTTTCACAAAATACAGAGCTGTTTTTTTGCAAAGTGCCTACCTGTGGATTATGGCCTCTAGCTCAGCCGGCACATAGGGAAACCTACCAAACCTGTACATTTTTGAAAACTAGAGACCTAGGGGAATCCAAGATGGGGTGACTCGCGGGGCTCTGACCAGGTTCTGTTACCCAGAATCCTTTGCAAACCTCAAAAAGTGGCTAAAAAAACAAGTTTTCCTCACATTTCGGTGACAGAAAGTTCTGGAATCGGAGAGGAGCCTCAAATTTCCTTCCACCCAGCGTCCCCCCAAGTCTCCCGATAAAAATGATACCTCACTTGTGTGGGTAGGCCTAGCGCCCGCGACAGGAAATGCCCCAAAACACAACGTGGACACATCACAGAAAACAGAGCTGTTTTTTGCAAAGTGCCTACCTGTAGATTTTGGCCTCTAGCTCAGCCGGCACCTAGGGAAACCTACCAAACCTGTACATTTTTGAAAACTAGAGACCTAGGGGAATCCAAGATGGGGTGACTCGCGGGGCTCTGACCAGGTTCTGTTACCCAGAATCCTTTGCAAACCTCAAAAAGTGGCTAAAAAAACAAGTTTTCCTCACATTTCGGTGACAGAAAGTTCTGGAATCGGAGAGGAGCCTCAAATTTCCTTCCACCCAGCGTCCCCCCCAAGTCTCCCGATAAAAATGATACCTCACTTGTGTGGGTAGGCCTAGCGCCCGCGACAGGAAATGCCCCAAAACACAACGTGGACACATCACAGAAAACAGAGCTGTTTTTTGCAAAGTGCCTACCTGTAGATTTTGGCCTCTAGCTCAGCCGGCACCTAGGGAAACCTACCAAACCTGTACATTTTTGAAAACTAGAGACCTAGGGGAATCCAAGATGGGGTGACTCGCGGGGCTCTGACCAGGTTCTGTTACCCAGAATCCTTTGCAAACCTCAAAAAGTGGCTAAAAAAACAAGTTTTCCTCACATTTCGGTGACAGAAAGTTCTGGAATCTGAGAGGAGCCACAAATTTCCTTCCACCCAGCGTTCCCCCAAGCCTCCCGATAAAAATGATACCTCACTTGTGTGGTTAGGCCTGGTGCCTGCGACAGGAATAGATCACACAACGGTCAATGTTGGTCCTTACGTGAGGCAGCTGTTGACCCTGGGGTGATCCATTCCTGACACAGACACTAGGTGTAGGCACTCAAGTGGGGTAGTGTTTTTATCAGGACAGGTGAGGAGTCACTGGGTGGTAGGAATATTGTGGATCCCAGCATATTCCTGTAGTTTGTGTGACAGAAATGCGAGAAACATTTAGTTTTTTTTCAACATTTCAGCTTTGCAGGGTATTCTGGGTAAGAAAACTTTGGGGAAGCCACACAAGTCACACCTCTGTGGACTCCCCCGAATGTCTAGTTTCCAGAAATGTTTGGGTTTAGTGTGTTTCTCTATATGGCCGCCGAATCCAGGACCAAAAACACAGGTGCCTGCCTTACAAAACCAGTTTGTTTTGCCATGGATAATTTTGATGTCTCCACAATATGATTTGGGTGGTGGAATTTGGGGCTGAACTAAATTGGGGAGCTCCCAAGAGAGCACTCTCTCTCTGCTTGCCGCCACATTCACCTGCTCTCTGGGTTGACCTAACCCACTATTACCCAGTTGCACAAACAGCTTGCGAAGGGACAGCAGGACTGTCCTCATCACCTCCCTCATAATGTACTGGAAGAGGAGTTATCGAATGGGACTCCTCTGACTGAAAAATCACTCCCAGAGTCTGCGCCATTGTCCTATCCCTCAGATGCTGTCTCAGTATCTGATGTCTCAGTCTCTGATCCTATGTCAGAGCGGTCCTCTATAACCCGAGTGTAGGCAGCAGTCATCCATCAAGATGCCATCTCTGCTATTGGCTAAACTGTTGCTCTAAAACACTAGCCTACGTAGACAGTCACAAAATCGATGGTGTGTGAGATACGTGCAACAGTAGAGGTCACCTTACCTGCGCTTCTTCCCTCAATCAGCACGTACTTTCAAGACACTCAAAAAACACCTTGTCACATACCATTCGTCACAGTCTTTAGCACCTCCTGCGCCCAGTCCAACAATCATTATTGGTGCTCCCACTCCCTCCTCCTCGGATTCCCTCATTACCACCCAGCAAAAGTGCCCTTCATCTCTCCATAGACTTTGCTAATGTACTCAGCTATTTACATAAAATACAGATTTGCTCTTTGCAGTAGGCATATAAACCTTCTGCGCTTCTTTATGGCACTAAAACTGCCACTAGACAAGTCGGACCCTTTTCCCCCCAGGGAAACCACACACATATTGACAAAAGTGATATATATATGACAGCCAATCACCTGAAACTCAACTCAAGCAAAACCAAAATAATCCTCTTTGGCCCACACAAAAACACCTGGGACCCCTCATGGTGGCCCACCACGCTAGGCCCTGCACCCACCCCCGCCAACCACGCACGCAACCTCAGCATCATCCTAGACTCCTCCCTCTCGATGACCCAACAAATCAACGCTCTCACCTCCTCATGCTTCAACACACTCCGTATACTGAAAAACATTCAAATGGATCCCCACAGAGACCAGAAAAACTGTCACTCATGCACACAGCAGCAGGCTTGATTACGGAAACGCCCTCTACGCCGGCACCACTCTAAAACTCAAGCGCAAACTACACGCATCTAGAACTCAGCAGCACGACTCATCCTCGACCTCCGCCGACACGAACACATCTCTCCACACCTCAAATCCCTCCACTGGCTCCCCATTGACAAAAGGATCACCTTCAAGATCCTCATCCTCGCACACAAATCACTCCACAACACAGGCCCTGCCTACCTCAACGAGAGTCACCTTCCACACCCCCACACAAAACGTCCGCTCAGCTGACCTCTCTCTCGCCTCTGTCCCCCGCATCAAACACACCACCACCGGGGGCAGATCCTTCTCCTACCTTGCACCCAAAACCTGGAACGCCCTCACAACCCACCTTCGCAAGACCCAAAACCTACTTCTTTTCAGGAAGGGCCTCAAAACCTGGCTTTTCGAACAGTGAACCTCCCAGCCCCTTTCCCTCCCCCCGCCCCCCCCCCCCCCCAAGCGCCTTGAGACCCTCACAGGTGAGTAGCACACTTTATAAATCTCTTTGGTATATATAGATCTACCTCTATATATATATATATATATATATCTATGTACATAGATATATCTATAGATATATCCATGTACATAGATATATCTATCTACATAGATATATAAATATAGATCTATATATAGATCTATTTTTTTTAGTTGTTGTATAGTTTCCTTGGGGGCCAAAATGGCCCCCAGGGAAACCCTACATCATCTAAAAAAAAAATTGCCCCCACGGGGTCACCCTGCCGACGGGCGACCCCCTGTCATTTTTTTTTTTTTTTTCATTATTTAAAAAAAAAAAAAAAAACAATCCCCTGGGGGGAGGGGGGCGCGATTGCGCCCCCCCCCTCAGGGGGCACCTACCTTTTTTTATTTTTATTAATTATGCCCCCGGGGGGGGGGGGGCGGCCCGTTTTCCGAGGGGGCCGCCCCCCCAAAGTGAAATCCCTGGCGTCTAGTGGTGTTTCCTGGCCCCCGATCGCAGCTGTGCTGCGATCGGGGGCCAGGAAACACTTTGAGAAGGCCTCGTAAGAAAGGGGAGACTCTCCCCCTTTCTTACGAGGCCTTCTCAAAGTGTTTCCTGGCCCCCCGATCGCAGCTGTGCTGCGATCGGGGGGCCAGGAAACCTGAAAGTGTTTCCTGGCCCCCGATCGCAGCACAGCTGCGACCGGGGGGCCAGGAAACACTTTCAGGAAGGCCTCGTAAGAAAGGGGAGACACTCCCCTTTCTTACGAGGCCTTCCCGAACGTGAGAAAGGCCGTTTTCCCCATCAAAGCAGGAAGCGGCCGCAAGGCTGCTTCCTGCTTTGATGGGGAAAACACCTTTGCAACGTCAGCGCGCCGCGAGGCGCGCTGACGTCACAAAGGGGCGGGTGGGGGGGGCGGGGGGAGACACGGAAGCTTCCGTGTCTCCCGGGGGGGGGGGGGGTTTAAAAAAAAATAAAAAATCCTCGGGTGCGACGCACCCGAGGATTTATTGATACCCTTCCTGGTGTCGGCCACTGGTCGTGACCCGCACCAGGGAGGGTGTGTGGGCGTCGGCCAGTGGCCGACGCCCGCACCTATCAGGTTAACATCCGCAAGTAATAAAAAAATAAACACTGTTACGTCTTTGAGTTTAAGGACAGAGAAGTATCCAAAACTCCATATACGTTCTTATTTTATTTTAGAAATTGGTTTTCTCCCAGTTTGGAAGGCCATGAGGATAAAGCCCAACTGGTGGAGGCACTTCTATAAAAGGGGCAAATCAGTCTTCTCTCCATTCAATTTTAGGGAATTTCTGCACATCTAAGATGCCACAGTTGTCAAACAAGCATGGAAGTTTTAATGTTTGGCAGAGGTCATCTTTGCAAAGCAGACCAAAATCTGAGTGACATCAAAGAAAATCCAAACCCTGAATGAGCTCAGCCAATGAGGCGACACACATGTTAAACAGCTTAGGGATAAATGAGAATCACTGCAGCACCCCGCATACCAGAGATCTAAACCGGGATTGGTAGGTTGGCAAAGTTACAGATTCACAACAACCGTTCACAAAAAAGGATAGCAGGTTGAGATCCTTTCCTGGGACACCAATAGAGCATAACATTTGACACAATCTCTCATTCAATTCTCCATCATCTCAAAGGCCGTAGTCAGGGCAACAAGGATTAGTGTCAGACATTCTTCTTTATCCAACTTCATATGGACGTTATCAGTTAGAGCTAGAAAGGCTATTTGCTATGTAGAGAATGAAAAAACAGCCTGCGAAACATCCAAGATGTTGTTAGTTTAAAAAAAAAAACAATTTAGACATTTTTTACTTCCATTACCAAGATCTTAGAAGGGAATGGAAATAAGCAAGTGGCCACCATGAGGCAGCTGCCACAAACTATTCACCTACTCCCCAGGATATCTATCAGAAGTACATTGCCAACTGTGACTGACTCCATGGATCACTTAGCATCTTACAAGTTCTCCCATTCAACCTTCAAAAAGGGCCTGGTCTAAAGTCTTCCCATTTTTACACACTTGAATCCTCTCCGAGATAACACCAGACCACTATCTAGATCTCACATTTCTCATTTCGAAACTCATGTAAAATGGTTATTCATTCCGAGTTTACAGCTTTTTTCTCACTTTAAAAAAATTACAAAGGTGTGTGCCTCTGTCTTCTCTACTGCAGCTACCAACATTTCGGTGCCATTCTCCCTTGCCCACTCCCACTCCAAATGACCCTTCATTTCTAGAAATCACCCTATCTGCAATATTTTTGTGCACATTTTTTGTCAAGAGACTGAAAAACAATTAATTAGTAATGTAAAATCATACCACTGATCACAAACTAGTAAAAATACCTGAAAAAGCTTCTGCTTGTCTTGAACTTTGTTTTGAAGCTGCTTCCTTGAAGTGGTGGTGATCATTCTCTGGGAAATCTGACGCAGCGCCTGAAAGAGGGTACCTTATTAGAAAACAGTATACAATTCCAATCTATGCGTTTCCACACTAACACTCCATTAGCAGGAGAGCCAGTATGAAAACAATATACTTTGTGTTTTCATACTACCGCTCCTGCTGGGTCTCTCTAAATTAGATATCTACTTGCTTAACTTCATCTTTAATGTTTCCAAAAAGCTAAAGTAAAATAATTCAACAAAAATAAAGACTATGTATATGAACTTTGTACCCCCAATGTATGCAACTTTTAAACAAGCAAATGAGTGAAATGTATTATTTTTTTTAGTTAAACGTGATGTACTTCACTGAACTTGACAAATTCATACACACTGGACAACAATTTAACTGATTACCAGCTGACAAAAAGCCTCAACCTTTGACAATGTAATCTGCTGAGATCCCATAATACCCCAAAAAAAAAACATGTACTAAGATGTGTCTGTGCTATGGTAATGAAGTTCTCTCCAGATTATATTATCTATAGGCAAGTCACCCTAGGGTAGGTCGCTTCCCCCACCGCTGCAGCTCCACCTGCCCAGGCTCCTGCCACCTCCCAGCAAAACCGTAAGTACTCCCTGCGCTCCCCCCGCCCAGCCCCTTGATACTCACCTCTGTCTCCTTATCTCTCTCTTCTCCAACTTTTCTTCGTACCCCTGCTGTCCTCTCTCTGTCCATTTTCCTCCGTCTTCTGCTCCTCTTCTGTAGCTCATTTTCTTCGTGCTCTGCTCTTCTCCTCCACTGCACCCCATCCTTCATGTTCTTTCTTCCTCTGTGTTCTTCTCATCTTCTGCACCCGATCAGACGTGTTCTTTTCTTCTTCTGTGTTCTGCTCCTCTTCCTCACCGCATTTTCCTCTTGTTCTGCTCTTCTTCCTCACCGCATTTTCCTCTTGTTCTGCTCTTCTTCCTCACCGCATTTTCCTCTTGTTCTGCTCTTCTTCTGTGTCCTTCTCCTCCTCTGCACCCCATCCTTCGTCTTCTTTTCTTCCTCTGTGTTCTTCTGGTGCTCTTCTCCACTGCACCCCATCCTTCGTGTTCTTTTTTTCTTCTGTGTCCTTCTGGTGTTCCTCTCCTCTACTCTTCTCTTCTTCTGTACTCTTCTTCTGTACTCTTCTCTTCTTCTGTAGCCCATCTTCTTTGTGTTCTTCTCTTCTGCTGCACTCTTTTCTTCTGTAATCCCTCTCCTTTTCCTTCCATCTGACCCCCCCCCCACCCCCGCTTTCCCGCCACCATCACCTTTTCGGCATCGCCCCCCCTGCTCCCATTTGTCGCCTTCCGCCCCCACCTGACCCCTCCTCCGTCTTATGGCAGGCGCGCCGCGCCAAAGGCGAGCCTGTCTGCACCAGTCCGCGCCAGGACCACGCCCAGCGCCACGACACCTGGCCCCCAGCACTCCAAAACCCCACAGCGCCGCTACGACCCCACCTCCCTCCACGCACTCAACCCGGGACGCTCTAGAACCTGCTTCCAAGCCAACCCGAAACGCACTCATGGACCCTTCGCATGCCTTACCTGCAAGCATACCTTTTACCACGACTGCACCCCGCCCGCCAGACCACGCGCCAATAACCACCTCAAATGCATCCTCATCAACGCACGCTCCGTCCACAAGCACGCCATTGAACTATGGGACCTCCTAGACTCCACCGCACGTCGCCTTCATCACTGAGACCTGGATGAACGCCTCCTCGGCCCCCGACATCGCCATAGCCATCCCTGACGGCTACAAGATCGCCAGGAGAGACCGCACCAACCAAGTCGGAGGAGGATTCGCCATCATATTCAAGGACTCCATCAACGTCACCACTTCCACCGAAGACATCCCCCTCGCCGCCGAACACATGCACTTCCAGATCTACACCGACCCCAGGACCACCCTCAGAGGAACTCTCATCTACAGACCCCCTGGACCACGCGCCCTCTTCAGGGAATCCATTGCGGACTTCATCTCCCTGCACGCCCTAGCCTCGCCGGATTACATCCTCCTCGGAGACCTCAACTTCCACCTGGAGCAGAACAATGACCCCAACACCACCACCCTGCTTGACAACCTCGGTCTCAAGCAACTGGTGAACACCCCCACCCACATCGCCGGACACATGCTCGACCCCATCTTCTCCGCCAGCAACCACGTATCCTTCAGCCACTCCTCCAGAATACACTGGACCGACCACAGATGTGTCCACTTCACCTTCAGACGCACGACTCTCCACGTCCGCACACAACCCATCCCATGCAGACATTGGAACAAAATCTCCACAGAACAGCTACTCTCCACTCTCAGCCACAACCAACCTACCATCTCCACCGACGCCAACAACGCAGCCCTCAGCCTCACACATTGAATCACCAACTGCGCGGACAACCTCGCACCCCTCAGATGCCTCCCAAGACAGACCAACACCAGGAAACCTCAATGGTTCACAGACCCACTCAAGGAATCAAAAAAAAAAAACTGCGTACCCTCGAGAAAGCCTGGCGCAAAGACCACACCGTAGAAAACATGTCTGCCCTCAAAAACGCCACCCGCGAACACCATCAGCTGATCCGCGCCACCAAGAGAACATCCTTCAAAGACAGACTGGACAAGAACACTCACAACAGCAAAGAACTCTTCAACATCGTCAAAGAGCTCTCCAATCCCAACGCCAACTCCAACGCTATCACAAGATCTCTGCAACTCCCTCGCTACCTTCTTCCATCGAAAGATCACCGACCTTCACAACAGCTTCGGTCCTCAGACCCAGCCAACCACCACAGAACCCACTGCCCCAGCCATCACCCTCAACGCCTGGACCCACATCAGCGCGGAAGAGACCAAAACTACCATGAACACCATCCACTCCGGTGCCCCCTCGGACCCATGCCCCCACTTCATCTTCAACAAAGCCGACGACATCATTGCCCCCCACCTCCAGACCATCATCAACAGCTCGTTTGCATCTGCCACCTTTCCCGAGAGCTGGAAACACGCAGAAGTCAACGCTCTCCTGAAGAAACCTACGGCGGACCCCAACGACCTGAAGAACTTCTGCCCCATCTCGCTCCTCCCCTTCCCTGCCAAAGTCATCGAGAAGACCGTCAACAAGCAACTGACCAAATTCCTTGAAGACAACAATGTACTCGACCCCTCCCAGTCTGGATTCCGAGCCAACCACACCACTGAAACCGCCCTCATCGCAGTCACCGATGACATCAGAACTCTGATGGACAACGGAGAAACAGCCGTCCTCATCCTCCTCGACCTCTCGGCTGCCTTCGACACCGTCTGCCACGAACCCTAATATCCCGCCTCCGCTCCAGCGGTATCCAAGGACAGGCCCTGGACTGGATCACCTCTTTCCTCTCTAACCGCTCCCAAAGAGTCTACCTCCCGCCGTTCCGCTCGGACCCCACCGAGATCATCTGCGGCGTCCCGCAGGGCTCCTCGCTCAGCCCGACTCTCTTCAATGTCTACATGAGCCCCCTCGCCGACATCGCACGCAAACACAATATCATCTCCTACGCCGACGACACCCAGCTGATACTTTCCCTCACCAAGGACCCTACCATCGCCAAAACCAACCTGCAGGACGGAATGTAAGACGTCGCAGAATGGATGAATCTCAGCCGTCTGAAACTGACCTCAGACAAAACGAAAGTCCTCATCCTCGGAAACACCCCGTCCGTCTGGGACAACTCTTGGTGGCCCACGGCCCTGGGCACCACACCTACCCCCTCAGACCACGCACGCAACCTCGGATTCATCCTGGACCCACTTCTCACCATGACCAAACAAGTCAACGCCGTATCGTCTTCCTGCTTCCTCACTCTCCGCATGCTCCGAAAGATCTTCCGCTGGATCCCCGCCGACACCAGAAAAACTGTGACCCACGCCCTCGTCACAAGCCGCCTGGACTACGGAAACACCCTATACGCAGGAACCACCACAAAACTCCAGAAACGTCTTCAGCGTATACAAAACGCCTCAGCTCGCCTCATCCTCGACATACCCCACAACAGCCACATCTCCACCTACCTGAGACACCTGCACTGGCTACCCGTCAACAAAAGGATCACCTTCAGGCTCCTCACCCACGCACACAAAGCCCTCCACAACAAGGGACGCGAATACCTCAACCGTTGCCTCAGTTTTTACACGCCCACCCGTCAACTTCGCTCCGCCAACCTCGCACTCGCCGCCGTCCCTCACATCTGCCGCACAACGGCAGGCGGGAAATCCTTCTCCTACCTGGGGGCCAAGACATGGAACTCCCTCCCCGCCAACCTCAGGACCACCTCGCACTCCGGAGGCAGCTCAAGACCTGGCTCTTCGAGCAGCAGAAACCCCCTCCCCTAGCGCCTTGAGACCCTCACGAGTGAGTAGCGCACTTTATAAATATTATTGATTGATTGTAGGGAGCAATTAATATTCTAGTTAACATTTATTGATTTCCGTCTAAAGACAAGCATTTGCAATAGGTCTCGCATTTTCACGAGTTAGAGCTATTGGCATTGTAAAATCATAACTGGACTTTTCTTGCCACATAATCTTGTCAGCTCTGCCTCATAATGTTGTCTCTTCCTATCATATTATTCTAGTGGCCCTGCATATAACCAAAGCACTTCCATTTACCTTCTTCCTCTATCTGCAGCAAAAAATGAAAATGTTGCTATTTAGCATCCTAATTTAAATATGCTATGCTAACTCCATCAGAATACCACTTTCACCACCCCACTATAAGAGTTGCTGGCTGGCTAACACAATTCCCTACAAAAAGACACAAGACAGCCACAGAGAAGAAATAAACTAGAAGGGTCAGCCAAACATATCAAGAGTGTTCAGTCATAGCGCATTAAGGATGTTAAGTTGGCCTGAATCATGGTCATAATTGTAACAAGGAGAGATTACTAAAACATATACAATTATCATATAAACCTTTATCAGAAATAAACTTTTGGCATTAGAATGTAATGCTTGAAACACAATAAAAACAATATAATTTGTAAGAAACTGGGTCATGCAACCATATTGTTAGCCACTAAAGGGCATACCTCCATGAAAACATGAAAAAACAGGTGAAGTAATGCAGTGTAACCATATATTTAACCCCTAGGGAGCAAATTACATTATACATTTTTAAGGCTAGTAGGCATATTGCAAGGATACTACAAACAAGGCCCATAAAACATATTTTCTCTCAGCTGTAAAACTAAAGTTCAAACCATGAGAATGCTTAAAAAAAGAATGAATGGTGGTAGGGGTTATTATTTTGGAATCCCCACTAACAGAGTGGGAACCCAGAGATGATGTAGACAGTGTTATGAACAAAAAAGTTTTCTCAAAATGAATGCCTTGAAAAGCATTATGGGTAAGTTTTTGTGTGCCACAAATATTTTAGTATGTTGATATGACTAATGTTTAGAACGGCCCCTAGAGGACACCACAATGAAAACAGCATTTTTAAGAAACACAGTCATCTAACTATATAGTTAATCCCTAGAGAGCATAACCACACAAAAAGAAAATGACATTAATGTCGTGTAACCATAGATTTAGCCCCTAGATGGCATAGTGCATTACACACTTTCACGAGTAGCAGGCCTATAGTAATATTATTACAAACATGGCCCTTAAAACACAAACTAGACTCAATTGTAAAACAAAAGTTTCAGCCATGAGAGCACTTAAAAAGACACTGAATTGTGGGAGGGGTTTTTATTTTGGGGTCCCCACTAACTTAGTGGGGGGACCCAGAGATGATGTAGACAGACAGATCACGTCATGCTGAACGTTTTGGCGGTGGTCCCATTGTCCTAGGACCACCAGAGACTGAGTTATGGGCCTTGAGCAATGACATCAAGTGATTTTTGAAAGGCAAGCCAATGAGCGAGCAAAAATGATATGGGCATGGCTCAAAGCTCACAACACTTACAACAGGTCAAATCACATGCGCTCAATCTAAAAAAAAGCACACAAAAGGTTATTTTCAACACAGGAGATTTAAGTTTTAATATTTATATCACTGTATTACAAACTAAATTTACTGTTTGTTGTTATTCAACTGCAAAGATGCGACTCATGCGTGACTATAAATCTATGAACATGAGACAACACTATCTTTACTATAATTCACGTATTTATTTAATAAATGATAAAGCTCTGCATCTGTAATTTTTGGCATTCTGTCAACATCAGGGCAGTGCGCGCTATACGGGCGACTAGAATGCAAAAATCCAGCACTCTCAAGATAACGTAATTTATGCATTGTGCTGATATGCTGTTTAACCTTTTGCATTACAGAGTTTAATCCTGAAGACTTATGTTCAAGGTGCATGTAAATACTGTTCATTTGCAATGTACTGCTGCAGGCTTTCAGAGTGTGTCAGGGTGTGGTCCCCATTCCAGGGCCTTCTAGAAGCTTTCCCGTTAGCATGCCTGGGTGTGGTTTGTGGGCTGGGCCAAGACTCTATATAAGGAAGCCATCTCAGCTCCACGTGCTCACTATTCAGAGGTCCCGGTGCAGAGTAGCAGCAACTTCCTGAGCTCCTGTTCCGGAGGCCTACTTTGATCTTCCAGGCCTCGCCCTTACACTTTGCTGGGTGATTCTTGATCAGGGCGGTAAGACGGAGGTCAGGCTGGGCCCCCGATCCCGTTCTCAAAGGATTTCGAGTTCTTGGGCCTAATTAGCATAATAAATCTATTTTGCTCTTGTGTGTGTGAAAGTGCGCTTGATGTTTAATGACATTTACATGCTGGCATTTGACTCAGCTAGACGTGCGATTCTTTCTTCGTATACAAATCTTGATATTCATTGTGCGCAACCATTTTATGGCATTTACAAGGTTGCATTCGAATCGGCAAGAGGTGTGATTCATTTCCTGTGCTTAATTCATGTTATTCGTTGTACGCTACCATTTCTTGGCATTCACATGGTGGCTATCGAATCGGCAAGACGCTCGATTCATTTCTCGTGCCCAACTCATGTTATTCATTGTGCACAATCATTTCATGGCATTTATAAACCTTTGTGGAAATCTGCAATGTGTGCAATTCATGTTCCTGCATTTTAAAAAAACTAAAGTGTTAGAATTCTAGATGTTATATTGTATGTGCATATTAAGTCCCTCTAGTACAATTCATATATTGTTATAGAAACCTTTCAGATTATTTCCTGGTCCTCATGCAAAGACTATTCTTGAATTTGAAAGTGTAATGCTAGAAGGTTCTGATGTTTCTAATCCATGTGTAACATTTCATTGAGTGGTTCATTCGAAAATGGTACTAATCTTTCTTGATTCCCTCACAGGTATCCAGACACCTTGAGGCCTAGATATTTAAGTTCATGCTTAAGTTATCCATGTTTCCAAATATGACAATGCTTAGAGTCAAAGCCTAGTAATGATTAATATGGTATAATCTTGATATTGTGTGTTTTAACCTTTTGCTTTCTACAGGTCTCCTTCCCATCTGTTTCCCTACCTAATCCCCTTTTCCCCACTTGGACTCTCTTAGACTCTGTGGCATTCTAATCAAAGTATTGGAGCTGTCTTGTGGTGGACGTGTTGGGAATGTGCACAGACCCTGATGATCTGGTGACTCCGACACAGTCACTTTACTAAAGCTAAAGTGCTCAACTAACTTACTATTTATTTCACTTATTGTACGAAAATACATGTAAGCAAATTCAGCTCTTTTTAACGCTTAGCTGCATAACAATATTCTTTACTAACACCAAAACACTTCAGTGGTGTCTTTGCTCTCGGTGTGAAACCTTTATAGACACATTTAGTGTAGTCATTAATCAACCATTAACACATTTAGTCCTATAATTTGTATATCCTTCCAACTTCCTTGGGAACTCATACATAGACTTGTATATGTGTTCACCTTCCAACAAACTTACTCCTGTGGACAATCCATTGAGAGAATCTGGGTTTCACCAAAAAGGAAACGCTTTTCCATGCAGAGAGTCCCCTTTGAGTGAGCTATTTGAAGATACTAATCTTCCCCTTTCAACCCGACCCCGTAAGCACGACTACTTCTGCAGCAGAAGTTTTTTTCCAGAAAAATGTTTGTACATTTCAACAGACTAATATGCTTGTGGGCGCCGATTAATTTTGAATTACCATTTGTCTCCCTGCATACCTCTTTCCAGACTTTACATGTATTCTAAGGACTGCAGAATACCAGACTAAAAGAATATGTGCTATACTAAATCCCATCGACTTTACATATCACAAGTTTGTGTATCAGGATTTCAGATTAAGTCAGCAGATTAGTTTTTGTTTTGTTTTTTCCTCATCAAACCCACTGCTTTTAAACGGGCAGGTAATCAATACCAGCACTTTTTTTTTTGAAAGGGAGAGTACCTGCACTTTTTTTTTAGCATTGTTGCAATATATTTAGTAAAAGAGTGCCGGCACTTCTCAGGAGCAAAACAGGTACTCTGAACAGCGAGTACATGCACTTTTATATTTCCATTTAAAGCACTGATCAAACCTATACAACCTTACTTTGATAACATAATATACGCCACAAAATCTAAACGGACAATCTGCACATTTAAAAAGTGCCTATAAACTGAAAAGGTTTTTAGGTAAACAACCCATTTTAAGTCTGTCAAAAATAGGACATACTACTAAAAAACCTTTAATTTTAAATGTGAGGCTTATACAAGGTCTGACTCATCACAATGGATATTTAGACATCTGGATACTGCTCGAAATACAACCAGAAATCCCATCAATGTTAGTTTTAACGCAGGGATTCTGAGAACAGAAGAGCTTGGAAATATTTACTAAATGCCATGAAAACTACACTCACCTAGCAGCAGGAAGATGCTTAATGTTTAACTCTGGTTATTTTAACTGAAGACACATTTTGAATGACCCCATGGTTGTACACGGTTTCGAAATCGATAGGTCCATATGAAAAGCAATAACTTGGACCAATTTCGTACAATCTCGCATACAAACTTCGTGCCAAATAATCAGAAGATCTGTAGAATACTAAGAAGTCGTCATCCTTATATATAATTTTTACAATAGTTTACCCTCCCAATTTAAAAAAAAACAACATTATAAAATAATGTCCAAAATAGGAAAAGCCGTCCAAACGAATATGAATCTCCAAGAAAGCAATACAATTTTCCCAAAAGGCCATAACTTTCATTTTCCTATAATACCCGCTAGCAAAGTGAAGCTCACAATAACATAAAAAAATAAACAATTTGAGCTTTCAAACCCCGAGTGAGCTATCAAGAGTACAGTATTCGCGTATTAAAGTGTTCTGTGAAGTCAGGTAACAAACTATGAGGAAACGACCTGACTTGCACAATAATCTGACCACATTTGCAAAATACAGATTAAAACAGCAGGGGCGCAGTCTTTTCAATTAATACAAAAAAAAAAAAAAAAAGAGAGAACTTGACTGTATAATGCGGTTCTTGTTTACTACTACGGATATATCTGCAATGGTAGAGTCCTTGATTTTCTGATAACGCAAATACGATCTAGCCATAGTGGTTGCCTATTACACAGCCCTCAAAGGTGACACTAGACGGCAGCACATTCCGTTTACCCATATCATATATTGATGTGAGGTGGGCGCGTCTCTCAAAAGACCTTCATTTAGACTGTTTAACCCTGATGTACTTATTACTATTTTTAAAGTAAACATCGATAAATTCCTTTAGGCTAATGAAATCAGTGCAAAGTAGTCGCTACAGTGTCGTAATACTGTAAAACAAACTTTAAAATTAATATAGTAGACCAGCTTTAGGGTGGAGAGCTAGTTGTTCTCTCTGTAACCCTAAAGCCCCTGAAGAGCTGGTAAAAGAAATAACACTAGCTTCAAGGACAGCGTGAACTACCCCAACTTCTGAACGCTCGCCCAATTCCAACACCCCGAGACACAAAATATCCGCGCTCTGCCACGGAGTACGCCATTAGCTTACCATAAGGTTCCGCAACATTTTGGCTCGCTCTTGACTGGACCTCAATGAAAGAAAAGCAACTCGCTCAGTCCTGACAAGGGCACCTACAGAAAGGAAGCGGAAATACACCAGTACTAAATCCGCTCGTGCGCTCTACAGCTATCAACACGATTAAAAGAGTCGACTCCCGTGTCCCGACAGGCGGCCTTCTTAAAGTCAGGCAAGATGTATTCAGTTCGATTGCTCTACTTTGAGTTACTGCAGGGTTGAATTGTATACGTGTGCCTGGCTACAAAATGAACGGCGATCAAGTAAAATCAATCCCCTACCAACATGGGTGCTGCATTGGACTTTACAATATAAAGGATGCGACCTACGTATTACAGAGGTGTTGCAATGAATGCGGAAACGAAAGCCACGGAGTCGGTGTTGGAGACAACCTGCAACGCTAGCAGACACAAAAAATACAATATTTCTATATTTGTTAGCTCACGTTAGTATGCCTCGTCCTATGGCATCGCAAACCTAGAAGTTTTCATAACCAAAAAAATACAAGGACAGGATGAGCAGGGTGCTACGATACCAGCAACCAGTAGATATAGAAGGAGGACTGTGGCAGCCCGTCCCATAGACTTACACGACCGTCGACCGATTAGTTACTAAAGCAACCCATGGCAAAAGGAATAGGTTTGGGTTCAGTGTGCTAAAGCGTACAGACACACACTGTTCCCAATTTATAGTATATTAAAGCCAGACATATTGGCAAGTTTTACGAAGCTTACTACGTTAATTATGAAGGACTTTTTTTTGCAGTTTTATAAGGTGGTAACTTAACAAAAGGGCATTAGAGTGCTTTCCATAAGAACCATTTTTTAGGCATGGGGAGGTATCAATTGATCTCTCTAGAATCACAGGATGTTGAGCTGAGACAAGGATTCGAAACTACTTCTCAAGTTCCAAAGTCAGCAGTTCTAGCCAAGGAAGATTTCTAAGGTGACAGTGATTTTAACAAGCTCACCACCTCCATTGGATCTCAGCACAACCTAACAAAGACAGTCATACTGGGGAGGAGATGGGGATGCAATATGGGGAGTGTGGGTATGTGAGGGGAAAGGAGCACAGCAAAGAGAGCAAGAAAGCACATGCTGTTCCCCTTGAATGCTGAAAGAAAAGAAAAAGTAGCTCCCTGATATAGAGCCGTGGAAGGATACAAGTCGTTCCATCAAAATGATGGTGCTGAAGCTGTACTCCACAGAAAGGGCAAATGCAACAAGAAGCAACACAATTGAATATGAAAAAAGTAAATTGAGCTCAACAAGAAAGCTAAAGCTTGGGCTGTCCTGTCAGTACGCCTGATCTTATTTGTCATTTGATAATTTAGTCATAAGGGGACGCGTTAGGTTTGATGGACCTTTTGACTCACGCTAAGAGTGTTCCACCATGGGCACATATTTTGCTCAAGACCCATCAGGCAACATTGTAACCCGTCTAATAAATCAAACACCAGAAACTTTGAGTCAGTAATCTTTACACACCATGACCCATGTGGTCATGAATAACCACACCTTTTAGTAAAGTTAGAAAGTTTATTTCCCTAGATTAACAATGCTAATATCACATAAATTAATCTAAAAACCTAATGATATGCATATACAAACAACACAGGCTGACCAAAGCGACGAAAAAATCTTAATCTTACAAAAGCATTTATCATTAAACATTCAAGATTTATCGTACAAAGTAATAACAACAATAACTGAACAACAGAGGTGGCATACATCAAGACTTCACAAGTGAATAAAATCAATTCTTTGTTAATAACAATTGTAAGTACGTGGCACACTAAATTGGAATGGCATGTTTGGGCTTCATTCAAAAATTATTTAGTCCAAAAGTTAATTTGAAAAACAGGGCTGTGATAAAATAGCTGCTGGTACCTAAATGAAAGAACAAAAATCTGTAACAAAGACAATAGCATTTTGAATACCTCTTCTGAATGGATCAGCAAGCTGTGATTTCTTCGTCAGTTGGACATCCGTCTGGTCAGCTTTTGGCAAGGGAAAGTGAAGGGGGTTTGCTCAGCCATGACTGGGTTCTAAGTTAACCGAACCAAGTTAGAAAAAGGCATCAAGCTAATGAAACTGCATCAATAGCATTAATAAAATTAAGCGGTGAAGCTAAAGTTAGGAAGAAAAGACTCTGCTCCTCAATCGGGGCTGGAACTAATAGACTGAGAATTTCTGCTAATTGTAGTCTGATGCATAAGGTATTTTCTCAAGTCGTCATTGGTCAGAATATTGTGTGTTCACAGTAGAACCGATAAACATTAATTTCCAAATCTATGATGTAACTAGACAGTCTTTCACACGTCGATGATTGGCTCCTCTTCTCCCGTTCCCATCACCAGTTTTGTCAGGTAACCTTTTAGTTGCAATCCTAACTCCAGTCAGTGCAGCCATTGTCAAGTCCTGGGAACATTTGCTTCTTACGCATCAAGGATACATTTGTATCCATAGATAGCACACTACTTTACGGCAGACAGTTCTCACAAGAAAGTTTAAGACATCGACTAGTTTAACATTGCAACATTACAAAACTATTTGGTCAGCACTGCATGAACAATGAATAAGTATTAATTTTCCACTTTTGCAAAAACATTTACAAACACTTATTTCTGCCATGAAGCTTAGCATGAGGCCTTGTCGACTAGGCCCAACATTTCATAATTACTCTATGCCTAGTATATTTAAGCAAATACATTTCATTAATTGCAGGAAGTTGGCTCTGTATATACTATTTCAAAGTAAGAAATAGTGTGCACAGAGTCCAAGGGTTCCCCTTAGAGGTAAGATAGTGGCAAAAGTAGATAATTCGAATGCTTTATTTTGTGGTAGTTTGGTCGAGCAGTAGGCTTATCAGAGGGTAGTGTTAATCATTTGTTGTACACACACACAGGCAATAAATGAGGAACACACACTCAAAGACTTACTCCAGGCCAATAGGTTTTTATATTGAAAAATATATTTTCTTAGTTTATTTTAAGAACCACAGGTTCAAGATTTACAGTAAACACTTTAAATGTAAGTTACTTCACTTAGATACTTTAGGAACTTTGAATGAAAACAATATCATGTACAGTCTTTGTAAAAATGGCAATAAGCTATTTTCAAAATGGACACAGTGCAAAAATCAACAGTTCCTGGGGGAGGTAAGTAAAGGTTAGATTAGGAGGTAAGTAAAACACTTACAAGTCTCAGTTGTGGAGCATAGGCAGCGCACAGTTGGGGGTTGGAGGCAACCCCAAAGTTACCACACCAGCAGCTCAGGGCCGGTCAGGTGCAGAGGTCAAAGAGGTGCCCAAAACACATGGGCGCCTATGGAGAACAGGGGTGCTCTGGTTCCAGTCTACCAGCAGGTAAGTACCTGCGTCCTCGGGGGGCAGACCAGGGGGTTTTGCAGAGCACTGGGGGGGGTGGACAAGTAGGCACACAAAACACACCCTCAGCGGCACAGGGGCGGCAGGGTGCAGTGTGCAAAGCAGGCGTCGGGTTTCAGGTAGGAAACAATGGAGGGACCTGGGGTTCACTCTAGCGGTGCAGGCAGGCACGGGGGGGGGCTTCTCAGGATAGCCACCACATGGGCAAGGCAGAGGGTCGCCTGGGGGCCACTCCTGCACTGAGGTTCAGTTCCTTCAGGTCCTGGGGGCTGCAGGTGCAGTGCTGGTTCCAGGCATTGGGTCCCTTGTTACAGGCAGTCGCCGTCAGGGGGAGCCTATGGATTCTCTCTGCAGGCGTCGCTGTGGTGGCTCAGGGGGGTCGTCTCTGGTTACTCTGGGATGTCCTCCCTGTGGTGTTTGTTCTCTGGATCTCGAGCCGGGGGCGTCGGGTGCAGAGTGTGAAGTCTCACGATTCCGGCGGGAAACGTGGAGTCTTTGAAAGTTGCTTCTTTGTTGCAAAGAAGCAACTGGTTTTGAACAGGGCTGCTGTTCACTGGAGTTTCTTGGTCCTTTAGTCCAGGGCAGTCCTCTGAGGCTTCAGATGTCGCTGGTCCCTGTCGGATGCGTCACTGGAGCAGGTTTTCGAAGTTGGAGACAGGCCGGTAGGGCTGGGGCCAAAGCAGGTGTTGTCTTCCTCCTTCTCTGCAGGCTTGTAGGTTAGCAGTCCTTCTTGATTCTTCAGGTTGCAGGAATCTGATTTCCTGGGATCTGGGGAGCCCCTAAATACTGAATTTAGGGGTGTGTTTAGGTCTGGGAGGGCAGTAGCCAATGGCTACTGTCCTTGAGGGTGGCTACACCCTCTTTGTGCCTCCTCCCCGTGGGGAGGGGGGCACATCCCTAATCCTATTGGGGGAATCCTCCAAACTCAAGATGGAGGATTTCTCAAGGCAGGGGTCACCTCAGCTCAGGACACCTTAGGGGCTGTCCTGACTGGTGGGTGACTCCTCCTTTTTTTTCTCATTATCTCCTCCAGACTTGCCGCCAAAAGTGGGGGCAGTGGCCGGAGGGGCGGGCATCTCCACTAGCTGGGAGGCCCTGGGGAGCTGTAACAATACGGGTGAGCTTTTGAGGCTCACAGACAGGTGTTACAGTTCCTGCAGGGGGAGGTAAGAAGCACCTCCACCCAATACAGGCTTTGTTCCTGGCCACAGAGTGACAAAGGCACTCTCCCCATGTGGCCAGCAACATGTCTGGTGTGTGGCAGGCTGGCAGGAACTGGTCAGCCTACACTAGAAATCGGGTAGGTATTCAAGGGGCATCTCTAAGATGCCCTCTGGGTGTATGTTACAATACATTGCACATTGGCATCAATGTGCATTTATTGTGCTGAGAAGTTTGATACCAAACTTCCCAGTTGTCAGTGTAGCCATTATGGAACTGTGGAGTTTGTGTTTGACAAACTCCCAGACCATATACTCTTATGGCTACCCTGCACTTACAATGTCTAAGGTTTTGCTTAGACACTGTAGGGGCATAGTGCTCATGCACATATGCCCTCACCTGAGGTATAGTGCACCCTGCCTTAGGGCTGTAAGGCCTGCTAGAGGGGTGACTTACCTATACCACAGGTAGTGTGAGGTTGGCATGGCACTCTGAGGGGAGTGCCATGTTGACTTAGTCATTTTTCCCCACCAGCACACACAAGCTGTGAAGCAGTGTGCATGTGCTGAGTGAGGGGTCTCTAGGGTGGCATAAGACATGCTGCAGCCCTTAGAGACCTTCCCTGGCATCAGGGCCCTTGGTACCAGGGGTGCCAGTTACAAGGGACTTACCCGAGTGCCAGGGTGTGCCAATTGTGGAGACAACGGTAGCGTTTAGGGAAAGAACACTGGTGCTGGGGCCTGGTTAGCAGGGTCCCAGCACACTTTCAAATCATAACTTAGCATCAGCAAAGGCAAAATGTTAGGGGGTAACCATGCCAAGGGGGCATTTCCTTACATTCATATATTAGTATGATCCACCAATACATGTTATTCTACATGTGCACATTATTTGAACTATTAATGTCAATTCTTTATGAATTTTGTACAAGGGATGGTGGCCACTTAGGTGGGCACATTTTCCAAGACACTCTTTTTCTCTACTGTAGCATAATTCATGTAAATTCTTAGCTATCAATCGATGCAAATTTATTAGTAATGAATTCAGCTTTCACAGTCCCAAAGCACATCAGAAGTAATGGCAATGTACACAATAGATCTACAAAAACAGATAATTGAAAGCTGTCTGTAGGAGCGACCAAAAAATTAAAGAACACAAAAAAACAATGCAACATGCCTTGTCCATTTACTTAAATGCAGAGCACTCAAGTTTCCCAGTTCAATTTGAGAGAAGATAATCCAGGCAGGGATTGCTATCCTTCTGCAATTTGATGATCACAATGCACACTTAGAATTACAAGTGCTAGAGTTAAAAGAAGAACCCTAGACCAGTGGTTCCCAACATTATGGCTCCTGAGGACCCCGACTGAATCACTACTGGAAGTCGAGAGACCCCCAATCGATTTGTATGATTTAAATTTCAAACATTAAGACAGTAATTCGCAAAGAGTACACACCACACAAATACTCGAATTACTAGACTTAGGGGGTGATTCTAACTCTGGCGGTCGGTGTTAAAGCGGCGGCCAACCCGCCAACAGGCTGGCGGTAAAAAATATGGGATTCTGAGCCTGGCGGGAACCGCCAACACAGACAGCCACTTTAACACTCCGACCGCCACGGCGGTACAAACAAACAGCGCGGCGGTCACCGCCAACAGACAGGCGGCAGACAATGTACCGCCCACACTATTCCAACTCACCAATACGCCACCTTTTCCGGGGCGGGAGCACCGCCGATAAAAACACAGCGGAAACAGACTACGGACGGGAAAACGCTCACCACTACGCACTCCAGGAGGAAGGAGGACAGCATGGAACCCGAATTAAACATCCTACCTGCTCTCGTCTACCTTCTCATCTACCACGAGTACGAAGTCCGGCGCAGACGACAACGGTGAGTACTGCACCTACGACACACGGGAGGGGGAGGACGAAAGGTTACGGGCACACACATATGCGACCCCCGCCCCCTCCAACTATGTACTCACCAATGCAGAGCACCAAGTCACAGTGACACCACCCAAACACCCCTGAAAAATGCTAGGACATAATCAAATTTGGAATAAATATTTATGTACCAAAAAGCTCCAGAAAATTATCGTACAACCATGAAAGATATCCACAACAAAACTAATGACATACACATCAGTGTATAACTGAAGTAACAAGTCCTGCACATCCTACGAATTCAGCATGTCCGTGGGCCAAAGTCTTGAGAAATAAGGGCAAAGCCCACACAGGAGACCTGAGTCCTTTGGAGAGAACACTGCAGGGGCATCAGATGTAAAAACTACAGGCACCTCAGGGGGAAGGGAAGGGGGGGCACCACAGCCACATGAGTCCACGACGCCAGATCCACGAGGAGCCACCATGCCCACTGTACCATCCTGGGGAGTGCAAAGCCACAGTCTCTCAATGTCTCTACAGTGGGTGGGCTGCCCACTGGACCATCCTGGGGAGTGCAAAGCCACAGTCTCTCAATGTCTCTACAGTGGGTGGGCTGCCCACTGGACCATCCTGGGGAGTGCAAAGCCACAGTCTCTCAATGTCTCTACAGTGGGTGGGCTGCCCACTGGACCATCCTGGGGAGTGCAAAGCCACAGTCCATCAGGTGGATGACAGTCTCCACTGGTCAAGGAGGAGGCATGGTGGGCACAGTGAACCATAAACGGTGCTTGAGACGGCGGTGCACAGCGGAGCGGTGCTTGAGAGGAAGGGCCCAGCGGAGCGGTGCTTGAGAGGAAGGGCCCAGCGGAGCGGTGCTTGAGATGAAGGGCCCAGCGGAGCGGTGCTTGAGACGGCGGTGCCCAGCGGAGCGGTGCTTGAGAGGAAGGGCCCAGCGGAGCGGTGCTTGAGATGAAGGGCCCAGCGGAGCGGTGCTTGAGATGAAGGGCCCAGCGGAGCGGTGCTTGAGACGGCGGTGCCCAGCGGAGCGGTGCTTGAGAGGAAGGGCCCAGCGGAGCGGTGCTTGAGATGAAGGGCCCAGCGGAGCGGTGCTTGAGATGGCGGTGCCCAGCGGAGCGGTGCTTGAGAGGAAGGGCCCAGCGGAGCGGTGCTTGAGATGAAGGGCCCAGCGGAGCGGTGCTTGAGACGGCGGTGCCCAGCGGAGCGGTGCTTGAGAGGAAGGGCCCAGCGGAGCGGTGCTTGAGATGAAGGGCCCAGCGGAGCGGTGCTTGAGATGAAGGGCCCAGCGGAGCGGTGCTTGAGATGAAGGGCCCAGCGGAGCGGTGCTTGAGATGAAGGGCCCAGCGGAGCGGTGCTTGAGATGGCGGTGCCCAGCGGAGCGGTGCTTGAGAGGAAGGGCCCAGCGGAGCGGTGCTTGAGATGAAGGGCCCAGCGGAGCGGTGCTTGAGACGGCGGTGCCCAGCGGAGCGGTGCTTGAGAGGAAGGGCCCAGCGGAGCGGTGCTTGAGATGAAGGGCCCAGCGGAGCGGTGCTTGAGATGAAGGGCCCAGCGGAGCGGTGCTTGAGATGGCGGTGCCCAGCGGAGCGGTGCTTGAGAGGAAGGGCCCAGCGGAGCGGTGCTTGAGATGAAGGGCCCAGCGGAGCGGTGCTTGAGATGGCGGTGCCCAGCGGAGCGGTGCTTGAGAGGAAGGGCCCAGCGGAGCGGTGCTTGAGAGGAAGGGCCCAGCGGAGCGGTGCTTGAGATGAAGGGCCCAGCGGAGCGGTGCTTGAGACGGCGGTGCCCAGCGGAGCGGTGCTTGAGATGAAGCACCCAGCGGAACGGTGCTTGAGATGAAGGGCCCAGCGGAGCGGTGCTTGAGATGAAGGGCCCAGCGGAGCGGTGCTTGAGATGAAGGGCCCAGCGGAGCGGTGTTTGAGATGAAGGGCCCAGCGGAGCGGTGCTTGAGATGGCGGTGCCCAGCGGAGCGGTGCTTGAGAGGAAGGGCCCAGCGGAGCGGTGCTTGAGATGGCGGGGCCCTGTTCAGCGGTGCTCTTCTTCACCGCGGGCCCTGTTCAGCGGTGCCTATCTCCACGGCGGGCCCTGTTCAGCGGTGCTCTTCTGCACCGCGGGCCCTGTTCAGCGGTGCCTTTCTCCACGGCGGGGCCCTGTTCAGCGGTGCTCTTCTTCACCGCGGGCCCTGTTCAGCGGTGCTCTTCTCCACGGCGGGCCCTGTTCAGCGGTGCCTTTCTCCACGGCGGGGCCCTGTTCAGCGGTGCTCTTCTTCACCGCGGGCCCTGTTCAGCGGTGCTCTTCTCCACGGCGGGTCCTGTTCAGCGGTGCCTATCTCCACGGCAGGGCCCTGTTCAGCGGTGCTCTACTCCACGGCGGGCCCTGTTCAGCGGTGCTCTTCTGCACCGCGGGCCCTGTTCAGCGGTGCCTTTCTCCACGGCGGGTCCCTGTTCAGCGGTGCTCTTCTTCACCGCGGGCCCTGTTCAGCGGTGCTCTTCTCCACGGCGGGCCCTGTTCAGTGGTGCCTTTCTCCACGGCGGGGCCCTGTTCAGCGGTGCTCTTCTTCACCGCGGGCCCTGTTCAGCGGTGCTCTTCTCCACGGCGGGCCCTGTTCAGCAGTGCCTATCTCCACGGCGGGGCCCTGTTCAGCGGTGCTCTACTCCACGGCGGGCCCTGTTCAGCGGTGCTCTTCTGCACCGCGGGCCCTGTTCAGCTGTGCCTTTCTCCACGGCGGGGCCCTGTTCAGCGGTGCTCTACTCCACGGCGGGCCCTGTTCAGCGGTGCTCTTCTGCACCGCGGGCCCTGTTCAGCGGTGCCTTTCTCCACGGCGGGGCCCTGTTCAGCGGTGCTCTTCTGCACCGCGGGCCCTGTTCAGCGGTGCTCTTCTCCACGGCGGGCCCTGTTCAGCGGTGCACTTCTGCACCGCGGGCCCTGTTCAGCGGTGCTCTTCTCCACGGCGGGCCCTGTTCAGCGGTGCCTATCTCCACGGCGGGCCCTGTTCAGCGGTGCTCTACTCCACGGCGGGCCCTGTTCAGCGGTGCTCTTCTTCACCGCGGGCCCTGTTCAGCGGTGCTCTACTCCACGGCGGGCCCTGTTCAGTGGTGCTCTTCTTCACCGCGGGCCCTGTTCAGCGGTGCTCATCCAGCAGGTCAAGGGAGCCAGACCTGGCCTGGACTCCCTGCTCAGTCGCCCTCGGACCGTGACGTTTCTGGACCCTTCGGGGACGGACTCCTGGCCTCCTTAGTGTCCTCCTTCCCAGCTGGGATGTGGCATGTGGGGTCCACCTTCTCCGCGCTCCTGCTGCCCTTCCGCTCCTTTGATGGGGCTCTCGGGCCCTTGCCTCCCCTAGATGGTGTGGGTGGTGAAGTGGCCGCACATTGCTCCTTGGGGGCAGCCCTGTCGGTCCTCGCACGGCGGCCCTTGTTTTTGCGGGTCCTCTTGCCGGGGGGGGGGGCTGGACGTGTCCTTGCTGCTGATCGATGTGTCACTGCTGGCAAAGGGTGGGCTCCAGACCCAGGCACAACAGTGACACCCGAAGCTGGGCTGGTGGTGGCTGCGGTGCTCTTGGGACTCTTTGAAGATGGATGGGGGAGCTCATCGGGGGGAAAGAGGTTAAGGTTAGCCATGAAGAGTTTTTTAGGGCCAAGGTAAAGGGTAGGAGAAGTGGAGATGGAAGTGGAGGTAGAGGAGGTGGTTGTAGGAGAGTCAGGTGTGCTGTCATTGGGTGAAGGTGCTGGTGCTGTAGGCTGTCGTGAGGTGGATGGCTGTTGGGTGGGTGGCTGCCTGCGTTTGTGTGTCTTGGAAGAGGGGGTGACAGACACAGTGGGAGAGGACACAGGGGACGTGTAAATGGCAGTGGGGGTGGTGACTGCACGAGTGTGGACTGTAGTGGAGGGTGAGGTGGTGATGGAAGCACTGGCTGATGTTGGGGTGCATGCAGGTGTGAGTGTAGACGTCACAGGGAGGGAGACGAGGAGGAGGGGGACACAGGGGTGGCAGTGGCTGTTGGCATGTCTGCATCTGGGTGTTGCTTGGGTGAGTGTTTGTGGGATCTGTGGTGCTTGTGTTTGGATGAGCTGCTCTTGGGTGTTGAGGTGTGTGCAGGCTGGTCTGATGGTGTGGATGGGATAGGCTGAGGAACAGGAGACAGAGAAAGGCTGGAGGCAGTAAGAAGAGGGAGGCTGGAAACAGGGACAATGGCTGCCGTCAGTGCTGAGGCCAGAGCACTGAACGCTCGTTGATGGGCAGCCTGACCCGAATGAATGCCCTCCAGGTACGCATTGCTCTGTTGCACCTCCCTTTGCACACCCTGGATGGCATTCAAAAGGGTCGTCTGCCCAACAATGAGCGTCCTTACCAGGTCAATGAGCTCCGCACTGAGGGCAGCAGGGGCAACAGGGGCAGGGGCTGAGGTGCCTGGGGCGAAGGAGACGCGCGCCTTCCTGGGCGAACCGGCACGGAGCGAAGACTGAGGGGCTGCTGGGAGGGCGGGGCTGGTGCGCTGGGTGGCGGCTGTACCTGTAGAGGCGGGGGGCACGGATGTTGCCGCCACCCCTAGGGAGCTCCCATCCGAGGACGTGTCGCTTTCGCTGCTCTCACCAGCGGTCCCCGTCGTGGTGCTCCCCTCGCCCTCCGGATCACTGGTGCCCTCGGTGTCTGTTCCTGGGCCCACCGGGGCCTTGTGTCCTGCAGCTCCCTCATGCTCCGATGCCAAATCTCCTCCGCCTGATGATGCTAATGCACACATGCACAAGAAGATGAAGAGAAAGGGTGGGGGGAGAAAAAAGAAGACCAGGTTGAGTGCATGCAATGTCAACATCGTTGGCGGAGAGGACAGACACAGGTGCCTAATGCACTAAGCCGCGCATTCGGGGTACACTACTCAGTACTACTGACTAAGACAACAGGCCAAGAGACGTCAAACGCGCACATGGGAGATGCTGGACCTTCAATGCCTGTACTTGTCACCCTACCGAGGTGGGGGCCGGGGGCACAGGGCCATGCCTAAGGGAGAGGACTACACTACAGAAAGCGCCCTGGCCTAATGTCACCCACAGCCCTCCTCCCCCACCCAGACGCCTCCACTGTGCAGAAAGATAGGAGAATGTGCTGATACTCACCCCCTTGTGTCTGCTGTGATGTCTTAAAGCGCCCATCCAATTCAGGGTAGGCCACCGCCAGGATCCGGGACATCAGGGGGGTCATGGTGCGACTGGCACCCCTCCTAGGTTGGGAGGCCATCCCCAGCAGTGTTTCTGCGGTCTTCCTTGTTCCGCGGCGGATGTCCTCCCACCTCTTGCGGCAGTGGGTGCCCCGTCTGTTGTGGACCCCCAAGTTCCGGACTTCCTTGGCGATGGCACGCCAAATCTCGATCTTCTGATGGGCGCTGACCTATTTGACATGTACAGGGTGGAAAGGAGGAAATCATGAATGACCTGCATGTTAGATGTGATTGGCCCCCCCCACCAACTTTGCCATATGGCACATGCTCTCATCTGTCGGGCGTTGCACTCCTCATTCGCCCCCCACCCCACCAACTTACATCCACCCCAATCCACACAGGCATAGCCCATTCCATGTGCACCCGGTGTACTCACTTGTTGGTCTGGAGGACCGTAGAGTAGCCCATACTGGGGGAGGACCCCATCCACGAGCTTCTCCAACTCTTCAGACGTGAAGGCAGGGGCCCTTTCCCCAGTCGCAGCAGCCATTGTATCTTCCAGACCGAGGTCACAGCAGCACTTGCAGTATAGGTCCTCTCCTGTGGATGATCAGGTCTCGAGTGATTAAGCAGATAGAAAATGGCGGTCACGCCCGCGGCGGTGCGTACCGCGGCGGTGCGTACCGCGACCGCCGGCGCACTTCGTCATTGGCTCCTGAAACCCATAGGCTTCAATGTTAACCAATGCGGCTTTGCGCCGCGGTCTTCGACCGCCTACCGCCACGGTGTGCCCCGCCAGCGCATTGACCTCACATCCCATTGTCCCACTTCACAGGTCGGGCAGCCGCCATTTCAAGGGCCTACATGGCTTAATTTTGACTGCGACACACAGGCCTAGGCCTTGCATTGCCACACATAGACGCCTTTCAACCCATTGGCATTCTTTAACTGTGCAAGCTGTCTGTACGTACCTGTGGTTTGGCTGACTCTGTGCTCCATGTTGTCCTTCCTAGGCACCGTCCGCTGGGACTTGCGATGAGAAGGAGGAATCCTCGCGTGTACCGACCGCTGGTGGACCTGTCGACAATGGAAGAACGCCATATAATACTTCGATACAGACTTGACCGTGCCACTATCCATGAACTGTGTGCCCAGCTGGAGCCAGCCCTCATGTCCCCCATCCGCCAACCCACAGGGATTCCCCCTCTGGTGCAGGTTTTGTCAGTCCTCCATTTTTTGGCCAGTGGGTCATTCCAGACCACAGTGGCCATGTCATCTGGAATGTCTCAGCCTATGTTTTCTAAGATTTTGAGCAGAGTGTTGTCTGCCCTGATGAAACTCATGCGGAGCTACATCATTTTCCCAGAGGAGGGTGACTTGCCTACAGTGAAGGGTGATTTCTATGCCCTTGGACATATCCCCAACATCATTGGTGCCATTGATGGGACCCATGTGGCTTTGGTACCCCCAAAAGACGATGAGCAGGTGTACCGAAACAGAATAAATTATCATTCGATGAATGTCCAGGTGGTCTGTTTGGCTGACCAGTACATCTCCCATGTAAATGCCGAGTTCCCAGGGTCAGTGCATGACGCGTATGTGATGCGAAATAGTAGCATCCCCTATGTGATGGAGCAGCTACAGAGACAACGTGTGTGGCTAATAGGTGACTCTGGTTACCCCAACCTGCCGTGGCTACTGACCCCAGTGAGGAATCCCCGGACAAGGGCAGAGGAACGCTACAATGAGGCCCATGGGCGTACTAGGAGGGTGATTGAGCGAACCTTTGGCCTCCTGAAGGCCAGGTTTATGTGCCTGCATATGACAGGTGGATCCCGAATGTACTCACCAAAGAAGGTGTGCCATATCATCGTGGCGTGCTGTATGCTTCACAACCTGGCTTTGCGACGCCAGGTGCCTTTCCTGCAGGAGGATGGTCCAGATGGTGGTGTTGTAGAAGCCGTGGAGCCTGTGGAGAGTGAAGAGGAGGAAGACTCAGAGGACGACACAGACAATAGGGACAGAGTGATACAACAGTATTTCCAGTAACACCCAGGTAAGAATAACCCACGCCATTTCACAATTGCTTCTAGCCTCCTGCATCTGTACTTTCTGTAGTTCCCACCAGATCTTTTTGGGTAATTTTTGATTTTCCCTTCCCTTCTCAGTGCTGTATGACGCAGTGCCTGACTTCTGCTTGGTTTGCCCATGAACTACAGCGTATTGACATTGGTATGTTGTCATCACTAATTGACAGAACAGATATTGAACAGTAATATGTAATACATTTGCTAATAATACAGCATGACTCCAAACTGATTTGTGTGCAATATGTGATTTATTTACAGGGCTAGATATTGGTACATGTGATTATAAGGGTGATGGGTGGGGGTGGAGTAATGTCCATGGCAGAGTCCAGTTCTCAGTCTCACAGGTGCATTGTCCTTTTGCCTGTGGAAGGATGGAGCAGAGGCAGTTCATGGTTGGACAGGGTGGCAATGTGGGACAGTGGGAAGAGTTCAGGGGGTATGTCCTGCTGGCGGGGGTCTTGACATCCTACTCTGTCTTTTTTTTGGATCTCAGGCTCCTCTTACGGGGTGGTTGTTCTTCAGCAGGAGGTGGGGTTCTGGTGGCCTGCCATGGTGTTGGGGCCTCCTGTCCACTAGCGCCGGCGGAGGTGGTAGGCTGTTCCTGGTCCGGGCTAGTGACAGGGGCCCTGTGTGGTGCCACATGGTCCCGCAACGCGTCTTCTATCCTGTTGAGGGCCAGGACGATGGTCCCCATTGCGGTCCCGATGATTCTCAGCTCCTCCCTGAACCCCATGTAGCGTTCCTCCTGCTGTGCCTGGATCTCCGTGAACCTGGCCAGTACCGTCGCCATCGTCTCTTGGGAGTGGTGGTAGGCCCCCATGATGGTGGTGAGGGCCTCTTGGAGAGTGGGTTCCCTGGGCCTCTCCTCCCCCCCCTGTCGCACAGCAGCCCTCCGAGATGCCCGGTTTCCCCCAGCCTCTGTCTCCTGGACGGTGTGCCCGCTCCCACTGCCCCCAGGTCCCTGTTGTTGTTGGGGTGTTGGGTTAGCCTGGGTGCCCTGTAGTGGCAGACACACCGCTGATTGACGTGTCCTAGAGACAGAGGCATGGGCCCGCTGGGTGGGAGCTGTGCTGGTGTTGGCAGAGGGGGTCGGGTCTGGTGTGGCCTGTGTCTGGGTGAGGGGAACCGACTGCCCAGAGGTCCCCGATGGTCCGGGCTGGTCATCAGGTTCAGTGTCGACAGAGCTGCTGTCCTCACTGTGGGCCTGTTCCGGGGGTGGGATGGACATTTCTGGACCCTCCTGGCTGGTGTGTTGGCGTTCGGGTCCTGCATGGGGTAAGAGAGTTTGGTTATTGTTTCTGTGTGTGCAATAGCGTGCGTGTTATGGGTGCCCTCGTCCCCCAGTGCAGGCATTCCCTTGAGGGAGGTGTTGTGAGGGTAGTTAGTGGGGGGGGGAGTAAGTGCAGTGGTCATGCTTGGGTGATGGGTGTCCATGGATTGTGTTGGCATGCAGGAGTTGGTGTTGGGATGGGTGGGTTGTGCTGGTGAGACATTGTCAGGGAGGATGTGTGCTGGGGGGTTGGGGGTGAGGGTGGGGGTGGGGGTGTGGGTTGGCATGCTGGTGGGGTGGGGGGGATATAGTAGTTGAGATTGGACTTACCAGAGTCCATTCCTCCGGCTACTCCTGCGAGGCCCTGAGGATGCAGGATGTTGAAGACCTCTTGCTCCCATGATGTAAATTCGGGAGGGGTGGGTGGGGGTCCGCCGCCAGTCTTCTGGACCGCGATGTTGTGCCTGGAGACCATCGATCGGACCTTCCCCCGTAGGTCGTTCCATCGTTTGCGGATGTCCTCCCTATTCCTGGGATGCTGTCCCACCGCGTTGACCCTGTCCACGATCCGCTGCCATATCTCCGCCTTCCTAGCTATACTGGTGTGCTGCACCTGTGAGCCGAAGAGCTGGGGTTCCACTCTTAGGATTTCCTCCACCATGACCCGGAGTTCTTGGTCCGAAAAGCGTGGGTGCCTTTGGGGTGCCATGGGGTGGTGTGGGTGAGGTGTGGGGTGGTGTATGTGATGATGAGTATGTTGGTGTGTGGTGCTTTGTGCTACTATGTGGTGTGTGTGATGGTGTAGTGTGCCTCAGTGTGTATTGCTATGGATTGTCTGCTGTGTCTCTCTCTCCTTCTCTCAGTAATTGTGGTCGTAGGGGTTTGTGGGTGATGTGGGGGTGTGTTTTATAGTTGATTGATTGTGTGGGAGTGGGTTGTGTATGTGTATCAGGTGTGTGTATTTGTAATTGTCCAATGTGCCTGTGTTTTGGTGCTGTGTGTGTATTTTGACCGCGGCGGTGTGTACCGCCAATGGAATCCCGCGTTGGAAAGCCCGCCGCGTTGATTCGTGGGTCGAAATGGCATGGGCGTATTTCTGTTGGCGTGACGGTGGAGGTTTGGTCATCTCCAGTTTATCGCTGCCTGCTGATGTGGCGGGCTGCAGTGGAGGTCGGATTTTTGGGGGTTTGGCCGTTGTGGGTCAGAATGACCGTGGCGGCTTTCCGTGGCCGCGGCGGTGTTATGGCGGTCTTCTGACCGGCGGTAAGCGCCTTTTACCGCCGAGGTCAGAATGACCCCCTTAATTATTTTATAATAAAAAAATATGCATTTTAATGGGAAGGTTGACGATGCTTCTCGGCAACTAGCTTTTCACTGTTTGGTTTTATTTAGGAATGCTGAATCCTCAGCTCAGATTCTACATTTCCCAAGCAATTTCTGTTTTTTTGTTTGGGTACATAAGATCTGAGAATGCTTTTTCACATAAATATGTGGTGGGGGAAATTAAGTAAAACCATAAGGGCCTCTCCGTCACATTTATTTTTTTATAGCATAGTATTTAATTTGTTTTATAGCACCTCCCATACCAGTGTAGGGTGTATGAACACTTTACAGGGGACTACAAGGATCCCTTGTCACATTCATCCACTCTAGAAGGCATTTTCTCAGAATGATTGTGTAGTGAACCCTAGTTCGTTTTTTAATGGGATAACAGGAGTTAGCTTAGCCTTTGGCTTGCAGACCTGTGCCCCGTCACCTAGTGACTTTTAACCTACTTAGCTTGCTCTGTCTTAGCCCATTTAATTATTTAATTCTTCTAAGATGGCTGCCTTGTTTATAGTTAGGCCACTTGTTATGAGTTACTGTAGTAATGATGTAATGATCCTAGGGTTTGGATTCAGAATCCATGGACAGGGGATTCGGGAATTGTGGGGGAGTAGGAGTTGGAAACTGGAGGATGAGGAGCTTATGCTGGGGGTCTTATCTTGTTACTACCTGATTCTGGATATTACTGAAATAAAGGATCATTTCTTCCTATGTACCGTGGAGTTTGTACATATTTTGGCGACAAGGGACTCTGGTCAGGGGACAGAGTGTGAGAGGAATCGAGTACCCCCAACCCCTGGATCAGCCATCGGCTATACAGAAGCTTCATGTGAGAACATATTTCTTCAGCCTGGAGAAACGTTGAGAATACTACTAGAGAAGCCTACATAATTGTGAGTTTCCATTATTTTGTACGTCAAGGAGAGAACTTTAACATTTCAGTGGTGGGAAATCGATTGATGTTTCAGTCGTAATTCTTATCTACATCAAAGAAAACCTCTTCGTGTATTGAAACTATAATAACTTGTTTTTTTTAAAAGAAAACAAGTTAATTTTAGTTCGACATCTCTTTTGAGTTAATTCCGTTTCTGATTGAAATCGGGAAACGGTTGGAATATGAGCGCGTGCCACTCCTTGCGCACGATTTGAATATAAACAAGGAGAGATACGGAATAAACACAGCGCGTGCCATTCCTCGCGCTTGATTTCAAGATAAACAGAGAACTGAACACGCCGATGAATAGAAATTCATGGTTGCGACGCGCGCACAGAAATGAACGCGCGCCATTGATTAATAATTGGAAACTCTTCGCTGGAGCGTGTAGAGCGAAAGGAACAGCGCGTGGAGTGAAAAGAATGCAATAATCCCTTGATTTTACTGTGGGAATTCCGGGGAGAGTAGATAAATACATTAAAGGACATTTTTCACCCTACCTTGTACTGCTTCTCTAGTAACTCTTCATCCTCGGAGCTTGCACACGACATAACAATAAAGAAAGGACTAATAAACATAATTTAAGAAAAGGGGAAAAGAGACTACGGTGAAGGATTTAGTAAAGGGACCAAAGGAAAGACAAAAAAAAAAAAAAAATTAACATCAGCATTTAGTTATTTTAGATTATTATTTTACTTATTTGTTTTAAAAGTTTATTTTAGCAAATTTTGGTAGTTTGTTATTTTCTATTATTTGCAGGTATGGCTGAACAAAGTATTTCCGCTCCGCCCGGTTTTTTACCAGTACCAGGTGAACCATCCATTCCATGGAAGAGATGGAAAAATATTTTTACCACTTATTTATTAGCAATTGGAGGAGATAAATATAGTCCTCTTAGGAAACAGGCAATCTTACTGCATCATTTGGGAACTGAAGGCAGGAGAATCTACGACGATTTGCCAGAAGTATCCTTGGGTATTGGTGAAGGACAACCTATAAATCTTTATGATATGTCCTTACAGATGCTGGAAAAACATTTCACACCAAAAAATAGTGTCGTATTTGAACGTCACAATTTTTTTTCACGTGTTCAAGGTTTGGATGAAGATGTAATGACTTATGTGGCTGCATTAAGAGGCTTAGCAGTAACATGCAACTTTCAAGATTTAACTGATTCTCTTATTCGCGACCAAATTGTTCGATGCACTAATAACAAAAAGGTAAAAGAAAGACTGCTATCTATTGACCCTTCATCGGAGGAGTCAATACAAATAGCAAGGAGTATGGAGCATACTGAAACTTGGATGAAAGGTATTGAATCTAAAGCACACATGAGAGAATCAGCTAAAGAAAGTACAATAGAAGTGGAACAACTTAAAACAGTGAAACATGAGAAAAGTACTACTAGTAACATGGGCGAAAAGAAAAGTTTTAGTATACTATGTTATAGGTGTGGTTGTCCGGGACACATTGCTTCTAATCCCATATGTCCTGCACGTACTATGACATGTAGAACATGTGGTAGGTGTGGTCATTTGGCCAAAGTATGTAGGGCGAAAGGTAAGGTGTGAAATAAAAGTGTTAAATCAATAGATAATGTACAAGGAGAACATGAAGAGGAAATTGTTTTAACTATCAACAGCACACCGGTGAATAACTTCTGTGATGTTAAATCTAAAGACTGTGTAGATCTAAAATGTGAGAGCCAATGTGAATTAATGAAGCCTCATTGTGAGGTAATACTTAAGACTAAGGTTGTAAGAATGCTGGTTGATTCTGGGAGTTTATATACTTTGATATCTAAAGATGTTTGTGAAGGAATTTTGATGGAGAAAATTGAAGATCTACATACCACGGATGTGAAAGCAGTGGGGTATGGTGGTAAAAGAATTGACATTGTGGGAATGAGATGGATGGACATTATATTTAAAGGAAATGGTGTGCACGGAAAAGTATATGTGACTCATGAAGGGTCAAACCTATTGGGATGGAGACATCAGAAAGACTTAAATATTGTTCTCAATCCCAATGCAACTGAACCAGTCATAGTTATAGAAGAATCAAGGGGCATATTTATACTCCGTTTGCGCCAAATTTGCATAGTTTTTTTCGACGCAAATTCGACGCAAAACTAACTCCATATTTATACTTTGGCGTTAGACGCGTCTAGCGCCAAAGTTCATGGAGTTAGCGTCATTTTTTTGCGTGAACACCTTCCTTGCGTTAATGATATGCAAGGTAGGCGTTCCCGTCTTAAAAAATGACTGCGATGCATATGCGTCGTATTTATACTCCCGGGCAAAAATGACGCCCAGGAGTGGGCGGGACTAAAAAACCCGCATTTGCGCCGGATTTTAGCGCCTGGGTCAGGGCAGGCGTTAAGGGACCTGTGGGCTCAGAATGAGCCCAGAGGTGCCCTCCCCTGCCCCCAGGGACACCCCCTGCCACCCTTGCCCACCCCAGGAGGACACCCAAGGATGGAGGGACCCACCCCAGGGACATTAAGGTAAGTCCAGGTAAGTATTTTTTTTATTTTTTATGTGGCATAGGGGGGCCTGATTTGTGCCCCCCTACATGCCACTATGCCCAATGACCATGCCCAGGGGACAGAAGTCCCCTGGGCATGGCCATTGGACAAGGGGGCATGACTCCTGTCTTTGCTAAGACAGGAGTCATTTCAATGGGGGATGGGCGTCGTAAAAAAATGGCGCAAATCGGGTTGTGGCGATTTTTTTGGCTCAGCCTGACTTGCACCATTTCTGGACGCCCATACGCCATTTTTCCCCTACGCCGGCACTGCCTGGTGTACGTCGTTTTTTTTAACGCACACCAGACAGCGCCGGCGGCTAACGCCGGCTAACGCCATTCTGAAGCGCCATGCGGGCGCCGTATTTATTGAATGACGTTAGCCGGCGTTAGCCGCCGGCGCTGTCTGGTGTGCGTTAAAAAAAACGACGTACACCAGGCAGTGCCGGCGTAGGGGAAAAATGGCGTATGGGCGTCCAGAAATGGTGCTGCGTTGGCGCTGTTTTGCGTCAAAAAGTATAAATATGGGCCCAAATGTAGAGTATATGAAAATCCAATGCACTACTGAGGAATGGAAGGAGAAGTTAATGAGGAGATTTCCAAAAGTTTTTACTGAGAAACTTGGGAAGTTGAAAAAATTCACACACCGAATAATTTTAAAGAAGAACGCCATTCCAGTTGTTCACAAAGTAAGATCTATACCGTATATGATGAGAGAACCCCTTCAACAGGAAATTGATAGACTATTGCAGGAGAAAATAATTGAACCTATCGAATCATCGGAATGGTTGGCACCGATTGTTGTTGCGCCCAAGGAGGGAAACAAAATTTGTTTATGCATAGACTTGAGAGACCTGAATAAGAATATTTGGGTCGACAGGCAGCCCTTACCAAACATCACAGAAATGTTAAGCATGATGGGAGGAGGCAAAGTATTTAGTGTTCTGGACATGTCGGCAGCTTACCATCAAGTTAACCTACATCCAGACTCACGTCCATTGACTTCTTTTGTAACGCCTTTAGGTGCCTATCGTTACTGTAGGATGCCATTTGGGTTAGCGTCCGCATCTGCTGTTTTTCAGCGTATTATGCATAATATTTTTGATGGTAGGAAGAACATATTGTGTTTCCAAGACGATATTATAATGGTTGGAAGGTCTGTGGAAGAGCATGATGAGTTGATTGTGAAAGTGTTGGAGAGAATTGAGAATCATGGGCTGACAGTAAAGAAGGAAAAATGCCAATTGAGAAAGAACAGCGTGAACTATTTAGGTCGGGAAGTATCTGCAGATGGTATAAAGCCAAAAAAAAGTATTGTGAGGGCGATTAATGAAGCTCCAAAACCATCAAACAAAGATCTGCTCAAATCGTTTTTGGGGTTGGCAGAGTACTGTTCGAAATTTGTGCATGATTTTGCTGGAGTGGTAGAGCCCATGAGATTGTTATTAAAGAGAGGTGCAATGTTTGTGTGGACAACAGAATGTGAGAAATGTGAGAATGTGAGCTTTTGAGAAAATTAAAAGTTCTATTGCGTGTGCGCCTACCCTTGGACATTTTGATGTGAAAAAGAAAACTATCCTAATGACTGATGCCAGCAGTATAGGGTTAGGTGCAGTTCTCATACAAGAGGTGGACAAGGAAGAAAGAGTCATTGGGTTTGCGTCCTGTAGGCTACGTGGTGCAGAATGTTCATATTCTGCAATCGAGAAGGAGGCATTGGCTTGTTACTGGGGTATTAACCATTATAAACATTATCTGTGGGGTCTACCCTTTGTACTTCGTACGGATCATAAACCATTACTTCAGATTTTCAAAAGTGGTCGAGGACTGGAAGGTAGTATGACGCCCAGAATTTCGAGGTGGTTGGTTAATATCATCGATTTCAATTTTGTGGTGGAATTCGTGAGAGGTAAGAACATTTTTGTGGCAGACTGCTTGTCACGCATGCCGATCGATGAACATCCTCATGAAACTTCAGTATTAGGCAAGACGGAGGCAGAAATATTTTTGATACATAATGAACTTACTTTAAACAAAGAAGAGTGGGAGAACGCTGTACTTGATGATAAAGAGTATAATGAACTAAATAAATTTATAAGCGGTTCTGGTCACATTGGTGATGATTTGCAAAATTTGAAGCAATATTTAATGGTAAGAGATGAACTGAGTGTGCATGGTCAAAGAATATTTAGACGTGGGAAAGTGGTACCACCAACGAAACTTAGGATGTTTCATGAGGGTCATCTAGGAAGAAGTATGACAAAGAGGAGGTCTGGAATGGATAAAGATGTGGAGCGAGTTGTAAGTGAATATGCAGCGTGTGCTAATAGTGACAAATCTAGGATTGTTAGACAGCCACCTATGGAGTGTGTACAATTCCCTTCGAGACCATGGGAGAAATTAGCTCTTGATTTCATTGGTCCGGTAGATAAACTTGGAAGAAGAAATAGGTTCTTGGCAGTTTTAGTAGATTACCACAGCAAATGGTTTGTAGTCAGGAGCATGGAACACATAACAACTAGCAATGTTATTGAATTTCTTAAATATACGTTTTTGGAGGAAGGTACACCCAAAGTCTTAGTTACTGACAATGGGGTGCAGTTAGTTTCTGAGAAATTTTCAGAGTTCCTTACAGGATTGGGAATTAAACATGAAAAGGTTGCCCTATTTAGACCACAGGCTAATGGCCTAGTAGAGAGGATTAATCGAATTGTTATGGATAACATTCAATTGTCCTTGGCTAATGGACTAGAATGGAGGGAAGAGCTAAATAAGATGATGTGGGCGCATAGAGTGACACCGCATTCCGTGACTGGAGTAGCACCATTTGTTGCTCTCAAAGGGAGAGAGCCAGCGACGAAAGAATCTCCTTGGTGGTTGCATGAAAGGAAACAGGTGTGGGTGAAGAAATGAGAGTGAGAGTGAAGGGTCATCAAGAACGCAATAAATTCAACTATGATATGAGAAGAAAAGTAAAGGACACTGGAATTGAGGTAGGTGATTGGGTGAGAGTAAAGAAGTATGGTATAATAAAGAAGGGAGAGAGTAGATTTGGTGAACCACAAAAGGTTGTGAAGATATTTAAATCTGTAGCTAGATTGGATGACGGAAGAGAATGGAGTATGGGAAATTTGTGCAAAGTTGAGTAAGTTGTCACGTGCGCAACAAGTGTTTTTTTTCATGTTTTTGAAAATATTTCATCTGACATAACTTGTAATAGTACATGTTTAGAATTTGGAATTTCATTTTGTTTGGATTTATTTGTGTCTATAAGTTATTATGATGTATGGGGGGGAGATGGTGTAGTAATGATCCTAGGGTTTGGATTCAGAATCCATGGACAGGGGATTCTGGAATGGTGGGGGAGTAGGAGTTGGAAACTGGAGGATGAGCAGCTTATGCTGGGGATCTTATCTTGTTACTACCTGATTCTGGATATTACTGAAATAAAGGATCATTTCTTTCTATGTACCTTGGAGTTTGTACAGTTACATTATCAGTGTCACCGCGCTAAGGCATCAAGATCAAGCAACAAAGACAAACAAACAGTAGGTGTTCACACTTAGGGATTTTCCCTCTCTATACTTTCGAGGGATTGTTTATATTAATTGCCGTCCCAAGCATGTCTGTTATCTATTGTTTGGGAACACACCTAAGTCAGGGGTCCTTGTAGATCTGTATAAATACATTGCACTTTAGACAGATAATCAGAGGGATTCCGACCAGAGGGCATTGCCACCATTGCTGATATCGATGCTGCACATCGTCTTGACGCTGACCCAGTGTTCGTGTCCCTGCGGAGTCTGAGATAGAGACCTCATTCCAAGGTAACAAGGGTTGGGGGCTCCTCTCATGGACATGGGATTGGCAGATTAGGTTTAACAAACCCAGCTCTCCTTTAGGTAGAAGGTTAGGCCTTTCACATTAGGGTATTAGGGCATATTACATCTCGTAAGTCTTTTTTATGCATTGCAAGATGGTGGGGGTCTTTGTAATAATGACTCTTGTCTTCACAATTCTGTTCCTTGCATTATTCATTATCCTAATCATTACAGCCCATGCAACTTATCGCAAATTGCAGTTATGTTAAATAAAAACTATTGAAATTCTACTGCATCTTTATTATTGCCTGTGTTTGTATGAGACATGATATATCTGTGAGAAAGGGGTAATCTCCGTTTAACCACGACACTCCGTGAGATGTCTTATTCTCTAGTCCATGGGTAAAGGCTGCCACAAATCACCTTTTACTATTGTGTTTCGGGTGAGGTGCTGCTAGGGAGCCGGTAAGGTTGGGACTACAGTTGCGACTTGTTGTAGGAAAGGCGTAGTCGCCTACAAACAAAAGTACTGTTATCCTTTAACCAGCAGTCTTGCCTAGAGCAAGAGTCCAAACTACGACAATTGGTCTGGAGAAGCGCAAACTCAGGACTCAGAAAATAAGACAGAGGTTAGCATTGACTTTAATAATAATGTATTTCTATACAAGCAAACCTTTTTTTAGCAGCATAAGGAAAATGAAAGACTGGGGAAAAACATAACTTTCTAATTTGTGACATGCAGTTTGCATGCAGCTCTTTGATGGCAGTTCATAGATCACTGTGCTAGATTACGATTGTAACTTATGAACAGCACAGTAACATATCTGTGACAAAAGCAGTAACCTACTGTGCTATGCACATAAAATACTGTTCTTTGCATGATCCACATTCTTTGCAGCAGGCATATTAACCATATGTGCAACCTTAGATGACTCAAAACTGTCACTCGACAAAACTCCCATCTCTTTCCAGGAGGTACATTCATCACTAGAGTTATCTTGACGCTTTTATGTTTTCCTGAAAGCTGCTGGATGAACAAGGAACTTTGCAGTGCTTTTAATACTGCTGCAGAGAGGAACAAATAAATATAAAAACATACAAGTTTCGAGAGACCCCAGCTGGAGAAGTGCCTTCTTGCAAGCCCAAGTCTGTGGCCCCCTGGAAATGTGTCACAGACCCCTGCGGGGCCACGAACCACAGGTTGGGAACTGCTGTGTAGACTAAATGAGCCTCTCACACATGGACCTGCAAAACTTGAGAACTGTGTACATGTTCCTGTCAAACAGTAGTCTCTCAAATGAGAATAAGGGCAGATGTTTAGGAGTGGGATCTCATTAGAGTAAATGGTGAAAAAAAAACATTGTTGGAAGGTGACATAAAGAGAGTGATATTATGTAAGCCTAGGGAAGCCTGTTAAATTATAGGAGGTTGAATATTGGTGTATTGATTTTCCCCCAAAATCAATCTTAAGTGCTACTAATTTACTAGAAGTGGTTTTAATCACCTTAGAATGTTGTTGTTCCTCACTGGATCTCGTCATTCAAACAGTTTAGCATCAAAATAACATTTCTGAATTAAATGTAAAACACTTTTGGCTTCACAGTAAAAGCTGACAAGTACTAAAGTCAAAGCCATGAAGGCTTATTAAATGCTTAACTTATTACAAAAGGTGAAAATCAGCTGTTGACTCAATCAGTTATTCGTTTAGGGCCAGATGTATGAAACTTATTTGCACTCGCAAACGGTGCGAATCGTAAGAATCGGCCGTTTGCGAGTGCAAAAACGTGGTCTACGATGCAGGAAAGGCATTCGCAGACCAAAAATAAGAAATCGCAAAAATTCAGATTTTTTGTGTTGCGACCTGGTTTTGCAAGTCGCATTTTGCGAGTCAGTATTTCCAGTAGGAAATTGCGAGGTGCAAAATGCGTTTCACAAAATCCAAGTCGCAATTCGATGCTGCAAAAAATCGCAAATTGCAATTTTTCGCAGAATGGCATTCTGCACATGCAAAATACCACTAAGTGAAACCAGGTGGTAACCAGGTGCAACTTATATAGCGAGCCCCAGAATGCATCAGACTCTTTTCCACAATGGCTGCACTCTATGTCATGGCGAGGAGGATGAGGATCTTGGCAGGTTTGAGGAGAAGGAGGAGAAGACAGGAGCGCATTTTCAGAGTGCGCATTACACTTTTTAACCTGACAGAGGAGGAAATATATGAGAGGTATAGGTTGAACTCAGCCATGATACTTGATCTGATAGCTGAGCTACAACCCATACTGCAGCGCAGAACACTAAGGACTCACAGCATACCCACCCATGTGCAGGTATTATGCTCCCTCCAACTACTCGCCTCAGGGAGATATCAAGGGGTCATAGCAGCAGCTGGAGGGGTCTCACAGAGTACCCTCTCCAGATTTTTCAATGCATTTATCAACGCCATGCTGAGCAAACTACACCAGTACATCAGATTCCCCCACACCCCACAGGAAATACAGCAGACAAAAAATGTTTTTTTACCAGATAGCACAGTTCCCCCACGTCCTAGGTGCCATAGATGGGACACATGTTGCAATCTGCCCACCATCAGCCACTGAGTCTGTGTACCGCAACCGGAAATACCAACATTCAATGAATATACAGGCGATTTGCAATGCTTCCTACATCATTACTGATCTCGTGGCCAGGTACCCAGGGAGCACACATGATTCGTACATCTTTTGCCATAGCGGCATACACACAAGACTGCTAGCTGGGGAGTTTGGAGAAGGATATCTACCAGGTATTGTCCCTCTAAACAATGGCACATTGATGGCGTGCTGATGTCAGATGGCTCATCATACCCTCTGTCCCTTACAGGAGACAGTGCCTACGCAGTGGGCACCTACATGATGATGCCCTACCTCAATCCTGGAACACCTGCTGAACGGAGATACAATGCAGCACAAAGGGCGACCCACAACGTGGTGGAGCGCACATTTGGACTGCTGAAGAGTCGTTTCCGGTGCCTCCACAAAAGTGGAGGGGCACTACAGTACAGTCCAGAGACCACATGTAGAATAGTGGCTACTTGTGCAATCTTGCACAATATAGCTACCACCAGGGGCATACGTGTAGAAATATGTGAATCTGAATCTGATGAGGATGATGATCCCATACCACCCCTACAGCCAGCAGACAGGAGCAGTGCAGCAGAGGGAAGGCAAAGGGCGTGCTGACATCACACACAACCATTTCAGATGTAAGTATGAATAAGACAAATGCACTGACAACTGTACCTGTAGTGAATTACATTTATTACCTTAATGTCAGGTAATGTTCGTTCTACGAATAGCAAAAAAAATGAAGTGAAAAACTAGAGACAATAGAGGTCCAGAGTAATGCACTATTACCTCATAGTGAACACATTACCCCTCTAGCCGCTACAGTTATTGTTTGCGCCGACGCACACCACTCGGGTGCCCAGTTACCTCACTGGCATCTCTATTGTCCGCCTCAGTGGCAGTGCTGTGCCTGGCACTGCGCCGTCTGGTGTCCAATGCTGGTACAGCTACACTGCTGAGGCTGGAACTGTCCTCTGTGTCCCCCAGTGCAAGCTCACTAAGTGTGGCTGACCTCTGTCCCAGGATGTTATCGATCACATTAGTGATTTGTACCAGTCTGTTAGCCACATCCCTGCTGCTGTGTGCTGCCTCCATTTGTGCAGCCACTGCACGACGTGCAATCAGTGACGTTGCAGTAACCACCCTGTTCACAGAGCGACAGAAGCCCCCGAACATGTTAAGGAATCTGCGCTCCTGTCTTCGGTGGCTCAGCCTCTCATGGCGCAGCTCCTGGCATAGTTCACACACAGCACAGGTGAGCTCTCTGGTGTCCTGTGATGCCTGCACCTGACCCTCATGCAGCAGTTCTATGTTAGAATTGAGGGACTCAAGCTGGCGATGCAGGCCCCCCATGTTGGTGTTATGTTGCTGCAAATTGTTTTGTAATCCCAGGATCCTTTTGTTCTGTAGGCGCTGCTGCTGCAACATAGCTGCTTCCAGCCCACCAAAGAAGGAGGGACCCTCACCTGCTTCAGTCTGCTGTGCACCGGCATTTGTCGCCATCCTGCGGGGTGCTGTGGTCTGCTGACAACTGGCCTCCTGCATCTGGCTGCGCCTGCCTTTTGAGGATGGTGTATTTGGCCCTTCCTGCTGCTCATCTGAATCTTGGCTGAGCTCTGGCAGTGGCAGTGCCTTGGGCCTGCGTCGGACAGGCGCAATGGTGAGACCCACTTGTGTTGGAATCAGAGGCTGGATGGGTGTCAGTCTCGCCTACGCTTGCTGATGCTGTGGCTGCTGGGCCTGGCCCACCTGCAATGACAATATGCAGCATGTCAGTTATGTTTGTTGCAAGTAAGGTCACACAATGGTAATAAAGGTACAGGTACTTCTCTTCACTGTGTTGTGGGTGTTGTGTTCCTCTGGGTGTCGCTCTACTTAAATACATTGTATGTGCTACTTTCAGCTCTGGGTTGTGGACTGCCACTCCCATAATGCATTGTTGTGCTGCTTCTAAGATGTGGCATGGACTACTTATCACAATGTTTTACATTACATCCTAATTCCTAAGGGGCTTTTGTGCATACACATATGGGGTTACAATTCAATATTGCACTTACCTTGGCTGGTACTTGGTGTGCTGGAGGTGTCTATCTCCGTGACCCCAGTCACAGCTTCAGGGAGGAGTGTCGACTCCACTAGGTCCTCTAATAGGGTTGATGGTGCCTCTGTGGGTGGACCGCTTCCTGTGCCCCTGGCCTCCTGGAGTCTTCTTGCCACCCTCTCCTTCGCACAGGACCACAGGTCATACCACCTCTTCTTTATCTCGTCGACCGAGCGCTGTGCCACTCCAATTGCCAGATTTTGGATTGAATATCTGCCCAGAGTCTCCTTTTCTCACTCTCCGGCTCCTGGAGTAAGCTTTTCCCAAAAAGGCGGTCATGGCTCCTGACCACCTCCTCTGTCAGCACCTCAAGCTGTTGCTCGCTGAATTTGAGCTTCCTCATTCTCTCTCCCTTCTTCTTTCCTTGGGCTGAGGTGCCAATCCTTGCTCAGGTGGGCTGCCTCCTTCAGAGTGTTACTCAGTGTGGCTGGGCTGCTCTCTCTCTGGATGCTGGTTTGGGTGTGTCACCTGAAACTGCCTGGGATGACTCACTTCCTGCTTGTGATGTCATCAGGCTCCTCCAGGTGTGCTTTCTTGAAATTTCTCGCAATTTGCAATTTTTTACCGATTCGGTAAAAAATCGCAAATTGCTAAAATGCAAATTGCGATTCGGTAAATGGGCCTCGCACACCACAAATAGCGAATTTGAAGAAATCGCTAATTCCGATTAGCAAATTTGTTACATGGCCTATTGCGACTCAGAAATAGCGATTTCTTAAAAATCGCTATTTGCAATTCGCAAGCCCATTTTTTCATACATATGACCCTTAATTTTGTAATATGGCATGAAGCTCAGAATAAATGCATAAATGAACAACAGATTCCAGCAGAGTTTAGTTATAAGGAAAATTAATCAGAATTAAGAATGAGTGTTCAGACCAACAGAGTGTTGCGTTCAAAAGATCAGGGGAGAGTGAACCCAACAACCTCTGGGTAGGGCTTCTTTTATAGAGTGAAATACAATGAGATTTGTACTTTTGGTGATAAAATACAGTTTAAACATACAGTTTAAAATCACATTTGGCAGTATTATCCCACAGATTCATATAATCTAGTTCCCATCCCCTGTAATCCTGTGACACCTCAATAGTTAGAACGAATCACCACAAATCTAGGTTAAGTTCTCAGGAGAATCACATCATGGTCCCAAGTTCTGAGGCCTTGGGAAAACACTCACTATACCAACACAGCCAAAAAACAAAGCTAGAGAGTGAAGCATCATGTTGTATGCTTCTATCTGCTGAAAGTAGCGTACCCCGCAAATCCACAAAAGCAACATACAACAAACACTTCTGGTCCATGGACGTCTTTACTGCATTCAGAGCACAACATTTTGGTCAGTCATAGAGCAACCTAACTGAAAACCTACACATTCTGTCGAAATGAACTCATTCAGAAGTATTCAATATTCTTGCCTGGCTAAAATTCATTTAACAAAATATACCTTTAAAAGGGCAAAATTTGTGCCACCCACTAACTGATATTCACTCCAGACACGTGGCCTAGGATATTATCAGGCCAATTGCCCTATATGGATTTGGACTATTACTTAATTCAATTAGTTTTCTATATTTATCAACCCGTTAATATTATTACCAGCACAATATTTAACCTCCCTACTGATTCGCTATAAATGCCACTTTCACCCCTCTTTATTTTTTGCAATACTTAACCCAAATAAATGACATAAAAATATGATCAATTGATTTTTTCAGGAACTATTGATAAAGGTTCTGCTGTTTGGAGCACCTTCTAGAAATCTCCCATTATGTATAACATATGTTTTTTACAAGGATCTCTGTTATAAGTTGAACATTTGAGAAACGTTTACACTCATAATATCAATTTTCATTATCCCAGCCTACTTGCCAAAGGGCACTCCTTGTGGATTTTTATTTAGATATACTGTTTTTCCACCCAATCATACTTATTAAGTTACATATTAAGGGTGGCTATTCTCCAGTAATGGAGGAATGTGCAGTGTGTAAGTTATTCTATGTATCCCAAATTTGCCGGTGAAATTCAGTCAAATCAAAATCAGCTTTATTCGATTTATTTTGTTAAAATCAAAAAAGCACGATAAAAGACTGTAATAAATAGTTAGGAAAAACACCAAATCATTTACAGCTAGAATATAAGCTAACTCTCACTCTCCTAAAAATGTATCATCTTTCTATGCCTTAAAATAGCCCATAAAAACTGAGACTTAACATTGCAGACATAAATAGTTGGTGAAGATTGTACAAACACATAGGCTGGACGACATTGTACCAAATAAATGGATCTCAACAATGGTAGCAGCAGTGCCTTTCTTTGTGTCTTATATAAGTTACAGAATAAAATTGTGTGAAAAGTGCTTTGGTCCATCTCCTTTACACACGGGCATCTTTCCATAGGCTGCAACCAGTCATTCATAGTTGGAAAGCTCACCAAGTGATGAAAGATGTCCAATCTAAACCTATCTGTGCTGGTTGTTGTTGACCTCCATTAAGTACAATTGCATGCCAAATGAATTAAAGTCAGCTGATTTTTTAAAACACTTGGCTTAAGTCGTTCTGCAGATAGACTTAGTTTTTCCAAATGCAACAGGCACTCATTCTTCAAGGATTTCCTGGCTACGGTCCTTAGAGTTTCAGGTTTATAAAAATAGTCTTGATGCCCCAGATCGGTCATAAAGTTCTTAACATATTCTAACCACTGTACTCCTCCTACACAAGAGGACCTACGACAATCCCCAAAAATCTCTTGATTCAGCTTATTGTGCTTAGAGGCTGGATCTTAGCTAGATTCTAGATAAAGGAAACCCCTAGTTCAGCATGGCATGCATAGGATGGACTACTCTGTGGAAGAAAAAGGAGGTACTTCAAAAAAGTGTTCTCGATAACTTGCAAGGATTCATTTTTTACATACCCCCTTAGGCCTGCCCGTTACAGGGCCGTTGACATACATTTAGCCTTACACACTGTTACTAGCTCCTTAAGGGGTTTCTTTCCAAGCTTGTGGGCAAAGCTACACAACGCTGTAACAGTTTTCTGGAAATATAACCTCCTAGTTTTAATTGCCGTCAGACATGACCCATCCTGGTCAAACATGATCCCCAAATATGAGAATGAATTGACATAATCAATTCTAGTGTCCTTTATCATGAGACTGTGAGATTTCGATATTGCTTTCCCACACCTCACAGCAAATGTCTTACTTTTACTGACTAGTAGTCCTAATTCATCCATATAGGATACAAAATGCAAAATACTGTTGTAGTGCAAGAGGTGTTCGTGCCATGAGCACGGCATTATCAGCATGTAGCAAGGCAGCGATAGGGCAGTATCCTATTTGGGGCAAACCTTTACAGTCAGTAGTTATTGTACTACCCAAGCTATTAATATATAAAGGAAAAAGGAAGGGTGCCAAAACGTATCCCTGCCTTACCCCTCTCTCCATGCTCAACGGCTGGGTGCATTAATCCAGTAATCCATACCACACTCTAACCCTACGACCCTGATACGTTTGCAAAGGAATAGTATAATCGGTGGGTCCACCCTCAGATTCATCATTATAATCCATAGCTTATTGTGAATTACACAATCAAAAGCGGCTGACAAATCAACAAAAAGCTAGGTATAATCTCCCTTGTTTAATAGTGCAATATTTCTCAATCAGCATCCTGAGATTAAGGCCATGCTCAACAGCGTAGTTCAATCATGTTAAACATATGCATGATAAAATTTGAGAGTGAATTACCATGTCCTATGGGTGCACATTTGTTCATCATAACAGCCAAAGCTGGACAGGCCATTCTGCCACTCTAGTATTTCCTTGGTACACAGCTGGCCAGGGGGCTGCTTTCTGAGCTGGAAGGTGTGTCATGACATAATCACGCCCACTTGACTCTATTCTAACTAAGGGTTCCTGCATTGCATGGCTCATAGTATTTTTTCATCCAGGTGTGATGTTGGTTTAAACAAACACTGTTAAAAGTGGAAGTTGTACATAATAAAGGTATATGGCAGAGGAGAGTGGAGTGCTTTAAAGCATCATTCTTAGTCCCCTTTACTTTCCATTTTTTTTTTAACTGCTTGAATGTATATGAATGTTTGGACATATGCACTCATCTTTTCTTTATTTTGTCACTTTTCATTTTCAGCAGATAGTACCGGCATATATGATAGGGGCAGCACCCACACCAAAGAGCAACAAAGACCACCAGTGAAGGGGAGGCACCTGCCACCAACAAAGAGAGTGTACCTGCCCATTAAGTCACTTGCTGTGAGGCCATTACCCTGGATGTATGCTGTTCAGCTGACTGATAGGTGATAGAAGTGGACATTACATGATAAGAGGAGTCAGATGATGGGGCTCTTCCAGCTCCAGAACAGACATATGAAGTATCCCTGGAGCAGGCTCCACAGTTATCTGAGCCTACATCCCCCTCCATCACTACAGATCACATCCCACACAAATGGAGCTTCCACCTGTGCCCCCTGCTATCCCTCCCTCTCCTACAAGGGTCACCTTGGAACAACAGCGGCCAAGGGAAACATTCACCCCTAACCATCATGTGCTACTCCTGCCTCAGCTCAAAATGTGAATATGGCTCCTTTCAAGAAGGTCAAGAGAGACATGATTGCTGGTCAGCTGGTGATCTCTCTGGATAGCAAAATGATAGAGGCTTCGCTGGCAATCTAGGGATTCTAGCTGACCAGTATTTCAAGTAGCCTCCTGACTTCAGTGACAGCAGTAACATTATCTCATTTGCTGTCTTGCCCCGTCACATTTGCTGTTGTCATGTCTCCATGTATTTTTTGTTTTATATTTTTATTTGCTTTTGTAAGATATTACAACAGGGGCACAAATCAGTACCCAATATAATTAAAAACATTGAGCGGAAGTCCATCATTACAACAATTAGGCCACCATACTTCAGTACATCAGATAGAGAAGAAGGTAAAAGCTTTACATTTAATCGATTTGCACACTGAGTTGAACAATTTGTATTAGTGATCCAGTGACAGGGACACATCTTTAACATTATATTGCATATCTAAACTATACTAGTCAATCCAACTACCCCATACCTTCCGAAATTTCTGGGGACAGCCTACTCTCTCTGCTGCCATGTTAAGGTCCATGCCTGCTTTCCATTCGGGCATTCCAGGTGTGTCAGGGGCTCCCCAGTGTTTGGCCAGATCCCGCTTCGCAATCACTAATACCAGGCAACCAAATATTAGCTTCATCCTCAGTCGGTCTATATTATTGGGTATGTCTAGGAGCACCAACTTAGGATCATCTGCTATTGTCACATCTAGCACTTTACTCAGTTCTAGGAGTATTTTATGCCAGTGTGTGCATATAGTGGGACATGTCCACAGCGAATGGATGAAATTGCCACAGGCCCACCCCCCCCCACATCGTTAACATCTCAGAAAGGTCACCGTGCCCGTTGTGTGTAGCCAGAATATATCATAATAGATATGGTGCAAGATTTTAAACAGGAAAAGCCTTAGTCTAGACTTTATCGCCACTTCTTGTGGAAACATTGGTGCTGCATCCCAGTCCAAGGCCTCCAACTCACCCACATCAGTCACCCATTTGTTTCTAAGTTTCAGGAGTGTGTCAGGAATGTTATTATTAATAGTTTTGTAGACCATAGAAACAGCATTTACGTGTATTTCCTCCATCAGAAGTCTAACCTCTAGTGGTGAGAAAGCAGGAGGGGCTATGAGAATATTTTCCACTTTCCAGGCATGTGTGAGTTAGAGGTGCTTATATTGTTGTGTTTCACTAAGCTAGAATTCACTCTGGAGGGTTGCGAAGGGCATCAGAGTTCCCTCTTCTAATATGTCTCCTATCGTGGGGATGCCCAAACGATCCTAGGCCTCAAATCTTCTCAGTTTCCCGATTTCTTTAAGGAGCCCTCCCACAGTGTGGTTACTGGGATGATGCTATTTGCCCATCCTAAGCATTTAGTAGCCTTATGCCATGCCTGTATGGCTAACTGGGTAGCTGGAAGTAGGTGTCTCATACCCTTCGCACTGTAAGGATAATGGTGGTATGAGCATATCTGAAATTGTGGGCCCTCCAATGCATAGGTGGGGTGGTCTTCATTCTGGTGGTTCGACTCATTTATAGCAATCAGGTGGGGGGCCCAGTAGTAGGCCCTTATGTCTGGGAGAGCTATTCCACCATTGTATGAATTACACTGTATAGTGATCAGGGCTATCCTAGGCTGGGCATTATTCCATAATAGTTTCCGAAGTGTATCATCTATTTTGATGAATATATCCTCTGGTATCCTGTAATAGGTGTTTTGTAGGGAATATATACATTTCAGAAGGGTGACCATTTAAAAAAATGATGCTGTATCTAGTAAGGTGAGGGGGAGTAATGTGAATCGATCTGTGTCTGCCTTGAATTCTGAAAGTACTTTCCTTACGCTATGGTCTATAGATTTTCCCTGGTCAGGTGTAATATAGATCTCCAGATACTGGAATACCTCTTGTGTTTCCCTCAGTTGCTCAGGGAGGTCTATCTGATATTGAGTACCGCCGATGTGGAATAGGACTGGTTTACCCCAGTTTATCGTATATCCTGAATAAGTTCTGTAACGTTCAAAGACCTGGAAGACCGTTGAGAATATCATCTGCATACAAAGGCTAATTTTACTTCTGGAATCTGGGACTCATTCACTCGGAATCCTTTGATGTCGGGGTGTGTGTGTACTAGACAAGCCAGTGGTCCTAGAGTCAGGATGAACAGGAGGGGTGAGGGGAAACCCTGTCAGGTCCCTCTCCCGGTGGAAAACTCTGCGGTCTGAATTCTATTGACTTTCACTGTCGCAACCCGCTGAGTATAGAGTATAGTGATTAATAAAAAGGAACCATGATCCAAACCCCATTCTCTTCAATGTTTATGTCATAAAAGGCCAGTGTAAGGAATCAAAGGCCTTTTCGGCATCTATAGATACCACCATGTGGGTGTCAGGTCTTGGTTGAACCTCTGCCATCCAGTTATGGAGCCTGCGGAGGTGGCCTCTGGAGGACCACTTAGGCTTAAAACCAGATTGGTCCTTATGGACCAAGGGGGTGAAAACACGCATGAGTCGTGTGGCCAAGATTGTGGCCAATACCTTCATTTCCATTTTTAGCAGTGATATCAGGCCGTACTGTGCTGGGGGCTTACAGGGTTGATATATAACCACTATTATGGCTTTGCATAGATCTGGTGGGAGAATGTCTGGAATAATTTTAAAAGATGGGGGGGCAATATGTCAGCTTGTTTTTTGAAGAAGTCCACCGGTAGGCCATTAGGCTCAGACGTTTTACCTGGATTCAGTTTGGAAACTGCTGCCTGTATGTTCGCAAGGGTGAGATCCATCTCTAGTGTCTTGTAATCTTCGCAGGTAAGGGTTGGAAATGTTATCTCGTCAGGATATTCAGCTATCTGTGTGGGATGGACTAATGGGCATGTTCTGTAGAGGTCTTTGTAAAGTTTCATGAATATCTCCACTATCTCGTGGTCTTTTTTTTCACATGGGGTGCCTTCATCACCTACTATTTGGTGCACCCATCCATCGTTCATGTCCCGTCGGCTTAACCACACCAGTAATTTTCACGCTTTATCACCTACTTTATATAGGCAGTGCTGTGTGGCAAACATCTGTTTGTGGGCTTCATCTGACGCTAGGGCTACATATTCTGCTTGTAGGGCTTCTACCCTTCTCAGTGATAGAGGAGTCGGAGAGGTTATATTAATAGCGTCCGCCGTCCAAAGTCGCTGTTCTAGATCTTCCGGTTCCCGGACTGCTTTTTTCTTCATATTGGTGACTATATTTTGGGTTTTATACCTAATTACGGCCTTATATGTTTCCCATAATGTTACATTTGAGGCCAGTGAGCTCTCATTTTCGGAAAAATAGAGTGCAGATTTAGTTCGGACCTCTCGAAGGGTCCTCTCATCTTGTAATTCCCAGGCATTCAATCTCCATATTTGTTGGCCTCGCAGGGCTTCTGCCCTATCGATACCAGAGTGGGGGTTGATCAGATAGGCCCCTGGCAAGATATTCAGCTTGGTATGTTGTCCGACACTCCCCAGCCAGCATAAAGACGTAGTCCAGTCTGGAGAATACTCTAAGTGTAGGAGGAAAGATGCTCCCTACCTGTAACCAACTCATACCACTCAATCCACTTCATTCAGTGACACTATCTCACCCTTCACCTTCACCCTCTACCCCCTCACTAGGGAACCTGTATCATCGGTCAACTATGACTAAAACAATGAGATCTACACTCACAGTCACCCACATGCACACTTCCAGCCTACAGTCACTACACCACTAGTTGTGGTCAGAACCTCACTCAGTGGTATCTCCTCCTGGTAAACACTCACTCTCAACAAACTCAGATTACTGGGGAGGGCTGCGACCTGTAACACCCCTCAACTTTTTCCATGCTGTTCATTGCTTCCCTCCCGCATATATATATATATATATATATATTTAAGTTTTACATGCCCTGGTAGTGAAAACCTCCCAAATTCATTTTTCACTACTGCAAGGTCTATCTCTCCCATAGGATAACATTGCGATTACCTTATGAAATTGTACTGTATTGATATAGCACTTACTACCCCAGACAAGGCATCAAATTGCTTTTCGGGGAGTAGCACGCTACTTCAGAACTCAAAAGGAATAGTGATGGATTAGTATAGGGAAATATCAGTTAATTTGAGGAGGGGGGCATATGAGTCTGTTAGTTATATTGAACAGAATCATAGAGGGACAGAAGAGGGATGATTTTAGAAAGTGTTACTTGGAAGACCAAAGTAGTAAAATGAGGTTTGGGATGAGTAAAAGGAGAGCTGGAGGAAGGAAGAGTACGTAGGAAGGAATTAAAGAGATCACTGTAGTAAATAAGGTTTGGGATCAGTCAAGGGAGAGATGCATGAGGGAATCATTTAGTAGGGTTGTTTGGTAGATCATATTAGTAAACTGAGGTTTGGAGTGAGCCAGGATTTATAGAGGAGGGAAACGTCTAGGAAGGGTTATTTGGAGATTATAGTAGTAGAATGAGGTTTGGGATGAGTCAGAGAGTGGAGAAAGAGGATAGATTGAGAGAGGTATAGGGTGAGACAGAGTAGTGCGCTGGAGAGAGCGATTTCTTCTCTTTTACAGGAGTAAAGTAATAAATATATAGATTCAAGATTACATAGAAAGGGGATGTTCCCATGTAAGGGAGATAATATATTGCAATCTAAAGTTGTATCGAATAAACAGACTTTCAAATGTTTCAGTATTGAAAGTACTTTTATAATTTAATGTGTTTTTGAAATTGTATCTTTTCCTCAGTATTTCAGTATTTCTTGAAGATTTTTCGGGATTCACATGCTGTGTATTATTCCAACATCCACTCGTTGGGCCTGAAACCATTCGACTAGCAGCCCCCTTCCCTCCTCTTTGGTAATGCTGATGGGAAGAATCCCTACGTTGGTAACTTGAGTGGTTGCAGTGTTCGGAATCCAGCCCTCTCACACCCCTTACCTTGACAACTTTAATCTTTCCCTGCGTTTCTCACTTTTCTCCTTTTTGTTTATCAGCCTCATTTACTGGGAGGTGGGAGTTTCACATGTAAATCTAGAAAATTCTTCTAGCTGAAAAACTAGTCCTACAGTTCACTATTTCATTTTGTAGCATGTTTTTTTCTAAATTCACACACTGTGCATTGATTACCTAGAGGTACTGTCCCCTTCCTCTGAGGATGGATTGAAAGGATTTTGAGGATGCAACAGTTGATTTAGTAATTTCTGTCCCACCTGTGCTTCCGTTTGTTTCGACATCCACACTAATGTTTTGTGAAAGTGAGTATGGAGGACCACATGGCTGCCATAGCAGTTGTAAGATTAAAATTTGCATTTACTAGCTTGCTCCTCTATGACTCCACCGGGAAAACAGATTTCTGCACCGACTGCCCCGAACACTGCCCTCAAACATGCAAGAACAGCCATTTTACAAGCTTTGTGCCAATCCAGGCGTTCCATAAGCATAAGCCAGGCTGCTCTTGCAGGAGCTAGAAGTATGCCAGCTTCACCTATATGTATCACATTTGATGTCTGCTAGTTATTGGAATAGTAACCATATGCTGTTCAAAAACACAGGTGTGTTACATTTATAGAACATAGGTTTTTTAAGCGTATATATCTTTTGCACAATCTTCAACAAAGCTACCCGGCTGACAGCAATCCAACCAGACATAAGCACAGAGACGCCCTGTGCCAATAAGACGAATCTGAACTCTATGTCACAGAAGTTTCTTCTATTCCATTAAAGCTGAATAGACTATACTGGTAAGATGGCTCAGCATGTTAATGCTCAATTCAACATTTGATTGTCAAGCTTTCAAGGCCAATTCGGCCATCCATCATTAGTGGCCAGTGAACTTACATCATTAAAATGTGTAATAGTAACACATGGTACTTACAGGTCTTAGAAACTGTGGAAGGGGGTTTACAGCACTGTGTAATTGTTATTAACTGGATGGCCCATAAATGCCTCCTTTCGCAGTGTACTTAATTCACTTATATATCATTATACTGGTACTCCTCAAGTCTACCCTAACCAGGTAAGGTAGACTTGAGAGCTTAATTTGTGGCAGTATAATATGCTTGGTACCAGCTCTTGTTTTGTAACAGTGGAGCATGTTTATGGCATTATTCTACATGTTGGTGCCATAGTTCATTACTGAGGTTCGTCCCTAAACCTTAACAATCACCAATCCTTTCTCCAGGTCTGCAGACTTTTAATTAAATGTCTTTCCCATCAAACTCTGATTGTGTCTCTTTCTGACTCTGGTCACCTGGATGATGTCCTTTTCTTAAGTACATCCTGGACTTCACTATGCCCCAAAGATATGCCTTGCTGGTGTGTTATACAATAACCCTAACATAACACTTGCATCTAGCAGGACGCGCTAACATACCTGCACAATACAGACCAATAAGGATTCTGAGCACATCTGTATATCCATACATGATCCATAAATATCCAAACAAGATCCTTAGGCCTATAGTATGGATACTATGGGCCTTTTGCTAACGAGCAACACTGTGCCCCGGTCATTGGTTTTTGTCTATAATCAAACACATTCTGGGAGGTGTAGTTCTAGTTCACTTCATGTAATCCAAACACCCGAAACAATGATTTGTTAAACACAAGCCCAGGACTATATAACCTATTATATTGAGTTGTTTTGCTAAAGTATTGTCTGTGAACTCACCTTTAGATACTTTTACAACCTAATGGTGACCCCCCACCTAGTCTCTTTATCTATCCAGTGCTGTGAACATAGGTTGATAGCATTAATTAGGCAACAACATTTGATAGCGCTGATTTGTAGGCAAGAAGCTTAGACATCTGGTTGAGAAACCGTGTTCGATGACATGGAGTGAGGCAGCTATCCTTTGGCTAATTTACCTGCTTAGAACAGATAATGAGTGTAGTTTTGGGTGATGGAAATTACTTTTGGTCACTTTCTTGCTTTTTATGTTACATTGTCAACTTCTGAAAGTTATTCTAAATGCTGAGTGCTTCAGTTGAGCTTGATTCAATTATGCCAATTTGCTACGTGTTTTAGTACAAAGACGAATTCCATGCATTGAAATATGTTTAAAATATCACTTCCAGGTATTGATTCTTGACAGATTACACTTTTGTTCCCTTCAACACCTCCTACCCCTTCCTGCTCCCAGTGTTTGACCCTTAGAAGTTGAGAGATTCCTCTGACTTCCATTTGGTTTTTAATACTTAGACAAATCTGAAGGCTGGAGAGTTCTGTCTTAGACCTCACCTCGCTATCAGAGCTCTCAAGAGTCTAGATGTGGGAGGGAGGAAAGGGTTAAAAAGTGCATTTGTTTCATTAATGGTGTGTCTGCACCGGCCACAAACAAATTATGCTATATGCATCATATGATGCGATGAAGTCTGTGAAATAGGAATCACTACATTGTTAATTAACTGCATTGGTTGATTAATTAGTTAATTAGACTGTTTAATTAGCTCAGACGCACTATTAATAAAACATTTTTAAAACAGTTGGTGTTAATTGATGCCCATTTTAACCGCCCCCTCCTTTGCACACCTCAACTACCCCCAGACTAGGCTTGTAAGGGTCGGTGTTTGAGGCGGCGCACCACTATAGCTTCCTACCATAGGACAAGTGGTAGGATTTAATACTGCAGGAGAGTCACAGTTATTTTTAAACCCGCCTATCCCAGAAACACTGGACCACCAATGATGAGAGTCCCGGATGCTCGTCCTTTGGTGTTCACGTGAGATGTATGCTTTTTAGTTTTTTTAAACTATTTCGAAAAGGTTGCAGGTCACACAGTTTCAATAAAATGTTCTTGGTTATGACACACCAGTCAGGAATACAAGTAGGACGTGGTGTCTTTTGTACCTACCCTCTACAAAACTGTAGGTGTAGGATGTTTTATCTCACTTCAGAGACTTTTTGACATGGAGTGTGCCTTTCCAGGATATTGTTCTTTAGAGTTCGTCTCCTAGGAGTCAGAGTCTTACGCCCGCCCCTTGGCCTATCACAGAGTGTTTCTGTCAGACCCAGACCTGGAGAAAAACATAAAATGAAAATGCCCCAAGACAACCTCTCAGTGTGTGGCAACAGTGACTGTTAAGAGACTTCTTGAGTAATAGTTCAACAAAGGGTTCATAGCCCACCACCTACAAACACGGCCAAGAAGGGAGTAGCACCTTCCACCATCAAACGTGATGTCTCTAGAAAATATAGCTTCAGAACGTTGTTTAGGAATCCATGTGGTGCCATATGGTCCGAGGTGGTGCAGGAAGGAAAGGCCGGTGTCAAGATCACCGAGCCTTAAACACCTTTATCAGCTCCCTTGCAATCCAGCCTAGCCCGACGTCACTGTACCCATGATGCTCTTCTAGGCTACTCACAATATAACATTGTTTTTTTTAATTACACTAGTATCTAATGGATTAAACAATGAAAGATATAATGAGGGTAATAGGAATTGGTAATGTAGTGACGAGTAATCTATAGTCGCTCCACAAATAAGTACAAGATGAAAACCGCCGAGACAGTAAAATAGTAGTACTCTTTTTCTTTATTTCATGAAGCTGCTGCACCCATGACCAAGAAAGCATCCGGCAGGCAGCAACCCTCGCTTATTATCCCCTTGCCGAGATTCTAACTGCCTATCCGATGTTCCGTGGAACATGGTGATATAAAGTTACACAAAAGTAAGAAAGGACAGTAAGTACGTATGCACATACTACAGGGGGCTAATAGGAATGTGTCTAAATAGGGAACAATAGATAAGGATTTTGATGAAGACAATCACAGAGTAACTCAAACAGTAGCCAATAAGGCAGAGCCACAAAATAGCTCAATTTCTGGAGAACTTGAGTGAAATTATTGTTGTAGATCCAGACTTGAATGATGGTGTGGTATGCTGCAGTGACGTGTTGCACTTAAAAGGAAAATTCCATGTATGGACGTTTTTAATTAAATAAAAGGCAAATAGGTGCCTAACATGTTTGGGGCATTTGTGATACACCTGATGCTTCTGCAAAGCAATAATTCAAAGTTGAGAGATATGGATGTAGATTGCAGAACAACATTTTTAACGTGTGAATACATTGAAGAGAGCTGTGGAAGAGCAGTATCGACTATGGGCAATCACCTGATGCTTCTTGGTTTTGAGGACGTATCACGTTGTCTTTTTATGTTTGTTTTTAGACAGGTTTTACTTTACAATTCATAACAGAATATATGATCTAAAATGTAATGGAAAAATATATACATGAGCCTCCTGAAGAAGGAGAATAAGAACAAGTATTCCAATGAAACGTGTCAACAAATGATTAATAACAATCTACATGCACTAAACAATTGTATATGAAAAACTAATGAATGGTTGACAATGACACAGATTTGTTTATATGTATAGGTTTTATATCAAATGATTTTGGCTTGGTTCTAAATGTTTCTGTGTCATTGTAATGTATGTTATGTGTTAGTTTTTTTATGGTGTATAAGGTATGTGTATATTAGTAAAAAGCTGATTTTTATTACAACTGCAATAAATGTTTTTTATATATGATATGCATTAGATTTTTCAGTTTTCACACAATTCATTGATTATAAAAGGAATAGTGTATGCGTGTAAGCAAATATATGGCGTTAAGTTGGGTCAAAAATTAGGGGAGTATTTTGGTAGATTTCATTATATATATATATATATATATATATATATATACATATTTCACTGAAAAAAACAAATGTTACAGGGACGTTATAGTTAGGTTCTGAATTTACTCATACAAAACCGTAGAAATTCAGCAGTTAACGTTCTTTCAGGTAACTATAACTCAAACTCTAAGGTAGCTATAACTCGCACCCTTGCCATGCACAGTTTTCTTATCAATAATTTTATTGCAAACGTTGCAGTGATATCAAAGATGCCATACAAGATCTCATCAATTACATATTATGTTGAGTAATTAGCTGTGCATGGCAAAGGCGCAAGTTATAGTTACCATAGGGTGCGAGTTATAGTTACATGAAAGAACTCTAACTATGACTGCCGATTTCCTATGGTTTTGTATGAGTAAATTTAGAACCTAACTATAACATCCCTGTAACCATTGTTTTTTTCAGTGAATTTCTATGGTTTTTTAACAAAAAGCAATTTAAATTACTAAATGTTATTCCAATCCCTGCCGTGTGCGGTGGAGGTTCGTCACAAGGACTGGCCTGCAGCCAGACCTTGCAACCAAGCCCTTATAAACACCCAACCCCATTCCTCCATGGCCTTTGGCCGTGCACAGCGCAGGTTGACCACAAGGCCTGTCTCAGTCAGTGGATGTGTGAGTGGGTGCATGAGTGTCTGAGTGGGTGTGTGAGTGGGCGTCTAAGTCACTGAGTGGATGTATGAGTGAATGAATCAGTGTATGAATTAATCTGTGGTTTTTCTTTCAAATTTTGCCATAATTTGTGAATATGTTGCAAGTAATTCGTGAAAATTCACGAATTTTCATTAATGTTGCACCCTGTGACTCAAGAATTATAATAAACCCATAATTTGCCCCTAAAACACACCTATATTACACCCCTGGAGTCAGGGTACCTTCACCCTGACCCCTTATGCTACTATAAGTTTGAATTTTCACCCCCGGGACCGTGTGCCATAAAATAAAATGGGTGTCGCAACTTTCTAGTCAGGTTGTGGTCAGCCAATTGCAACGCTTCTTTTCACATGCGTATTCATGAAAATTTGCGAATTTCACTAAATATTCGCAACTAGAGATATACAAATTTATTTGCCTTTAAATATCGCCTAAACTACTACATGGATTTACACCAAATAACAAAAAGCACAATCTGCGTACCAACAGCTAGCTTTCTCTCAAATTTGGTGTAATTCTATCTACTTTTTCGGGCTGTAGACGTGTTGACAAGTACTGTGGGAATTAACATGGGATAAATAACGATTTTTGAGCCCCTTTTTTCTCGGTGCAAGCTTGATGGATCGCCCTGAAACTTCCAGTGCGGACCATGACTTACTGGGCCACATTTTTTGGAAAATTTTGTGAAGATTTGTCAAACAATGCCAAAGATATAGGCAAGTCAAAAAACACTTTTTCGATGGAAACATGGCCCTAACTATTATTACATATTGGCAACCACCCACTAGCTAGAGTGACTTGTCAGAAGTGCAAGGGCCACTATTTAGTGCACTGTGTCCATCCCTGCCTCAATAAGGCAATACACCTTCAGTAAGATGTTTGATTAGTTCATGCAGCAGCAGAAGGAAGTGCCACCCTTGTGTACTCTGTAGGGGCTGCAGACGATTGTAATGCATTGTCTGGGTTTTTCACGAAACCTCTGAAAAACAGTCCATGTGGGTTCAAGAGGAATCTTCAAGCCTGCTTAGAAGTACTAAGGGGAGAGAAGTTGGTGCAGGAGCTGGACCGGGTGTCGGGCCATCGACTCCAGGTCCCAGAAGCCCCTGCAAGAGAGGGCAGGCTGCCTGCACCAGGAGATGCTTGATTCATAAGCAGCCTGCCGCTCCTACATCATGGGAGAGAAGTTGGTGCGGAATCCGGACTGGGTGTCGGGCCACAGACTCTAGCCCCCAGAAGCTCCTGCAAGGAGGGGAGACTGCCTGCACCAGGAGGCGCTTGATTCATGAGCGGCCCAGTGTTCCCACGCAAGATGCACCTGGGCGCAGATCGGGCCAAGAGAGGCCCGTCTTAGCCTGTCATAGACCAGATAAGCCTAGGCAGGGGCCTCTCTCTTGGTTTCTTGGCTTTTGTCCCCCAGCTGCTATTGTCTGTATCAACTGACAAGGTACTGTGTGTTATATCTTTTTTCTCTTTGTTTTCTAGTTTGCCTTGTGGGTTTGTTTATCTGTGAAAATGGAAAAGAGGAAGGCCCAACCATGTACAAAAAATATGTAACCTTTTGGTAAGGTCTGTCAATGTTATTTTCAACAAGATCAAGCTAGGAGAGCAGAGGCCTTCACTTACTTGCTTTACCCATGCAATCCCTATCACCTATGCTTTCCCCCTCTGCCAAGGTCAATGCTAATATTTATAATGCTGGCTCATATGATGAGCAATTGCGTCCTAAAAGGAGATCGACGGTACCGAAGGGCAGTGATGCTCACCACAATATGCCACCAAATATTGGATGGTTACCGTCAGGCGGCAAAATTAACAACTCTTGTGCAGTAAACTATCCTGAAGAGATTATCACACAAGAGGAGGGAATTTTATCAGATCCCGCACTGGAAATATCTTCTGGGCAGAAACTGTCTGAATCACACTGCTCATCACCACCAGCAGAGAAAAAGCGCCTCCAACACAGAAAGGGGAAAATAGCATAAGACACACTTCTGCCATCAGAAGGGAACCCAGCACAAGTAGCAGGCCTTGAGAATTTGATCATGCACTAGGCTAGTAAAATTGTCCATTTGGAAGTGAGATTGGGGAATTTTATGGCTATGAGTTTTGGTAGGTTGGACTGCCTGGAGGCCTGTCTACGAAATAATGATTGTAGTGACCTCCCTCATAGTCCTTTAGCTAAGAACCAAGGATGTTAGTACAGATTTGGGTCTGGTCATCGAGCAGAGAGATTTGCCTGTTTCTCAGGGGCCCACTCCTCAGAAAAGTGAATATATGCAGCACCCTCACCCCCACGGAAGGAGATGGTAACGAGGAGTGCGGGAAGTGGTCCCTGGTTATATAACATGTTTGCAAGGCCAAGGAAGCCACAGAGACGCCCATCGACCAATGTTACTGTTACCACAAAACCAGCCTCTCCAATTACCACTCGAGGCGACCCCTCATTTGTTGATCTTAAAAGGTGCTCCCCCATTGATGCCAGGAAACCAGGAGAACTACGGTCAGCTGCTGAATATGGCAGTGTATTGTCTAAAAGCGAAGGTGGCCGGGTTGGGTGAATTAAACAAAAAGATTAAGCACATGCAAAGGGTGCTTGGGTGTTCAGACGGGGGGTCTGAAACAACACTAAACAGCGTTGATAAAATATGCAGGTCAGCTCGAGAAATGCTCATGGTTATTCCAAAGTCCACCTGCTCCAAGCGGACTAGATGGTTCGATACTACCTGTACTAAGGCCCACAACCTATTACTGGAGTCTCTTAAAGATACACCAAGAAATCCAGAAAGGGTTTGTTGCTGTAGAAGAGACTATAAGGTTGCACTATTGGCCAGGAAATGGCTAGTCAAGGAGAAAGCCTATCATGATTTGGTCCAAGCTAGTAAGCTAAAGGTCAGCAGACTGTTCTGGCAAACAGTGACCAGAAATTACCGGAATATGGATCAGTGCAGTGGTGTGGATATGGTTATTCCTTCAGGTGTATGGGTCAGGCACTTCTCAAAGCTAAACCAGGAATCTCCTACATTGGAAGGCGAGGTGATGGCCAGTCCTCAAACAATGTAATCATTAACTCGATTGGTTACTGCCCAACCTCTTTGTAATTTAGATATTGGGGTTCCTGATGTAATCAAGGCCATTAAGAAGTGTCCTACATTAAAGGCACCAGGCCCAGACGGGATCACCAGGCGATCTTTTTTGGGCCAACTTACCTCTGTAGGCTCCCCTTCTAACCAATGTTCTCAAGGCTGCACTTTATGTTAGCCCCCTCACCCCCGCAAAGGCATGGTCGCATGCAATAATAGTACCTACTTTTAAAAAAGGAGCTAAGGATGACCCGAAGAGTTACTGACTGATTTTTTAAATCAATTTGACAGCTAAGGTAATGGGCAGGGTCCTATTAGACCGTCAGCAAACCTGGGCGAATGACAACAATGTCCTTTCTGATCTCCAGATTGGGTTTCGAGCTAATTTGGGACTGTACAGCAGTCATTGTTCCATTCAAAATCATCAGGACACTCTGGTAAGCACAAGAAGAAGTTGAAGAAGCACAAGCGTGCTTCGACTTCACCCCATCAGTCACACTAGGCAACGCGGGAGAAGGAGCATCTTCTGAGCCTCATTCTGGGACAGATCCACACCTCCCTGAGTTTCCGGGCGCTGAAGCCACCTCTACCCAATTGATGGAATTGTACGAGGCCATGCACCTCATCTTTGGGCAGTCTGCCCCTGTCGGAGCGACTTTGGGCCCTGCAGGGTCATCAGGGGCCCCTTCAGGGCACCCAGAGATCCGCTTCCAGATCCAAATCGACATTGGTCCTACCTTTGTGACCTTCCCTGACAACGGTTCCAGACCCTCAGGTGGCATCAATCACATACTCATTGCAGAATCTGACACAGAGCTGGACCGGCGTCGCTCACCGCTGATTCAGACTTCGGCGGGGACCTTTCTCCCTAGGTTGGATCCTGACCCTTATTCTTATGGGTACGAGTTCGGTGAGAGTATGACGGGGTTGCTGGACCCTTTAGAATACCAGATTGAAGACCCCCATGGACTGGGCTCAGGAACTGGGTGAAGCTAGCGGTCTGGGTACCTCAGCTGATGCTGGTATTCTTTCTCCACCTACCATGGCTACAGAGGAGGGGGTATCTTATTCCATGGTGGTGCCAAGAGCGGCCGAGGTTTTGGGCCTGGAGCTGCCTTCGGTGGCTGTCAGGACTAACGCTCGTGGCTGAGGTGCTTCAGCCTGGGGCTTCCACATCAGCACCCCTTTTGCCCTTTAATGAAGCTCTCACTGATTTCCTTCTTGGACCAGGTCCAAATCCAGCAAAGAGGCTCCTGTCAACAGGACAACAGCCCGCTGCCATAGGCCTGCACATAAAGACTTAGCATTCCTGGCCCAACACCCTACCCCGGCAGTTTGGTCATCCAAGCCTCAACATCCCATGACACGTTCCCTTCTGCTTCCCTGAATAGGGAATTCAAGAGGCTGGATCACCTTGGGAAGAAGCTGTTTTCTTCTTCCAGCCTGGCATTACAGTCCATAACACTGCATACCTTTTGGGCTGTTATACTCTTACTTTATGAGACATGGTCACGCAAGTCCTGCCACAGGTCCCGGAGGAGGCCCAGGCCATTCTCCCCAAGCTGTTGCTGACAGGAGGGACGTGTTCACGATGAAATGTGGGCTGGATACGACCAACTCTCTAGATAGATTGGTTGCTTCAACGGTGGCCTTGAGGCGCCATGCCTGGTTAAGGACATCTGGCTTTTCAGGGGATGTCCATTCCACACTGATGGACATGCCCTGTGATGGCACCTGTCTCTTCAGAGACAAAGCAGACTCTGTGCTCGAGCGCTTTAATGAGTCCCAGGCTACGGCCCGGTCTCTTGGCCTTGCAGCTGCGACCCTCACACCTCAGCTGGCATTTCGCCCCTTTTGTGGCTACATAAGGGTCACCCATCCACATCACTTCCCCGCCAGCCACCGTGCTGTGTATGCTGCCCAGCCTCTGCTTGGCTGGGGACCATGGGATCCAGTGTCCGCATGGATCAGAGAGCCAGTGGTCTAGCCAATTCATCGCCCCCCCTCCGCTGCAGCTTCCAAACCTTTTTAGTCTGGCGCTTCCCCACCAGGGACCAATCAGGGGCAGAATTCGCCATCCCTTGCCCCATGGCACACCATCACGTCAGACTGGTGGGTTTGGCAATTAGTCCAAATGGGCTACTCCCTCCCTTCAAGACTACCATTCTCTTGGCCAAGGGAGACATAGAGAGGGTCCCTGTGCCAGAAGCAGGTTGTGATTGTTATTCCTGCTACTTTCTGGTGCCCAAAAAGGACAAGGGCTTTCGCCCTATCCTAGACCTTCTGCCCCTTAATCTCTACTTCAAAAAGGAGAAGTTAAAAGTGATCACTCTGGCTCAGGTCCTTTCTGTCCTGGACCCAGGAGACTGGTAGTGTTCGACTTGCAAGACGCATATTTCCATATGCCTGTCCTGCCTGCCCACATGCTTTACTTGTGGTTTGTGGTAGGTCTCAAGCATTTTTAATTTGCCATGCTCCCCTTTGGCCTTACCAGCACCCCTCTGGTGTTCACCAAAGTGATGGCGGTGGTTGCAGCTCATCTGCACAGGTTGGGGGTTTCAGTCCTACCCTACTTTAACGACTGCCTGTTGAAGGCAGGCTCGTCCAAATCTGTCGCCTCCCATCTTAAGACTATGGCGCAACTCCTGCATTCGCTGGGGTTCACTATAAACGTGCCAAAGTCAGGCATGACTCTATCTCAGATGCTCCCTTTCATTGGTTACAGTGCAGTTTTGGGCCTATCCTCCTGACGGTGAGTCCAGGATATTCAGGCTATGATACAGATGTTTCAGCCTCTAGCCTGGATTTCGGTGAGAATGACTGTGAGGCTGCTGGCCCGCATGGCCTCCTGCATCCTGCTGGTGGCACATGCCAGATGGCATATGTGGGCTCTGCAGTGGGACCTGAAATTTCAGTGGGCGCAGAATCAGGGAAATCTCTCCAACATGGTCCTGATCTGACATGGGACTGCAAAAGATCTGCAGTGGTGACTTTTGAAACGGGATTGGGTCAGAGGCAGATGCCTCTCCCTTCCCCAACCAGATCTGACCATAGTGACAGACGAGTCACTCCTGGGATGGGGCAGTCACATGGGAGAGGCAGAGCTCAGAGGCATCTGGTCTCCGACGGGCTCCATATCAGTCTTTTGAAGCCCAGGGGGATCAGGCTAGCATTGAAAGCATTATTTTCCTCTCTCAAAGGGAAAGTGGTGCAGGTATTCACGGACAACACCACCGCCATGTGGTACTGCAACAAGCAGGGCGGGGTGGGGTCATGAACCCTTTGATAGGAGGCTCTGTTCCTCTGGACATGGCTGGAACTTCAGGGCATATCCCTGATAGTTCAACATCTGGCATGTTCTCTGAACACCAGTCCAGACAAACTCAGCCATCAATACCTGGTCAATCACGAATGGCGTCTCCATCCGGAGGTAGCGCAAGCTCTGTTTCAGCAGTAGTGACAGCCTTGGTTAGATCTGTTTGCTTCCGCAGAGAACGCACAATGTCAGCAGATGGCACTCGCACAGCAACGCTTTTCATCTCGAGTGGAACTGAGGCCCCATTTACACCTTTCAGCTAATACCACTTCTGCCCAGAGTTCTCAGGAACATCAAGAACGACCAGGCCCAAGTCATTCTTATGGCTCTGGACTTGGCACGAAGAGTATGGCATTCCGAGCTCTTGATCAGACTGCCCCTTTGGGAGGATCTTCTGTCGCAGCAGAATGGGATGGTTCTCCACCAGAACCTGCCCAGGGTTCACATTCTTGCATGGAGAGTGAGCAGCAGCAGTTGACAGCTTTTGACCTTCCACCTAAAGTCTGTAATGTTATCTTGTCAGTCAGGCGACCCTCCACCAAAACTGTATCACCTGTTGATGTAACAAGTCTGCTGACTGCCTCTCTGCCCCTCTTTCTGAGGTTCTCTTGTTTGTTCTTTCTCTGGCTCAGCAGTGCTCTGCTCTGGGCACCCTCAAGGGTTATTTGTCTGCCATCTCGACTTTCCTCTGATTGCCTGACCAACCCTCCTTGTTTAAATCTCCCATTGTGGAAGATTTCTTAAGGGTCTTACCCATCTATTTCCTCCCTCTCCGTTCATCATGCCCCAATGGGATTAGAACTTAGCTCTTACTTTTCTGATGTGTTTTCCTTGTGAGCCACTTCCCAGCTTCCCACTTCACCTGCTTACTCAGAAAACAGTATTCCTTGTAGCTATCACCTCTGCCCACAGAGTGAGTGAGCTGCAGGCTCTTTCCTTGAATCCACCTTTCATCTCCATCCATCCTGACAATGTGGTGATTCGTACCAGGGCTTCCTTTCTACCTAGGGTAGTCACACCCTTTCATGTAGGCCAATCCATCACCCTGCCTACTTTTTACGCACTCCCAGATCCTTCCAAGGAAGAGTAGAGACTCCACCGCCAGGACCCAAAAAGAGTGTTGGCGTTCTATTTCGATCATACCAAAGAGTTCAAGGTGGATGATCAACTGGATGGGTTATGTGGGTGCAAAGAAAGGTTGAGGTGTGAGGAAGAGAACCACCTCTAGATGGGTTATTTTCTCTATTAAAATGTGCTAAGCGTTTGCTAAAAAGCAACCCCCGGAGGGCTTGCACACTCAAGTTTCAAGTTTATTAAGGTCCACATAAAAAGAAACAAATACATAAAATGAATAAATAACACAATATTGTATATAGGACAACCACCCACCCCAGAAGCATCTAATCATGTAAAACAAACATTACTCCTTAGCAAACTTTAAAAATAATTTGATAATTAAATTTAATACAAAGATAAAAAGCTTTTGAGGAAGTTAAATATTCTATAGCAAAACATCTCATTGGGGGGGCTCAGAAAAGGCCAGTATTAGCTCAGAGACTGTACGTAAAGAACATTTGAGACAGATGGGGCATATCCACTTACGGTGGATTAACAGCAAGGCCGGACATATATGAAAACTACATGGTTCAGGTCTTGAACACCATTATGACAAAGATTACAAGTGCTGAAGATCCATACCATCTGGCCCGCAATGTGTTGAGGGAAAGCAGCCCCTGACGCAGTAGGAGCCAGAATCACCTGATCCTGTGAGGCAGGTTCCAGCTGAGATAGGACTGCATTTTCCTCAAAAGGATAGTTCAGTTACAAACTGAAAGCCCTGTCTGTGTGCGAAGGCTTGCGAGCCAGGTTAATTGTCTAAGGATGGCTTTTAACTGTGACTGAGGAAGTGTGGAAATGGAGGCAGGGTCTAACTGTAGGAGATCTGTGGCATGTATAAAATTGATGCCAATGGTGTATTTTGTCGTGCTGCCAAACAGGACTTTTTTTTTTAACAGTGATCTCAAAGAATCATCACCACAGTTCATCATGCTAACCACCCAACGTACAACACCAGTGAGACCTTGAACAAAAGCGCTTTGCAGGCCCGTCTAAAGCCTTAAGGCTGCTGCAGAGAGGGCTGAGTTTGTGGAAGAGAGCTTCCTCAAAACGCGGCCCTCTAGATTATCTTAAAAAAAAACATTTTGAAACTTCGACGTGCTCTAGGCCATAGAGAAAAGATGGAAGTATCTTTGCTCTGTACACCTCTAAGAGATATTTTAAATGTCTCCTGCCGGTAGCCCTATAGAGAGTGTTCATGTTTAGTAGAAGTAGGGGATGGGGTTTTACTGTATGATTGCCCTGGGACTTATGGAGGGTGATCATAATTAGCTGCTGCATAAACTCAGAAAATTTCTTCAAAATATTTCCTGCCCAGTTTTCGAGATTGCCTGAGACGGTTTCTAGGATACCTTCAAGCCCCTTAACCCTGTCTCGGGACCAGTGCGGTCTGCCAGTTTTAATATTAAACTTTGATTTCGACCCATCCAGGCACCAGGAATCAGCACAGTGAACTGTCAAGTTAATAGATGCAACCAGGATGTTATGATCACTGAGTGCCGTTTCTATTACTTTTATGTCATGTACCAATGAGAATGTCTGATAGCTGGTGATCACATAATCTAGAATGGCAGTGCCCCCGAGGATTTGTGCGTATGGTGGGCTGGTAAATCAGAGGGGAGTCTACCATTCACTATGATACAATCACTTGCCTTCAAGTGTTCAAGGAGAAGCTTCCCGCGCCTATCTGATCTTATTTTCTGGGGGAAGACGCCAGTGGGAATACCAAATGCTTCCTTTTTTTCCTCATCCCAGAAATGTAAGAGGGTGGAATTAGAAACTTTACAGTTTAAATCCCGAACCATGATAATTTGAATAGCTGGCTCCCTGTTGCAAAGTTAATTAATAAAGAGGAATACCTTATCTAAGAGGATGTCATGGATAGCACCAGGGGGATATAGGAGTTAACCAGCACTAGAGGAGCTCCATCATACCCTTCTCCAGCACTGTATAAAGTTATGATCGAGAATAGATTGCTAGGATCTATGTAACATTCATAGTGCCAGCTAAGCCTATTAGTCAGCAAACAGGCTACCCCTGCCTTGGCATGGTCTCTCTTTGAGGGGGTAGCATTACAGCAAAGTGAGTAATATTTATCATATGAGAGCTCCTTAGTGGACCAAGGGGGTGATTCTGACCCCGGCGGTACTAGACCGCTGGGGCCAGGGTCGGCGGGAGCACCGCTAACAGGCTGGCGGTGCCCCGCAGGGCATTCTGACCGCGGCGGTTCAGCCGCGGTCAGAAGAGGAAAACCGGCGGTCTCCCGCCGGTTTTCCGCTGCCCTTCTGAATCCTCCATGGCGGCGCAGCTCGCTGCGCCACCATGGGGATTCAGACACCCCATACCGCCATCCGAACCGCCAGGAACAGGATGGCGGTATGGGGTGTCGTGGGGCCCATGGGGGCCCCTGCAGGGCCCATGCCAGCGGCATGGGCCCTGCAGGGGCCCCACTTTGAATTTCACTGTCTGCACTGCAGACAGTGAAATTCGCGACGGGTGCAACTGCACCCGTCGCACCTTCCCACTCCGCCGGCTCCATTCGGAGCCGGCTTCCTCATGGGAAGGGAGTTTCCCACTGGGCTGGCGGGCGGCCTTTTGGCGGTCGCCCGCCAGCCCAGTGGGAAACCCAGAATCACCGCAGCGGTCTAATGACCGCGGAGCGGTGTTCTGGAGGGGGGAACTCTGGCGGGCGGCCTCCGCCGCCCGTCAGAGTTAGAATGACCCCCCAAGTCTCTTGTAAACAGATTACATCTGCATTAAGAGATTTAAAAAACTAAATTTTTCCCCCCTTATTTCTTATGCCGGCAACGTTCCAGGATAGGATAATGAGCTCATTGCTAAAGTGATGGGACTATTGGACGGGACATTGTAGAGGAACTACTTGAGGCAGCATGTAACCAGTTCCAATTGGCACTTAATTTGTGTTATGCACTCTTCGAGGGGTCCTAAATGACACTTCCCTGCCATGTTTCCCTAGAGTGATGTGCAAACCCTGAAGTCTGAGGAAGTGGTTCTATGGGTAAAATAGGTGTGGGACATAGACATATGGTGGGGGCATAGACGTATGGTTCCCTGCATCAGTGGGGAGATATTGTCGAATCTTACCAGCTGGGGTGCTCCCCGGGACCCTTGGATAGGGACATCAATACCTTTGCATTACAAACTATCCAAATTATTTAGAATTTTGCAAACTAACAATTCAGAGTAAAAAAAACACTTTAGTAATGGGGCCAAAACCTGAGTCCTCCAGAGATAGTAAGTGTAAGTCATTGCTATCTATTGAACTAAGCGACTCTACCTCTGAGAAACACTTTAGAAGTAGAGATCTATTTAAAAATGGTTCTGTGGCAAACAGAAGCTTAAAGTCTAAAGCCAAAATCTCCACATAATTTCGACTCTCCATCCTTCGTAGAGGTGGCGACCTGGCCGGCAGAGGCTAAGACCACATTGAAGCTCCAGACAGTTGTGCTAAAGGATTCAGTGTTAGCATACTTGTTTGGAGTGGAGGCATATTTTGGCTCAAGGGTGGGCCGACCATACTTGGCCCACAGGCAGTACAAAGAGGAGCGACCTGTACTCGAGAATCAGTGAATGCGGCATGGTGTTGTGGAACGAGAGCCTCTGGGGGAGGGAGTTCTTGTGACGTAAGGAGACCCTCTGGGAAGTGCACCTTTCTCTGACCTTTTTTGGAGAACCTTCGATTTAGTTTTTTGGCCCTTTTGAGATTTTTTTTTCTGCGCGTGGGCATTTGTGGAGCCGGACGTGTTTCTTCAGTCACGGTATTTGCCTTCAGACGTGCTTTAAAAATCAGGAATACTTCTTGTACTGTGCTTTGGGGTTCAAAGTTCAGGATGTTTTCTGGGGAAAAATCATTCAAAATAAATCTAATAGCATCGACCGGACTTTCGATAGGAACTGAGTTCGCAGAGAGTGCCTTAACCAGAGGCTTGCCTGCCTGGGAGCTTAAGTCAATACCAGGCTGAGTCGCCTTGTTCTCTGCGGCACTAGATGGTGCTGAAGCTTCTTCTCGTTGCGATGTAGAAGATTTGCGGTTGTCTCCTTAGCTTGTGATTAGTTATTTTAGTATGACTGTAACAGTGTCAAAAATACATTCGGATCCCCTGACAAGTTTTTCCAAGAAATTTAAAATAGATGAAAGTAGTCTCTCTAGACTGAGGAGAGAAGAAGAGACCTGTATATTTTGATCCAGGGGATTACTTGGAAGATTGGCATTTATATTCAAGTCAGGGGTCACTGAAAGATGTGAGCATAATGAAGGATGATTAGAGGGGGTGCAACTAAAGAGCTTCAAGCCTGTGGACAGTGGCAGGTGGGAGGGCTGAAGGGTATTCGCCCCCTGTTGAGGACCATGTCTTTTGTATAGATCTAAGTCCAAATCGGGAAGCGTGAAGTCATCCAACCGGTGATCCAGGTCAGTACTTTGGGAGAAGACTTTTTCCACTGCTCCAATGAGCGAGCCCTCCCTTTTAGGGACAAAGCCATCAGAGTTAAAAGCTGAAAGAAGGATGGTAATATGGGAGAGTGCTGAAACTATACTTGGAGCAAGAGTCCCGGTGTGGGAGGAGGATACTAGGGGAATGGGGAAATCCTGAAATACATCTTCGTAGACGTTGAAGCATGCTAACCCCTTGAAACTAGAATGCTGTTGGTCCCCTGGCAAATGAGTGACCCTATTGCCAGTGGGTAGAGACTCCAAGGGTGCAGGGGGAGCTTTATCCCAGAGAGAAAAGATTTGTTTTCTACATTTCAGCCCCGGGGCGGCTATACCCTTGTTGCGGAGAGGGTTGGATTTGGTTTTCGAAGAAGACGTCCCTGGGAGTAGACGGCCAGATTTCAGTGCCAATATAAGACAGCGGCAGAGATGACCTCCTGCTTTCTTTTGGGTGCCAGTGGAATATTCCAGTAAGCAAGTAATTCCAGTCAGGGGAGCAGGAGAAACACTGGCAGAGAAAAGGATGTGATGCCTTGGAGATCAATCAGGGGTATTTCAGTATTTGAGGCAGCAGTGCCTTATTTTCAAGTTGGAACGGATAGAGAGCAGGTGAGACAAGCCGGAGGTACTGGGAGGAGGAAGGAGAAAAGCAGCAAACTGCACCACAAGGGACCCGTGGCTGCTTCCGCTGACCAAACTCTGTTGAACACTCCTGTATGTTCTCTCCTGTATGAGACAATCCCTGTGAAGCTCTGGGGAACCCTTAGTCTTTTAACACTTTTCCAGATATGCTGCTCTCGGTGCTGATGGCCTGAAATGCTGCACGCATCTTCTCTGGGAGCAGGTCACACAGGAAATCTCAGGCTCACTGCTGCTGGAATTTACATGGCTTGGGCCTTTTGAACAGGAGGCTCCTGGACCAGGCTCATGATACTGTGTTCTGATGGTTACAGGCCCACGTTAGATTGAGAGACGCCTGCAGCATGATTGGCTAGGTCTCCCGGCCTATAATTCTGCATCTTTATGTCCTTCCTGGGAGCAGCCTTGTAGTGGTCTGCGCTGGCTTGGCGAGGTCTTGGCGATCTTGGCAGACTGTAGCACAGTCAATCAGTGGATTGCTCAGGCCCCTTCAGAGGCCGGTGGCTTGGTCGTCGAAGGAGAGCTGGGAGGGTGGCATCCTACAGCCCGCAGGTGGGGCCTAGCCAATAGACACGGCATGAGGGCCACTGAAAGAGGAGGGTGGGGGATGCCAGGGAGCAGTAGAACACTGAAGCGATGCTTCTGCTTCTTACCACGGTCCTCCCTGTCCTGGTCAGCTGCTTAGCTCCCTGCTCACTGCACTCGCAGCTTCCGGGGCCGGCTCCAGTCCGTGTCTCGCAGCTCTCGCTGTGCTTCTGGTCTTCGGCTCTCACGGCACCCGGCCGCAGTGCTCCCGGCTCTCGTGGCACCCGGCTACTGCTCTCTCACTCTCTTGCAGCGCTGCGGCTCTCATGCACTGCTGCCGCTGTGCCACGGTGGCCAGGAACCGAAGCAGAATCAGAATCCACTGATCAAGAAATGCAAGTCCAACTTGCAAGCAGGCATTTGGTGACACTAACTTGGTATGAAAAACTTGCACACTCTCTCTACTAGAGCAACAACTGCAACCACTGCGTTAGGACGCAGAGTTCCAGTCCTGGACATCTGCCAGGCAGCAAAATGGGTGACCTTGCACATGTTTACAAAACACTAGTGTCTGGACAGTCAGGTCCAAAGGGACGGGTACTTTGCCCGTTGGGTCCTGCAGCACTTCCTAGTATGATCTTGGTTTGCAGATCCTCCTCTGGGGATGGTATTGCTTAGGTATCTATTCTAAGGTAAAGGAATCTGCAACTAAAAGTCTCTATCAGAAGACAAGTTACTTACCTTCGGTAACAAATTATCTGGTAGAGACGTATTCTAGTTGCAGATTCCTTACTGACTCAGCCATCCTCTCTGCTCTGCGAACTGATTTCCAGGGACAGGGACTTCCCTTTCAGAGCCCTAATTCTGGCACACCGTGTTCTTCATGGGTCCGCGCTTCTGGCATGGAAAGCTGTGAAAAGAAACAGATGCCCGCACGTCAGGGTGGTGCCTATATAAGACCTGCAACGTCATATCCTGCAACCACGACAACAATGACAGACGTGGAGTCGATCAACACCACCTAATGGTGTGCAGGGGTACTGCTCAAAGAAAAATCTCTGGATCCAGACTGACATCTGGGGGAAATTCTCAGGTAAGGAATCTGCAACTAGAACATGTCTCTACCAGATAATTTGTTACTGATGGTAAGTAACTTGTTCTTTCATTAAACAGTCAAATCTTGAAAAGGACAGGCAGCACATAAATGGGAAATGATATGACAAATAGGTAAACATTACTACTTGTTCTGAGGAAGAGACCAGATTGTAATCTCATGAAAACAAGACTCTTGGGTTTAAAACTACTAATGCAGGTCTTAGGCGATTGAAAACTGAGGAGAATAGATAAGTAAATCACACAGGGTTGAAGGAAAAGGGGAAAAAGAGGTAAAAGAAGGAGAAAATGAGAGCAGAGAAAGAAAAAGAGGAGAAGAAAAAGGAGAAACAACAGAGTTAAAGCAATTATAAAAAGGTGGAGAATGAAAGGGGGTAACTCAAATAAAAACACGGAAGTGACAGATGGAAAAAAGGCAGAAAAAAAAGTATAAATACTCTGTGAGACCTTTATCAGTGTCTCCCACTGTCCATGTCTCCCAGGTCTGTGTCGCTTAAAGTCCAGAACTTCCACATGTACAGCATCTGTCTTCAACAGTGCATACTTCTGAATCACTGTGGGTCCTTTGTCAGTGTCTCTTAATGTCCATGTCACCCAGGGTTCTCTATATGTCCCCAGTCAGTGTCTCCCAATGACCATGTCTCCCAGTGTCCAAGGTCTGCATCTACAATTGCACATAGGTCGGAATCTATGTCAGTCTTACGCCAGTGTCTCCTTGTGTGCTTGTCACTCAGAGTCTGTACATTCAATAGTGCATACCTCTGAATCTCTGTGGGTCCTTTGTCAGCATCTTCTTATGTCCATGTCACCCAGGATGTCTGTTTCTCAGTGTCTTATCTCCACATCCACCTCCTGCCCATTTTCCATGTGTAGCTCTGATTCTATATAAGTCCTGGGTCAGTGTCTCCCAATGTCCATGTCTCATAGGGTATGTGGCGCTCAGTACCCCACGGCTGTGTCTTCATTTGTGCTTTTCCTGAACCTATGTTAGTCCTATGTCACTGTCTCCTTGTGTCCACATTACCCAGGGTCTATGTCTTCATGACCTATACCAGGATGGTGGATATAGGATATGACAATAGAAGGTGAAAGAGTGACTTGGTGATGTATACCAGGGTGGTGGATATAAGAAAATATAAGGTGATGGAGTGACACAGTGACATATAGCAGCAGAAAGTGAACCCAAGGATTGTGAAGGGTGAGGGCAACGAAAGTGAGCACCTGAGGTAGCCGAGATGAAGGGGTGATGGAGTGCAGCAGAATGTTCAGAATTGAGGATACACAGAAGCAGAGGGTTATAGCATGGGCACAGTCCTGTAAAAGATTTTATAAGGCAGGAAAGAGTGTAGGTTAAGGCAAAAGAAGAATGCAAGGAAAGATGCAAGGTGACAAGTGAAGGGATGATATAAGGTAGTAGAAGTATTTTATAAGGTATCAGATGAAGGGAGGCTATGATATAAGGCAGCAGAAGTATTTTGTGTGGCAGTAGGTGAAGGAATTATATAAGGCGACAGGTGACGGAACAATATAAGTTATAGAAAGTATTTTATAAGGTGCCTGGATAACATAAGGCAGCAGGTGAAGGGGTGGTATAAGGAGTAGAAGTTGAAGGGATTACATAGAACAGCAGGAGGGGAAAGGGTAATTAAAGGTAGCATAGTCTTAACAAGAGATGATATAATGCAACCTGTTGATGGATGTCTTAAGGCAGCAGAGGTTGAATGGATGATATACAACATCAGAAAGGGGAATGTGAAATACAAGAGATGGCGTACGATAGTAAATGGAAATATATAATACAAGGCAGCAGATGGAGGGGTGGCAAGGTGGCAGGTGAGCTGATGTGGTAAAGCAGGGGTGGGTAAAGTAATTTATTCTTCCCACAGAATTTGGCCACTCCACATTACTATTGTATTTATTGCATCTTATAAGTGTAATTTCCAATTGGGAGGGGATATGAGCCCCAAGATTGGTGTCTCTGCACTCGCAATTTAAAATCAAAACTTATGGTGAAGTCAAAGTTTAAATTGTAGTTCTGAAAATGCCACGTTTAGAAAGTTGACATTTTCTTACTTTAACCATTTGGTGCCTGCTGCCTGCCTCCAAAACACATCCGGGGTGGGGTGACAGCTGAGCTTGTGCATTCCCTCTAGGCAGCCAAACACAAAGGAAGGGTTGTTGTGACTGAGTAGCCATCTGTGTGTTGATGGGTCATCCTGAGCAGGATGAGAGGGAGGAGTTGACACACTTGGAAGGGCAGTGTTCTGACCCCACACAAAGGGCTGCATACCCCTCTGTAGTTAGTCTTGAGCCAGGGTAGGAAGGGAGTCCCTCATTGCACTTCAAAGACCCTTTTTCCCACTTCAAAGGCACAACTGGGTATAAGTAGTGGACCTCTGATAAACACTCTATACACTTCTGGACTTGTGAAGACTGCCAGGAAGAAGGGCTGGTGTGCTGCTTAAAGGACTGCTACTCTGCTGGATCCCTGCCTTGCTGGACTCTTGCCTTGCTGAAGTGCCCTGCTGCCTGCTGTTCCCCTGTCTGTGTGAGAAGGACTGGACCTGCATCACAGAGTGACTCCAGGGACTTGCCTCCTGTTTTCGAAGTCTCAGGGATACAAAAGACTTCGAACCCTCATGTTCCAGCCCTTGTGCTCATCTGCTTGTGAGTCTGTCTGGCTAAGTAGTACCAACCCAATTCTAGACCCTAGGAAGTGGACTTAGGGGTGTGCTCCAGTGGAACCGACACATCCTCTGCTGCCAGAGTAGAACTGACCCATCACCGCTGTTGCTGGAACTGGATTAGTGCATTACACTCTGAACCGCTGCATCGCACTCGGAACAACAGCTCCAGGACCAATGCATTGATGCCAATGCGTGGAGAAGATCGATGCATTGCCTCTACAGCGTGGAGAAACCCAGTGCATCACATTCAGAATTTCAGCACTGTTTAACCGACGCATTGCCACAGTGGCGTGGAGAAATTTGGCACTTCACCTACATGGGAGCCAACGATGCACCTCGCTGTTCTGACCAGTATCAAGGTACTTTTTCACGGTGCCTGCATGGGTCCTGTATCTGGCCTGCAGTCCATTGCGGGCAGCCTGAACTCTTGACTTTCTCTTGGTCGAAAGCAACCCATTAACTTTTAGAGCTCTATTTGCTTCTAAGTACTATACTTGCATTCAATCTCTAAAAATTCACATCTTGACTTCTACTGGATTGATCTATGTTGTTTTGGTCTTGTATTTTTCTAATTTGATGTGGAGTCTTTTTGTGGTGTTTTTACTGTGTGATTGTTCAAGTAGTACAAAAATATTTTACACATTGCCTCTTCAGATAAGCCTGACTGCTCTGTGCCAAGCTACAAGAGGGTGAGCACAGGATAATTTTGATTGTCTGTAAATTACCCTGACTAGAGTGAGGGTCCTTGCTTGGACAGGGGGTAACATGACCCCATTTCTAACAGTATTGTTTTAACTGTGTTACTATTTTATGTATTGCACAAATACTTTACACATTGCCTCTTAAGTTAAGCCTTACTTACCTATGCCAAGCTACCAGAGGGTGAGCACAGTTTAATAAAGGGTTTGTATCTGACTTACCCTGACTAGGATTGTGGTCCTTGTTTGGACAGGGTGCATACCTCTGCCAACTAGAGAATCAATTTCTAACAACTCTCCTTTAACACACAGTTGAATCTCTCAACCTGACCATTCCCTTGGGGTTCACACAAGGTCGTTGTAACACAACAAATATTTCTGTACTTAAGAAAGTTCTGAATTTCACTAGATTTCAATTGCACAACATTGTCCGAGATCAATACTTCTGGGTGTCCTTACCTCTCAAAGACTTCCTTGAAGAATTCAGCAATGGCTGTAGTAGTGGTATGGGCTACTAATTTTACCTCAGGCCACTTCGAATGGTAATCCACTAGAACTAAGGCAAAGCAGGCATCACACGGTGGAGCATATTACGGTCCTGAAATATCAAACCTTACTTTTTGCCATGGTGAATCTGCCCATGGCACTGGTTTAAGAGAAGTAGGGAAAGGTCTCAACATCTTCTCACTGTTGTTACATAACTCACACTCTCTCACAACCCTGTCTGCCATCCTTTCAAGGCTTAGTCACCAAAATCATGTCCAAATCAGTCTCTTCTTAGAGGACTGTAGTATGTAGTATCTGTTTAATATGTGTTTCTTTATGCTGTGCCTTTAAATAGTTTGTTGTTACCATGTTCCAAATGTGTCATAAGATTCCATGGAATCTTATGACAGGCAGTTGGTCGTCAACTGCTGGAAGGGATGGGAGACTTACTGTCAGCTGGTGCTTCATGTCGTGGGTTCATCTACTCTGAGAAATAAAAGACACAAACAGTCTTTTACCTTTTTACTGTCTTGTGTCTCACTGTGATCATCGCTACATTTTTGGTACCAGGAGTATTCTTCTGAGACAACAACGTTACCTTATTGTGCTAGTAGATTATTTTTCGAAATGGATCTATTACGATTTTGTTGAATCACCTAGTACGAAAACAGCTATTGATTTTTTAAAGAAGACTTTTCAAATTGAGGGTTCTCCACGCTATATTGTCACAGACAATGGTATGCATTTTGTTTCAAAAGAAATGAATGAGTTTTTGACAGGTCTAGATATTTCACACATAAAAGTGGCTCTATATAGTCCATCTTCTAATGGCTTAGTAGAGCGGGCTAATCGTATACTGAAAGAAGGTATTCAGACTGCCGTTTCATTGAACATTGACGTGGAAACTTTTCTAAAAGAAAAAATTTGGGTGTATGTAACAACTCCTCATTCCACGACAAATGTTTCTCCTTTCAGAGTGCTTCGAGGCAGAGATCCTAAATCTAAACTTATTCCTCAGTGGTTGAGATTAGTCCCTAATAGTAATGACATTGCTATAGATTGTGAGACTTTTCAGAAGAATGCACTAGTTAAACAGATCAAACAGAAGGACTATTATGATAAAAAGAATAATGTTCGCGAAGTTAAAATAGAAGTAGATAATTGGGTTTTAATGAAAAAAAAACAAATGTTTAAACGGGGAAACAAAGTTCATGTCCCCTGTGAAAGTACAAAAATTTACAAAAACGTCACTTTTGTTACAAGGGAAAGGGTGGTGGAACAGAGATAGTGTGGTTCCTATTTCTGATTTGCAGGCTCACATTTATCAAAATGTTTGTAAAGCAAAACATCCAGAAGATTCTACGCTTTCCACTGATGTTTGTCAGGATTTTAAATGTGTTGATGATAATTCTGTTCTCTCACAACAAAATAATCAGCATCTCGCCAGTAGAGGTATTGCATGTAATCAAATGGCAGGAAAGTTACATGACACTCTGGGGGTCATTCCAACCCTGGCGGTCGGTGTTAAAGCTGCGGCCAAACCGCAAACAGGCTGGCGGGAAAAAAAATGGAATTCCGACCCTGGCGGAAACCGCCAACAGCGACCGCCACAACAACACACCGCCCGCCACGGCGGCACAAACAAACAGCACGGCGGTCACCGCCAACAGACAGGCGGGAGACAATGTACCGCCCACCCTATCACAACCTACCAATCCGCCACCTTTTCCGGGGCAGTAGCCCCGCCGATAAAAACACAGCGGAAACAGCCATTTCGAAGGGAAAACACTCACCTCCATATAGCCCACGAGGAATCAGGACAGCATGGAACCCGAACTCCACATACTCCCAGCGATAGTGTTCCTACTCCTCTACCAGGAGCACGAACGCCGGCGCAGAAGACAACGGTGAGTACTGCACCTACGACACAGGGGAGGGGAAATTATTACCGGTACACAGATACGCGACACACCCACCCTCACCCTCACCCACTACAACACACACATCAATGCATAGCAACACATCAGAGTGACACCCCCAAACCCCCCAGAAGAATGCAAATACAAAAGGAAATGATTCTAAACATTGGAATATATTGTAATACTGCCAAAAAAATAAATATACACATCAAAAACTCTTTTATACAGAAATGTACAAGTCCGAGCATTGTAGCAGGCATTGTTCGTGGACCGCTGGGCTCAAATCACATGGGCAAAGCCCACACAGGATACCTGACTCCAACAGAGAGAACACTGCAGGGGCATCAGATAGCAAAACTACAGGCACCTCAGGGGGAAGGGAAGGGGGGGCACCTCAGTCAGATGAGTGCACGACGCCAGATCCACGAGGGGCCTCCATAGCCACTGTTCAATCCTGGGGAGTGCAAAGCCACAGTCTCACAAGTCCAGACAGTGGGTGGGCTGCCCACTGTTCCATCCTGGGGAGTGCAAAGCCACAGTCTCACAAGTCTCTACAGTGGGTGGGCTGCCCACTGTTCCATCCTGGGGAGTGCAAAGCCACAGTCTCTCAAGTCTCTACAGTGGGTGGGTTGCCCACTGTTCCATCCTGGGGAGTGCAAAGCCACAGTCTCACAAGTCCAGACAGTGGGCGGGCTGCCCACTGTTCCATCCTGGGGAGTGCAAAGCCACAGTCTCACAAGTCTCTACAGTGGGTGGGCTGCCCACTGTTCCATCCTGGGGAGTGCAAAGCCACAGTCTCACAAGTCCAGACAGTGGGTGGGCTTCCCACTGTTACATCCTGGGGAGTGCAAAGCCACAGTCTCACAAGTCCAGACAGTGGGTGGGCTGCCCACTGTTCCATCCTGGGGAGTGCAAAGCCACAGTCTCTCAAGTGGATAACAGTCTCCACTGGTTTTGGAGGGGGACTGGTGCCCAGAGTGCTTCGTGCAGCCCTGTCCGACACAGATGCGGGCCAGCCCCTGCCGCTCATGGGCCAGCGGTACTTGAGATGAAGGGCCCAGTACAGCGGTGCTTGAGACGGCGGTGGCCAGCGCAGCGGTACTTGAGATGAAGGACCCAGTTCAGCGGTGCTTGAGATGAAGGGCCCAGTTCAGCGGTGCTTGAGACGGCGGTGCCCAGCGCAGCGGTACTTGAGATGAAGGGCCCAGTTCAGCGGTGCTTGAGATGAAGGGCCCAGTTCAGCGGTGTTTGAGACAGCGGTGCCCAGCGCAGCGGTACTTGAGATGAAGGGCCCAGTTCAGCGGTGCTTGAGACGGCCGTGCCCAGCGCAGCGGTACTTGAGATGAAGGGCCCTGTTCAGCGGTACTTGAGATGAAGGGCCCAGTTCAGCGGTACTTGAGATGAAGGGCCCAGTTCAGCGGTGCTTGAGACGGCGGTGCCCAGCGCAGCGGTACTTGAGATGAAGGGCCCAGTTCAGCGGTACTTGAGATGAAGGGCCCAGTTCAGCGGTGCTTGAGACGGCGGTGCCCAGCGCAGCAGTACTTGAGATGAAGGGCCCAGTTCAGCGGTACTTGAGATGAAGGGCCCTGTTCAGCGGTACTTGAGATGAAGGGCCCAGTTCAGCGGTACTTGAGATGAAGGGCCCAGTTCAGCGGTGCTTGAGACGGCGGTGCCCAGCGCAGCGGTACTTGAGATGAAGGGTCCAGTTCAGCGGTACTTGAGATGAAGGACCCAGTTCAGCGGAACTTGAGATGAAGGGCCCAGTTCAGCGGTACTTGAGATGAAGGGCCCAGTTCAGCGGTGCTTGAGACGGCGGTGCCCAGCGCAGCGGTACTTGAGATGAAGGGCCCAGTTCAGCGGTGCTTGAGATGAAGGGCCCAGTTCAGCGGTGTTTGAGACAGCGGTGCCCAGCGCAGCGGTACTTGAGATGAAGGGCCCAGTTCAGCGGTGCTTGAGACGGCGGTGCCCAGCGCAGCGGTACTTGAGATGAAGGGCCCAGTTCAGTGGTACTTGAGATGAAGGGCCCAGTTCAGCGGTACTTGAGATGAAGGGCCCAGTTCAGCGGTACTTGAGATGGAGGGCCCAGTTCAGCGGTACTTGAGATGGAGGGCCCAGTTCAGCGGTACTTGAGACGGCGGTGCCCAGCGCAGCGGTACTTGAGATGAAGGGCCCAGTTCAGCGGTACTTGAGATGAAGGGCCCAGTTCAGCGGTACTTGAGATGAAGGGCCCAGTTCAGAGGTGCTTGAGACGGCGGTGCCCAGCGCAGCGGTACTTGAGATGAAGGGCCCAGTTCAGCGGTACTTGAGATGAAGGGCCCAGTTCAGCGGTACTTGAGATGAAGGGCCCAGTTCAGCGGTACTTGAGATGAAGGGCCCAGTTCAGCGGTGCTTGAGACGGCGGTGCCCAGCGCAGCGGTACTTGAGATGAAGGGCCCAGTTCAGCGGTACTTGAGATGAAGGACCCAATTCAGCGGTACTTGAGATGAAGGGCCCAGTTCAGCGGTACTTGAGATGAAGGGCCCAGTTCAGCGGTGCTTGAGACGGCGGTGCCCAGCGCAGCGGTACTTGAGATGAAGGGCCCAGTTCAGCAGTACTTGAGATGAAGGGCCCAGTTCAGCGGTACTTGAGATGAAGGGCCCAGTTCAGCGGTGCTTGAGACGGCGGTGCCCAGCGCAGCGGTACTTGAGATGAAGGGCCCAGTTCAGCGGTGCTTGAGACGCCGGTGCCCAGCGCAGCGGTACTTGAGATGAAGGGCCCAGTTCAGCGGTACTTGAGATGAAGGGCCCAGTTCAGCGGTGCTTGAGATGAAGGGCCCAGTTCAGCGGTGCTTGAGATGAAGGGCCCAGTTCAGCGGTGCTTGAGACGGCAGTGCCCAGCGCAGCGGTACTTGAGATGAAGAGCCCAGTTCAGCGGATCCGGCCATGGCGGGGAGGTCATTTGCCACCTGTCCTGTGGCTGGCGGGGCCCTCCTGGGCTGCAGTACCGGGCCTGTTGGTGTCCTCCTGCCCACCTGGGATGGGGCTGGCGGGGCCCTCCTGGCCAGCTGGGCTGATGGCGGTGTTGTCGGGCGTGCTGCCCTTCCCAGCCTTCCCTGATCGCCTGTGGCCCTTCCCCACCTTGAGCGGTGTGCCAGCTGTCTCCACACTTCCTGCCGCAGCCATGGTAGGGGTTTTAGTCCCTGGTGTTTTCACCCTCTCGCGCCGGCCACTGCCTATCTTGGGATGTTTCTCCGGGGGCGGGCTGCCCGTGCCTAGGCTTCGTACCGAACTGGCTGCCCTGGAGGGTGGGGCACTCCACAGTCCATGGCAGACTGTGATGACAGGGGCCGGTTTTGTCGTGGCTGAGGTGCTGACTGTAGTCCTATGACATGGACGGGGTGGGGGACTTGGAGGAAAGAGGTTGAGTTTGGAAAGGAAAAGCTTTTTAGGAGCAGTGGGACGGGTAGGTGTAGTGGGTATGGGAGTGGAGGAAGAGGTTGTGGTTGTAGGAGTTTTAAGTCTGGTGTCTTTGGGTGCAGGTGCTTGGGCTGGAGGCTGTCGTGAGGTGGACGGCTGTTGGGTGGGTGGCTGCCTGCGTTTGTGTATCTTGGAAGAGGGGGTCACAGACACACTGGAAGAGGACACAGGGGACGTGTAAATGGTAGTGGGGGTGGTGAGTGCACGTGTGCGGGGGTGCTGGTGTGTGTGCTGGTGATGGACGTAGTGGCTGAAGATGTTGTGCATGCAGGTGTGAGTGGAGACGTGACAGGGATGGAGGAGGGAGACGAGGAGGAGGGGGACACAGTGGAGGCAGTGGGTGTTGGTATGTCTGTATGTGGATGTTGCTTGTGTGAATGCCTGTGTGATGTGTGGTGCTTATGTCTGTCTGAGCTTCCCTTGGGTGTTGAGGTGTGTGCAGGCTGGTCTGATGGTGTGTCTGGGATAGGCAGAGGTACAGGTGATAGGGTATGGGTGGTGGAAGTTGGAGGGGGGAGGCTAGAGACAGGGACAATGGCTGCCATCAGTGCTGAGGCCAGAGTCTGGAACGATCGCTGAAGGGCAGCTTGACCAGAATGAATGCCCTCCAGGTATGCATTACTCTGGTGCACCTCTCTTTCGACACCCTGGATGACATTCAAAATGGTAGACTGCCCAACAGTGAGCGTCCTCAGGAGGTCAATGATCTCCTCACTGAGGGCAGCAGGGGTGACTGGGGCAGGGCCTGAGGTGCCTGGGGCGAAGGAGATGCCCACCTTCCTGGGTGAGCGGGCACGGGGCAAACGCTGAGGGGCTGCTGGGAGGGCGGTGCTGGTGCGGTGGGTGGCGGCTGTACCTGTTGTTGCGGGGGGCACAGATGTTGCCGCCACCACAAGGGAGCTTCCTTCAGAGGACGAGTCGGTGTCACTGATGTCTGCCCGAGTCCCCGCTGTGGAGCTCCCCTCGCCCTCTGTCCCACTGGTGAATTCGGAGTCCGTTGCATGGCCCTCCATGGCCATGTGGGATGCAGCTCCCTCGTGCTCCGATGCCACTGCTCCTCCGCCTGATGATGCTAATGCACACATGAACAGGAAGACCACAAAAAGGGGGGGGGGAGAAAATAAAGACATGTTGAGTGCATGCATTGGCGACACCGTTGGCGGACAGGACAGACACAGAAGCCCCCTGCACTACGCCGTGCACTTGGGGTCGACTACTCAATCCGTGGGACATGGCCTACAAGCCTATGGACGACATCTGCACACATAGATGACACTGGGCCATGAATAGCTGTACTTGGCACCCTACAGAGGTGGGGTGCGGGGGCACAGGGCCATGCTTTACGGAGGGTCCTAGCCTACAGAAATCGCCCTGTCCTAGGGATACCCACAGCCCTCCTCCCCCACCCAGACACCTCCACTGCGCGCAAAGTCACCAGGATGAGAGTGTACTCACCCCCTTGTGTCTGCTGTGATGTCCTCACGCGCCCATCCAAATCGGGGTAGGCCACCGCCAGGATCCGTGACATCAGGGGGGTCAAAGTCCGACTGGCACCTCTCCCACGTTGGGAGGCCATCCCCAGCTGAGCCTCCGGCGTCTTCCTGCTCCAGCGGCGGATGTCCTCCCATCTCTTCCGGCAATGGGTGCCCCATCTGTGGTGGACCCCCAGGGTCCGGACATCCTTGGCGATGGCACGCCAAATATCGATCTTCTGGTGGGCGCTGACCTAAGTGAAATGTACAGGGGGAGAAAAATAGTCATCACCTTCTGCACGCACAATGTGAGTGGCCCCCCATCCCTACCCTTGCCATGAAGCACATGCTCTCACCGTCGTTTGATGCATGCCTCAATCGCTCCCCTCCCCACCATCTTTCATCCACCCCACTCAACACAGGCATTGCCCACAAAGCATGGTCCCAGTGTACTTACCTGTTGGTCTGGAGGACCGTAGAGTAGCGCGTACTGGGGGAGGACCCCATCCACAAGTTTCTCCAATTCCTGAGCAGTGAAGGCAGAGGCCCTTTCCCCAGACGCAGCAGCCATTGTCTCTTCCAGACCGAGGTCACAGCAGCACTTGCAGTGTAGGTCCTCTCCTGTCGAAGATCAGGTATCGAGTGATTAAGCAGATATAAAATGGCGGCCACGCCCACGGCGGTGCGTACCGCGACCGCCGGCGCACATCGTCATTGGCTCCTGAGACCCTTAGAGTTCAATGTTTACCAATGCTGCTTAGCGCCGCGGTCTTCGACCGCCTACCGCCACGGTGTGCCGCGCCAGCGCAGTTACCTCACATCCCATTGTCGCACTTCACAGGTCAGGCAGCCGCCATTTCAGGGGCCCACATGGCTTACTTTCTTCTGCGTCACACATACCTAGGCCTTGCATCAACACTCATACAAACCATTCAATGGATTGAGAATCGTGTTATGTGCAAGCTGTGGTTACGTACCTGTGGGTTGATTGACTCTGTGCTCGCTGTTGTCCTTCATAGGCACCGTCCGCTGGGACATGGGAGGAGATGGAGGCATCCTCCGGTGTACAGACCGCTGGTGGACCTGTCGACAATGGAGGAAAGACATGTCATACTGACATACAGGCTTGACCGAGCCACTATTCATGAACTGTGTGCCCAGCTGGAGCCAGACCTGATGTCACCAATCCGCCAACCCACAGGGATCCCCCCCCTCAAGCGCAGGTGCTGTCAGTGCTCCATTTCTTTGCAAGTGGGTCATTTCAAACAACAGTGGCCATATCATCAGAGATGTCCCAGCCTATGTTTTCCAAGGTGTTGTCCAGAGTGTTGTCTGCCCTGCTGAAACACATGCGCAGCTACATCGTTTTCCCTGAGGTGGGGGATTTGCCTACAGTGAAGGGTGATTTCTATGCCCTTGGACATATCCCCAACATCATAGGTGCCATTGATGGTACCCATGTGGCTTTGGTTCCCCCACAGAGGAGTGAACAGGTGTACAGAAACAGGAAGAGTTATCATTCGATGAATGTACAGATGGAGTGTTTGGCAGACCAGTACATCTCCCATGTTAATGCCAAGTTCCCTGGCTCAGTGCATGACGCGTACATCATGCGGAATAGCAGCATCCCTTACGTGATGGGTCAAATCCAGAGGCAACATGTGTGGCTAATTGGTGACTCTGATTACCCCAACCTGTCATGGCTACTGACCCCAGTGAGGAATCCCAGGACAAGGGCAGAGGAACGCTACAATGAGGCCCATGGGCGAACTAGGAGGGTGATCGAGCGGACCTTCGGCCTCCTGAAGGCCAGGTTCCGCTGCCTCCATATGACAGGTGGATCCCTATTCTACTCACCAAAGAAGGTGTGCCAGATCATCGTGGCCTGCTGTATGCTTCACAACCTGGCTTTGCGACGACAGGTGCCTTTTCTGCAGGAGGATGGTCCAGATGGTGGTGCTGTAGCAGCTGTGGAGCCTGTGGAGAGTGAAGACGAGGAAGCCGAAGAAGACGACATACACAACAGGAACACAGTAATACAGCAGTATTTTCAATAACACACAGGTAAGAATCCACACCGGCATATTACATATACTTAAACACTACTACCTCTCTACTGTCTGTCCTTTTCCCCCAGTGTATGGTAACTGAGTTGTGACTTTCCCTTCCGATTTCAGAGATGTGGGCCCCACTGCGTGACATCTGCTTTGTTTCCCCATGGACTACAGCTGTGTGACAGTGGTATGTTGGCATCACAATGTAAATAGGAATTTTGGCACGGTAATGTCTAATACACAGCCAGACTCATGATTGTTTTGTGCAATAACTGTGTTTATTACAGTGCTCTATATTGGTGGGTGGTTGCAAATCAGTGAGGGGTGATGGTGGAGGATTGTCCATGGCAGAGTCCAGACTATTTGTATCACAGGTGCATTGTCCAAATGGCTGTGGGAAGTGGAGCAGGGGCAGTTTAAGGATGGACAGGGTGACAATGTGGGACAGTGGGATGACAATCAGGGAGGTATTCTTTCCTGGTGGGGGTCTTGGCATCTTACTCTGTCTTCTTCCTGGATCTCAGGGCCCGCTTGCGGGGTGGTTCTCCTTCTGCAGGGGGTGGGGTGCTGGTGGCCTGTTGGTCCTGTGGTGGGGCCTCCTGTCCACTAGCGCCGGCAGAGGTGGTAGGCAGTTCTTGGTCCATGCTAGTGTCAGGGGCCCTTTGTGGTGCCACAGTGTCCCGCAATGTGGTGACTACCAGATTCAGAGCCCCTACAATGGTGCCCAGGGCGGAACTGATAGTTTGTAGTTCCTCCCTGAACCCCAAATACTGTTCCTCCTGCAGGAGCTGGATCTCCTGAAACCTGGCCAGGACCGTCGCCATCGTCTCCTGGGAATGATGGTAGGCTCCCATGATGGAGGAGAGGGCCTCGTGGAGAGTGGGTTCCCTGGGCCTGTCCCCCCCTGTCGCACAGCAGCCCTCCCAGTTCCCCTGTTACCCTGGGCCTCTGTCCCCTGGACCGTGTGCCCACTACCACTGCCCCCAGGTCCCTGTTGTTGTTGGGGTGGTGGGTTAACCTGGGTGCCATGTAGTGGTGGACACACCGCTGATTGATGTGTCCTGGGGACAGAGGGATGGCCCCACTGGGTGGGTGCTGTGCTGGTGTACCCAGAGGGGGGAAGGTCTGCTGTGGCCTGTGGCTGTCTGAGGGGAACCGACTGTCCCGAGGTCCCCGATGGGCCAGGCTGGTCATCTAGATCCAGGTCGACAGAGGTGCTGTCATCACTGTGGGCCTCTTCTGGGGGTGGAGTGGACATTTGTGGACCCTCCTGCGCGGTGACGTGGCGTTCGGGTCCTGCAGGGGTATAAATGGATGGTTATTGCATCTGTGTGTGCCATAGCGTGCAATGGGTGGGTGCCCGTGTACCCCAGTGCTGGCATTCCTGTGTGGGGGCTTTTGTGAAGGTGGTTTGGGGGGGGGATGGGGATGTGCAGTGGGCATGCTTTGGTGATGGGTGTCCATGCTTTGTGGTCGCATGCAGGGCTTGGGGTTGGGATGGGTGGGTTGTGATGGTGAGGAGTAAGTGTGATGGGGGTGAGGGTAGGGGTATGAGTTGGCATGCTGGTGGGGTGGGGGGGATGAAGTAGTGAAGATGAGACTTACCAGAGTCCATTCCTCCAGATACTCCTGCGAGGCCCTCAGGATGCAGGATCGCAAAGACCTGCTCCTCCCATGTTGTAAATTCTGGGGGAGGAGGTGGGGGTCCGCCGCCAGTCCACTGCACCGCGATGTTGTGCCTGGATACCATTGAACGCACCTTCCCCCGTAGGTCGTTCCACCACTTCCTGATGTCCCTATTTCTTGGGTGCTGTCCCACAGGGTTGACCCTGTCGACTATTCTGCTCCATAGCTCCATCTTCCTGGTAATGGTGGTGTGCTGCACCTGTGTCCCGAAGAGCTGTGGCTCTACCCGTACAATTTCCTCCACCATGACTCTGAGTTCATCCTCAGAAAACCTGGGGTGTCTTTGCGGTGCCATGGGGTGGTGTGGGTGATGTGTGGGGTGGATTGTGTGGTGCTAAGTGTGGTGATGTGTATTGGTGTGTTGTGTGAAGTGCGTGGTAATATTGCTGGGTGAATGTAATATGCGTGTCTGGGTGCTCGGTTCTCTATTTCTCTGTGAGTGGTCCCGATTCTCTAGGAGTGGAGGTTTGTGGGTGATGTGGGTGATGTGGGTGTGTGTTTTATATTTAATTGGGTGTGTGGGAGTGGTGTGTGTATGTGTATCAGGTGTGTGTGTGTTTCGAATTGTCCAATGTGGCTGTGTTTTGTAAGTGTGCGTGTATTTTGAGCGCAGCGGTGTGTACCGCCAATAGAATACAGCGGTTGAAAGACCGCCGCGTGGATTCGTGTGTCGTGATAGTGTGGGCGTATTTCTGTTGGCGTGACGGTGGAGGTTTGGTCATCGCCAGTTTCTCGCTGGCCTTTGGTGTGGCGGACTTTTGTGGATGTCTGTATTTTGGCGGATTGCCTGTTGTGGGTCAGAATGACCGTGGCGGTTTACCGTGGCCGCGGCGGTATGTTGGCGGTCTTCTGACAGCGGTAAGCGGCTTTTACCGCCAGGGTTGGAATGACCCCCTCTGTGTTCAAGTACGAGATCCGTGGGTGTCCGTCAAGTAAAGGTGCCAAGCAAATTTAAAGACTTTGAATTGTATTAGCGAATTCTAAAGATTTTGTATTACTATGTTTTAAGATTTGAATTGTGTTTTATTTTGTATTTTATCATTTTATTTTTTGGTTAGCTTTTAAAGGGGGAAGGTGATGTAGCATCTGTTTTAGTATGTGTTTCTTTATGCTGTGCCTTTAAATAGTTTGTTGTCACCATGTTCCAAATGTGTCATAAGATTCAATGGAATCTTATGACAGGCAGTTGGTCGTCAAGTGCTGGAAGGGATGGGAGACTTACTGTCAGCTGGTGCTTCATGTCGTGGGTTCATCTACTCTGAGAAATAAAAGACACAAACAGTCTTTTACCTTTTTACTGTCTTGTGTCTCACTGTGATCATCGCTACAAGGACATGCCACAGTGTCTCTCATGTGCCAACAACAGAATTACATCCTGCATGTCCTTAGGTGGAACACATTTCCGACCTTTAAAAAGTAAATTTCTTTCCATTTCCAACTCCTCAGCCATTATCCAAAGTGACATGATTTCGGCTGGCACAGCTCTTTTCAAAAGCCATCCTTTGATCACATCTTTTTTTACAGTCTTCAACAAATTATCATTTTCCTCACATGGTCGCCATTTCCCCTCTTCAATACCATAAACATGTCTGCAACAATCTCAGACACATTTGACTACGACCTCAGCCTCAACACTTCCAACTTTATTCATGGGTTCTTTGTCAGGTAGCTGCAGCCATAACATTCTACGTGCCACTTACTCCGCCTAGAAGCAGTACTTTTGTAACATCAACACAACCTTGCAATGTGCAGTGGCATTCAAAAGAGTCCTAAAAGTCTTACCATAGAGAACTGTAATATGACTCAGTTGATCTCTCAACAGTGCATACCATGGTATTTAAAGAAACTGACACAGATGACCCTTTGCTGCTAGTGGTGATTTCTCCTTAATCCAGATCTGTATTACTGCAAGTTGTTGTGGGCTCCAATGGAGAGCACAGCTCCTGTGCTGTGGGAGGTAACAAGTGTCTCTCCAACTCTTCGCCACTTGTTAAAGTCCAGTGATGGAAGCAATGAGATATCCAGTATAACCAGAGAGAGTTTTTTGATACAGCACAGTATACATTCCAGTACAAACTGACCAAGATAGGAAATGCACCTCAAAGCTCTAAATTCCAGAACTCATCATTAAAGTATCAGAGTGCACCATTCAAATTAAAACATGAAAGACAGCATAGGCATGGATAATATGTAAACAATGTAACAAAACTACAGCTAGAACTGCCAGGCCAGTTAGTTATTCATGTATAACTCCATATGAATGATTTGGCTGGTGGGTGGCAAGGTGGCCCTTGTTTTGTTGGAAGCATTGCTTGGCTCAGGTTAAATCTTTATGGAGCTTCAAGGGGTATGTGATGTGTTTGAAAAATAGAATGCATATTTTTGAGCTAATGTGATTTTCCTAAAAAGGAAACTATGATTACTTATCCAAATAGAATTGTAGGGGGATGCATTGAGGTGAGGGCAACCAGTTTGGTGCCATATGTTGTGAGGAATTTTGCTCATATAGCTTACGTATATGTAGTATAAAGGGTACCCCATTTATTATGGACAATATGGACAAAATGGATGGCTACATATCAGTCTGTAACCCCATAGGAATGCATTGGCTTCAAAGTAGCATAGGAGTGGATGGAAATATTGCTTGGTTCAGGATAAATCCTTAAGGACCTTGTAAGGGGATGTGGTCTGTTTGAAAACAACATACTTATTTGTGAGCCAATGTAATTTCCCTTCAGAGAAATATTATTATGTTTTAGGACTTAACATTATAGGAATACACTGAGGTGAAGGTGACCCATTTAGTGTCACCTATTGTGACAAATTTTGCTAGGCTCAATTTACATAATGGTAGTGTATAGAGATGCTCTGATTATTAGGACCAATATGAAAATTGGGGATCCAAAATAATCTTCATGAGAGAAAGGATAGTTACTTATTCATATATAACTCCATGGGAATACATTGGTTTCATGGTGGCTGTAGGAAACCAGGCTTTTTGCAGGTTTCCCCCCCACATTGTGTCACCATTTGAACTACTAGATGCTGGATTTCAACTTTGAAAGTGCACTGGGTTCCCGCTAACTGGGTCCCAGTGCCATTGTTCTTTCCCCTAAAAGTGTCAAATGTCTAATTGAACCCAACTTGCAAGCTTACAGCACCCCTATAATGTACTAGTAAATGGTACTATTGATACCATGGGCATGGGTACTAAAGAGGGTCTCTAAGGGCAGCAGCATGTAGAATGCCGCACTAAGGGACCCACACTCAAACTGCATGCAGTCTGCCATTGCAGGATGCGTGAAAGGGCGCAAACCCTTCTAAAAACAGGACATTGCCCACTTGCTGTGTGTCTTTTATAGAAGCCACTCCTACAGCAGGCATTTAAGAGCCCTAAGGCAGCGTGTATTATAATATATATGAGGGCATATCTGTACAAGCAGATATGTCACTGTGATACCTAGTTACACTGCTAGGACATTGCAAGTGATGAGGCAGACTATTAAGGTATGTACTGGGCACTGGTCATTACAAGTTGCAAAGCTACATAATGGCTGCACTGAAAATAATGTTGTTTGGTATCAAACACCTTGTCTTAATACATCCATACTGATACCAGTATCGGATTTATTATGACATGCACCCAGAGGGCACCTTATAGGTGCCCCCTGAAAATCTTTTGGTCCCTTAGTGTGTTGGCTGACAGGTCTCAACTAGCCTGCCCTCACAGATGAGTTTCTGACCACCTGCTGTGAGAGCCTGCGCTCCTAGAGGCTAGAAACAATGCCTGCTCCGGAGGAAAGTGATCACACCTCCTCCAGCAGGATGGCTAGTAAATCTACATACCAAAGCCAGAGGCTTCAAAGATTCTGCCACCGTTGATGTGCTCCGGCTTTGTCCTGAAGAATGCCACCCCCTGCCCGAGCCCATTTTGCACCAGGACATGCAGGAAGTTAGCTATGCAGTAGGTGTGTTGCACCCTGAGGCTAGCCACACCCATAAGGTGGGCTGCCTGATGTGTGCCACAAAAGAAGTGTTCCACCATCTTGTTTTTGGTGAGATTAGGAACTCTGGGAAAGAGTTATACCCACTCTCCACAGGAAGAGGCACCAGAATATCTTCTAAATAGATTGCACAAAGCGCAGGTTGCTGTTGCCAAGTTGGCTATAAACAGATGCAGGAGGTCATCTGCTTCCTTGGCTTTGAAAAATCTGCAGTGGATTCCGTGGCATCAGCACATTGTTTTCAAATCACGCAGTATTGTTTTTAAAGCCCTCCATGGCAAAGAACCAGTGCCACTACAAAACAGATTGGAAAGATAAAACCCTGGGAGGTGCCTTCGTTCTGACAGTGCCAATTTTTTGTGCATTCCAAAAGTCAGAAAGACTACCTGAAATCTGAAATAAACTCCCTGCTTATATCTTCTGCTATTTTCAAAAGCCCTGAAAACTTGGCCCTTCCCAAAGAAATATAAGCCTATAGTGTAGCATCCTATATATAGCAGTTTACTGATAACTGATGTCTTCGTGTGTGCCTTCTTTCAGCGTTAGGACACCTGTATGATCACAGTGCTCGTTATAAATGCTATAAATAAAGTGGTTGTACAGGGGGTGTAGTGACCAGCCCCAAGGGTAAGTAGCCCATTGGCAACTAATCTTCACTCCATTCAGTATTTAGGCAGCCCCGACACCAGGAACTCAGATTTGTCTGCCTAAAAGAGGAAGAAGGACAAAGAAGAGACAACCAGCATGAAAACTGTGGACTTAATGTGGACTTTGGTGCCAAACCCTGCCTGCTCCTGTCCCAACAATTGCACAGACCCAACTCATCCTGCAGCTGTGCACCCTCTCAATGCCTTGAAGGCCTGCCAGCACCTCACCAACCAGGCAGCATCTCCCATGAAGTGGATGAGCCATTTCCCTGCAGCCTGCAGGAACTGATCGTAAAGTCCGGTTCACTGATCTGCTGACCACCAGGTCCCCAACGAAGCAGCAGCTAAGGAGAAGGTTCCTTAAGCTCCCAGGGAGCAGCCCTATATCACTAGCAAGTTTCAAGATGCTAGACCCTCCAGGAGCCCTCCAGCACCAATACCCAGGGTACTAGAGCCCTTGCAGCAGGCAAGGCTTGTTAACTGTCCAGCCCGAACACATCGCCAGGACAGACATGGGAGGTGAGGATCACCGAGGCAATCGTCAAGGGTGGCCCTGATGTCTTGTTTTGTCCCCATCTCAAGGTCAACCTAAAAAGTGAGAGCCTCCAACGCTAGCACCCCACCGGACAAATCACCTCTGCACCAGAGCCCCACTATCAGCAGTTTACCCTTGTGCTAGAGATCCTTGTGCCAGAGACCCTCAAGAGCTGAGCCCAGTTTTGGGTTTTGCCGGACTGGTCCCCTAGTCCCCACTTGCAGCCTTTTTCATGTTACAGGTTTCTATGTTGACTTCAGAAGTAGTATTTGAGGCTACCCTTGTGACCAGCACCTCTACACCCAGATACACCACGGCAGGTCAAATGAAACTGCTGCTGTTCTAAGGACCTTGGCCCCTACTTACCTTAAGTCCAGAAGATCAACTCTGTAACTCAGTTTCAAGTGTACCTATGCAGTGTATGTTTCTCCCATAGGATAACATTGCCACGTACGAGCCTCAAATCTGACAGCTGTATTTTCTGTATTTTTAAATATCACTAACTTGAAAAGTACTTACCTGATTCTGAAGAATTCTTCTTGAGTGTGTGTTTCATTATTTACAACAAATGCTTAACACTGCCCTCTGTTAAGCCTAAACTGCTTGCACGCACTACCATAAAGAGAGCTTTGGGATTAATAACATAAACTATGTAAACTAATAAGGGTCGTCTGCACTTTCTAGTGTACCTCATTTCGGTACACTACATAAAAAGCCAGCTTCTTACAGTGGTACAGTGGGCACATGTCAAAATATTGTTTGTCTCAGGCTGAATCCTCATTGACCTTGTAGGTGGATGTGTTGTGTTTGAGAAACAACAGGAATAATTGTGAGCCAGTGTGATATTCTTATAACTACACAGGAATACATTGAGGTGGTGGCAACATGTTTGGTGACACCTGTTGTGGAAAGTTTTGCTCAGCTCAGGCAATTTACATTCAGGTATTATGGAGGGATGCTCCTTTGATTAGGACCAATATGAAGATTGGTAAGGCAAGTTGATCTTTATGACAGAAAGGATGACTACTTATTCATCTTTAACTCTAAAGGAATTGATTGGCTCAGAGGGCCCCAGGTGGAAACAATGCTTGGCTCAGAATAAATTAATGGACTTTGTAGGGGGGTGTTGTGTGTTTGAAACATAGCATAAATATTTGTGAACCAATGTGACTTTCTTCTAAGAAAAGCATGATTACTTTTTTAGACACAGCTTCTTAGGAATGCATTGAAGTCAGGGTGACCCACATGGTGCCACCTGTTGTGACAAAATATGATCAGCTCAGACAATTTACATACAGGCATTGTAAAAGCATTTTCATTTGGTAATATGAAAAAGAATTTTGATGCTGGCAAAGTTGTCCCAGGAAACAGAAAGAAAGCTGCTTGTCCTAGACTAAGGGCCTGATTACAAGTCTGGCGGTCTTGAGTCTGCCAGCCTCACGGTGGCAGTCAGGACCACCACTGCTGTGGCGGTCTGACTGCCACATTACGACCCTGGCAGTCAGACCACCAGGGTACCGCTGGGATCAGTGATGCAGCGCCACCCTGCTGATTACAACCTGGTTCTCTGCCAGCCTTTTCATGGCGGTATCACCGGCTTGGCCAGTGCAGGGGTCCCCCTGCCCAGCACCATTGCACTCTTGCAATGCTCACCGTCTGCTGTGCAGAAAGTGAGCATTGCAAGGGTGCTGGTGTCCCATGCTGTGGCAGCATTGTCGCCGGCTTGATTACGAGCTAGCGACAATGTTGCCGCCACTTTCCCACTGGGAACCAAGGTTTCTGCCCGTCAGCCCGGGGGAAAGTTGTAATGGGACAGGCGGGGAGGTAGCCAGCATGGTGGCAACATCCCCTTCAGAAGTTCAGTGAATGGGTCTTCCTGTCTGCCGAACTCACAATGAGTCCCTAAATCCTAATCAGCGTATTAGTGCTATGTGTTGTGATTGAAAGACAGCATAGTCATAGAATGGCAATGCAAAGTCCTATAACTTAGAGCCAGCTGAATTATTTAAGGTTCAATAAATGCAATGTATTTGATATAAAATGTTGAATGATAATCAAAACTGCAGCCTTGTGGGATTTAAAGCTACTTCCCAAATTCTGAGGTTGTCATCTCTAGCCAGCATTCTCAGCAGAATCAGTGCCTCTTTGCTTTTGCGTGAGTCGGAACCAGTGCACCCTGGTTATTGAGTGAAGAGGACCCGCGTATTGCCTTTGGAATCAGCGCATTGCCTTTGGAATCAGCACATTGCCCACTGCGGCAGCAGCAGCTTCGCATTACATTCAGAACCAGCACATTGCCCTCAGAACTGAAGCATCACCACAGTTGCATGGAGAAAATCAATGCATCTTTCCACTGCGTGGCTCTACACCAATGCATCGCTTTGGCTTAACCTCTCATCTTCTTCAGTTGTGATGCATCCCAGATCAAGGTACATTGGTTCAGCAGGCCCAAGTGGGTCTCTGTATCCAGCCCACGCTCCACTGCAGTCGGCCTGAACTTTTGGCTTTGACCCAGTCCAGCGCGGCCAGATATCCCATTTAACTGCTTATTGCTTCTAAGTGCTATTATATTTTTATTCTTTAAAAATTCATGTCTTGACTTCCAATCATTGGATTTCTGTTGTTTTGGTCTTGTCTTTTTTAGTAAATTTAGCCCTAGGTTTCTAACCTGGGTTGGATTATTTTTGTGTGGTGTTTTTACTGTTTTACTGTTTGAAGTGTTGCCCAAATATTTTACACATTGCTCATTAAATTAAGCCTGATTGCTCTGTGCCAGGCAACCAGAGGGTAAGCACATGTTAACCTAGGATATGATTGTGACTTACCCTGGCTAGGGTTGTGGTTCCTGCTTGGACAGGGTGCATACCTCTACCAACCTTAAATCACATTTCTAACAGGTACTAAATGAACAAACTACACAGGTGAGAGAAATGAAAATTGGACAGGAGAAATACAGAAAGGGAAAAGAGGGCATAGGAGAAAGGTAAAGAAAGGTAAAGAAAAATAAGGCGGAAGAAAAGCTTGAACTGTAGATAGGAATGTGAAAGGAAAAAGGGAGAAGGACAGAAGGTCTGAGGGAATGCTGAAAGGAAACAGAATGAAAGAAAACATGAAGGCATGGAAAGGTGAAACAAAGGGTGTCAAAAGAATGGACTGATGGAAAAGACTGAAGGGATCAGAGTGAAAGGATGGATGGATAGAAAAGTCAAAGGACAGATCCAATAATAGATGAATAGGTGAATACATTTATGACTGGATGGTCAATGAATGGAATGGTGAAAAAATGGATAGGATGGTGGAAGGATGGAGGCATGTAAAAGTGAGAAGTCAGTAGGTGAATGGATAGATTAAAAGGTGAGATAATTGATCCATTGTTGGATGGATAGAAGGATGAAAGGATCTGTTTCAGTCTGCTCGCTTTCTTCGCTCACTCTGCGGCAATACAGATTTTAATTTTCTGACTGCTTTCTTCTTTTGTTCTAGTTGTTTTTACAGATAGAGGTTGTTAAAATCAATTGACAGTGCTAGTTTAGATCTATAAATATTTACAATTTCATCTCGATGACTGCATGTTACCTAAGAAATGAATCTAGGCAAACAATATAATGTAGCAGAGGATAAGCTGAAGGCAATAGTAAAATCAGTTTTATGTATGACAAAGACCGCGTGAGACATAAAATGCCTACACCTCTTATTCTTCTAGACAGACTGCAGTGTGTTTCGCCCTGCTACCCTCGCACAAGGACCATTGTGTTAAACTCATGACGCCTTAACTGTTGGGTAAGTAAACCCTTTAGAAGTTGTATTCCGAGGTAGAAATCTTTCTTTTGAGTATGAACATGTTATTCCCCAAGTTAGAATTATTTTAAAGTCAGTTTGATTTATATGCAACGTAAAATAATCTGAAAATTGTTTTGATAGCTGGAAAAGATGCTTATAGTGTGGTGAAGACTCACTGGAAGGGAGGCTAGCTTCTTTAAAAAAAAAAAAAAAAAAAAAGAGAGAAGATACGTTTTTTAAAAATATTTACTTGTTTATTTGTATGGCAGATACTTTAAATCAAACAATACTTAGGCGTCGTCACTAATAACCGTAATCTGTGAAAAGGAATGTGTTTACCACTTCTGGGAAGGGAAAATATCTTTGAAAGATGTAAAGTTCAGGGGTAGTGTATACAATAATCTAGAGGGGAACACTGAAAATTATCTTTCTCTCTTGCACATAAATGTGAACTTCAAGGAAAATCAAATTTTTGGACCACAGGCGTATACTGGAGTATAGGAATTACATATTTCCAATATGTACAGTGACACTACATCACACAGGCATTTAAAAATAAGAAAGAGTCTGGTTGAGATTTGGTGAATAGGGAGGTCCCATCTTCCGTATCTGGAGGGCATTGAAGTCTATGCAATCTAAATAGAATGGACGAGACCAAACTCTAAATCCACCGCAGAGTATTTTAAGACTCACTGTTTTGAAAAAGGAGCAAATGATGGATTCCCTGAAAAATGTATTCAAAACTACTCATCTTTGGGTTGAATGGCGTGACACTATCTTGAATTTCTTGATTTATAGGTAGTTGGGTTGCAAGCTAGGTTTGTAAAAGGGAGCATATTTCAGATGCTGTATCCAAAAGAACAGGACTTGAAGCACTATTTCAATATGGGAGTCAAAACAAAACTCAGTGTCCTAGATGACTTTCAGCTTGAGAGATTGTTCGGCAGAAGAGTTTGCAATAACCTAGGGGGCCTAGTAACCAGTCCTCAGTTTCTATTGTATTCCTTTTTAGAACTTTAAAGCCCCAGTTAAAAGTTGCATGTTACCAGTGGGAGGTGCAAAATCCACACATGCAAACATCAGTACTGGAGAACGACCATACTGACCCAATTTTCCAGGGTCAAACTCCACATGGTGTTACCTATTTTATATGGCAAGATGCAGGTGGTAAATGGGACCAAAGATGGTGATGTTGTGCAGGAGGCTAGGGCGGGAGGCAGAGAAGACGTGTGTGGCCAGGGCAGGCAATGGGCTGGCAAGGGGAGCATTCTGTAGTCCTCTAGGCTGGGGGTTGGGGTTGTCCAAGGCCAGACTGGGCTGCATTTGTAACCTGATCCATTGTGATACTTCTGGCTGGATTGTTTGGCCGGTAAAATCAGGCCTTGTGTTCCTACACCCACAAAGTCCAGATGTGACTAGGTGGAACAGTATCCTACTAATCTGTGCGTAATGCTCATATAGGATACTACATATTCTAAGGTTTCAGAAAACATGAGAATGCTGTTTCAGGAGCCACATATTTCCCTAGCTGTATATCCTCACCACTGGCCGATCTGTGTATGTCACTCAAAACAGTTCTTTCCATAACATCTTATACTTTATTTCCCTATTGAGTTCCAGAGAGCACACTCAATCCATAATTGAGGGTGCATTTTAAACCACAGTACCAGTAAAGAAAAGCTCCCTACAGAAAGCACATTTGTGAAAAGCACCTTCCAACCTAAACACGAGACTGAATACTGAAGGGGTTTGGGTCAGCCTACAACTTAGATAGGGAGTATTAACAGGTCAATTGGTCTAGAACAGTAGGTGAGCATAGTAACCATAGCTGATGGCACTTTAAGTCTTTCTTTTGAGCTACTTTTGGAGACAAGAGAGAACTGAAAACAGCTAAGACAGTGTCTTTTTCTAGATGAAGTATTTAAGAAGTTAGGTCTCACCATTTCCCCCTTGCCAGCAGCTGACATTTTTGAACTTTCACATTGATGCATAGCAAAGCACACAAGAAACTACTCAAGAGAGGACTTGAAATTGGAAGAGTTTTTCAGCGATATGGAAGGCCTTCACTGGCCATCTTTGGGTGCCATATGTATTCCTTTGTATTCCTACTGAGAGACATCAAATGGTTTCATAGGTAGTTAGGTTATTCATATAGGGTTTCATACCCCTGCCTAGGACAGCCAGCGCTTGATAATTCAGTGTAAACTGCATACTAGGACTAGGGTGAAGACTCTAAAGAAGTTGTGCCATCAGCCTTTGAGAAATGGGACACCCAAAAGGATCTAAATATTGCAGTTGGGCTTTTAGGATCTCACGTGTGAGCACCATGGGGCACAGTACCAGGAGGAATTTAAGTGTCTGGACAGCTCAGGAAGTAAATTTCACTCTTGGTAAAAGAGGTAGAAATGCCTGTTGCTTGAAATGGGTCTTCTGCATCAGGATGATATGGGCACACTGGATGAAAAAAGAACAGCTTCTTAACTTCACAGTTCTTATTTGCTGCAAGGAGCTGCACCAGGGGCATAACGCAAACCCCTGCTGCCCCTACGGCATGGGGGTGAGGCAGGGCTTCAGGGGCCTCTTACTCCTTCAGGGAGCCTCCATTCACCCCAGGGGCAATGAATACCTGTGAGATGTGGGAGACCCAGGCCCCTCATCACATTCTGCAGAGGGGTCCCATCACTTTGTTTCTCCATTGAGCTGCACAGCTCACTCAGCAGATGAGGTCATGTCCCAGGTGGTCAGTGTCATCAGCAGGCAGGTAGGCGTAAGAGTGGGCTCTGTAATTGACATGTCATTAGAATGAAAGTTAATGAGACTCAACTGTTTTTATGTCATTCATAAAATAGTCCTATGTGACTCATTGAGGAAAGAAAGTTCAGGACTGGCAGATGTGATTCCCTGTGGCAACTCCCCTATTTAGTGCTGTTAGAGTCAGAACCCCTGCTTCCCCAATAACAAACCACGCTTCTCCATGAAAGAAAACTAAGGAGCACCATTTTGAAGACTAGTAGGAGGCAATCCATAGCTGCTCTGTGGAAAGTGCTCAGTAATGTTCAACAACATTTTAACAAAATTCATATCTGTGCTATTTTTATTTAGCTTTGTGGACATTCTGTGGGGATACACCAATGAATTCCACCATCTCGTCCCAATGTTCCTTTGAAAAGAAGCTTTTTTTTTTTTGTTAGGTCTTGTCTAGTCAACGCGTGCGCTGTCTCTGAGACATGCTGCATCTCCTATATGGGTTTCAAACACGCCCACCATTTTCATTGGTTCTTTTTTCTGCCATTTGGAAATCCTTGCTTTTTGGTGGGGCATTGGCTTTATTTGTCCCGTCTTTGGGTGTGTTTTTCACTTCATGGCTACTACCCCTGTTACATGTCTTCCTATTCTATTGTTTATTTATGTCTTGTTCGGCCAACTCTTTTTTTCTTTACGCTTGCTTAGACTAGCTGTGTGTTTGGAATGTTGGATTTAGCAACAACTGCATAGTGCTCGTGTCTGCATTGTTCTTTTAATTCTGATCGCCATGTTTTTAAAATTGTATCGGCATCTGCCATAGGCACAGAGACACATTTGTTACATTCAATTGTATTTTTTGCTTTAAGCCAAAAGTGATTAGGTAATAGACTCACAATCGCAGAATGTGGAGCTGATGCCGAGACTCCACCCTGGCCTGCCGTGCAATTTTACAGCATTGGTTTCCGATCAGCTTTTTTTCTGTTTACGCATTGTATTTTCAGCTTCAGAAGCTACTGCATAGTGTATGTATTTGCATTGTCTTTTAATTCCGATCAGCATGTTTTTTTAATCATAACGGCATTCGCCATAGGCACGGAGACACATTTATTACATGCAATTGTATTTTTTGTTCTGTTTGCGCCGCATGCGATTTACTCACAATCGCAGGATGTTGAACCGATGCCGAGACTCAAACCTGGCCGGCTGTGCCATTTTACTGGATTGATTTTCGATCTGCTTTATTTGTTGTTTACGCATTGCATTATTATGTATTGATTTAGGCATGGAGACACTTGTTATTGTTTAGGCCGCATGCAATTAGGTGATTTACTCACAATCTCAGGATGTTGAGCCGATGCCAGTTTCAGCACTTAAGCCTCCTGGACTGTACGCTGTTGTAGAATACATCACTAACTGCTTCCACCGCAGACTCATACTCGGTAGAAGTTTGCACTACAGGTGTTTCTACATTCCTCTCAAAGATATGCAGTGCAGTCATTTACAGGTGCTACATCTCCCAAAAGCACGCTTGCAAATTATCAAGAAACTGCCTACGCAATGGGTAAGAATTTTGCTTCTATCGCCCACATGTGCTATAGAAGGCCTTTTGGTACGGGTATAATATCCATGTCAGGCTTCTTTGTTACTCTCACAGCATTCAGAAGGGTTGGAAAACCTTCCTGAACTCAAGAGTGAGGAGACCCCTTAGGAAAAGGGTAAAGGGATATGTCCTCCCTATGCGCTCAACCATCTTCCAAAGAGCTCTTTTCAGATAACAGGACAGGGGATGTAACCTTAAGATCCTCATCCAAACCCCAGGTAACCCTTTATTAGTAGGGTGGGTTAAAAATACACAATGAACGGGTTTTAGGATATGATGGTCCTATGACCCTGAAATCTCCAATTACACAAACATGTTTCAGCCCTACACTATTGGCCTTTGTAGGTCCTGACCTTTCCCTAGGGTGGGTCATATAGCTCCTCACGCTTCCCCGTGACGTGTTTTACGTATTAAAGTGTGGCATGCAAAAACACTTCAACCATGCATAAGCAGTGAAATACATGCCACTTCGAGTTGTACCTGTAACCACTAATAACCTTGTATAATGTACAATGCCATATTATTGCTGCTTCAGGCATGACAAGCACTCCTCTCCCTCATAGGGGCCACCACATCTATTACTTCTCCTCAACATTTGTCAAGAAATATTGTTTTTTATTATCAAACCACCAATATTCCTCTCCAGGGTTATTTTACATCAGCTGAACCATTCATAATGCTTGCATTGTGCACCGCTCGTCTCTCCTTGTGCATGTGTCAAAAGAGTGAGATCAATCATTGGCCGCATCATTATAGCAGCTCGACCTGCGATGTACCCAATATCGTTAGACCATTAGTTATTGCCCCAAATTTGGGACTTAAGTAAAAGTCACATCCATCCATTTGTAACCCTATTTTGTTTCTTAAGAGAAACCTGCCAAGCTACATTCCTGTGTTTGTCACGTCAGTACAGAAACATTATTAAGTGTGCTGCAAAGAGGGCTGTCGCATATGTTCCCTGTTCCACCAGTGACTGATCAGCCAGAATGCCCATTCTTGTGCATGGTGCATGCATGGTGTTGAAAAACATAATCATTCAGTTTCTCTGCAGAATATTTGTAATATAGTCCCACAGATCATCCATACTGAAAATAAATTAAAGGAAAACAGGTTTTAAAACAGACAGTTTAAGAATCATTGAAGGTCAATAGGACAGGACTGTCTGCAGAACAGAGCTGGCTCTACCAGGGGCCTTTTGCCAGCCCACACTTTGCCCATGCCTTAAAACGTCTCTGGCTTGACATCTTCATGACCATGCACTGGCATGTCAGTGCTCTGCAGATGACACCCATGTGTATAATAAATTCCTCACTACTGAGTCTACTCTACAATCTATCATTTCCAAGATCCACACTTGGACAGCTGAAAATTATCTTCACCCTTTAGCTACATAAAGAGATCCTATCACATACTGCAAGGGAGTTGCTTCACCAGCACATCATGTGCTTTCCTAAATTAATCCATCTGAGAGTCCTTTCGGATTCTCATCTCTCTTTTGTGATCTCCTATAGTAGCAGTTTAAGACAATCTAAGAGACTCTTATTGCCATATTTGAACACACTAGAGGTGATGTTTGCTGCTAACTCACATCTTGATAACTGTTATATTGCCTCTGCCAGACTACCCCTCCCCCACCCAGCCCCAAAGTAAAAGCATGCAGCAATGCAAATAATTTGGGGACTGAGGGATCGTGTCACCTCTGCTACAAGGGTTCCTCCACTATGTTCTTGTCATGAACAGAATCCAGTTCAAATTTACCTTACTTGATCTTGTATTCACAGTGTCAGCTGCCTTCCTCCTCCTACCTTACTAATAAAATCTTGTTATGTCTCTGGTCCAGGCCTTAGAAGCAAGGGTCAAATTCTCCACACCATACCCTGTTAAAAAACGATTTCTAGGGGAGGACGTGTTTTCCTACACAAATGCCCTTTCCTGTGGAATCTTTCTCCCTGTCCTTCAGACACATCCTTAACCCCTTCGCTGCCAGGCCTTTCCCCCCTCCTATGCCAAGCCTTTTTTTGGCTATTTGGGATAGCATGTGCTTAGGCCCTTATAACTTTTTGTCCACATAAGCTTTCCACACCAATTTTGCGCCAGCTAAAATGTGGATTTTTTTGGGGGGGAAATGTGGTGCAGAAGAAAGCATGTGGCTTTTCCCATGCAAATCGCATCAACAAAAGGTTTGCAGTGCTAAAATCACCATCTTCCCAGCTTTCAGGAACAGGCAAACTTGAATCAGAAAACCACATTTTTCAACACAGTTTTGGCATTTTACTGGGTATACCTCGTTTTTACTATTTTCTGTGCTTTCAGCCTCCTTCCAGATAGTGACAGAAATGGGTGTGAAACCAATGGTTGATCCCGGACAGCTAAACATTTCTGAAAAGTAGGCAAAATTCTGAATTCAGCAAAGGGCCATTCGTGTAGATCAGGGGTTCCCAAACTTTTTCGACCTGCGGCTCCCTTGACCTATTGGTCATTGGCCGCTGCTCCCCATTATGTCATTTTCTTTTTTTTTATGGGTGAGAGGTTGTAAGGTAGGGCTCAGGAGCACTTCCATTTTTCTCCCTGAAAAAATTAGGATGAAGCTGATAAAGGGATTCTGCAACACGGACTTGTCTTGAGTGACTTGGAGTACGCACTGGCAGTAACCTGCTGCTGCAGGCCCATGCACAACATTTTTGTCACACTCTTTCTGCCTTCCATAGTGCTTTCTCCTTGCAACTGGAAGGTTTAAAAAAAAAAAAAAAAAAAAAATGCATATTAACACTTTTGATATCAGATCCTGCACCAACACTCGCAAGTTCCACACATGACAATAGACCTAATTCTGGCCTCAGTGGGAGAAATACATTCTCCTGATTTTTTTTTTGACTGTGTAGCTTTGTTAGCTGTACAGTAGTATGAAAGAGAAAGACTCGCAGTGGAAACACATCAAACTGGGTTTGACAAGTTACAACGTAACAAGTTTGATTTATTTGCACAGTGATGCCTTATTTTTCATGCTACAGCACAGCTCCATTCTAAACGTGATGCTTCTTTAGAATGGAGCCATGCTGTAGTATGAAAGAGAAAGAATCGCGGTGCAAATAAATCATATGTTAGGTTTTTGCAATCTTACAACATAAATTGTAAAACCCATCATGTTTGATTTGTTTCCACTGTGAGTCTTTTGCTTCCATACTATCATGAAAGCATTTCCAATGTTCCCAAAGAAGTGTGCGGCACGCTGGTGAGTTCTGACGATGCACCAGGGATGACACAACGCACACTTTGGGAAACAGTGGTGTAGATCCCTCAATGTTTTTCCTATAGAAAGTAACAGGTGAAATAAAAAAAGAAATTGAAATTGAGTTTTAAAAAACCAACCATTTCTATCTACGTTTTCTTCTGTAAGTTTTTCCAGATTTTTTAAAGCAATATACCATTACGTCGGCTGGACCCTTCTAGTTGTGGGGATTTATGGGGCTAGTAGGTTCATCAAGAAACCAAGATAACCAGAGACAATAAATGAGCTGCACCTTGCAATGGGTTTTCATCCTTTACTGGGTATACAGCAATTCATTTGGTAAAATATAAAGAGTGAAAAATAGGTATCAAAGAAACCTATATATTTCTGAAATGGGCACAAGATAAGGAGTTAAGAAGCAGTGGCATTTCTCAAAATGACTTCTTTTTTACACACTGTCTTACATTTGGAAGACAAAAATGTAGAGAAAGACAATTGGCAATAACACAAGTTCTTTTATTCGGTGTTCCCCCAAGTGTTCCGATATAAATGGTACCTCACTTGTATGGGTAGGCTTCGTGCCCACGACAGGGAAAGCCCCAAAATTCAACATGGACTCATCACATTTTTCCATTGAAAACTGACGTTTTCAGTTTATTTTACCTAGCTGTGGATATTGGGCTGTAGCTCAGCCGGCACTTAGGGAAACCTACCAAACCTGTACATTTTTTAAAACTAGATACCTAGGGGAATCCAGGATGAAGTGACTTGTGGGGCTCTCACCATGTTCTGTTACCAAGAATTCTGTGCAAACCTCAAACTTTGTCTAAAAAACAAATTTTCATCAAATTTCAGTGATTCAAAGTACTGGAATGTGAGGGGAGCCATAAACCTCCTTTGACCCAGCATTCCCTCAAGTCTCCCGCTAAAAATGGTACCTCACTTGTGCGGGTAGGCCTAGTGCCCTTGACAGGGAAGGGCCTTGTTAGAAATGGGGTCTTTGGTTGGCAGTCAGGTTACCCACTGTCCAAGCAAGGACTCTCACTCTAGTCAGGGTAAAAGAGAATCACTCACAGCTAACCCCCGCTCACCCGCTTGGTAGCTTGGCACAAGCAGGCAGGCTTCACTTCAGAGTGCTAGGTGTAAAGCATTTGTACCAACCCACACAGTAACTTAATGGAAACACTACAAAATGACACCACACCGGTTTAGAAAAATAGAAAATATTTATCTAAACAAAACAAGACCAAAACGACAAAAATCCAACATACACAAGTTATTAATTAAAAAGAGTCTTAAATCCTTGAGAAAACAGGTAAAACACTTAGGGGGTCATTATGACCCTGGCGGAAGGTGGAGAAGCGGCGGTAAGACCGCCAACAGGCTGGCGGTCTTTTTTTTTGTATTATGACCATGGCGGTTACCGCCATGGTCATCCGCCGGTTCTCCGTTCCACCCGCCAGGGCGGAGACGACCGCCGGGCTGGAGACCAGGGTCTCCAGCCCGGCAGCAGGCATTATACCGCCGCCGGTATTTTGACCCGGCTTACCGCCATGGATTTCATGCGGTTTGAAATCGCCATGAAATCCATGGCGATAAGCACTATCAGTGCCAGGGAATTCCTTCCCTGGCACTGATAGGGGTCTCCCCCATCCCCCACCCCCACCCTGACACCCTCCCCTACCCCCCCCACCACCACCCCTGCCACCCCGCCAAAGGTGGCAGGACCCCCCTCCCCACTGCAACCCCCAACATAACACTCATACACACAAGACACGCACGCAGGCACCACCAACACACATACACGCACACACACAGACACGCACATCTACATTCAAACATACACACACACAGACATACCTACCTACAGACATACACGCACTCATTCCCATACACACAACACCCCCGCAAGCATACACGCACTCACATATCCCCTCTACATACCCACACACGCACAACACACAACACCCCCCACCCCCCTCCCCTCCCCTCCCCTCATGGACGATTGACTTTACTGGTCCGACGATCCTCCGGGAGGGGACGGGAGCCATGGGGGCTGCTCCGCCGACACCACACCGCCAACAGAACACCGCCACGCTGAATCACAGGATGTGATTCGCTGGGCGGGGTTCTGTTGGCGTAGCGGTGGAGGTGGAGCAACCTCCACTTCCCCGCCACCCGCCAGTATGGCTGTTGGTGGCTCTCCATCCGTAAAAGGACAGAGAGCTGCCAACGGTCATATTAGGCCGAGCGGCAAACCGCCACCACTGGCGGTCTTCCGCACTGCGGTCCCTCGGCCGTCTTGGAAAAAGACCGCCGAGGTCACAATGACCCCCTGAGCTTTGAAACGTACATGGGTAGTGTCAAAATAACACATATGGGCAAATGTGCATCGAAAAAGGTAAGCAGTGTGTCGATTTCTCACCCACAAGCGAGACTGTGCATTGTTTCTCCTTCTCCAGGCTGGTCGGCGTGAGTCGTTTTTCCTCCGTGCAGGGGAGCAATGCGTCAATCCGGGCAGCACTCGGGTCCAGGCAGGTGTTTCATCGCTTTTCCGAGCCCAGCAAGGTTTGTGCCGAGAATCCTGCCGCACGGTATCAACAAAACCGTGCAATGTGGGTTGCAACGTTAACAGGATTTTCAGTCTTGGTCTGCCAGCTTCACCTTCCAAGTCTCCAGGGTCTGGATAGTGTACCATTTGGCAGGGTAGGAGTCTCAGCAGAGTCTCCAGGTGCTGGCAGGAGAAGTCTTTGATGGCCCTGAGACTTCAACAGGAGGCAAGCTCAGGACAAGCCCTTGGAGATTTCTTCACAAGCAGGAAGGCACACAAAGTCCAGTCTTTGTCCCCTTGCACAGGCAGAAGCAGCAACTGCAGGATAGCTCTACAAAGCACAGTCACAGGCAGGCAAGCACTTCTCCTCAGCTCCTCTCCAGGCAGAGGTTCCTCTTGATGAACAGAAGTGATCTAAAGTCTGTGGTTTTGAGTGCCCTTCTTATACCCATTTTGGTCTTTGAAGTAGGCTTACTTCAAAGAAAAGTCTCTCTTGTTTGTGAAGTCCTGCCTTGGCCAGGCCCCAGAAACACACCAGGGGGTTGGAGACTGCATTTTGTGAGGGCAGGCACAGTCCTTTCAGGTGTAAGTGACCACTCCTCCCCTCCCTCCTAGCACAGGTGGCTCATGAGGATATGCAGGCTACACCCCAGCTCCCTTTGTGTCACTGTCTAGAGAGAGGTGCAAACAGCCCAACTGTCAAACTGACCGAGACAGGGAATCCACAAACAGGCAGAGTCTCAGAATGGTTTAAGCAAGAAAATGCCCACTTTCTAAAAGTGGCATTTTCAAACACACAATCTCAAAACCAACTTTACTAAAAGATGTATTTTTAAGTTGTGAGCTCAGAGATCCCAAATTCCACATGTCTATCTGCTCCCAAAGAGAATCTACGCTTTAATCATTTTTAAAGGTAGCCCCCATGTTAACCTATGAGAGAGATAGGCCTTGCAACAGTGAAACCCGAATTTGGCAGTATTTCAGGAGATATAAAACACATTAGTATATGTCCTACCTTAAACATACACTGCACCCTGCCCATGGGGCTACCTAGGGCCTATTTTAGGGGTGTCTTACATGTAAGAAAAGGAAAGGTTTGGGCCTGGCAAAGTGGGTACACTTGCCTAGTCGAATTGGCAGTTTAAAACTGCACACACAGACACTGCAGTGGCAGGTCTGAGCCATGTTTACAGAGCTACTAATGTGGGTGGCACAACCAGTGCTGCAGGCCCACTAGTAGCACTTGATTTACATGCCCTGGGCACCTCTAGTGCAGTGTACTAGGGACTTACAAGTAAATCAAATATGCCAATCATGGAAAGCCAATTACATATACATTTTATACAGGAGCACTTGCACTTTAGCACTGGATAGCAGTGGTAAAATGCCCAGAGTAACAAAATCAGACAAAACAGAGTCCAGCACACATCAGCAACCTGGGAAACAGAGGCAAAAAGTTAGGGGAGACCACACCAAGGATGAAAAGTCTAACAGGCCCAAAACCCAACACTGACACATCAAAATGATCTATTACAAAATTATCTGTTTCTGCAATGGGGGCATCAGGCTTTTAGTACTGGGCTTGGCAGCCATCTAGGGAAACCTACCAAACCCACCAATTTCTGAAAACTAGACACCTGAGGGAGTCCAGGGAGGATTGACTTGTGTGGATCCCCCAGCGTTTTCTTATCCTGAATCCGCTGCAACCCTCAAATTTAGCTAAAAAAAAAAAGAAAAACACATTTTCCTCACAATTCTGTGTGGGATCACTACACTGGCACACATTTCCTACCAACCAGCGTTCCCCTTGGTCTCCTGATAAAAATTATACCTCACTTGTGTAGATGGGCCAAGTGCCTGCGACAGGGAAGGGCCAAAAACATGTAGAAATTGAGGGGGAGCCAAAGCAGGTCCAAAAGTGTAGTTTTTTCCCCAAAACGTTTTTAGGCTGTATAGGAAGTTTTAGCAGTATAGATGAGACAATGCAGGGTGGTAGGAATTTTGTGGATACTTGTGGATTCCAGAAGGTTCCATGACAAAATGTAGGGGAAATGTGTGATTTCAAGCAAAGTTGGAGGTCTGCACGACATTGTGGGTAAGAAAATGGTGTGGGGTGCATATGAAGCATACTACACTGGACTCACCCAGATGTTTCATTTTCAGATGTGTCGAGGTCTGGTAGGTTTTTCTAGGTGGCAGCATAGCAAAGTCCAAAAAGTGCAGCCACTCACCATTCCTATTGGGACGATTTTGAGAGTTAGACAAGTTCTCTTGGCCCATGCGTAAAATGAAAACCCAAAAGAGTCAAATGTCCTCTTGCTTGACATTGGGATGAGATGCTTTAGTTTGCAGGTGGGCTGAAAGACTGTTACCTCCTTCAGTTGTTTTTAATCCCCTGGCATCTAGTGGGCTTTCTGCCCCCCCCCCCCCAGGGGGGTGGATTGTGGGTAATTACCCCATCTGCCTCTCAGTGGGCAGACCAACTTGTCCCCATTTATTCGAGGTGGCGGTATGGCCATACACCCCACCCTTTTTTAGAAAAAAAATATATTTCCTGGTGTCTAGTGGGCTTTCTGACCCCTTGTGGGCAGATGAGTCTAATAAAAATAGGCCTATCTGACCCCAAAGGGGGGGCAGAAATGGCCTAAAATAATATGCCCCCATGGGGAGCAACCCTTGCCTAAGGGGCTGCTCCCGTTATGTAAAATAATACAAAAAAAAAAAAAAAAAACCCTGGTGCACTCGTGATGCAGGAATACTTAGAGAGACATGAAAGGAAAAGCCTTTCCTTTCCTATGTTGCCTCTCTGAGCTCCCCCTTCCCCAGGAGAATCTAATCAGTTTCTCCTTGGGACGCGGTGGAAGGCATAGCGTCAAGCACGATCGGGCGACCTCTGATGACATAAGCACAGGTCATCAGATGTCACAGGAGATAAGGGGTGGCAGCGGAAAAGCTTCCACTGCCATCCCTGCCCAGGGGATGGGTTGGTGGCCCAGCAGGTCACAGCCAGGACGTAACAGTTATGTCCATGTCACAGCAGTGCTGTGCCACCAGATGTAACCGTTACCTCTGTGGCATGCAAGTGGTTAATGAAATAATCTTTGATTATATGTAGGGGCAGATTTACCATCCTTCCCGGCAATGCAGCACAGCATCCCAAAAAAATGTGCTGCATTACGCGAGGAGGGAGCAGGACAGCACCATATTGGCAGAGATATGGCTCTCTCCTACTCATTCCCTAGCGCTGGTTTCTTCTGCCATGCGCCACGCACACACCTTTGTGCCTTAGTGCAAGGATGTGTGCGCGGGTCTAGCATAGGTTTTGTACTCGAAGGGTACCCTTCCAGTCCATAACACTAAGCCTAGACATCTTTTAAAACTTTTCCCGCACTGTGCAGCACGCATGCAAAGTAGGGAAAGAAAGGAGAAATTACAAAATTTCTCCATTTAACACCTCGTTTTAACAGGCTGTCATTTTTTATGCAAACTTGTCTCACATTTTTGGTAGATCGGGTTTTGCGTCAAAAAGGGTGGGTGGCTGCATGGGAACGCCCATGTAATGCCCCCTTGATGCAAAGAAATGCAAAGCAGCACTTCACACTACTTTGTGTTACTTTTCCAGCACAAAACAATTTTTCTGCTGTAAATAGAAAAAACATTTTTTACTGGTTTACGTCACTTTCATGTCGCAAACCCAATGCAAAATGTTGGTAGATCTGTCCCTAAGTGAGCAAATTAGTGAATCTCCTGGCAGGCCTTCAATCAAGGTCATCTAGCAATGCTTCTCTCTTCTTCGGCTTTGCAGCCTGTACTCTTTTGCCTTTTTTGTTTTTCCTTATACTGTATCTGATTTCCATCCTACAGGGCATGCTGTTTAAATTATTCGGTTCACGTTTCCCCCATGCCAGTTCCTGTAGCCATGCCTTGCTAAATTTCTCCATATATTATAATAATCTACATTTGATCATCTTTCCAGTTCATTCTGTTTTTCTTGCTAGGGCGTCTACATTGCTAGAGTGTTCATTATCCCTGCTCTTAAATGCAATCCACACAATATGGGGTGATTGCGCTGAATATATGCGTATGTATGCTGTCGCTGCAGACTTCAATTTGTCATCTCCAGTGTTTTTTTCCAAAGATTTGAATTCAACCCCTACTGCTCAATGGTTAGTTCATCCTGTCACATTTCCAGAGTCACTCAGATAAGTGAGGAATTGGAGATACCGCCGCTCAGTATTTTACATGTTTAAAAAAAAAAAAAATTGTTAAGTACTGTCCCGGACACTGAAAAAATCAAGCACACAGTAAACATGTATATTCTCTCCCTAATCTCAATGATTGATTCAGGGAGTCTACCATTGTATCCTTCAATATGCCACTGCACTGTGACATTCCATATCAAGTCTTAAGAATCTACCAAAGGCCACGTCTAAGGTTATGTTTCTTCACCTCTCTGTATGGTCCATTTTTTTGGTTGCAGTCTTTGCTAAAGACATCTTGGGGACTTTCAGAAAGTTGACCTAGGAATGCATTCCACCAGTTGATAACCATTGACTGAGGCTTGTAACTCACAATTTCTTGCTTTCTATTTGGTGGCTTAGTTTGCTATATGCCCTCCAGGTTCAGTTAGTCCCTCGCATTACCTAAACCATGTTTACTGTATTCTTGCATTAACTCTCGGTTAAAAGATCTTTAAATCTTGTTCTTATCTTGTCACATTTGCTCTGCATTCAAAGACCGAGGTAAAATGTCAGGCGCTGTCTTCCAAGGGCACTTGTTTAGTTTTCTTTCTCTGACTTCAAAGTGAGAGGATTTATCAGCGGTGGTTGCAACAATTGTGAAGGGGAGAGGTTGGGGAGGTGACAAGGGAAACAACATTAAAAAAAAAGAAAACACTTAGATTGCATCACCCGCCGCCATCTCCTGCTGCCTCGCTCCTCTTGTAGTGTCCCAACATTCACTGGGACACCAGCACAGTCTCCCCCCGCAATCCTGGTGCTGCTTGCATGCTAAACATAGCACGTAAGCAACGTCAGAATTGGTCTGAGTGGCAGTAACTGCCGCTCAGACACAAGCCTGGGGTCTGTGCTGTTTCTCCAGCCCGGCTGTGTATAGAGCGGTGTTGGAGAAACCTAAGTGTGCATGTCTGTTTGGCCTGCCTCAGAAGACCGGCCTAACACACATGCACAGTTAGTGCATTCTCCCCTCCTCCAACCTCCCGTGGCCCAGCCTCGCCCTTCCTTGTACACTATGCTAGCTGAGCCAGCAGATGAAAAATAAAACAATAGCTAGCTATCGTTTTATTTTTCATCTGCTGGCCCAGCCAGGGGGGAGACGCCCCTCCGCCACTGCAAAGGAGCCAACCCTGGGATTTATGTGACAATCTTGTTGGATACTGGGGGTAGGAAAGAGGTTTTTTTAAGCACATAACAAGATTTAAATAAACTGTGTAAGAATTTCAGAATATATCAGAATTAGGAACACAAACAAAGCACATTTTGTATTATTTCTGAAGCGTGTTGTAATATGATCAAAACAAATCATTACAGTAGGTGATGCAATTGCCACACATTTTTGTTTGTGAACTGCATAGTTTTATTAGTAAAACTGTATATCTGTGCAAATATAATGGTAATTTCAGTTGAAAATAACTGTAATGGCAGTGCACTACTATACCATGCATACTCCGCTCTACACCACTCCACACCACTGCACTCTACTTTGCACCATTCCACTTTACACCACTTCACGTCACTGCACTCTGCCACTTCACTCAACGCCTTTCTACTCTACCCGGTACTACTCTATGCCAATTCACTTTTGTCACTATTCTATTCCACTGCAACACAGTTTTGTCTTCTCACTACAGTTATCTGGAAGACTGAGAACTACATAGCAAAACATGGACCAAGCCAGTGGCCTCCTCTTGAACTCCTAGAGTCCTGCTTCCCTGGCCCAACCTCCGTGCATCCTTCTACCTAGTTCTACTGCCAATGGAGCGTAACCCCAAGAGAACGTCCCTAGGAATGCTATGCCCGCCAGTTTCCCTAATTTCGTGACCCTAAGCAGCACTTTTTCAATTAGTGCCAAAATTACCTGCACTACGTCCTGTGTTCTGGCTTAGCTCTCCTGCCTCCTTTTCAACCCCGTCCAAACATTTCTGCCAGGCCTGTGCACATGACTTCCTTGTAGACACTGCCCATGACCCTACCACCAGTTGGAGCATCCTTTGTCACCTACTGTCCAAAGCTCTTCAACATTCAAGTCCTGTCCCTGTCCATCTCCTTGGCCAGCCCATGGACTTTATCCCACTGTGAATGTGTCACGGCATCCACAATGTCATTGTCCACCCCGGGCACGTTTCACCTAAAACACAATATTGTACTCCAGGCACCTTAATACAAGGACCCTCAGCAGCTTCAACCTCATTAAGTGCCATGATTGGCATGCCATTTAGTGTTTCCAGGAAAAAATGACACATGCGTAAGTCCTCCTGCAACCCTGCTGTCAGCCCCACATGGTGATGTGACAACAGCAAACCAGACTTGGACAGCCCCAGACACCTATAGAAAGTCCTCCCTGCCCTTGCTACTCTACAGGTGAAGTTCAAATGCCCTAGTAACACCTGCACCTCTTTGACTATTACCTGTGCTCTAGCCAGCATGGAATCCAAAAGGAAGTGTGAGTTTCTTATCTACTGAAAGTCGTGCTACCATAGCTACTGAATCGATCAAGTCCTTAGAAAAAGGGTACAGTACAGATTCCCCCTTTCTTCTCCGGTGCCAACAGCACCCCGATCCCCCATGAGGTCCTGAAAACTTACCAGCAGCTGCTGGCAGTCCTTACTCACAAAAAGACAGTGGGGTTACTCACAAAAAAATAAATTATCCAGGTAGTGAGTGATGTATTTGTGTTCTGTATTCCATGTGAAGAGCCACATACCATTGGCCTTTAAACTGAATTCCCAACAGCTGCAAATCTGCTGGGTGTACAGGCAGCAATCGAAAGGCTGACTTGATATCACATTTGGCCGTGTGTGTCCCTTGTCCCACCTTTTCTACCAGTGATAGTACCACATCAGCCGAAGAGTATGTCACCGAGACTTGTTCTTCTGGAATAAAAACATTCACTGAGGATCCCACCAGCCACGATATATGCTGTGCGAGACTGAACTGCCCTTTTTCTTTGTTGAGAACTACACAAATTGGGGACACAATCAAATTAGGCATACACCACTCACCCAATGGGCCAGCCATCCTAACCTCTTGTATTTCGTTGTGCCTCACTACCAGCCTTTATACACTTACCGATTTTAGATTGTTTGACCATCTCTACACCCTCGGGCCCTTGTACTCCAGCCAGAATCCCCTGCAGAAAACCCTCTCCGTCAGTAACTTGGTGTCTTTTGTTCATATTGCTATAGCCAGAATTCCAGTCTTTCAAATGTAATTGGTGTTCAAGCCCTTACCCCCCCACAGATCCTTGTGTCCCTCTTTCATCCCAGAAACTTGCTGCCTGCCCGTGCTGCTGATCCCCTGTAGGCCCCTGTTGCTGCTGCCACTAGCCTGCATATGTGCCTGCATTTCCCCCTGCCCCATAACAATGGATAAGAGCGTGCCTTCCTGTGTACTTGGAACATTTGCAGTATTACTTCATACACAAGCCTTTATTAAAGTCCCAACAGGCTCCCTGCTGAATGCCTTGTCCCTTAGTTGTGCCCCCACCCCCTCCTAAGTGGGGTGCCTCTGCAAGGGCTGGTATACCCACTTGCGGTAAAGATAGTATTACCAAACTTGGATGGCCCCATCATATGCTGCCATAAATCAGTCTCTCTCTCACCCCACTGTGCCTCAGGATCCAATGCCATGTGCGCCCAGAGCTTGTCGTCATATTGGACCCACGCATACCTAACCTAATTGATCTGTGCCTTCCTTATTACATCCATGTACTTTAAAAAGCACTCTCTGGGTGCTTTTCTCAATATATGTTGGCATATATTAGGAAGGCCTCCGTCCAGCTTTCTATGGTCAGTGGTACTTTAGACCTCTTAGATAGCTCGTACTGTTCTTCCTTTCACACCCTCAACTCCCTGTGCAAGAGTTTAAGCATCTCTATGTATTCTCCTTTCAAGATCTTTTCTTTGGTGGCCAGCATTAATTGTACGGCTAGCGGTTTTGGACGCACCCATATAAGGGAGTCCTTTGATCTGTAACTCTTTGCTCTCATGCCCATCACCTCCTCTGCGCTCCACCCGGGCTCTTTCCTGTGTCCGTGCTTGTTGCCTGCTACCCTCCAGTAGCCCCTTTAGCACCCCTTTCAGGCATACTCATCCCTTCTCTACAAACCCCTGACCCGGCACCTGACACCCTTTTAGCCACCCTGCAGTGTTCTTCTGTGCCCACCCCGGTATCATTCACAGAGGTCCCTCCTCTGCCTGGTTTTCCTGCTTTCCTGTGTCTCGCATCCACATCAGTTGAAACTAGCTTGAAGGCTTTCGCCTTGTTCCCCACATCCTTATTTGACACTAAGGTTGCTGACCACTCTAGTGCCTGCCACCTGGCCAGCTGTCCCCTTCTCTCCGGCACAATGGGTCCTCCATACCACTACCTTTCTAGCCATTCTGCTGATGCGGGATGCCTTAACTCATGCATCGCCTCACCAGGGGTTGCACTGAACCCCTGCTGATAGCACTGATAAGGCCACCCTGGACCTTCTTTGGTCAATGGTCATGTGGTCCAACGACAGTTTGACTGGCCACACTGTGCCCTGCCTTCCCCCTTCACCTTGAAGTACTGGAACCGTACTGTGCTCTCCTGCCACCTGGTGTCACCTGCAAAACAGAAAAACATAGACCTGGTGTGCTGGTCCCTATAACACATGAAGCCTCTGTAGCTCCTACCTCTGGCAGCCAACACCATCTGCCACACTCCTTACCCTGCACCTCTTGGGACCTTTTCTCTGACCCCTGTACCTCTTTTTTGTTAAGTGGCCACACTTCCCTGGTGTTTGCGCCCTTGGCTATCAGCACTTCCCTGGAATATGCCTTCACAGACTTCCACACCTCCGCTCCTACTGCCATGCCTCACCACAACCCACCAGTGCCACTTTGGCCTCAACCTCGCTGCCTTCACCCTCACTCCATTTGAGTGATGCTGCCACTTCTTGGGCCGGGATCCTGGGGGCTGCCTGCTTCAGGGCCTTCTCATCCCCTGCCCGGTTTCCCCCCCTTCAACCCTACTGCCTCAAGACCACCTGATCTCCCCCCCCCCTTTTCTGAAGACCTTTTATCCCACAGGGCTCTTACCCCTTCAGGGACCCTCTCCAGCCATCCTCCATTATCTAATTGAATGGGCATCTAGCGCACCCTTCCCCCCAAAGTTGTCCTGCCCCTTTCTGGCCATATGCACACCTCCCATGAGGGTTATCCCCCACTGTGGTTAGTAATGCCCCCAGCCTCCTTCTTTTACTAGGCCTGCTGCTTCTTTCTGTCCTTCCTTCTCGCTTCGCATGTTGCCAGGTCCATCGAGCCCTCCAACTTCGCTTGCACTCCTCTGAGGTGCATTGCACCTCACTAGACTTGCATTGCTCATGCCTTTACTCACTTCTCCCCACCAGCAAATTCCCTCCTACTCCAGCAGCCGCCTCATGTTGTGGGGCCTCACACTTGCTCATTTCCTCTTCCCGCTCCTTTGGAGTCAGCTATGCGGGCTCCTGCTCTGCACACTGGCCCACGTATTTCAATTAAGGCATCGCTCTCTTCCCTCTCAAGTGGCCCCTTTCGCACACCTTCTTTTCCTTTACAGCTGGGATGCCACACAGTGGTGAACAAGCCAGCACCACGGCCGCAGCCCTTTCCAACACCCGGCGCACCAGCGACCGCCATGCATGAAAACTCCTTCGGCCAGCAGATCTAACCGGCCGCCTCCTACAATAGCCTGAAGGCTTATGCCTCCTTGTCGGCTTCATGCCTACAAACCGGACTACCAAAACCAAAACTTAACTGCCTGCCTAATTTCAGCCACCATGTCACCTACTGACAAAATGGTGGCTGTAGACCAACATGGCAGGTTGCTATATGGGCTACATAAGAGCCCAAACCAGCCCAACAACCCGGCCACAGTCTTTGAACTGCACTAACTTCCCCAATCATCCTCAGATAATCTATTATCCCTTATCTAAGCATGACATCTGGTCATGACAATACCCATAGTGCAGGCCACAGTACTTTGTTTCTAACCTTTTTAAATTGGGTTGTCTGAGCAAAGGCATTCCTAAATTTGTCAGGTGTAGCTGGTAAGTTCTCACTGGCCCTATCCCACAAGGCATTCATTTATCACCCCAGGAGACAGATGGCATTCAGGGATCATAACACCATACTAGCAGAGGGAAATAATATTTTGCCAAGTGCACCACTGGGGCCAAAACTGTCCAGAGATGTAGCAGGGAAAGAATACTGATGTTGAACTTGCTGTTGGAAGCCTAAACCACCAGCTCTCAGTAGTCAGGTACTGAATTAAAAAGGCCGGATCTCTAGGAGTGGGCTTGTGATGTCTAACCACTGGGAGACTTGCTGGGGTTTTAAGAATTGCTTAGATCAAGCATCAAGGTTTCCACCAGTGTCTCATTAAAAGAGAGTTCGAGCTCTTAAATAACAGGTTCAGACTGCATGATATCTGTTAGTAAGTTTGTCTTAGTTTTTATGTTAGGTAACTGTAGGCAGAAAATGTAAGCTGCTGTGCCGACCACTAGGCCAAAAAATGCACTCTGCTCAGTGGTGGACCCTGAAAGGGAGACCAGCTCAATTTCAGGGAAAGTATTAGAGTCATGGTTATTCTGCACATTTGAGTATAGGTAATTATTAGCTTTCTGAGGCGGGAGCAGTCTCTTCAACATCTTTGTTGTGTGAAAATGTTGGGGATAGGCTCTGATGTCGACTGTCTTCGGAGACAAAATCAGGAGGCATGGTGAAGCCCTAGTGCCTTCTTAGGAGAATGTGAGTGGCAGAAAGTGGCCGGTCTAAGCAAGGCTTCTAGCTTTAATTGTTATAGCAAACCTCTGTTGCACATCATTCCTTTTCCACAGAATGTAATCCCTCCGGCATCCGACTCCTTGGTGGTATGCTTTCAATCCATTCCAAATTAGCTTTTTCCACTAACAACATTGTACATGTGTTGCGATCAATTCCTGACCAATCATTTTTTCAGTTCTTAGGAACCTGATATTTCTGCCTTGGGTGTACTTTGAGTCATTGAGGTTGGGTTCTGTGCATTCAGATTTCTCCAAATATCTGTAAAATATACTCCAATTACGGCATTGTGATTGATTCGTGTCAAATAATTTCTCATTAATCTATCATATTTAGACACTTCTGGCCACATGAAAGGTATGAACAAGAATTTGTTTTGATTGCACACTAGAGTGGAGCATTCTTCTTTCCTTTTTTAATTATTTCAGATATTGTCCCTAATTCACTTTCTTTTGCTATAGCCCAATCTTACTCATTGTCCGAAGTAGACGCTCTAATCAGTCCATGTCAAAAGAGTCAATACATCTACCAGGGGCAATAAATGAAGATAAAAACAAAGGGAAGCCATTTTGAGAAAGCCTATAGGACACCAGTATGCTCTTCTGAATCACACAGCAAATTACTCCTGATTCTTGCAGACAGGCAATTCTTTCACATAATTTACATGTACTTGCTTTTTAAAATATTATGACCTGGGATGTAGGTTTATTATCAGTGATATTTTAAAAACAATTATCGTTCTCACAAAAAAAGGTGTTGGCACATTTATTTAATATATACACATTTTTGTATCACTTCATGTCTTTTGTAAATGTATGTCTTGCAAAAAAGTATTCTGTATTATGTGTCCTCCCTTTCTGGGTAGGTTATGGTGTATTGAATCCACGCATACCCATATTAACTATTTCTATAAGATGGTTTGAATAAAATAATTCAAGGATCAATTATTTGTTTTTGTTCCTTTCTTTGAAATAGTCCTTCAAACCGTTCACATTTAGTTTGATTTTTCCTTTACAGTACATAGTGATCCAACTCCCTGTGACTTACGGAACCACCCCTGGTTGTTCTTGTGAGAAAATTGTTTTTCATCACACTGGGTGGCACCACAATACGGCTTCGCAATCACTTTGAGGGGTGGAGCAACACTGCAGTGCAGTCCAGTGGCAACACCCACCAGCATGTGGGTGTTAGAGCTATAGATTTTTTTTTTTTTATATTATGTCTGGTGAGAAATTTGCAGTTAGAAGTAGTCATCAGAAAGACAGGGGCAGAGATCAATCAATCATTACTAGGCTGGTTACTGCTTATAGTAGTGGGATCAGCATACCTTCAGGGTGAGTTTGGTGCCCAAACATAACTCACCCACTCTTACCATGAAAGGACACATTAACAAATAATTTGGATCACTGAGAAGGACTGCAGTTTTTTCTTCTTTTGTCTTTAGATGTTGCCTAATGATCTGTTGTCTCTAAAACATTAAAATATGCCCATTAACTTGACTTTGGGTTAGCTCCTTGCGCTTGATTTGAAGATGTTCTTGGCTGCCACATTTTACCTGCCTCTAATTCAATGGTTTTCTTCCCTATTCCGTTTTTTCCAGCCTCTGGGGTTTTTCTCCTTTACTGTTTACTGATGTAGAAAAACTGAAGCAATGGGAGTCAACAAATCTTTCACTATTTTCTTTTTCTTGTAGCACTCCACTGGTGAGAGCATGCTTTTTCTTTCTTGAACTCTTGCGTGCTTTTTCTCACCTCAAATCTCCCTCCCACTGCTGCCCATGTTACTCTCCCCTATCCACTGCATTCTATTTAAAAAAATGTTTTCAGAAGCTGCAATTTGCTGTAGGGTTTCTCCTCTGTTTTTATGTGCTTCTTGCACATTTATTTAATTTACAGGCCCAAGATTGATGTCCACCATCTTAAAGCACTAAATTAAGAACAACAACACACTGTCAGGGCATATGCGTCCGAACTGATGGTGGTTCATTAAATGCATGATCATCACATAGAGGCAGCCACAGTGTCATGTTGCATTCATGTGCATGCAAAATGACACATGCGAATGCACATTAGTATTAGGGCCTCTTCTGCCAATATTGTTCAGCATCCGCAATAACCACTGGCAAAGCTAAAATGGGAGACAGCTGTTCTTTGTGCCAGTGCTTTTTGGGGCTTTTCTAGGTTTGGAGGTGGTGGGTGAGAATGATTGTGCATTCCTAGTCTGCCTCCAGAGAGTTTTTCAAAGCACTATGACCTTGATCAGCATATTATTTGGCAGATGCATTTTAAAATGGCTAAGCCCTTCTAAGCAGGTAATATTGTTTTTAAAGATTTAAGAGCCAGAGCTAGACTACAGCTAGATAAATTTAAAGCAAAAGCCTTGAGTTGGCAATATGATGTATTTTCTTCAGGTTTTTTTTAAGCCAGGGTTTTGCCGCCACTATGATCTGCTAGATTAATTTCTGAATTTTAAAGCCAAAAAAGGTCGAACATTTTTGGGAATTTAAGAGACATAAGTGTACTGATCAGGAGATATGGAAGGTTATTTTCAAAGTGTTTGAGCCATGGATTTGATGAGTAGATTAGTAGGTTCATTCTAGAATAATGAAGTAGTGTTATTAGCGAGCTGGCTACGTAGCAGATCAATTCAAGGCTTACAATGCCAAGGACTTATGGACCACGTTTATTTCAAGGTCATCAAAGTCATGGCCTACATGACCAGTTCAGATTACTCTTCACACCTTCCCCAAAAGTCTCCTACAGGTCAGTGTAGGATTAACTAACACCCATTCTCAATGCCTCCATTGACTCAGCCACATTACCGGACACCGGGAAATATGCCACAGTCACGCCCCCTGCTCAAGATACCATCTGCTAATTATCCACGCTTTCCAACTAAAGACACACCTCCCTCTTACCATACCGAGCAAAGGGCTTAGAGAAACTAATCAATCAGTGCTTCACCAACCACTAGCTCCTGGACATAACACCAGATGTAGGCCAAACCATAGTACAGAAACAGCACTCATAGCCGACACACACAACATCGCCATGATCCACACACCACAAAAGTCCTCATTCTCCTGGACTCCTGTGCAGCCATTGACATGGTGTAAGGAAGTGCCTTCCTTGGCATGGTTACCCCCACCCCTGACTTTTTGCTTTTTGTTGATGCCAGTTATGATTGAAAGTGTGCTTTGACCCTGCTAACTAGGCCCCAGCACCAGTATTCTTTCCCTAAACTGTACCTTTGTTCCCACAAATGGCACAGCCCTGTCACACAGATAAGTCCCTTGTAAATGGTACCCCTGGTACCAAGGGCCCCGTTGTTAGGGAAAGTCTCTAAAGGCTGCAGCATGTCTTATGCCACCCTGGGGACCCCTCACTCAGCACATGCACACTGTCTCACAGCTTGTGTGTGCTGGTGGGGAGAAAATGACTAAGTCGACATGGCAATCCCCTCAGAGTACCATGCCCACCTCTCACTGCCTGTGGCATAGGTAAGTCACCCCTCTAGCAGGCCTTACAGCCCTAAGGCAGGGTGCACTATACCACAGGTAAGGGCATAAGTGAATGGGCACTATGCCCCTACAGTGTCTAAGCAAAACCTTAGACATTGTAAGTGCAGGGTAGCCATAAAGAGTATATGGTCTGGGATTTTGTCAGTTTGTTCCATAATGGCTACAGTGAAAACTGAGAAGTTTGGTATCAAACTTCTCAGCACAATAAATGCACAATGATGCCAGTGTGGGATTTATTGTAAATAAAACACCCAGAGGGCATCTTAGAGATGCCCCCTGAATACCAGTCTGATTCCTAGTGCTAGCCTGACCAGTTTCTGCCAGCCTGCCACAACCAGATGAGTTTCTGGCCACATGGGGTGAGTGCCTTTGTCACTCTGTGGCCAGGAACAAAGCCTTTACTGGGTGGAGGTGCTTCTCACCTCCCCCTGCAGGAACTGTAACTCTTGGCAGTGAACCTCAAAGGGTCATGCCTTTTGTTACAGCACCCCAGGGCATCCCAGATAGTGGAGATGCCCTCCCCTCCAGCCGCTGCCCCCACTTTGGCAGCAAGGCTGGAGGAGTTAATGAAGAAAACAAGGACACCAGTCAGGACAGCCCCTAAGGTGCCCTGGGCTGAGGTGACTCGTGCCTTTAGAAATGCTCCATCTTGAGATTGGAGGATTCCCCCAATAGGATTAGGGATGTGCCCCCCTCCCCTCAGGGAGGAGGCACAAAGATGGTGTTAGCCACCCTCCAGGACAGTAGCCATTGGCTACTGCCTCTCAGACCTAAACACACCCCTAAATTTAGTATTTGGGGCGACCCTGAACCCAGGAAAGGAGATTCCTGCAACCTGAGGAAAGAAGGACTGCTGACCTGAAAGCCCTACCGAGACAACGGAGACGACAACTGACTTGGTCCCAGCCCTACAGGCCTGTCTCCAGACTTAAAGAGCCTGCACAGCGACGCATCCGACAGGGAACAGCAACCTTTAAGGACTCAGAGCACTGCCCTGAACCCGAAGGACCAAGAAACTCCTGAGAACAGCGGCACTGTTCAAAAACAGCAACAATTTTGCAACTTTGAAACAACTTCCAAAGAACTCTCTCTTCCCGCCGGAAGCGTGAGACTTCTCACTCTGCACCAGACGCCCCCGGCTCGAGCTCCAGAGAACACACACCACAGAGAGGACTCCCAGGCAACTGCGACGACGTGAGTAACCTGAGTCAACCCCCCCTGCGCCCCCACAGCGACACCTGCAGAGAGGATCCAGAGGCTCCCTCTGACCACGACTGCCTGGTTACAAGGAACCTGATGCCTGGACCAAGTACTGCACCTGCAGCCCCCAGGACTGAAAGGAACCAACCTCCAGTGCAGGAGTGACCAGCAGGCAGCCCTCTTCCTAGCCCAGTCAGTGGCTGGCCCTAGCCCCTGTGTCCTACCTGCATCACCTAAGTGACCCCCAGGTCCCTCTATTGCTTCCCATAGCAAACCCGACGCCTACTTTGTATGCTGCATCCTGCCGCCCCTGTGCCGCTGAGGGTGTGTTTTGTGTGCCTACTTGTGTCCCCCCCCCCCCCCCAAGTGCTCTACAAACCCCCCCCTGCTCTGCTCTCTGAGGACGTAGGTACATACCTGCCAGCAGACCAGAACCAGAGCACCCCTGTTCTCCATAGGCGCCTATGTGTTTTGGGCCCTCCTTTGACCTCTGCACCTGATTGGCCCTGTGTTGCTCGAGCAGTGACCTTGGGGTTCACTTTAACCCCCAACGGTGGCCTGCCTATGCCCAGGAGACTGACTGTGTAAGTGCTTTACTTACCTGGGAAACTTAACAAAACTTACCTCCCTAGGAACTGTTGATATTTGCAGTGTCCACTTTTAAAATAGCGTATTGCCATTTTAACCTAAACTGTGTGTACTACTGTTTTAAATCAAAGTTCCCTACGTACGTGTGTGGAGTACCTTGCATTTTCTGTACTTACCTCAAATCTTGTGGTTCTAAAAAGATTTTTGAAAAGATATTTTTCTATATAAAAACTACTGGCCTGGAGTTAAGTCTTTGAGTGTGTGTGTTCCTCATATATTGCCTGTGTGTGTACAGCAAGTGCTTAACACTAACCTCTGATAAGCCTACTGCTCGACCACACTACCACAAAATAGAGCATTAGAATTATCTAATTGTGAAACTATCAACCTCAAAGGGGAACCCTTGGCCTCCGTGCACACTATCTCTCACTTTGAGATAGTATAGACAGAGCCAACCTCCTACACTGGTGGACCAGCGGTGGGGTCTAAGACTTTGCATTTGCTGGACTACTCAGCCAATACCTGATCACATGACTAAATTCAAAAAATTGTCATTAGAAATTGATTTTTGCAATTTGAACAATTTTTCCTGCTAGGGCCTTGTGTAAGACCCTGTTAGCATTTCTTTTAGATATTAAAAGTTTGGATTTGAGTTCTAGAAGTAGTTTTTAGATTTTTAAAAAGTAATCCCAACTTTTAGAGTGATAATGTCTAGCACAGAGGAGATGGTGGTGGAACTCAGCCTCACCCCTTACCTGCATCTAGGGATGTCAGAGTTAAGGACTCTCTGTAAGCTAAAAAAAAGATAAAGATGGGTCCAACTCTACCAAAGTAAAGCTCCAGGAGCTTTTGGCAGAGTTCACAAGGGACCACCCCTCTGAGGATACTCCTTCAGATGGGTAAGTTAGTGAACAGGAGGAATAACTCCCCCTTCCTGTCCTAACCAGGGAGAACAGGGCTCCTCAAACCCAGACTCCACAAATCATAGTCAGAGACTGGTTCTTCCACAGGGGAGGCCAGTAACTTTGGAAGCACTGAGGGCAGCCTCAATGAAGATGACCTCCTGTTAGCCAGGATGGCCAAAAGATTTGCTTTGGAGAAGCAGATCCTAGCCATAGAAAAGGGAAAGACAAGAGAAGGGTTTAGCTCCCATCAATGGTGACAGCAGCATAACTAGGGTCAGAGAGACTACTGACATCCTAAAAATCCCCAAAGGGATTGTAACAAAATATGAAGATAGTGATGACATCACCAGATGGGTCACAGCTTTTAAGAGGGCTTGTGCAACCAGAAAGGTAAACAGATCTCACTGGGGTGCTCTCCTTTGGGAAATGTTCACTGGAAAGTGTAGGGATAGACTCTTCACACTCTCTGGTAAAGATGTAGATATGACCTCATGAAGGCTACCCTGATTGGGGGCTATGGATTCTCAACTGAGGAGTACAGGATTAGGGTCAGGTTGGGGGGGGGGGCTCAAAAATCCTCAAGCCAGACCAGGGTTGATTTTGTTGACTTCTCAGTCAAAACACTAGATGGTTGGATAACTGGCAGTGGTGTAAACGATTATGAAGGGCTGTATAACTTGTTTATGAAAGAACATTTATTAAGTAATTGTTTCAATGACAAACTGCATCAACATCTGGTAGACCTAGGTCCTATTTCTCCCCAAGAATTGGCAAAGAAGGCCGACCATTGGGTCAAGACTAGGGGACCAAGAATTCCACAAGGGGTGAACAAAAGAAAGGGGTCACAAAGCCTCCCCAGGGGAAGAGTGTTGAGACATCCAAGGGAAAAAGTAAAGAGTCTTCAACAATGCCCCAAAAACCTGCTCAGGAGGGTGGGCCCCGAGCCTCTTCACAATCCTCAAATGGGAATAAGGGTAAAAACTTTGATCCCAAGAAGGCCTCGTGTCGAATCTGTAGTCAGCATGGACACCAAACTGGAGACCAGGCCTGTCCCAAGAAAAGTCCCACAACCAATACTACACCAATTAGCACTGGAATAGCCAGTCTCCAGGTGGGATCAACAGTGTGCCCAGAGGAAATCAGGGTTCACACTGAAGCTACATTAGTCTCTGAGGGTGGGGTGGATTTAGCCACACTTGCTGCCTGGCCGCCTAACATGCAAAAATACAGGCAGCAGCTCTTAATCAATGGGACTAGAGTAGAAGCCCTGAGGAATACAGGTTCCAGTGTTACCATGGTGACAGACAAACTGGTTTCCCCAGGACAGTACCTGGCTGGACAGAAATATCCAGTCACTAATGCTGACAATCACACTAAAGTCCATCCCATGACAAGGGTAACTTTAGATTGGGGAGGGGTCACTGGCCTGAAACAGATGGTAGTCTCCTCTGCAATTCCAGTAGATTGTCTGCTAGGGAATGATCTGGAGTCCTCAGCATGGGCTGAGGTAGAGCTCAGGACCCATGCAGCCATGCTGGGTATCACTGAACTGGTGTGTGTCAAGACAAGGGCACAAAGCGGGGCTCAGGATGAAAAAGAAGTGTTGGAGTCTGGAATAATGGCCTAACCTTCCAAGAGAAAAGGAAAGAAGACTGGGGAACCAGCTTCAATACAGCAAAAGAAACAGAACCTCTCTTCCCAGGAAGATGTTCTATCCCCTGAGGTAACTGAGTCCATGGAGCTGGAGCCTTACCAGGTTGAGCTCTTGGGCCCACGGGGACCCTCAAGGGAACAGCTGTGTAAGGGGCAAGAAACGTGTTCCTCTCTTGAAGGCGTAAGACAGCAAGCAGCTGAGCAAGAAAAGTGAACTATCAGTGGAACCCACAGGGTCTATTGGTAAGATGGGCTCCATTACACTGAGGTGTATAGTGTGGTCAGTTTTATGTATCCTTTGCGTGTTAGCTTCAGGTGTTAGGCCTTTGTGCACTTTGCCCTGGATGTCTTTTATTCCTTTGCTCGCAGCATAGAGCCTCTGTGCACTTTGCTCTAAATGCTTTTTATTCAGCTTCGTACTGTTATTTTTCAAATAGGCAGTTCTATGATCTTGTTTTATTTTTTATATCACACTGTTTAGCCTACTTCAGCACTGGAGTTTTCAATAACACATTCTTGTTCACTCTGTGCTTCAGTCAAGGATACAGTCTGGTACATTGCCGATAGACGTGGTAGGAGTTTAGTCTTTGGCATTCTTGCGTAGGGACATTTTGTGATCACACTGACATGTTAGTTATAAAAACACTTCCTTGTCCTAATACACGCAAGAGGGAGATTCCGACCAGGGAACCACAACTAGACGCTGACTGACTCGTTGCATATGCTGAACCAGATCACAGGCCTTTGCTCAGGTATGAGGGTTGATGGCTTCCAGGGTAATCTGAAAGGCAAGCTAATAGCTTAACATGCTGTGCCCGAAATATAACCTACTGGAGAGAATAGAATCTATTAACACCATGATAGCGTTGTTTTTATGTTTCACTCTCATAGTGACTATTTCAATCCTACTGTGTTGTATGTTCTGGTTATTGCGGCTCATGCCTTACTATCTAAAATGCAGTCGTTTTATTAAAAACAATCTATAAAACTTAAACTGCCTTTGTCATTTGCATATGAGATCATACTGTAAATGAGAGAGCTGGTTTGGACCTGACTGACCACGACTTCCCTGAGAAGTTACAAAGATGTCATGCGCTCGGCTGCCTAATCATCTCTTCCCCTTGGGAGAGATGAGGCACTGCTATTTAGCCGGAGCAAAACCGGATTTGAGGTGACAGTGGTCCTTCCAAGTGGGTAAGACTTAGTCCCCTACACAAGGAACAACCCTGCTACCTAGAAATCCAGTAGTCTCATTTAGGATAATGAGAGCCCACGCGACAAGGCAAGAGATCCAAAACCTGGTGCCACTAGGAGAGTGGTAGTGCCTCAGGAGTTTAGGGAGTTCATTCTGACCTTAGCCCATGACATTCCACTTGCTGGGCATTTGGGACAAACTAAGACATGGGAGAGGTTAGTCAACCATTTCTATTGGCCCAACATGTCCCAGAAAGTCAAGGAGTTTTGTGCCTCCTGTCAAGCCAGTGGTAAGACAGGTGGCCATCCAAAGGCCCCCCTCATTCCACTTCCAGTGGTGGGGGTCCCTTTTGAAAGAGTGGGAGTGGACATAGTGGGCCCACTTGAACCTCCCACAGCATCAGGGAACCAGTATATCCTGGTAGTAGTGGATCATGCTACGATGTATCCTGAAGTAATTCCCGCTAGGCCCACTACTGCCCCTGCAGTAGCAAAAGCACTCATTGGTATCTTTACCAGAGTGGGATTTCCTAAGGAGGTGGTTTCTGACAGAGGTACCAAACTTCATGTCAGCTTCCCTAAATCACATGTGGAATGAATGTGGGGTGACTTATAAATTCACCACACCATACCATCCAGAAACCAATGGGCCTGTGGAGAGATTTAACAAGACATTGAAGGGCATGATCATGGGGCTCCCTGAAAAACCCAAAAGGAGATGGGATGTCCTCTTGCCATGTCTGCTTTTTGCCTACAGAGGGGTGCCACAAAAGGGAGTAGGGGTGCCCCCCCTTTGAGCTTCTGTTTGGCCATCCTGTTAGGGGACCACTAGCACTTGTAAAAGAAGGCTGGGAGAGACCTCTCCATGAGCCTAAACAAGATGTGGTGGACTATCTACTAGGCCTACGTTCAAGGATGGCAGAGTACATGGAAAAGGCAAGCAAAAACCTTGAGGCCAGCCAACAACTCCAGAAGTTGTGGTAAGACCAAACGGCGGCTATGGTTGAGTTTCAGCCAGGGCAGAAAGTCTAGGTTCTGGAGCCTGTGGCTCCAAGGGCACTTCAGGATAGATGGAGTGGCCCTTACCCAGTACTTGAGAAAGAGAGTCAGGTCACCTACTTAGTAGACCTAGGCACTAGCAGGACTCCCAAGAGGTTGATCCAGGTTAACTGACTCAAACTCTTTCACGACAGGGCAGATGTAAACATGTTAATGGTTACAGATGAGGGCCAGGAAGCAGAGAGTGAACCTCTCCCTGATCGCCTCTCCACTGACCCTAAAGATATCTCAGAAGATGGAGTGATCTATTCAGACACCCTCTCTGGCCAACAGCAAGCTGACTACAGGCACGTCCGCCAGCAGTTTGCTGAGCTCTTTTCTTTGACCCCTGGTCAGACACACCTGTGTACACATGAGTGGACACAGGAGACAGTATGCCTGTCAAAAATAAAATATTCAGACAGTCTGACCAAGTCAAGGAAAGCATCAAAGTGGAACTCCACAAGATGCTGGAGTTGGGAGTGATTGAGCACTCTTACAGTCCCTGGGCTAGCCCAATGGACTTGATCCCCAAACCTCACACTAAAGATGGCAAGAAAGAGATGATGTTTTGTGTGGACTACAGAGGGCTCAACTCACCAAGACAGATGCTCACCCCATTCCAAGGGCAGATGAGCTAATAGACAAATTAGGTGCAGCCAAATACTTAAGTACCTTTGACTTGACAGCAGAGTACAGGCAAATAAAAATGGAACCTGGAGCAAAAGAGAAAACGGCATTCTCTACACCTGATGGGCACTACCAGTTTACTGCGATGCCCTTTGGCTTAAAGAATGCCCCTGCCACCTTCCAAAGGTTGGTAAATCAAGTCCTTGCTGGCTTGAAGTCCTTTAGTGCAGCTTATCTTGATGATATTGCGGTCTTTAGCTCCAACTGGCAGGATCACCTGGTCCATGTGAAGAAGGTTTTGCAGGCCCTGCAAGCAGCAGGCCTCTCTATCAAGGCATCTGAATGTCAGATAGGGCAGGGTACTGTGGTTTACTTGGGACACCTTGTAGGTGGAGGCCAAGTTCAGCCACGCCAAACCAAGATCCAGACTATTCTGGACTGGGTAGCTCCAAAAACCCAGACTCAAGTCAGGGCATTCCTTGGCTTGTCTGGGTACTATAGGAGGTTTGTGAAGGGCTATGGATCAATAGTGACACCCCTCACAGAACTGACCTCCAAGAAAATGCCCAAGAAAGTGAACTGGACCGTGGACTGTCAAAAGGCCTTTGACACCCTGAAGCAAGCTATGTGTACAGCACCAGTTTTGAAAGTTCCAGGTTATTCTAAGCAGTTCATAGTGCAGACAGATGCCTCTGAACATGGGATAGAAGCAGTCCTGTCCCAGACAAATGATGATGGCCTTGACCAGCCTGTTGATTTTATTACCCAGGGATCAGCGTTGGAGTGCCATTGAGAGGGAGGCCTTTGCTGTGGTCTGGTCCCTGAAGAAGTTGAGACCATACCTCTTTGGTACTCACTTTATAGTTAAGACTGACAACAGACCTCTAAGATGGCTAATGCAAATGAAAGGAGAAAACCCAAAAAACTGTTGAGGTGGTCCATATCCCTACAGGGGATGGACTTTGTAGTGGAACACAGACCTGTGACTGACCATGCCAATGCTGATGGCCTTTCCAGGTTCTTCCGCTTAGAAAATGAAGACTCCCTTGGGAAAGGTTAGTCTCACTCTTTTTCGTTGGGGGGGGGGGGGGAGAGGGTTATGTAAGGAAATGCTTTCATTGGCATGGTTACCCCCTGACTTTTTGCCTTTTGTTGATGCCAGTTATGATTGAAAGTGTGCTGGGACCCTGCTAACCAGGCCCCAGCACCAGTGTTCTTTCCCTAAACTGTACCTTTGGTCCCACAATTGGCACAGCCCTGGCACACAGATAAGTCCCTTGTAAATGGTACCCCTGGTACCAAGGGCCCTGTTGCCAGGGAAGGTCTCTAAAGGTTGCAGCATGTCTTATGCCACCCTGGGGACCCTTCACTCAGCACATGCACACTGCCTCACAGCTTGTGTGTGCTGGTGGGGAGAAAATGACTAAGTCGACATGGCACTCCCCTCAGAGTGCCATGCCCACCTCACACTGCCTGTGGCATAGGAAAGTCACCCCTTTAGCAGGCCTTACAGCCCTAAGGCAGGGTGCACTATACCACAGGTGAGGGCATAAGTGCATGAGCACTATGCCCCTACAGTGTCTAAGCAAAACCTTAGACATTGTAAGTGCTGGGTAGCCATAAAGAGCTCCTCTTTAACAGATAGAATACGAGGTGTCAGCCGGGCAGCTTACTTGTCGGAAGCCTGCAAACCCACCTGTAGCGGTCCTCAAGGGTCATTGCTCAGCCCCACCCTCTTCAATCCATACTGGATGAAAACCAACTTTCTCAAGCTCAACACTGACAAGACAAAACTAACTCTTGGCTGGCTGAACTCTAACCCACACCCATCACTCACACCAGGAACCTTGGAAAAATCAAACAGTAAAGTAGACATGACCTCATAAGTCAACTTCGTCACTGCATCCTGCTTCCAGACCCTGAAGATGCTGAGGAAGATCTTCAAATGACTCCCAAGCAACATTAGAAAAACTGTCACTCACCCCTTGTCACCAGCAAGTAGGACTATGGGAACACACTAAACCAGGATCATCAAGCAACTCATTAGAAGACTATAAACCATCCAGAAGAGAACTCGTCAACCAGACTCATCCTCAACCTCCCACACAGAACTCACATCACACCAAACCACACCCCAGGGTGCTCCATTGACTCCCGATGCACAAACTCCTCACACACACATTCAAGACCCTGCCTACCTAACAGTCACATATTCTTCAACCCATATACCTCCACTTGGCAGTACTCCTACGCATCCCACACACACACTGAAGCAGATCAGGAGGATATGCATTCTCTTACCTCGCTCCTTAAGCATGGAACAACCTCACACTCCACATCGTTGCCTCCTCCTCGCTTCTTGAAATCTGCAAGATACTAAAGACCTGGATTTTAAATTTCCAACTTACCATAGGCAGGGCTAGGAACACGCATTCTCTCAGCGCCAGGATACCATCAGGGGTGATAGTGCATTTTACAAACCCAGATACCATACTCGCCAGTTTTTTGACATGGTGATACACAGCAGGATTCATGGAATGCCACTTTCAGCCTATGTAGCAGTCTTGTAAATCAAAGTCTAACCAATATTCCCTCACTGAGATTATCAGACCCTTTTCTAACAGTGATCACACAAGCGCTGTTGATCACACTTTGAGATTGGGATGCATATGTGGCCGAGCTGAGCAGAGGCTGCTCATAAGTGCACATTGCAGAGTCAAACAGTTTTGGGTCTCTGGTCTTTCTGATGGCAATGAGATAAGCACTAAATCAACATGCTGTAATCTTACTATTCAAAATGTTTATAAAAAGTGCTCTATAACTAATTTTGAGAAAATATAACCTTGTACACTGTCTGTACAGCTGATGTGTATCAGATTTCTAAATCCGATTTAATCGGCATGTCAGCTCATGTTTTATATTATTTCTTGATCTATATGCATTTTGGGGGTAGTATGGGGGTTACTTAGTGTTCAGTGCTGAAGGGGGTGTGAGTACCTTCCACACTTCCTTAATGCCTGAACTATTCAGTATTTTGCATCTATGTTTATCTTGTAAGCTATTAAGGCTTGCAAAGATGTAGCCTAAGAGAACAGTGTTGTGATTACATGGAAGTTTAAAGGGCCAAAGTAGAAAAATAGCAAACAAATAAATGGAGCTTGTTCAATGATTTAGTCCCATGTTATGATGCAAGCAAATGCTGTCTTAAAACCTGTAGGCCTATTCTTTGGGTTTGATTTTGTGTTTTTCCATGAACAAATGGCATATTGCCTATGAATGCTCCTGTGGAATCTATCATGCCCCGTTCACATTGGTGATATTCAATGACGACAAGGCCTGAAGGACGTGCCCAAAAGTCACATGACCTCAGGTAAACTAATGTACTCTGCTGAGCAGCTTGCGACGCAAAGCTTGCACAAAAGGACATCTCACATGGTATGCATTGCCTTGCCTGCCCAGAAACAGCAATAGTGAGACACATCTATAACCATCTATAGCCAAAGGCCTAAAGACCTACATTTTAATAGGATAGGAATTGTGCATAATAAGTGTATTTGTGAATTCGAAAGTCCCAGTCATTTAGCATGCAAAGGTCACAACCGCACGCATCTTGTATCACGCTTCTGTCACAAGTTATAATTTCATTTTGATTGGCGGGATATTTTGACGACTGCTTAATTTATGTAACTTCAGATCAGCATCACACCATGTATCTATTTACAATGATGAAGTCATCATTATTTCTGTGTCATGACTGGATGTGCATTGTTATGCCTTTTGTGATTTTCATGTATGAAAGATAGAATAGAAGTTCTGCAAATTGGGCATGCAGTTGTCCCTATGAATTCATGTATAAACGTTTGCCTATGAAATTTGACAGTTGTCTGTGTTTCTTTTATTGATGTTCTACACTCCTAACGTTTAGTTCACACCTTAGGAAAGAAAGCATATTAACTTGTAGGTGGTTTGGTTGCTGGATCCTTCAGATATTATAATAAGGTCGGCAGGTCACAGCAAATTATCTTCTGGTTTACCGTCCCTTCCAAAGGTCAGAGTCCCGATCCAAGTGTGATAATTCACTAGCACTCACAGCTCAGTTGTTCACTTTCGCTTTGAAATCACAGAAGAAGCTTACCTGTGCTCACCCTGCTTGATCAATCCATTTATTGAAGGGCTTTACATTTCTGAAGATGGATTGCTTGAATGTTTTTATCAGAGTGTTGTGAATAAAAATACTCTAGCTGTTGTGTTTTGGGACAGATAGGTCATCCATAGTAGAGGAGTCTCTCAGCATTAGAAGCGATCTGCCCCCAAGTAGGAGAGCAATTACTAAGGGCTCGTTTGTTTTGTGGTGCATGGTTATTGAAAGGGAGAGCACGAACGCTTACACTCACACAAAAATCTCTCTCATTCCCCCAGCCCTTCAGATATTAAGGGCAGTGTGTTGTATAATAAAAATAGAACCTCTTAAGATTCTGTTTTTACTTATTAATATACACTATATTAATATAAATCTAAATATTACCTAGCCATTACGAAGTCCAGTCCTAACCATAGGAAAAACAAGCCTCATACAAAGAAAACACACATTTCACGTTGGGCCACATGTACAAAAGTTTTGTGACTCACAGCCGAAAGAGTAACAATTCGGTAGTTTACCAACTCCAAACAGCAATTCGCTATTAAGAAATTATTAATAGAGCTAGCTATTCCCATTTCATCACATTTACAAATAGCAACTAGTTGCAAAACCACAATTTTGCACATCCAATTTATCGACAACTCAAATAAGGTGGTAACTGTGTAAATTATAAATTCTGGCCCAAACTGCATCAGCAGTTTTCCAAAATGGCTGCTCTATATGTGATGGCAGGGAGAATGTGTATTCTGGCTGGTTTGCAGAGAAGGAGGAGAACACAGGATATGCAGGAATGCAGCAGCTGGTGGTGTGTGTCAAAGTGGATTTCTGGATGCTATGTCAATGCAGTTTCAGACCTATATAGACTTGCCCAGAAATGCACAGGAATTGCACACATCGCCAAAATAGAATCTTACAGGATGCCCACCCTTTCTCATGTTATTACAGGTACAGATGGGACACATGCACTTATGCCAACCACCTGACATTATCTATTAAGGAATCACAAAATACCCATTCCCTAAAAGTTCAAGTGACACCAAAAACGACATAACCGATATTGTTGCCCGATTTCCACTGAGCACCGAAGACTCATATTCCGATATAATGGAATTTACAAAAGGCTACATTGATAACGACACTATACCTGTCCCCACTACTTCCAATTAAGGCTGTTATAATGCGCACAACATAGCATCAGAGGCATCAAAGAACATACTTTTCAACAACTAAAAGGGTGTTCTAGATGTCTGCATAAGAGTGGTGTTGCCCGGGTCGGGGCCAAGATGGTGATCTGAGTAGACGTCTAAATCAGTCTCCGTTCCAGGCCCGATAAAAATCCTGAAATAAACGTGACAGCCTGATTAAATATTTGAACTGCACAAGAGACCGGAGGCTTGTGGCCACCATGTAGCAATCGGTGCGGTGTGTGGCCCCCGCGGAGGCCAATACATCCGTGGGGATGGACCTGGGTCTGCCTGCCAGCATGGAGCCATGCGTCGCGCCCCGTCGGACCTAAGATCGGTCTGCTGTGGAGCCTGAGTGCGGAGTTCTACCACCGGGAGCGGAATCGCAGCAAACTCTAGCTGCAACGCGGAGCGCTGGGGAAGAACCTCCAATCGAGACGCGCTGCTGCGCAGTGGAGTCCGATGAAGGAGCGGCCGAAAACCAGACGCAGGACCCAGGTCCGGAGGCTGCCTTGTAGGAGATGCGCTGCCCTGGCAGGGGCGAAGAGGAGGGGGACGCTGCATTCCTTCCCCCCGCCTGCGTTGAGATCGTCGTTGATGCTGGGTGTGCCGGCGAACTGGTCCCTGACGGGAGGAATGATGGAAAAACGTGACGAATGTGGTTCCCCCTGCAGGCCGCATTTCTAGCGGGGACTCACACTTAAACAGAACTGTGGGGTTGGACCGTGGGGGTGTGCACACGGAATTTGTGTACCGGGCCCATCACTCAGCGGACATCCTAAGAGCCGGTCGCAAAGCCATAACCTGATTGCACAGATTGTTTCTGCGAACTTGCAAAAATACAAGATGGGACGCACCAAATCGGACAGGCACAGGATGTCGGGTCCAGGTATGCAGGAAAAGACTGTGCTGAAGGAGCAAGAGGACTTCCCGGATGCCTCGGTGGCGACCATACACAAAAGTTTAATGATATTCTCAACGCAGTGCAGCATATTAAGTCCACATTGGGACCCAAGATAGGTGCCTTGCATATAGATATAGGCCAACTGTGCGAGGATCATAAGAAACTGAAGGACCGTGTAGCAGCCACAGAAAGCACAGCATCCGAGTTGCGCCCGACGATGGCAGACGCTACCACTCACATCAAAGACTTGCAAAAAGAGGTGCTGCACCTACGTCAACGACTTGAAGATCTGGAAGGGAGGTCCCGGCCTAATAATATACACGTGGTGGGACTGCCGGAACAAGAAGAGGGCTCCAGCATGGATCTCTACATGGAAGATTGGCTATCCCAAACAGTTCTACAAGGTAAACATTCGTCCTGCTTCTCAGTGGAAAGAGCCTACAGGGTCCCTGGCAGGTCCCCTCTATCGGGGGCTCCTCCACGTCCGGTGGTGGTTTGACTCTTTAATTACAGAGATCGAGATCACGTCCTACAAGTGGCGCATGCCAGAGGCCCCTGGAGAATATCAAATGCGCAGGTACACATCTATCCTGATTACACTCTGGAGGTGCAACGGAAGAGAAGATCTTTCCTAACGGTGAAGCTCACACTTAGAGAGCACAATGTTAAATACACATTACAATTTCTGGCGACCCTCCGGATTATAACGGATACCAACACCAGCTTTTGCGCCACACCGGAGGAGGCCTGGGCACTGTTAGAAAGCAGAGGAATAACTCAAGAGAAACCGAAATTACCTCCTTGATCCACGAGACGCAAGACAAAAGGGAACGTTTCTGACAGTGACCTGCACACATGTGCAGCCCCTTCTAGAGAACAAGCGGCCAAAGAGAGCGCAGGTAGTAGCAGAGATGGAACTATGAGCGGGTTCCCCCACGCCATCTGAGGGGGGAGTGGAGCAGCAAGAAAAGGACCCTCCAATCCTGAATGAGGAACAGATCCACGTAATTTTGGGCGACGGCCCACAGGTGACACCACAAACCGCAGAGGAAGTGATATAAGGCATGCCACAACCGAACTACAAGGAGCTCACTGTTCAGAAGCATTACAGCATATATGGTAGGCTCGTCAACAAAACCCACACTACGGGCTGTGCAAGACTAAAGTGTTTTCTTTTTCTTTGAAGACACCATGTTATTAGCACCTGACAACCCTGCCACCATTCCCCCACTACACCTTGGTGTATTCATAGTTGAACAATAATGTTTAAGTTTTGTATCAGCATTACAGTGCTAATGGCTGACCACCAGTTGGCGTCTCAGCCTGGGATGGGAAGTTTACTGTTATATTTATATTTTGCTAGCAGGTTTGCTCAGTGGTTTATCAATGGGAGGTGGGCGCCGTTGTGGGGGGCGGAGAGCAGTACATACAATACTGGATTCCCAAGTTGCCAAGTTACAGGCCACCCAAGACACAATTAACACTATACACTTTTAGTTAAATGGCACAATACTCTTTTATAACGTGGAATGTAAGGGGTCTAGCGGGCTTTTATAAACGATACAAGGTCTACCAGTTTCTGCACCGCTACAAAGTACACATGGCCTTGCTTCAAGTGACACATCTCACGGCTCCAGATCTGGGACAAATGCGAAAAAGATGGCGAGGGACTATAATAGGGACCACATACTCCAGGGGGCACTGATATGGGTGGCCCCGGGGGTACCATTAGTGGCAGTACACACTAGGACAGATCCAGAAAGATGATACGCCATATTGGAAGGGAACCTAGTTGGAGCACCGATTTCTCTAATCTCACTATATGCCCCTAATGCAAATCAGAATACATTTTTACAAACACTTACTATATCCCTACTCCATAACCCTATAGCACCCGGTTACTGGGGCAGAGATTTTAATAGGACTCCGTGCATAGAGCTGGATAGATCTTGCCCACTGGTTCGAGTAGCTCAATCAATTGCCATTGCACACCAATGAAGCCTCTGGGCTACACACAACCAACTACACGACACGTTGCGTAATCTGCACCCTACTGGGCGCCTGTACTCATATTACTCGGGACTGCATGTGCTGCACACTAGGATCAACCTTGTTTACTGCAACTCTGAAGCATTGCTAAAAAGTTAACAATGCGGAGTATCTTGGACGGGTACTATCGGACCATTCGACTCTGCAGATATGGATACGGTGGAACCGCTCCCCTCAGAGTATACCCACTTGTAACGGCGCTACGAGACGCAACATATAGGGATGGCCTTAGAGGGCATATTAATACTTACTTTGAGATGAATGAGGGCATGGCAACGGATTTGGGGACTGAATAGGATACCTTCAAGGTGGTTCAAAGAGGTCATGCAATTGCTGCAGACATTACTAACACAAGGGGAGAGAGAAAAGCGATCACAAACATATACAAAGCGCTACACATAGACGATTAACGCCCCTTGCGTCACTGCGGGCATATAGGGATGAAGCGCTCCAAAGGGCACTCACAGACACACAGTGGGAACATGCTCTTTTAGTCCCGAAGATTATCTCAATGAATGCTTGTTACAAATACATACAATTTAATTATCTGCACCACACTTACCTCACTCCCGCGAGGTTGGCGAAAATGTACCCGTCCACAGAACATAGATGCCTGAGATGCCACACCGGGAATGCCAACTTCATACACATGGTATGGGCATGTACCCAGGTGGTCAAGTTCTGGGAAACCATAACCGAGACGCTGAATAGGATCACAGGGTGGGGAACATGACGTCACATGGCACATTATATGCTCGGAGTAACACACAGAACCCCTAAGAACAAATCTCAGACTTAGCGCTAATACTAGCAAAAAGTCGCTTAGCAATGTGCTGGAAATCAGCTACAACCCCATCAATTATGGGATGGCTAATAGACCTACGTATAGGAGTACTTGCAGAACAACAGATATTACTGTTGTCACATACACTTGCTGGCCCACCGGCCAGACCCCCAGATTGGGCAAACCTTATTGAGGGAATCGAGAGAATCCTCGCACGGCAGAGTATGTAGGATTATGATAGGCATATGTAGCTCCCTTGCACGGGTGTTACCCAAATCGCTCATCTACTGTGCTGTGCCTTGCCCCAATTGTAGAACGGAACTCCTGATACATGCTTATACCAACATACCCGGACTGCACAACTAGTTCATATCAGTTATATTGTTACTCTATTTTCTGTTCGTTGCATCAGATACGTACATCAAGTGGTATTAAAACTGTAAAACTGGTGACAAATTCAGCAAGAGCACATATGTCCAATTGATATGTATAGCTATACTACAACAGTTGTCAAACATATCACATTGCATGATAATATCTATGCACAGATTTGCTATGTCAGTTAAAAGATTGTTGTATTGTATAGATTTGCAATTGGAAATGCTTTCTAATGATCAGAAAAATAAAAAAAAATATGGAGTAAAAAAGAAGAAAAAAAAAAAGAGTGGTGTTGCCCTGCAATACTCTCCAGGAATAAGATGCAAAATTGAAGGAACAAGTGCTATCCTGCACAAAATCGCAACAAAGAAAGGAATAAGTGTTACAGTTACAATATGAGAGTATGACTTGGAACAGGAAAGAAGAACCAATGCCATCAGCTCCCACAAAAAGAATCTCAAACTTCAGAAGAGAGTTGGAGACGTGCTAACAAAACCAATCTTTATTTTTCACAGTAAATATGTAAATGCATTCTAGGTTACAAGAAAAAGATATAGAGCCATTGTACTTTGAATTACTAAATATATCTTTATTTTCAGGTGACCTAATACCTGAGAAGATGCTTCTCATTCCAGATGGTTGTTTTGAGAAACAAAATGCTATGCAATTTTTATGCAATGTTATGCTATAACAGTTCTTCCTTTCCAAGGCTTGAGTTTGTTGTGAGTTGATGGTTTTGCAGCAACAATTTCGGCAGCGCCACTGTGACTCTTGCATTTCCGCAGATGGAAACTGTCTGTAGCTGAGATGCTGCTGACATTTAATTGGGTCTCACTTTCTCTGACTACAACCTGTGGTCCTCTTGCAATGCTAGTTGTCTGCATTCTCTCTTCAGCATTGGTCACCTCTAAAGTCCTCTTGCGACATTTGCAGTGTAATGCCCCATTTCCATCTGTATACCAACAGTGCAGTGAAATAAGGTGGTTGTGGATTGGATATTTGATTGATAGCATGAGTTAACCCATCAATGCAGGATGTTATATGGCGCACACTACATGTTTGCTGAATGCTTTCAAGATGCAGTTCTTGACATAAGGTCTTGATAGCATCAATAACCTTGGCAAAATTGTCATTCATTGTATCCGATTTGCAAGTAGGTTACTTAAGGCACTTTCAAACGCAGATGTAATGCTTTTATCTAGGGTTACCAGTTTATGATTAACCCTTTTGAGCTGCTTCTGTTGCAGGTGCTGAACCTTGAGCATAGAGGTTTCTGAACCTCCAGAGTTGTTGGTTTTCAGGACTTATATTTGCAACAGAAGACTGTGAATGCGTGTGTGAAGGACGACAACTGCCAAATCGATATCTTCTCTGCAGTTACTGTGGCCTCACTACAGGTTCCAGTGCAACAGCTGGTGTGATTTCCTCACTCCCTTCTTCGGGTGTGTCTCTATGCTCCGTACCTGTAGGACTTAGATTTGCAGCATATGTTGGACTCACCTGGCTGCCACCATCATTGTGGTCAGCTGCATGCATGTGTATATCTTCAGGATATTCCCCTTCTAAATTATCAGTCTTGAAGTGGTTTTTCTGTGTAAAATGGATTGAGAATATTTTAGTGATTTGTACTTACCTGTACTTTATCTAAAATTTATAACATTCTTTATTGCATTTTTTGTCCTTCTATTTGTTGGTAATTTCTTCTTACAGTGTATCTCCCATAATGTACTTTGAAAGTAAAGGGACAACTCCTATTGAATATCTGAGATTTTGACTTTAAGTTTTTGAATTCAATACATTACTATGGGTTAATACAATTCTATATTTGACTTACCTTGTGGGGTTCCAGGCTGGTCTCAGGTGTCAATTGCACCAAAACCACTGATGGCGTCAGGCTTCAAGTTGTTTTTCACAAGTTCCTCTATGGCAGTTGGTGGTGGAACGGTGGGTGGGGAGGGGGGGGCGGGGGGAGTGGGAGTGTTGGAAGGAAGGTGGGGGGTTGGTGGCACTCCTCCTGTCTCATGGAGGCAGCTTGCCACCTTTTCCTTGATATGAGATTTGAGATTGTAACAGCTCTTCCTAATCCCCTTAGTTGATCTCCCTGTCACTCCAACCACATTGATCTTCTCCTGCATCCCATTCTAGATTTGTTTCTTCGGGGCCTCTGGCACTGTCAGAGATGACTTGCCAAACACTTGGTCATGGTGCCCAACGCATTCCTCAGTGAAGATATCAAGTTCCTTTTCAAAGACCTTTAGCTCTGTGTTCCTGCTCCCAGCATCCTTACCACGGTCACGTAGAGACATATTGCTGTGAAAAAAAAGTTGGATGGCAAACACCTTGGGATCCAAAATGTATACTCAAGGGGAGATGATGTCATCACTGTATGCCAAATGCAATGCTAAATGTGAATTCCTAAATATTGAACAGTCAAATAATGAGTCATAACTGTTTTCCATTCATTACGTACATATGGAATAGCAGTTACCAAATAGCGATTTGCTAGGATTCGCTTTTTGACAATTGCTATTAGGTCATTTTGTACATATGGCCCTTAGTGATGTATTGAAAGAAAAAAAAATATCAGCCGACATTCAGCAGCCTTGTATAAAATAAATGTGTGCAGCATGTCTGAGTAATGTGGCACATCCCCTAAGAAGCAGTAACCTGAAATGAAAATGTCACTTACCCAGTGTACATCTGTTCGTGGCATTAGTCACTGCAGATTCACATGCTGTGCATAGTCCGCCGTCTGGTGTTGGGTCGGAGTGTTACAAGTTGTTTTTCTTCGAAGAAGTCTTTTCGAGTCACGAGACCAAGGGACTCCTCCCACTTCGGTTCCATTGCGCATGGGCGTCGACTCCATCTTAGATTGTTTTCCCCGCAGAGGGTGAGGTAGGAGTTGTGTATGCTAATAATAGTGCCCATGCAATGGAATAAATACGTATGTACAAAATGAAGGTTTAATGTAATATATTTACAAATGTTCAAGATCTACTTCTAAACGGCTACAGGCTCCCGGGGAGGAGGGTGGGCGCATGTGAATCTGCAGCGACTAATGCCACGAACAGATGTACACTGGGTAAGTTACATTTTCAGTTCGGTGGCATGTGTAGCTGCAGATACACATGCTGTGCATAGACTAGTAAGCAGTTATCTCCCCAAAAGCGGTGGTTCAGCCTGTAGGAGTGGAAGTAGTTTGAAATAAAGTTCTTAGTACGGCTTGACCTACTGTGGCCTGTTGTGCAGATAACACATCTACACAGTAGTGTTTAGTAAATGTATGAGGCGTAGACCATGTTGCTGCCTTACATATTTCGGTCATTGGAATATTTCCTAGAAAGGCCATAGTAGCACCTTTCTTTCTGGTTGAGTGTGCCTTTGGTGTAATAGGCAGTTCTCTCTTTGCTTTAAGATAGCAGGTTTGGATGCACTTTACTATCCATCTGGCGATACCTTGTTTTGAAATTGGATTTCCTGTATGAGGTTTTTGGAAGGCAATAAATAGTTGTTTTGTCTTCCTAATTTCTTTTGTCCTGTCAATGTAGTACATTAGCGCTCTCTTGTTGTCTAATGTATGTAGTGCTCTTTCAGCTATTGAATCTGGCTGTGGGAAGAACACTGGTAATTCCACTGTTTGGTTTAAGTGGAACGGTGAGATAACCTTTGGTAAGAATTTTGGATTTGTTCTTAGAACTACCTTATTTTTGTGTATTTGAATAAATGGTTCTTGTATGGTAAACGCCTGTATTTCACTTACTCTTCTTAGAGATGTGATGGCAATGAGAAATGCAACTTTCCACGTTAAGTATTGCATGTCACAAGAATGCATGGGTTCGAAAGGTGGACCCATGAGCCTTGTCAAGACAATGTTGAGGTTCCATGAAGGAGCAGGTGGTGTCCTTGGTGGTATAATTCTCTTTAGGCCCTCCATAAACGCTTTAATGACAGGTATTCTAAATAGGGAAGTTGAATGAGTAATCTGCAGGTAAGCAGATATTGCTGCGAGATGTATTTTTATGGAAGAGAAAGCTAGATTTGATTTTTGTAAATGTAGTAAATATCCTACTACATCTTTTGGAGATGCATGCAATGGTTGGACTTGATTATTATGGCAGTAACAAACAAATCTTTTCCATTTACTTGCATAGCAGTGTCTAGTGGATGGTCTTCTAGCTTGTTTTATGACCTCCATACACTCTTGTGTGAGGTTCAAGTGTCCAAATTCTAGGATTTCAGGAGCCAAATTGCTGGATTCAGCGATGCTTGGTTTGGATGCCTGATCTGTTGTTTGTGTTGTGTTAACAGATCTGGCCTGTTGGGTAGTTTGACATGAGGTACTACTGACAGGTCTAGTAGTGTGGTATACCAAGGTTGTCTTGCCCATGTAGGTGCTATTAGTATGAGTGAGTTTGTTTTGACTCAATCTGTTTACTAGATATGGAAGGAGAGGGAGAGGGGGGAAAAGCGTACGCAAATATCCCTGACCAATTCATCCATAGAGCATTGCCTTGAGATTGCCGGTGTGGGTACCTGGATGCGAAGTTTTGGCATTTTGCACTTTCTTTTGTTGCAAATAGATCTATTTGAGGTGTTCCCCAAATTTGAAAGTAAGTGTTCAGGATTTGGGGGTGAATTTCCCATTCGTGGACCTGTTGGTGATCCCGAGAGAGATTGTCTGCTAGCTGGTTCTGGATCCCTGGAATAAACTGTGCTATTAGGCGAATGTGGTTGTGAATTGCCCAATGCCATATTTTTTGTGTTAGGAGACACAACTGTGTCGAGTGTGTTCCCCCGTTTGTTTAAATAATACATTGTCGTCATGTTGTCTGTTTTGACAAGAATGTATTTGTGGGTTATCATTGGTTGGAATGCTTTCAACGCTAGAAATACTGCTAACAATTCTAGGTGATTTATATGAAACTTTCTTTGATGTACGTCCCATTGTCCTTGGATGCTGTGTTGATTGAGGTGTGCTCCCCACCCTGTCATGGAAGCATCTGTTGTTATCACGTATTGTGGCACTGGGTCTTGGAAAGGCCGCCCTTTGTTTAAATTTGTACTGTTCCACCATAGAAGCAAGATGCATGTTTGGCGGTCTATCAACACCAGATCTAGAAGTTGACCCTGTGCATGTGACCATTGTGATGCTAGGCACTGTTGTAAGGGCCGCATGTGCAATCTTGCGTTTGGGACAATGGCTATGCATGAGGACATCATGCCTAGGAGTTTTAATACCATCTTTGCGTGTATCTTTTGTGTTGGATACATAGCTTGTATCACCTTGTGAAAATTTTGAACCCTTTGTGGACTTGGAGTGGCTATCCCTTTTGTTGTGTTGATTGTCGCTCCTAAGTATTGCTGTGTTTGACACGGCAAAAGGTGTGACTTTGCATAGTTGATGGAGAAACCCAGTTTGTAAAGGTTTTGTATAACATAATCTGTGTGGTGTGAACACTTTGTTAGCGAGTTGGTTTTGATTAACCAATCGTCTAGGTACGGGAACACGTGTATTTGCTGCCTCCTGATATGTGCAGCTACTACTGCTAGACATTTTGTAAAGACTCTTGGTGCTGTTGTTATTCCGAATGGCAACACTTTGAATTGGTAATGTATTCCTTTGAATACGAACCTTAGGTATTTCCTGTGCGAGGGATGTATCGGTATATGGAAATACGCGTCTTTTAGATCTAACGTTGTCATGTAGTCTTGCTGTTTCAGTAGTGCTATTACGTCTTGTAACGTGACCATGTGAAAGTGGTCTGATTTGATGTAGGTGTTTAGTGTTCTGAGATCTAATATTGGTCTCAGACTTTTGTCCTTTTTCGGTATTAGAAAGTACAGTGAGTAAACTCCTGTGTTCTTTTGTGTTTTTGGTACTAATTCTATTGCGTCTTTTTGCAGTAATGCTTGAACTTCTAGTCCTAGAAGGTCTATATGCTGTTTTGACATATTGTGTGTTTTCGGTGGGACGTTTGGAGGGAGTTGGAGAAATTCTATGCAATAACCATGTTGAATAATTGCTAAGACCCAAGTGTCTGTTGTTATTTCCTCCCATGATTTGTGGAACTGGCTTAGTCTTCCCCCCACTGGTGTTGTGTGAAGGGGTTGTGTGACTTGTGAGTCACTGTTTATTTTGAGGGTTTTTTGGACCTTGAAACTTTCCCCGGTTTCTTGGGAATTGGCCCCCTCTGTATTGGCCTCGAAAGCCACCCCTTTGATATTGTCCCTGGTAGGTAAGTGGTCTTGTTTGTGAGGTGCTGGCTTCTGTGGCTTGACCTCGAAACCCTCCTCTGAAAGTTGTTTTGCAAAATGTGCCAAATGTGCCGGAATAGAGTGCGCCCATGGCTTTGGCTGTGTCAGTGTCCTTCTTTAATTTTTCAATTGCAGTGTCCACTTCTGGGCCAAAAAATTGCTGTTCATTGAACGGCATATTGAGCACTGCCTGTTGTATCTCAGGTTTGAAGCCAGATGTGCGCAGCCATGCGTGCCTCCTTATTGTCACAGCAGTATTTATTGTTCTTGCAGCTGTATCTGCTGCATCCATAGAAGAACGTATTTGGTTGTTGGAGATATTTTGCCCGTCTTCAACCACTTGTTTCGCTCGTTTCTGGAATTCTTTGGGGAGGTGCTCGATGAGATGTTGCATCTCGTCCCAATGGGCCCTGTCGTATCGCGCTAGGAGTGCTTGCGAGTTGGCGATGCGCCACTGATTTGCAGCTTGTGCCGCAACCCTTTTCCCAGCTGCATCAAACTTGCGGCTCTCCTTGTCCGGAGGTGGTGCGTCGCCTGATGTCTGCGAGTTGGCTCTTTTACGAGCTGCTCCTACGACTACTGAATCTGGTGTCAGTTGTGATGTAATAAAAGCAGGGTCTGTGGGCGGTGCCTTGTATTTTTTCTCCACCCTTGGAGTTATTGCTCTGCTTTTAACAGGCTCCTTGAAAATCTGTTTAGCGTGCCTTAGCATTCCCGGGAGCATGGGAAGGCTTTGATAATGGCTGTGGGTGGAGGACAGGGTGTTAAAGAGGAAGTCATCCTCAATAGGCTCCGAATGTAGAGATACATTATGAAATTCGGCTGCCCTAGCTACCACCTGTGCATATGCTGTACTGTCCTCAGGTGGTGAGGGTTTAGTTGGGTACGACTCTGGACTATTGTCCGATACTGGAGCATCATAGAGGTCCCATGCTGCCTGATCATCCTGGCTCATGGTGGTATGAGCTGGTGATTGTGGTGGAGTCTGTGCCGGTGATACATGAGTTGACTGTGGTGGAGAGGGTGGTGGAGTTGCCCTCTTTACCACCTTTGCTTGTGGTGGCTTGTCTTGTTGCTGGAAGTCAAGCTTCCTTTTCCTTCTGATTGGGGGAAGAGTGCTGATTTTCCCTGTACCCCTTTGGATAAAGATCCGCTGTTGCGTGTGATCTACCTCTGTAGTTTGTAATTCCTCCTCAAATCTGTGTCTTTTTAGTTGGGAGGACAGTGATTGTTCCTCTGAGTAGAAACTGGTTTTTGGTTCGGTTGCCGGGTGTTTTGGCACCGAAACCGTGTCTTTAGTTGTTTTCGGCTCCGATGAGATCTTTCTCTTTTTCGGTGTCTTGGCCTCTCGGTGCCGACCATCTTCGGTGCCGCTATCTCTGTGCCGAGCAGCTTCGGTGCCGCTGTCTCTGTGTCGAGTAGCTTCGGTGCCGCTATCTCGGTGTTGAGCCTTTTCTGCACCACTCTCTCGGTCCCGAGAGTGTTGCGTGCCTGTGTCTCGACCTGAGTCGGACGACTTCGGCACCAGCTCGCCCTTTTTCGGTGCCGATGGACAGTCACCTACTTTATGGGTTATGCCATGGCCTGTTGGCAGTGGCGTCCCCTGGGCTTTGTCTGTTTTCTCGTGTGATCTTTCTTTCAACGTCTTACTCACGGTTGGTTGCTCGTCGACGTCGAATTCTTCGGAATCCGATTCGCGGATGGAGAAAGTTTCTTCTTCTTCCTCCTCGAACCCTTGTTGTCCTGTCGGCGTGGAAGCCATCTGCAACCTCCTGGCTCTTCGGTCCCTGAGCGTTTTTCTCGACCGAAACGCGCGACAGGCCTCACACGACTCTTCCTTGTGCTCGGGGGACAGGCACAAGTTACAGACCAAATGTTGGTCTGTATAAGGATATTTACTGTGGCATTTAGGACAGAACCGGAACGGGGTCCGTTCCATCAGTCTCGCTGTTGCACGCGGTCAGGCCGACCAGGCCCCGACGGGGGATCGAAAATACCCCGAAGGGTTACCGGAGCTCTTTAAGGCTCGGTGTCGATTTGCCCTAACTATCCCGATACCGAACGAAACAATACCGACAAATTTTCCGTTGATTCTGACTAACTTTCCGACCCGAAACACGGAGCGAAAAGGAACACGTCCAAACCCGATGGCGGAAAAAAAACAATCTAAGATGGAGTCGACGCCCATGCGCAATGGAACCGAAGTGGGAGGAGTCCCTCGGTCTCGTGACTCGAAAAGACTTCTTCGAAGAAAAACAACTTGTAACACTCCGACCCAACACCAGATGGCGGACTATGCACAGCATGTGTATCTGCAGCTACACATGCCACCGAACTAAATATTTCCTTTAAGAGTTTCAGTCGTTCACATTGCATGGGGAGGATCCTGATCCACTCATTACAAAATTGCTTACGCATAGCAATGGCATTTGTTGATAGAAAGCACTGTCTAGGTCCCACCACTGCACCTCAGTGGATTTGCAGGCCTGGACTTTGACTTTTTCAGCAACCTAGTTGTAGATTTACAGGTGCCTTATGGATCAGATAAGCTTTAATTGCAGGACAGTGTCTCAGATTTTCCTACAAAATTTGATGGGATGGAAAGGAATTCATTAACGACTCAATGACTGTGAGGCATCCAAGTCCTGCAGTTGTAGGCCCAAGTCACCATACCTCTACCATCATGCTTGGCAGTTAGTTAAGAGAGTCTGTAGTTTTTGCCAAACACGCTGTTGTACAAGCAACTCCACACTGGTCTTATCTAATCAAAGGCTATTGATCTAGAATCCTTGTGGTTCTTTTAGATGCTGTTTCGAAAAACTAATCTGTGCAGCAATGCTTTATTGGAGGGAAAAATGTTTCTAATAGCTATGGCACGGAAGCCATGCTTCAGTCTTTTCTGAATGGCAGAATTGTGAACTCTGTCTACTGCTGTCAAGGCCCAATTCCTCAGAGTCTGTGCGTTGATGATTTAGAGGCCCACCTCCAGGCAGCACCAACTCAGAATGCTGTAATAGCACTGATGATTGGAGCAGCCAGGCGGGGGGAAGGGAATTAGGATGGGAACAGCCAGGAGGGAGACCTAAAAGGAAAAACTGTTAGACTTACCATAGAACAACAATCACAGTATTTATAAATCAAACAATATCAAATTGTAAATATGTTTTCCATCAAACATTTTAAATAAACTAAACTCCCTATTCTCACTTGACAATCTAATAATTGGCACTCCAAACCAACACCATAAGATACCAGAGAGCATATGTTAGAAAACTCAGAAACTCAAGAGAAATAGTAAGTCCCAAAATAGAAACCAGGAAATCAAGGGTTAATATCACAAGAAAATCGTTCTAAATAGAAGTCCACTCTTTTTCTTTTTAGTGATTACAAGAACAAACGAGATGCTGCAAAGGAAAAACTATTACAAGGTCAATTCTCTTTTTCTATTTAACGTGTTAAATAAATAGCACAAGCAATCCAAAAATCAATAAACAAGAACAAATTCTTTAACAAAACGGCACCTCTTTGGAAAAATCAATAAACAAGAACAAATGTTATTTTTTTAACAAAGTGGCAGCTATTTAGATACTTTGTATTCAAGGCAACAGGTAACTGGTAACTGACACAAACACCATTAGGGAAAACCCTAATTGGAACGGGCTCACCGTGAATGAGTTGGAACACTCGTTAGCAGAGTCCGGAAACTGAGTCAGCTTGATGAAGGCTCCAGAATAGTGTGCACTGGAGATTGGGTGTGGCTGGTTTATATAGCAGAGCCACACCCTAAAAATGGCTAACCTTGAGGGTTGCTGGGATATGTAGTCCCAGATACAATGTGTGAAGGGTGAATGCAAGTCAGCCACCACCTAATGCTTCCCCCTGGCCAATGAACCTTGCCACAAAGGGGGCGGGAGGAGAACCCTTTGTGTTTAGACAGAATGGAACAAGTACACAGTTTATCCTCCGATAACATGGGATTGAAACCGCGCCAACAGCGGAGTCTGACAACTGCATTGGCAAAGACGGTACTCTTACATCCTGGTAAACTGGCAACAGTCCTGATCATTCCGTCTGGGAAATAATGGATTGAGTATGGTTTGTATGCTTGTTTATAACCATCCACAGACTGATGAGCAACAGCAATGTTTCCTTTAAGAACACCACAGATTTATTGTATATAACTACAAATCAGAATGACCCAGACCAAACTAACATTTTGAAGTCAGTATACTAATGGTAGCACTTCCTGAGGATCAAAGAAGCAGCGCACATGTTTAGAAGCAACAAAGTCCTGTTACTTTCTTACTTGAAATAGAAGCAGTAAGGGCGCACTTGCTTTTTCATTCTAGGATTCTGAATATCAGTTGTTTTAGTTATGGCAACTTGAAATGTGTGTGTAATTGTCACAAATTTAGATTTATCTACTAATAGGACTTTGTGACTACTATATCAGTTACTGGGAGTAAGTAGCCTCTTTCTAGCATGGTTACCCCCATTTTTGGCTGGTTTGTCAGTATGTCTGACTGTGTCACTGCGATTCTGATAACCAGGACCCCAGTGCTTATGCTCTCCCCCTTTCAATTTGGTTGTTGGATACTGTTAACAGAGTATTCCACTCATAATTGGCATACTGGTGCCCCCTTATAAGTATATAGTACCAAGGGCACACAGGTTCCAGGGGATCCCTATGGGCTGCAGCATTACTTTTGCCACCCACATATAGCCCATGCAAAGCTTCTACAGGACTGCCATTGCAGCCTGTGTGATATTGTGCGTGCACCATTTCACAGCCAATTACACTGCACCAGGTCACTTATATGTCACCCATATACCAGGCCTTCCAAACCTGAAGGCTGGGTGCAGAGTACCTGTGTGTGAGGGCACCCCTGCACTAGCAGAGGTGTCCCCACGTCATCCAAGACCATTTTCCCAGACTGGATGTGCCGCTGGGTTTTACCATATTGGATTCCATGTAGGCAGGGCATTCTGGGAGCATCTGATTGGCCAGTGCCAGCAGGTGATGTCAGAGCCCTCCCCCGATAGGTGCTTACTGTGTAACTGACCAATCCTAATTTCAGGGCTATTTAGGGTCTCTCAGATTCGGATTGCAAGACTTCAGCAGAAATCCTCTGCATCCTTTACTTCACCTTCTACCAACGGAACTGCATCTGGACTCTGCAACAAAGAAGCAAAGACGACTTCTGCAACATTGTATCTTCAGCTCCTGCCACCAACTGCAACTGTTTCCAGATCGTGCATCCTCCGAGGACTGCCTGGCTTCAGCCTCCACCAGAAGAACAAAGGAATCTCCCTTGAAGTGAAGGAGTAATTTCCCTGCTACAGCAGGCACCCCTCTGCAGCAACACCAGTGGCTTGGGTCCCCTCTCATGAAGAAGGGGGTGGATCCAGCAACACAGGCGGTGGACTGAAGTGGCCCTGACGGTCCGGAGGTCCAGCAGTCCAACTTTGGTGGAGGTAAGAGCTTGCCTCCCCATGCAAGACAATACCTCCTGTGCGTCACGTGTTTTGCAGTTGCCAAGGCTTGTAGGCATCCTTCCACGAAGTTCTTCGCGCCCCCTTCAGCTCCGGCCCCCAGCACTCCTTCCTGCGAAACAGAGCCTCCTGCGTGATTCTTTGGTGGCCTGGGATCCCTTGTGTAGTGCTGCGAGGCCTCCTTTTGCACCTTCTTTGTTCCCATGCTGTGGGACTCCTGTGCACACTTCCTGGTCTTCTGAGGGCTTTCTGAGTTGCTGAGAGCCCTCTCTGTCTCCCCCCTCTGGGTAGAGTCCACCAGGTCCCTCCTGGACCCGGCAGCGACATCTTCCGCTATCTTTTTGTGTGCCAAGGTTTGTTGGTGGAATCCAGTGATGCAAACCAGACTGCAATCATCCATCCGGAGGGGGACATCATCTGCACCAACCAATAACGCGGATTGGTCTTCTTGAGTGCAGTACTGACTGTTCTTCACCAGTGGTTCTTCTTTTGCACCTTCATCCGAGTTAGCAGGGGCTCCTGTTCTCCTTGGACTCTTCAGTGCTTCTTGGACTTAGTTCCCTTCTCCCACGGGTCTTCAGGTCCAGGAATCCATCCATCGTTGGTATCTTGCAGTCTCTTCTGGTTCTTGCAAAATCTTTGATCACATGTTCTTGTGTGTTCTAGAAACTTACTGTGATTTACTCCTGCTTTTCTGGGCTCTGGGGTGGGCTCTATTACTTACCTTTGGTGTTTTCTTACACTCCCAGCACCCCTCTACACACTACACTTGCCCAGGTGGGAAACAGACTTTCACATTCCACTACTTTAGTATATGGCTTGTGTTTCCCCCAGGCCCATTTCTAGCTATTGCAATTTTCACTGTTTTCTAACTGTTTTCACAGCTATTACTGCATTCTACTGTATATACTGTGTATATTATTTACCTCCTAAGGGAGTTTAGTCTCTAAGGTATTTTTGGCATTTGTGTCACCAAAATAAAGTACCTTCAATCCTGTAACACAGAGTATTTTCTTTCATGTGTGTAATTACTGTGTGACTAGAGTGGCACTGCATGAGCTTTGCATGACTCGTAGTTAGGCCTTGGCTGCTCGCCCACACTACCCCTAGAGAGCCTGGCTTCTAGATAATGACTACATTTCACTAATAAGGGGTGACTGGACCTGGTACAAAGTGTAAGTACCTTTGGTACCCACTACAAACCAGGCCAGCCTCCTACAGTTACATATGTGCTAATATGTAAAACCACAGGATCACAGGACGCACTCTCTATCATATCGCTGTTTGGCACTCATCTGCATTGAGCATCGGAAAGTCCGTATTGTTGCCACGCTCTCCTTATTTTTATCTTGCTCCAAAGAGTGATTCCTTTCAGTTGTCATATTGTCTGTCATATTAGCAATGTAACATACAGGAGATTCCAAAAGCAGTACACTGAAAAAGAGAAGAAATAAAAGGCTCTCTACTGCTTTGTCAAGATTACAAGACCAGTACCGGAACCAGAGCGCTATTATACAAGAACTTAAATTACTGACTTGGAGTTCAAAAGTTTTGACATGCAGTACAATTCAGTCTGAAGACATTGAGGCTACATAACTAGACCTTTGGAATACCAAAACTTGAGGCAGTAGAAAGACTCAAAGCTGAAAAATCCAACAACTCCAAGGCCATTGCAGGCAGAGTTGCAATGTATTGAAGCATTGCTTACAGAAAGCGTTCTAACCAACAGAAAAGGAAGCACATTATTAAAAAAAGGCCATAGGTCCAAAGTAGTCACAATGAATTGGTGACAGTCCACGCCAAAATATGACAAAAACTGATGCGTAGAAGTAATGGCAGAAAAATGTTTCACCCAAAAAAAAAAAAGATGTTTTGGTATGTATCTGTTTAAATGGCACACAAGTAAGTCCGGAGCAACATGATGATTTAAACCTTTGAACTTATGACTACATTTGCATAACACCATTCTTAGCCGGAGGGAGATTAAGAAGTTTACCCAGAATCACTCAACTTTCATTCAAGTGCTGCTGCCAGGACTCAAATCGAAAGTAGAGAGCATTGTTCTTACACGTTTCCTCCTTACTGACTATAAAGCTGGTTAAGAATTGATAAATCCCATAGGCTACTCCTGTAGCTACCTGAGTAAAACAAGTCTTGGTTGGTAAGAAGATTTCAAGGATATGTTTTGAGGATACTCACTTTATAAATACCACAATTTCTTGTAACACATGTTAATGGACAACATTTACATTTGTTGTAAAAAATAAATTATTCATTTTTTTTTTTTAAATTACCTCAGTTTTTGGAACCCTTTTAGACAAAGACATTTTTGTCAAATACTACATACTTATTTCCACATATAAAGGCTGTTGGGTCCAAACCTCCTGACTGTTTGCTCTCTATGTCTTCCCAGTTTGTTTAATGTCGTCCAGCTAGTGTATCCGTTTAGAATTCACACCCATGGGCAAGGACACATTGAAGCAAAGTTTAGCTAAAATATGACAACGCTAAACACACAAAAGCTTCAATGTCTGAAGCATTCCATTAACCTCACACGTCAAATCCACAGCTTGCTACGGCTCACACACTCACCTAGCAAAGGAGGCACATCCTTTCATCTTAACGACAGCATACAAATCAAGTCAGACTGGACCGCAATGGCAGTCTGTAATGTTATTGCTGCACTACTGAAGCAATACCTGGGCATGTATCTTGAGAAAGCTAGAAAGGCTAGGGTGTAGTCTGGCTCCTATATAAGCACAGCCTATCAGTTCAATTTAAAGTAGCACTCAGACTCAGAAAAAGTCACAAGAATATTGTGTTACTCAATCTGTAAGCATCTGTGATTAGAGCTATATACATATGGGGAGGAGGAATGGCACGTAAATCTACAGTACAACATGCTACAAACAGATGCTTACAGCATAATTTTTTCTGTTCGTAGCATGTGTTCATGTAAATATACATGCTCTGCATAGACTGTAAAGTAGTACCCTTCCATTAACAGTGGCTAGCATGTGGACGATGGAAATGCATGAAAAAAACCTCCTTGGGCCTGTCTGGCCAACCACAGCCTTCTGCCTGGCTAGGATATCCATACAATGTTTAGTGAACGAGTGTAGGAATGGCCAGGTGGCCCTTTCACATATGTCACCTAAGTGGATATTTCCCAAGTAGGCTGTAGGTGCAACTTTTTTCTGTGTAGAGTGCGCCTTGGGGGGGGAGGATGCTCTCCTCTCTTCATGATGACAAGGTAGAATGCACTTGGCTATCCAGCTAGCAATGCCTGCTTTAGATATAAGCTGCAAATTGCCTTTTTGGTCTATTCTGGAAAAGGCTACAAATAGGTGGTCTGTTTTGTAGAAAGACTTGATGCTGTAGATGTAATATATCAGAGCATGCTTAACATCTTGAGTCTGAACATCTCTCTGCCGAGTCTGGCTGAGGAAATAGGATTTGGGGGCTTTATCATTTGGTTACGGTGAAAAGAGGAAACCACCTATGGAACGCACCTAGGTTTAATTTTGAGTATTACCCTGTCCTTGTGTACCTCAAACTGAATGAAGGGTTCCAGAAGTGTAAGGGCCTGCAGCTACGAATACATCTAAGAGAAGTTACTGTGAAGAGGAAAGCCATTTTCCAGGAACGGTACAGGAGAGGACAGGAGGGCAATGATTTAAAAAGAGGACTCTTTTGATGACTATGTTACAGCTCCACACTGTGAGAATAACCCTTTTCAGAGCTTGCATAAAGATTTTAATTACAGGATATCAAAAAGAGAAAGGAATGTTCCCTGTTTTGCATGTAAGCTACTAGGAGTGCTATTGAGGTATAGACTGATTTTGAAAGGTGAAACAAGTACGAGATGATATCCTGAACTGCAGACTTTAGGGGATCCAGGTGACTGGGAATGCAAAAGTGGACACATCTTTTCCACTTTGTAGCATATCAGGCAATTGTGGCTGGTTTGCGTGATACTCATTGGATGTCCATGTACTCCAGCGGGAGACATAGGTAACCAAACAGTAGGACCTCGGGCGCAAAATCACTAGATTCAGCCATTTGGGGTCTGGGTGCCTGATCTGGCCTTTGTTCCTGGTGAGAAAGTCAGGCTCTAAGGGAGCTTCTTGTGGGGAATGATTGACATCTCAAGGAGTGCTTAGTAGTAGGGCTGTCTGGCCCAGGTGTAGGCTACGAGGATGAGGTTTTCAGGTTTCCTGCATTTCGGGTGCCACAAAGAGAAGGAGAGGCGGAAAAGCTTATGCAAAGCTGTCTGACCAATTCATCCATAGTGTGTTTTCCTTAGACTGGGAGTGTTGGTACCTGGAGGCAAAGCTTGAGCGTTTTATGTTCTTAGGGGTGGAAAAGAGGTCTATGTCTGGAATCGCCCAGCATTGGAACTAGATGAGCAGGGAGCACATGTGTAATTCCTACTCGTGGACTGATACATCCTGCTGGCCAGGTCTGCTCGCTCGTTGTCTATCCCCAGGAGGTGAATATGGTGACATAACACCCAATGGCAGATGGTGTGTGCCAGGAGAGAGATGGAGGGTCACCAAGTTTCTGTAGGTAAATAAACCCGGACGATCATCTTGTCCATCCTGACAAGGGTTATCTTACCAGTGATGTGTGGAAGAAAGGCCTTGATAGCAAGGTGAATGGCCAGGAGTTCTGGGTAGTTGATGCTGTGACCCTGCTGGTGGGAGGACCATAATACCAGTACTGTGGGCTGATTGAGATGGGTGCCCCACCTGGCTGGAGAGGCATCTGTGGTAATAGTGACATGCAGAATAGCATCTAGAAAAGGCCTTTCCTGCAACAGGTTGCTTCTGTTCCACCACTGCAGAAAGTGGTGCAAGCTGGCCTTCACCAACACTGAATCCTCCATCTAACTCTTCGCACGTGCAGCGGGTGAAAGGGAAGCCAGGTAGGTGTAAAGTAGTAGTACATAAGGCCATCATGCCCAGAAGGCACATTACAGTTCGGAATGAAAAAGAGATACCAGTTGTTGAAATGTGGAAACCCTCTGCTGGGAAGCACAGGTAGAGTAAGCTGGTGGAATGAATGGTGATCTGGAAGATGGCGTTCTCAAAGTCACCTTTTTGAAGCAGAGGGATAGTGTCCCGCACCATTACCATACGGAAACATTCAGTAACGCTGAGAGGCCTGAAGCTTATAATGGGCCCGAGGAAGCCATCCATCTTGGGGATAAAGAAATAAAGGGAGTAAGCTAAATTTCCCTGCTGGTTGGGGCTCATTGGCTCTATTGAACCTTTTTAAAAGTACACTTGGACCTTTTCCTTCAGGAAACCAAGATGTTTCCTGCTGAGAATGTGCCAGCAAGGTGGGATGTTGGACAGGGGTGTGAGAAGTTCTAGGCAGAACCAATTGTCTGATGTGATTTCCTGCCAACCACAGAGGAACTTTTGGAGCCTGCCTCTGACAGGTGGTATGTAATTGGGGGAGAGTGAGGGAGTCACTGTTTGGAGCTGGATGCCCATTTACTGGATCCTCTTTTGCCTCTGATCCTGTTGTAGTTGGCTCTGTTGGCACCCCTGGTGTACCCAAATGGTGACTGCTGTCACACCATTTGTAGGTGAACTGCTGCCTCTGGTAGGAGGGTGCAGGGTCTGGGAAGGTGGCATTGGACCCTGCCCTATAGTGATACCTCTGAAAGGAGCCTCTAAGGGTTGAGGTCTGAAAGACAAACATGGCTCTGACAGAGTATATGTACTTCTTTACCTTTTCCAGCATTTGGTCAACCTGCAGCACAAAGAAGTGTTTGCCATCGAAGGGCAGGTTGAACAGATGCTATAGGACCTCAGGTCTAAAACCCAAGATGTGGAACCAGGCATGGCATCTAATCAAGATGCTAGTATTGACCCTCAGGGTGCGGTATCAGCACCAAATCCTCCTCCTTTTCTTATACGCATCTGGAAAGTGCTTCATGTGCTCTGGAATCTCATCCCAATGAGTTTTATTGTACCTGGATAGCATGCCGACTGAGGTGACACTTCCTCAGTGGATGGAAGCACCCACCACTACCTTTTACCCAGCGGTGTCTAGCTTCTTGCTCGCCACGTTAAGCAGGGGTTTATCTTCTTTGGCCTGAGCGCTGGTGCCTCTGACCTTGTGTCCTTTTTGTCCAGAAGTTGGGAGTGGCCGTAGGGCCTGCTCTCCCTCAAAAGTTAACTCCCCGGTCTGAAGATGAATAAACAGATGCATCTGTCATCCAGTTTATTTGCAGAGCAGCTGGAGAATAGGTTGCTCCTTATCACTGGAGGCCACTGTGTAAGGCATGTTCAGCAGAGAGAGTGATTTATATGATCTTCATATCCGATGATGTCTTTGCCGATGTCAATGCAATTTCAGTGCCAGTATTGATAAAGCCCTTGGCTTATGCAGTATCTTTGAGATCAGCGCCCGTGTGTGGGAGCATTAATTGCTCCAAAGCCTTAGGTCAGTACCTACCAGAGCCCAAAGGCCATGGAAATCTGTAAGGCTGAATCTTTGCAAAAGGGCTTATCCCAATCCCTCGGAGCATCGCTGTGCCACCACATTTAAAAAAAAAAACATTTTTATGAAGGTTTTTAGGTACAGCATATGTCCACATAAACAAAATGACATCTTGCATTTAGGAGTCAACAGATGAGACTATAAAGCAAATAATTAAACCTTAAGCATCTTATGAAGAAAGGATCAATTATGTGACGTGAAGGGGAACGCTCCAACTAAATACCACTGGGGTGGTTCCAAAATAAGATTATTCTAAACAAAAATGATGGAGAAAGGTGCGGAGAAAGGGCAATGGGCTATCATTCGTCCAACCCTCACCTTAATGTCAGAATCAGATCCCCTGGTAAGTTATGGACACCAAAGTTAGGATACATCAAGCCATTACTCCCAAAGTATTCCTTATCAGAGGATAACACAGCCCTGACTCAATACCCATGAGCGGGCAGTCCCAGAGAATTGTCTCCCACACCTGCACATGGAAGGGACTGAGCAGACCCCTTTGTGCATCTGAGCCCCTTCATATTCAGCCCGTTTAGTTATTTCCTGTCTTCACCCCTGGAGGATAGGATCCACAGGAGATTTTCAAAGCATACACTACTGTTGTCGGGCCAGAATGAGAGCCAGGTCTGAGAGTCTTATGGTTACTAGTTTATCTGTAGGTTTAGGGAAACACCCCAATAGGCAGACTGCTGGGGTTTTGTCAAGGTTGTGAGCTGTGGAGACATTTTTGAAGGAATCAATATCCAGTATGGTGTAAGAGTCGACCAGTGCACAACGTGTGGTAAACATACATAGGCTCATGGTCGCCAACTTCACAAGCTTGCATCATAGAAGAAGCTACCATGCAGTACAGGAGGAAGTGTTGGAGGGGGATTTTAAATACGTACAGCAGGTCATGGAAGTTCTGAAGTTGCCTATCTGTATACTAGTCACCTAAAATGGTCATGCCCCTGTGGACCAAGGTGTGCAGCCGAACCAGTCACACTCATGGGCGAGGTGCAGCCAAGCCATGAGGAGAAAGTCCCTCGGTTAGGGAAGCTTTTTTGGATGGCATGGGCCCAGCCATTCTGAAGAGTGGTGAGTAAATGCCCACCCGGATGCTCTTGCCATCTTGACCGAAATTTAACCAGCAAGGACAGCAGAGCCACATGGGTAGAGGCAAATCGTGTGTTAGTAGACAACTCATTTCAGAGACCGCCCCTCCAGGAAACCGCCCATTTCAGCTGTGCAGCTGGATAGTAAAGTTCCAGATCTGGGACTGACATCCGGCCTTCGCCAGACAGGAGACCTAGTTTTGTCAGGGTAATTCTAAAAATGGTCAACCCCCAGATAAGATTAGTCAGTAGGCTATCCATCTCGCAAAATAGGCATTTAGAAAGGTGAATCAAGAGGGCCGCAAAAGTAATACAGAAGGCGAGGGGGCGGGTGGGGATGGGGGGGACATCTTGGACAGCACTTTCTGGCCCATGACAGACAGAGGTAATATCAACCAGAAATTTATAAACGGGTGCAGGCCAGCAAACGCAGCTCAAACGTTTCCCTCACGTAAGTCAGTTTCAATGTGAAAAATGTTAGCTCCCAAATATCGGAAGGTAGCCGGTTATGGGCTCTCCAGGACTCCGTGAGGCACCACCCAGTGGTCCAATAGTGGAAGAAAGGGACGGGCTTAGTGATTGTGGAGGAAGGCAAAGGGGTGTGTGATATATCTAAGTGCACATCAGCGACACTTGAAACTCCCCTCTATTAGTATAGGAATTCTAGCACCACGTCTATATTTGTGGAGGGGACGGGGGACACTATAGCTATTAGAAGTCAGTAGATTAGGGAGGGCTATATCCCTGCCATCTAGCTTGCCCTCCACCACTATGTGGCACCCCATCCGGGTCAGAGATCTCAGTAGCAGTAAAAATGGTATCCCGGTCATTAGCTAGATTTAGTACTTCCCTTGAAAATGCAGAACAGGCTATAGCAAAGATTCCCCCGCCATTGCTTCAGCAGTGCCAGCCAATCCGCCCTGGTAAGGTGGGTTTCATTGAGAAAATCGATCTGGACTCTGCGTCCTTTAATAAATGCTCTCCCTCTATGCCTTTTACTCAGAGAATTCAGGCTGCACACATTCCAATTGATGACCTTCAAACAAAAAGGGGTGTTGGCAATAGAATAGAGGATGTAGATGACCCTGCCCAACCCCGCAATCGGACAACTGGAAAATAAAAAGAAAACATACCCTAGAAGAGAACAAGAGTAAAATCCCATTGTAGTAGGTAAACAAACGAATACACCCCAACTAACCCCCTTCAGGCCAGTCGTGTGCTGAGCTCCAGCAAAACTGTATAGAACCGTAACCTTTTCACCACACCAGGTAAGGTCTCACTGGACCCATCATTCAGGGTTAGAAAACAAGAGGAGGGAAGTAAACACTTAAGGAGAAAACTGGCCCTCATCCCCAAGCGCCTCTCACATAAATACTTCAAAGAAATATTGATAATCTGGGCCAAGCAAGCATTAGGAGACCCAAAAAGTTGCCCAGGCCCCTCAGGGAACGTAAGGAGAGAGGAGGAACCATCGTCATGTCCAGTTCTGCATGTAACATTGGGGAACAAAACCCTTGAGTCAGAGCCAGGGGGACACACTCGGTTACAGAGCCAAAGTCATCAACAAAGGAGGTGTCACTCCCCCTCTGCTCTGTAGTGTTGCTTACCAGTGCAGCCCCAGCCTGAGCTTTTCTCCTGCCAGCCCAAGCTTGATGTTGTGAAAGTTGAAGATTTTTGTGCCTCCTCAAATGGGTGCGTTTGCAACTACGGGACACTGGGCTAGTTCCAGCAACCACTCCGGCCAGGTTTGAGTATGGTAGGTGTCAAACCAGTCCCAGTCCCCAGTTGATGTATCAAAAACAAACTGATTTACTGTCAAACGGTACCTGCAGTCTGGCCGGGAAAAAGAACACATATGGAAGAGACAGAACAGAAAGTTTTTTTTTTTAAATCACGTTGAAAGATGCTCTGAGCTTTTGCACAGCTGTTGTGTAATCATGGAAAATTGATACCTGCAAGTATTCCAAAAGGAAAGGGCCTGTAGTGCACACAAGGAAGGGGGCTATACTGCACACCTATCTCAGTGAGTAATCATGATCTCTGAAGTTAAGAAGAAAAGCAACAACCGGCCTCAGGCACAGGGGGACGAAATGACACACTGTGCACTCTCTCATGGGCACATAATTTGGATAGGCCCTCAGGGCCGACCACCTCCTGTAACCAAATCCTCAAAGAAAGAGATCATACATTCCCTCTCAATGTTGTCCAGCAGTCATAAGTTGACTGCTACTGCATCTGGCTCTCCCCTCTTGGCCCTCAATCCTATTTTCAAAGATACTAATGTGGTCAAGGGGACAGTGAAGGTAGTTGTGTGCGCTTTCATAACATGGGTCAAATTAGATCATGCAGTTTACATTGTAATCATTGGGTCAGCCATTTTCCGATGTTCATCCCTAAAAAGACTTACATCCTCCACTAGTGCACCAACTGTATTTTTCCAGCACGTCCCTCAAGGAGCCTATGGCTGACAGGATAGCATCCAGCTTGTCTCTGGGATCATGGTCCTGGCCAGTAGTCACAGGGAGTCAGGAGGGGCTGCTGTGAGGGAGGAGGGAACACAGGATGTACCTTCCTGGGCTTGTGTGTGCATCCCATGGCGCAGGAGGGAGTGGGGGGGGGGGGGGGCTTGGGCGGGGGAAGGTGGTGGTGGAAAGATGAGAAGTAAAATGAGAAAAGGAGCAAAGGGGCTCCTCCAATAAGCCAGATTTTAGCACAATAAAGGTGGCAGGAGGATTGAAGATTTTGCAGATCCAGGTGGATAGTTTCTAAATAGTCCAATCATGGGGCCAGTGTGATACTCAGGTGATGGGTGAGATGTTGAAGCCTCCCGCTAGGTACAGGGGCACAGCCGGGGCAGCAGCCAGTGCAGTGGGCAGCACCTCAGCCAGGGTGGGGGGGGGGGGGGGGGGGGAAGGGGTTGATGTATAGTCTCCCTGGTATAATTAAGTAGTCCACCAAAAGCTTTGTGGGCTCCCCTTGCAGATGACACATGAATGGAGAACACACATGGAGGGGTAGGCAGTTCCAAGTAATAGACAAATAGCTGAGGGGTGTCCCAAGTGCCAAGTGCACCAGAAAAGGCACAGAATGAAAGAGACACCGTCCTCACCCTATGTTGGAGATGAGCGGTAAGGCTGCACTCCAGCTTTGGCTCTCCTTCAGGGCCCAACACACTGCAGTAAATTAATCAGCAGCACTGCTCACAAAGCGGGGGTGGGGTGGTTTGTGCATGTGGCTCTCTCCAATGCGGTGCCAGGTCCAAGCCTCTGCCACACTCTGGCGTGTCACCCTCCCCAGCTGTGTGTTGTGGCCACCATCAAGTAAAATAAAAGACTGCAGCAGCTGGGACCTTTCAGGCACAGCAGCATGCAGCATCATGATCCTTTGCTGTTTCCAGCACGCTCTCAAAGCCAGGTCGGGAGACCGCAGGTGTTCAGGTAGGACCCAGGCAAAAAGAATCGTAGAAAGGCCCAGGTGGAATGGGAGAGCTCTATAAAGCTGCTGTTCACAACATGGTGGGTAGATCTGCCCCCACCATGCCTTAAATCCAGGCCCATTGTGAGGCCTGGTGAGCATTTTGGTGCAGACCATACCCACGTTTCTGGTCAAGTTTTTAAGTCAATGGTTAGGAAGGCATTAGGAAGGCATGGAGATGATGGGTGCCTCTTGTTTCTCTTCTTTGAGGTTTGAGGCAAAAGAGAAAGACATCTCCAGGCTGGGAAACGGTTGGAAGGACGGAATGCTCAAGCTTCTTCACCGAGGGATGCTCCCAGAAAATATCAGGTGCGTTATAGGCAGCCTTCCCCTTCTGGTGTGCCTACCTTCTGTCTGTTATGACAGATGAGTTTTCTTCGAATGGAAGTTAAGGAAGGCCTTGTAGACAGTACTGTCATGGTCAGGTGAGGTATCAAATCTTGTGGTGGTGGTTCCACTGGAACTCTTCGTGGAAGGACATCCTTTCCCTTCATCTGTTTACATTTGCCATGAAAAAGTCCAACCGGAAGGCCATGCAGCCCCAAGCAGGGATCCAGGCCGAGAGGCCCTGGCGGTTAGATTTGATGTTAGGATTGTGTTAAAAAAGCGTCACCTTTCTCTTACTGAGATCGAAACAGCTGGTTGGCGCCCAACGGAAAGCAAGATAATTTGCTGAGCTCGGACCCCAGCCTGTACAAGTTTGAACCCGATGGCAGTAAAAAATAATCGAACATGGAGTCGGTGCTCATGCACATTGCCAACAAAAGGAGGAGTTCCATATATCTTGTGACTCAAGACTTCTTAGAAGAAAAACAACTTTCAAATGTCCAAGCCAAGCATTAAAAGGCAGCAGTACACAGAGAATGTGTAGCTGCAGCAACATGTGCTACAAAGATTTATATTTTAGCACCATGTAGCAAACAATTAAAAACATTCTGGCCACTGTCAACCATTTTTATGACACACTCTCCCCCCCCCCCAACCCACCACCCACCCATGTTGGTTCCTTGCTGCATACACCTGGCATCATTTTGTGTAACAGCAACAGATGTAGAAATAATACCAGCTTTAAGGGCAGAGAAATGCCTAAGTAGTCTAGGTCAAGGCTTACATTTGTAAAAAGAAATTACTTGCAGTTTCAGCAGGAAATGTCGTCACATGATGCAATCAGAAAAGTCTACTGTGCCCAAGTGGACTAAGGCTCATGAAACATTATTCCTGCGGTTGTCAATGCCTTGTCACGTGCTTCATTGGTATTTATAGGACTATTAAGTTTTCAGACAAAATCTATTACATGTCAACCCTCCGATTCTCTAACACCAATGGGACTCATCGAAGAATCGGTCTACAATCAGTTTCCAAGTCAGGAAGAAATGACACGGTGGAAGATTCTGGCTCAGTTGGTCATATGTTGGACCTCTGGTTCTTGTAGACTAGAACTGCTGTGTAAGTGAGTTAGAGGTCAAGTTGTGCCAATGGTGGTTGGTGGGGCAAACAACTTTGTTTCAGAGACCCTGACACAATTTAGTGGTGGTACCAGACCGAAGAAAGGTTTGATACATGCCTCAGGGAGGATAGCGGGAAGTAACAGGCTAGATGTTAAGGGAAGTTTAACAGTCAAGATAGCTACTCACAAAGCTGCAATTCCTGTTCCAGTCACATTTCAGCACTGAACCGCTGCATGCACCTATAGTCACCAGTCATATTGTACCATATGTCTTGAACTTACCTTTGTGTACCATAGCATTTAGGTCTTAGGAGCAGTAGTTAAGACCTGAAACATGTTTAGGCAAAAGGTTGTCCTTTGGTTTCTTGAGGCTGTGGCAGTGGAGTCATTCAAACATGTAATGTTAGGCTAGTTTTTCCTACAAAATTGCCACTTATAGGGTACTTCACTAGATTAAGTAAACAACAGTTAGGCTCATAAGAATCTCTCCTATATCTTTTACACCTGTGATTGAATACTAAGTATGGATGTGATGGCAGCATAGATACAGATTTTACATGAATTGGTTCCATTCTTTGCAGCATAGGCAAAACTTTCTTTGAGATAGAGTGGCTGTGTAAAGTCAAGAAACAGACTAGTTAGGAGGAATTTAAGCTGTTCAATTTGCCAAAGAATAGGTTGCAACTTGTATGCAGTCTCATCTGGACTTCCAAACATGAATCATGTGTGATAACCAGCGGAACCTAATCTTTGATCTCTTTTACACAGAATTTGAAGTGATTGTGTGTGGCTGGACAGTGAATCTGGTTTTCAATTGTTTGGTTGTAGCCATGGTTTACAGAAATGATACCAAGCTGTTTATCTTTTCATTCCACACTGTTGTATCGTTCAGCTTGGCTGACTTTTGGGGCATGCGCTGTGTGCACTGGCCATCAAGTTTCACTCTTCAACTTAAGGCTTGTAGTTTGTAGCTGAACGTCATTTAAACTGATAATGGTGTCCAGAAAATCAACTCTTTCTCAAGACTAGACGAATTTGAGTTGATAGTTGGGTGGAAAAAAAAAACATAAAATCTCTTGTGGATTCATGTGAGGCTCTACTCCCTACCAATCAAAATCAGGAATGTGCCACCAATATATTGCAAGTCTCTTTACTAAGTAACCAACTGTATCACAAATAGGTTCATAAACTGTGGAAACATCCCAGGCTGATCTGCAGTGTCATTTGCAAAGGTGAAATATCTAATAACCAAAATAAAGTCTCTGAACTTGAATAACATGTATAAAAAAAAAAGTGGGAAATGCGCTCCGTCCCAAAACATTTTTACAGTGGGATTTAACGACTTTATATGCATGGTTACCTGTAATGTCTCCCATGGGAAGTGGTTTGTAATTTTTTGACCGCTTAGCAGACTAACAAGATAACAAATGACTCTGCCTTATACATTTCGAAAGTGAATTTGACATGCGACTACAACTAGATTTCATGCCTTCTACATCTATGCCTGCTATGTGACAAGAATCACCGACAAGGAGCATGTAGCAGACCCTGCTTGGGTTTCCTTTCAAGGGGACTCAAGTGTGCCCTAACTTGTACCTCTTTATCCATTGTGTTTACACACATTTTCTAGAGTGTACAATGACAATATTCTATGGGAGAATTGGATATCAAGATGTTCTTAGCACTGCACATGCAAAATGAGATAAAGCTAAAGAAGTGTGTGTGTGTGTGTTTATATATATATAGATATAGATATATATATATATGGAAAATGTCACTTACCCAGTGTACATCTGTTCGTGGCATTAGTCGCTGCAGATTCACATGCTGTGCACATCCCGCCATCTGGTGTTGGGCTCGGAGTGTTACAAGTTGTTTTTCTTCGAAGAAGTCTTTTCGAGTCACAAGACCGAGGGACTCCTCCCATTTCGGCTCCATTGCGCATGGGCGTCGACTCCATCTTAGATTGTTTTCCCCCGCAGAGGGTGAGGTAGGAGTTGTGTATGCTAGTAATAGTGCCCATGCAATGGAGTAATGTACATAATGTAGTTTAAAGTAATATATTTACAAATATACAGATGTTCAAGATCAACTTCTAAACGGCTACAGGCTCCCGGGGAGGCGGGTGGGCGCATGTGAATCTGCAGCGACTAATGCCACGAACAGATGTACACTGGGTAAGTGACATTTTCCGTTCGATGGCATGTGTAGCTGCAGATACACATGCTGTGCATAGACTAGTAAGCAGTTATCTCCCCAAAAGCGGTGGTTCAGCCTGTAGGAGTTGAAGTTGTTTGAAACAATGTTCGTAGTACTGCTTGGCCTACTGTGGCTTGTTGTGCCGTTAGCACATCTACAAAGTAGTGTTTGGTAAATGTATGAGGCGTAGACCATGTAGCTGCCTTACATATTTTGGTCATTGGAATATTTCCTAGAAAGGCCATGGTAGCACCTTTCTTTCTAGTTGAGTGTGCCTTTGGTGTAATAGGCAGATCTCTTTTTGCTTTAAGATAACAGGTTTGAATGCACTTAACTATCCATCTAGCAATGCCTTGTTTAGAAATTGGATTTCCTGTATGAGGTTTTTGGAAAGCAATAAATAATTGTTTTGTTTTTCGAATTAGTTTTGTTCTGTCAATGTAGTACATTAACGCTCTTTTGATGTCTAATGTATGTAGTGCTCTTTCAGCTACAGAGTCTGGCTGTGGGAAGAACACTGGTAATTCTACTGTTTGATTTAAGTGGAACGGTGATATGACTTTTGGTAAAAATTTAGGATTTGTCTGTAGAACTACTTTATGCTTGTGTATTTGAATAAATGGTTCTTGTATGGTAAATGCTTGAATCTCACTTACTCTTCTTAAAGATGTGATGGCAATTAAAAATGCAACTTTCCATGTTAAGTATTGCATTTCACAAGAGTGCATGGGCTCAAAAGGTGGACCCATGAGTCGTGTTAAGACAATGTTGAGGTTTCATGAAGGAACTGGTGGTGTTCTTGGTGGTATAATTCTCTTTAGGCCTTCCATAAATGCTTTTATGACTGGTATCCTAAATAGAGAAGTTGAGTGCGTAATTTGCAGGTAAGCTGAAATTGCTGTAAGATGTATCTTAATGGAAGAAAAAGCTAGCTTTGACTTTTGCAAATGTAGTAAGTATCCTACGATGTCTTTGGCAGATGCGTGTAAGGGTTGAATTTGATTATTATGGCAGTAATAAACAAATCTTTTCCACTTATTTGCATAGCAATGTCTAGTGGTAGGTTTCCTAGCTTGTTTTATGACCTCCATACATTCATGTGTAAGGTCTAAGTGTCCGAACTCTAGGACTTCAGGAGCCAGATTGCTAGATTCAGCGATGCTGGATTTGGGTGTCTGATCTGTTGTTTGTGTTGCGTTAACAGATCTGGTATGTTTGGTAGTTTGACATGAGGCACTACTGAAAGGTCTAGTAGTGTTGTGTACCAAGGTTGTCTTGCCCATGTTGGTGCTATTAGTATGAGTTTGAGTTTGTTTTGACTCAACTTGTTTACTAGATATGGAAGGAGTGGGAGAGGGGGAAAAGCGTAATCAAATATCCCTGACAAACTCATCCATAACGCATTGCCCTGAGACTGATCTTGTGGGCACCTGGATGCGAAGTTTTGGCATTTTTCGTTTTCCTTTGTTCCAAATAAATCTATTAGTGGTGTTCCCCAACTCTGGAAGTAAGTATTCAATATTTGGGGGTGAATCTCCCATTCGTGGATCTGTTGGTGATCCCGAGAGAGATTGTCTGCTAACTGATTCTGAATTCCTGGAATAAATTGTGCTATTAGGCGAATGTGGTTGTGAATCGCCCAATGCCATATTCTTTGTGCCAGGAGACACAACTGTGTTGAGTGTGTCCCTCCCTGTTTGTTTAGGTAATACATCGTTGTCATGTTGTCTGTTTTGACAAGAATGTGTTTGTGGCTTATTATGGGTTGAAATGCTTTCAGCGCTAGAAATACTGCCAATAGTTCTAAGTGATTTATGTGAAACTGTTTTTGGTGAGTGTCCCATTGTCCTTGGATGCTGTATTGATTGAGGTGTGCTCCCCACCCTATTATGGAGGCATCTGTTGTTATTACATATTGTGGCACTGGGTCTTGGAAAGGCCGCCCTTGGTTTAAATTGATACTGTTCCACCATTGAAGCGAGGTGTATGTTTGGCGGTCTACCAACACCAGATCTAGAAGTTGACCCTGTGCCTGTGACCACTGTGATGCTAGGCACTGTTGTAAGGGCCGCATGTGCAACCTTGCGTTTGGGACAATGGCTATGCATGAGGACATCATGCCTAGGAGTTTCATCACCATTTTGACTTGTATTTTTTGTTTTGGATACATGGCCTGTATTACATTGTGAAATGCCTGAACCCTTTGTGGACTTGGAGTGGCAATCCCTTTTGCTGTGTTGATTGTCGCCCCTAAGTATTGCTGTGTTTGACACGGTATAAGGTGTGACTTTTTGTAGTTGATTGAGAAACCTAGTTTGTGGAGGGTTTCTATGACATACTTTGTGTGTTGTGAACACTTTTCTAGCGTGTTGGTTTTGATTAACCAATCGTCTAGGTACGGGAACACATGTATTTGCTGCCTTCTGATATGTGCAGCTACGACTGCCAGGCACTTTGTAAAAACTCTTGGCGCAGTTGTTATTCCGAATGGCAACACCTTGAATTGGTAATGTATCCCTTGGAATACAAACCTTAAGTACTTTCGGTGTGAAGGATGTATCGGTATATGGAAATATGCATCCTTTAGGTCTAGTGTTGTCATGTAGTCTTGTTGTTTGAGTAGTGGGATTACGTCTTGTAATGTCACCATGTGAAAGTGATCTGATTTGATGTAGGTATTTAATGTTCGGAGATCTAATATAGGTCTCAGACTCTTGTCTTTTTTGGGTATGAGAAAGTACAGAGAGTAAACTCCTGTTCCTTTCTGGTGTTTTGGTACTAATTCTATTGCCTCTTTTAGTAGCAATGCCTGAACCTCTAGTCCTAGAAGATCTATATGTTGTTTTGACTTATTGTGTGTTTTCGGTGGGACGTTTGGAGGGAATTTGAGAAATTCTATGCAATAACCATGCTGGATAATTGCTAGGACCCAAGTGTCTGTTGTTATTTCCTCCCAATGTTTGTAAAATTTGGTTAGTATCCCCCCACAGATGTTATGTGTTGGGGATGTGTGACTTGGAAGTCACTGTTTGTTTTGAGGAGTTTTGGGACTTTGGAACTTTCCTCTATTCTTTTGAAATTGTCCCCCTCTATATTGTCCCCGAAAACTTCCCCGCTGATACTGGCTCTCGTAAGTGGGTCTTGTTTGTGAGGTTGTGGGTTCTGTGCTTTGTCCTCGAAACCCCCCTCTAAACTGTGTTTTTCGAAATGCGCCTCTGCCCTGTGGGGAGTAGAGTGCGCCCATGGCTTTGGCCGTGTCAGTGTCTTTTTTAAGTTTTTCGATTGCAGTGTCCACCTCCGGCCCAAACAACTGCTGTCCGTTGAATGGCATATTCAGCACAGCTTGCTGTATTTCTGGTTTAAATCCTGATGTACGCAGCCATGCATGTCTCCTTATTGTTACTGCTGTGTTGACAGTTCTAGCAGCTGTGTCTGCAGCATCCATTGCTGACCGTATCTGATTGTTGGAGATACTCTGTCCTTCTTCTACTACTTGCTGCACTCTCTTTTGGAACTCCTTGGGCAAATGTTCTATAAAGTGTTGCATTTCGTCCCAATGGGCCCTATCGTATCTGGCCAACAAAGCCTGTGAATTGGCAATACACCACTGGTTTGCTGCCTGTGCCGCCACCCTTTTGCCTGCTGCGTCGAATTTTCTACTTTCTTTATCTGGAGGTGGTGCATCTCCTGAAGTATGTGAGTTCGCTCTTTTGCGCGCTGCCCCTACTACAACTGAGTCCGGTGCTAGCTGTTGTGTGATGTACACAGGGTCTGTTAGTGGCGGTTTATATTTTTTCTCCACTCTTGGAGTAATGGCCCTTCCTTTTACAGGCTCTTCAAACACTTGTTTGGAGTGTTTTAGCATTCCGGGTAGCATAGGAAGACTTTGATACTGGCTGTGTGTGGACGACACTGTGTTAAAAAGAAAGTCGTCTTCAATGGGCTCAGCATGCAGGCTGACATTATGCAATGCCGCTGCTCTCGACACCACCTGTGCGTAGGCTGTACTATCCTCTGGTGGCGACGGTCTAGCTGGATAACATTCAGGACTATTATCTGACACTGGCGCGTCATAAAGGTCCCATGCGTCAGGGTCATCTTGACTCATTCCTGTATGAGTTGGGGATTGCATCATTGGTGGAGTGGCTACCGGTGATGGTTGCGGAGAGCATTGTGGAGATGGTGGCGGAGTTACTTGTTTAGCCACCTTTGCCTGTGGCTGCTTGTCTTTTTCCTGAAAGGCAAGTTTGCGTTTCATTTTAATCGGAGGGAGAGTACTGATCTTCCCTGTTTCTTTTTGGATATGGAGCTTTCTTTGTGTATAGTCTGGCTCTATTGTTTCCAATTCCTGTCCAAATCTATGTGTCTTCATTTGTGTGGACAGTCCTTGTTCCTCAGTGTAGGAACTTGTTTTCGGTTCCCGAGGCCGGATGTTTCGGTATCGAAACCTTTTCGGCTGCTTTTTTCGGTTCGACAAAATCTTCTTTACTTTCGGCGTCGTGGTCTCTCAGTGCCGACCCATTTCCGTGCCGCTATCTCGGTGCCGAACCTGCTCGGAGCCACTATCTCGAGCCAGAGATTGCTGTGTGGCGGTATCTCGACCGGAGTCGGATGACTTCGCCACCAGGGTCATGATGATCGGTCACCTATTTTTCGGGTTAAACCATGGCCTGTTGGCGGTGGCGTCCCCTGGGCTTTAGTGGTTTTTTCGTGAGTTTTGTGTTTCGAAGTCTTACTCGCGGTTTTCGGCGTTTCTTCGGGATCGATCTCATCCGAGTCCGATTCCTGGATGGAGAAGGTTTCTTCCTCCTCCTCGGAACGCTCTTGTCCTGTCGGCGCCGACGCCATTTGCAGTCTCCTTGCTCTTCGGTCTCTTAGTGTCTTCCTGGACCGAAACGCTCGACAGGCTTCACAAGTATCTTCCTTGTGTTCCGGCGACAAACACAAGTTACAGAACAGATGCTGATCTGTATATGGATACTTGTTATGGCATTTTGGGCAGAAGCGGAATGGGGTCCGTTCCATCAGCCTTGAAGAGACACGTGGCCGGGCCGACCAGGCCCCGACGGGGAATCGAAAAAACCCCAAAGGGCCACTGGAGCTCTTCAAAAGTCGGTGTCGATCTGTTGTAACTAACCCGATACCGAACGCAAACAATACCAACGATTTTTCTGAGATTCTAACTAACTTTCCGACCCAAAACACGGAGCGAAAAGGAACACGTCCAAACCTGATGGCGGAAAAAAAAACAATCTAAGATGGAGTCGACGCCCATGCGCAATGGAGCCGAAATGGGAGGAGTCCCTCGGTCTCGTGACTCGAAAAGACTTCTTCGAAGAAAAACAACTTGTAACACTCCGAGTCCAACACCAGATGGCGGGATGTGCACAGCATGTGTATCTGCAGCTACACATGCCATCGAACATATAGATATAGATATATAGTCAACTATGTATTCCTATTCAGAATGTCCTTGCATGACGGTCAAGGTTTAAGGGGAAAGCTTTACTACATTTAAACCAGGCCTGGCTTGTTGGAATACTTTCCTATAAAGATAAGATTTGTTGCAGCATGCATTGTGCAGAGTTGTTTTCAAAGCCTTGTTTTCACACACAGTCTGATAAAACTATCTTTGCTGGTGAACGCGTGTAGATCAATTCGTTAGATCGACTACATATCAATTCATTATTATCTAAGGGTAACTGTCATTTCTATTACATTTGGCCAACAAGGTACATACACCCTGAACAAAATGCAGGTGAGCGATAGAGCTGAAAACAGAAAAGGGGAGACACGAGAGACAGAGTGTGCGATAAAAAGTGTGGGAGAAGCACCCAATGTAGATCCCGACTTTGAGAGACATCAATAAAGAGGTATGTAAAAACAGCACAGCAGGCACTTAAAATTACTTTATAGCATCTTCTTATTGGGAAAGCAAGTACAAATCTGCAACAGAACAATAGTGAAATTAAAAGAAAATACAACACTATTCATCAGTTTAATTAATATTTGCATTCTACATCTGAAATCAGAGTAGCTTGATCTTAAACAAAATGTTAATTCGAGTAGAAATAAATGACAGCAAAGCTATTAAATCGAAGTTTGAATGATTTTTAAGAAAAAAAAACTATAAGTCCACATTCCTCTAAAATGGAAAATGCTATTTATCGATATATTGCCTCTTTCGGACCTAAATCCGAGTTGCACTATTCAAAATGGTGGTGTCTGTGTGTGCATACGTGACAATATTCCAGTATTCATACTATGAAGGACTTGGTACTCAGTAAATTGTCTTTGGAACTACTCAAATTAAACTCTGCCCTCCATTTTATAAACTAAAGATCACCAGCTCCAGTAAAAAACAGACCTGAAATCCTCAACAAGGAAATGTACACTGGATGCTACAAGAGTGTGCCAAAGTACCCATTGCCCCCCAACACCCAAGAGAAATTCTCGATATTAAGGCGGCAATTTCAATCTTAACAGCTCTGAGGCACAAAATCTATTCGATTAGCAACGTGAGCCATGGAAGCTTGCACAAGAAGCATGTGGCAGCGCTGTGAAAGAGGGACTTTTAAACATCTTTGCTCAAAAATATGAGTAACTCGTATGCATGTGTTTTATTTATAACAACGTACTCCTTTAATTTAAAGCATTTAACTTAAATTCCGATTTAAATAATCTGACAAAATAAGAACGCATACTGGAAAATGTAACAAGACATTTGATGGCAAAGTACTATTATATGAACAGGCTTGACTGCAAATTGCACATCTGATACTCGAGTTTTTCACTGCCAACTCTGTGAGTAATAACAACTTCTGTTATGTTTCATCAAGTGAGCATCTAAGGAGATGTTTTTCATGTATTTGGTTAAAAGATAACGAATGTTTCCATAACAGAATCCGGATTCAACTCAATATTTGAAAGAAAGCAAGCCTTCCACTTCTCTTTCTAGGTGTCTGCTAATTATTTTGATTGAAAGAAAACTTAAAATTTACATTCACGTCAAGAATAAAACACACTTACTGAAAGAAAGTTGATAAAATAACACTGAATATCCACAACGCCTAGCAGGCTAACTACATAAAACATCCACCACCATATACAATACAACATATATTATCTACAGAGTTAAACAGAAAATTCCAGACATGAGCGTTAAACTGAAGTCAGCAAAGGTCTCCAATTCCTAGATCCTTTTAAATAACAAAACTTAAAGATTTACAAAGGGTGATGCCAATTTTAAGACAAACATAATACTGGCGGAGTTTAGTAAGTCTTGAGTGGTTTGATTTGCTACATCAGAAGAGCTCAACCCTACCTTCTTCGGTTTATGCTTGTTGCAAATGTAGGAAATAGAACACGTCTCCATGACAGCCCTGTCTCAACAACTCTATTAAAAAGGCAGTGTTTCTTCTCAACCAAAAATGAAACATAATTCCTAACTGTATTGTATCTTGCCCACAGGTGCGGGATGTGGACAATAAAATGGAAGCAACACAGATGTCTAGTTCCTAATGTTATCACAATCCAGAATTTTAGGTTTAAATATAAAAAGGATAATCCTCCCATGGTATAGTATTTGCTGCACACATTTAAAACCAGTTAAAAGGCGCTCTACAGAGACAGTGAATTTCATATGCATTCATTTGAATAGAAAAACTGAGGTCTTAGTTGCTTCTGTGTTTTTCACTGCACTAACATGAAAGGCCAAGTCAGACACGAAAAAATGAATAACAGAAAAAAGAATTAGCCTGGTCATAAAACACATGAATGCTTCTTTAGATAAATGCAGACAATAGCAATCAGAGCAGTTTATCAAACCTTTTATCTTATACACCATGCATATGCATAGATTTGTAGTAAAAAACGAACCTGTCTGGTAACAAATCAGGGAAATGCGTGCATTAGCGAGTGGGGCAAGGAAACTCTTCTGATGGATGGCCTTTAAAGAAATCAACAAATTCTTAAACAGACCTCTGAAGCTTGAAGGAAGCTAAACGAATAAACTATTGCAGCAATGACGATGACTGCACAGTTCATATCACTAATTCTACAACATATACCTCACTTTTTTGGTTTTTCAGGTCAAGCAATAATCAAACAAAAACTAAGCAGCCTTTTTTGGAGACAATGACATATATTAAGTAGACCTAGCAGATGAAAGCCGGGCCCATTCTGGGCTTGCACTGGTGCACATGCATTCAAGCAGAAGCTAATTTGGAATATCAGCACTATTATTTCGGTTTCCGTATTTATGGTGAATAATTAGTAGTACAACTCCTAAAAAGAAGCAGATGGAGCCAACAGTGATGTAAGCAATTCCCAGGAAAGGGTTCTTCCCTCCCATCCAGGAAATGGTGCTCAGGATCATTCTCTTCCGTCCATCAAATGATTTTACGGGGTAATCTGAACAGTGCATAGGAAAACAATCCATCACACTACAGCGTGTACATTTATAAAGTACAGTGATGTCTAAGCCTTCAAACAAAACCATATAACCCTATTTATGCACATCATTATTGCTTTACACAAATGTGAGAAACTTGCATACACATATAGAAAAACAAGGTTGTCCTCTGTGAAAGCATACTCCCAACAGGTTATGTAATCGTGAAAATAGCGAAGCCAGCAACTCACAGTGAATTCTTTTAGCATTTTCATTTATCTCTGGACGAGACAGAGACACAGAGACAGAGACAGAGAGAGAAAGAGAGAGAGAGAAAGAGAGAGAGAGAAAGAGAGAGAGAGAGAGACAAAAATGCCACTTACCCTGTGTGCATCTGTTCGTGGCATGTAGTGCTGCAGATTCACATGCTATACATAGGATCCATCATCTACTGTTGGGCTCGGAATGTTTCAAGTTGTTTTTCTTCGAAGAAATCAAAGAAGTCTTTTTTGAGTCACAGGATTGAATGACTTCTCCTTTGGGTGATAGTACGCATGGGCATCGACTCCTTTGTTAGATTGTTTTCCAGCAGAAGGGTGTAGGAAGGAGTGATAGAGTGAAAGAATATAAATGTACAAGTAAATGTAGTAAGTAGATAGGATGTCCATGCAAATGTATAAAAAACGAATATTTACATATGTACAAATAAGTACTGCAACAAATACAGGCTTCCGGGGAGGAGGGAGGGTGCATGTGAATCTGCAGCACTACATGCCACGAACAGATGTACACTGGATAAGTGACATTTTCCGTTCAATGGCATGTGTAGCTGCAGATACACATGTTATGCATAGACTAAAAAGCAGTCCTTCTCTTAAACAGTGGTGGCTAGCTTGTAGGAGTTGAAGTAGATGGGAATAAAGTTTTAAGTACAGCTTGACCAACATTGGCCTGTTGTTTAGAAAATACATCCACACAGTAATGTTTAGTAAATGTATGTGGAGTGGACCATGTGGCAGCTTTACATGTCTGCCATTGGTATGTTAAAAAGCCACAGAAGCACATTTTTTCATGGTGGAATGTGCTTTAGGTGTTATTAAAAGTTGTCTTTTAGCTTTAATGTAACATGTTTGGATGCATTTAACAATCCATCTAGCTAATCCTTGTTTAGAGAGAGGATTTCCTTTATGTGGTTGTTGAAAAGCAACAAAAAGCTGTTTAGTTTTCTTAAAGTCTTTTGGTCAATCAACATAATACATTACAGATCTTTTAAGGTCAAGAGTATGAACAGCTCTTTCAGCAGTTGAGTCTGGCTGTGGGAAGAGGACTGGCAATTCCACTGTTTGGGTAATGTGAAAAGGAGAAACTAACTTTGGCAACAATTTTGGATTAGTCCGAAGTACTACTTTATGTTTGTGCACTTGGAAAAAAGATTCCTCCAGAGTGAATGCTTATATTTCACTAACTCTTCTTAATGAAGTAATTACTACTAAGAAAGAAAATTTCCAATTTGGAAATTGAATCTCACACGAATGGGCTCAAATGGTGGTCCCATTAGTCTTGTGAATACAATATTTAGATTCCAAGCAGGAACCGCTTTAGTCCTACCATGAAGGCTTTAATAACAGGAACTCTAAAGAGAGAGGTATGTTGTATAGTTTGTAAGTATGCTGATGTGGCAGTAAAATTAATTGTCATAGAAGAGAAGGCTAAATTTGCTTTATGGAAATGAAGTAGGTAGCACACAAAGTCTTGTATTGATACTGTAGGTGGGCCTATATTTTTAGGCTGACAGTAATAAACAAAATATTTCCACGTGTTAGCATAGCATTGTCTAGCTGTAGGTTTGTGTGCTTGTTTCAGAACACCCATACATTCTAATGGAAGTTTCAAGTATCCAAATTCTATGATTTCAGGAGCCAAATCACTAAATTGAAAACACTGGGATTGGGATGTCGGATTTGACTTTTGTTTTGTGTTAACAAATCCGGTCTGTTTGGACGTTTGCAATGAGGCACTACTGACAGATCTAGGAGTGTTGTGTGCCAATGTTGCCGTGGGGGCTATGAGTATCATGGTGAGAGAGGTTTGACACAGTTTGTTGACCAGAAATGGAATTAGTGAGAGGAGGAAAAGCTTAAGCAAATATCCCGGACCAGTTGATCCATGGAGCGTTTCCCCTTGGACAGAGGTTGTGGGTTTGTGGATGTGAAGTTTGGGCATTTTGCGTTTTCATTTGTTGCGAATAGGTCTATTTCTGGTGTTCTCCACATTTGAAAGTACTGCTGAAGTACCTGAGAGTGAATCTCACATTCGTGTATCTGTTGGTGTGTCCAGCTTAGCAGGTACGCTAGCTGATTGTGTATCCCTGGGATGTATTCTGCTAGTAAGTAAACGTGATTGTGAATTCCTCATTTCCAAATTGTTTGGGATAGAAGGGACAGTTGAGATGAATGTGTCCCCCCTTGTTTCTTCAGATAATACATTGTTGCCATATTGTCTGTTTTTATCAAGACAGTTTTGTGTTTGAGAAGGGGTTGAAAAGCTTTTAGGACAAGAAATACAGCTAACAATTCTAAACGGTTTATGTGATAAGTTAACTGTTTTAAATTCCATTCCCCTTGTATGGTAAGGTTGTTGAGATGAGCTCCCCAACCCATCATTGGCCCATCTTTTGTTATTGTGGTCTGAGGGACAGGGTTCTGAAATGACCGCCCCTTCATTAAAATGTTGGGATTCCACCATTGAAGGGACGGGTGCGTTTGGCAGTCTAACAACACTAGATCTTACAATTGAATCTGTGCTTGAAACCACTGCTGTGAGAGGCACTGTTGTAGTGTTCTCATGTATAATCTTGCATGCAGTACTATTGCTATGCAGGATGCCATCATTTATAATATTCTCATGATAAACCTTACAGTGTAATGATGATTTGGCTGTATTTGTGGTATGAGGTTTTGAAAAGCTTGTATCCTTTTGTGTATTTGGATAGGCAAAGGCTTTTTGGGTATTGAGACTAGCACCTAGGTAAGGTTGAACATGTGCTGGTAGAAGATTAGATTTTTAGTAATTGATTGTGAACCCTAATGTGTGTAGGGTTTCTATTGAGTATTGAGTGTGTTGTTGACATTGTATAATTTGGCTTGATTTTATTAGTCAATCGTCTAGATAAGGAAAGACATGTTTGTGTTGTCTTCTTGGGTAAGCTGCTACTACCGCTAGACATTTTGTGAAAACCCTTGGAGCTGTTGTTATGCCGAATGGAATAACTTTGAATTGGTAGTGGCTTCCCGCTATCACAAATCTTAGGTATTTTCGATGAGCTGGATGTATGGGGATATGAAAATATGCACCTTTGAGATTTTAATGCAGTCATGTAATCTTGTTTTTGTAGTGGAATGACGTCCTGCAGAGTTACCATGTGAAAGTGTTCTGATATAGAATTAGTGGTCTGAGATCTAGAATGGGTCTGAGAGTGCCATCCTTTTTAGGAATGAGGAAGTATAGTGAATATACCCTGTTCCATGTTGAGATTTTGGAACCAATTCTATTGCTTCTTTTAGTAGTAGTGATTGTATTTCTTGTTGTAACAGAATGTTGTGTTCTGGGGACAACCTGTGATAGCGAGGAGGAATGTTTGGAGGAGTGAAATCAGTTCTAGGCACTAACCATTGAAGATAATTGAAAGTATCCATTGGTCTGTGGTGATATTTTGCCATTAGGAGTGGAATTGCTGCAGTCTGCCCCCCACAGAAGATTTGTGGGGTTGTGGTATGCTGAGGAAGTCAGTGTTTTGATGGAGAAGTGACATTCTTTGAGGCTTGAAATTTTCCTCTTGCTCTGAAGTGTTGGCCTCTATAAGAGCCTCTAAATGCTCCTCTTTGGTATTGCTGTCACCTTGTTTAGGTTGTGAGGTGGAAGCGTCTGTAGATTGGGGCTTAAAACCTCCACTAAATTGTTATTTACGAAAGGAGCCTCTATAAGGTGTAGTGTATAGAGCTCCCATAGCCTTTGCAGTGTCTGAATCTTTCCAGCGCTTTTCAATTGTTGTGTCAACTTCAGGACCAAATAGGTGTTTTTTGTCAAATGCCATACTGAGCACTGCTTGTTGGATTTCTGGTTTGAAACCAGAAGATCTTAACCATGCACGCATACGTATGGTTATGGCAGTATTTACGCTTCTAGCTGCTGTATCTGCAGCATCAAGAGCAGATGCTATTTGGTTGTTGCATATTGCCTGACCTTCTTCAACAATTTGTTGAACCCTTTTTTGATGTTCTTCTGGCAGGTGTTGCAAGAAATCCTACATTTCGTCCCAGTGTGCCCTGTCATATCTTGCTAGTAGGGCTTGTGAACTGGTAGTGCGCCAGCAGCATCAAACTTCCTGCTTTCTGTCAAGGGGAGGGGTATCCCCTGAAGATTGGCTATTGGCCCTTTTTCTAGCAGCGCTGACAACAGAGTCTGGTGGTACCTGTTGTGTGATGTAAG